>NC_080697.1:57579111-58179111 GCF_030445035.2 Dasypus novemcinctus
ACCATTTCCTGCAGGCTCATGGAGGTGAAATGAATCCAAATGAGCTGGACCCCACCGGGATGCTGATCGAGGCCCCGGGGCCTGTCTTCTTACAAGGACCGCGGCTGGGCCGGCGGCAGAGCTCGACACCCCCTGCACAGCTCGACCCCCCCTCACAGCTCGACCCCTCCTGCACCTGCCCTGCTGCAGGGCGGGCCCTGGCCCGTGCAGGCTGAGCACGAGGGCCTAGAGGGGGCCGCAGGTAGCAGAAGAGCCGTGGGCCGTGAGGGCTCGTGGGTTCCAGCCGGCTCTCCCATTTAGTTTGCCGTGTGACCTTGGGTAAGTCCACAGTTCCACTGAATGCCTCCACCCAGAAGTGTCCAAGACCAGCTGGGCTCTGCCTCCATAGAAAGCCGTGCCTGCGCTCGCTCCTTCCTTGCTGTCCTTGGCTCCCAGATCTGCTTTCCACTGGGACCTTGCCCTGCCCTGCCCCTGCTCTGGGGCACACGGTCAGGGGCCCCTGGGAAGAGGGGGTCTGGGGCGTAGGAGTGGGCAGGCCTCTTCTCTTGGGGGCATGGTACTCAGAGGATGAGCCCCTGCTGACCCAAGGGGGGGCCAGGGGAGCTCAGGCATGTGGTCTGGGGTCTCGGCCAGCTGGAGGGAGTCGGAGGGAACCGGCTCTCGTGGGGGCCCTGTTTCCTATTTTGCAAATATTTATATTTTTCCTATAGATCCTTTTTTCTGAGATAAGTGTAAATATCCTCACTGTACCTCTCAGAGACTCAGTTTCCTCTCCTGAGGTTACACCACAAGCAAATAGGAATGAGAGAGGCAGTGTCTCTATAAACCAGCTCGGGTGTCAGCTTGACTCTTGAGATTTATTTTATTTATTTATTTCTCTCCCTGTCCCGCCCCGTTGTCTCCTCTCTGTGTCCATTCACGGTGTGTCCTGTGTCCACTTCTGTCCTTATCAACGGCACCCGGAATCTGTGTCTCTTTTTGTTGCGTCATCTTGCTGTGTCAGCTCTCTGTGTGTGCGCCACCACTCCTGCACAGCCTGCTCTTTGTTCGCCCTGGGGTGGCTCTCCTTATGGGGCACACTCCTTGCGGGTGGGGCTCCCCTACATGGGGGACACCCATGCGTGGCACGGCACTCCTTGCGCACATCAGCACTGCGCGTGGGCCAGCTCACTGCACGGGTCAGGAGGCCCTGGGTTTGAACCCCTGGACCTCCCATGTGGTAGGCAGATGTCCTATCAGCTGAGCCAAATCCACTTCCCATTTACTCTTTTCTTTTTAGGTATTGGGGGTGGGGAATTGAACCCAGGGCCTCATTTGTGGGAAGCTGGCACTCAACCACTGAGCCACATCAGCTTCCCTGAGTTGGTTTTTTCATTTGTTTTACTTGTCGTTTGGTTTAGGTTTTGTGTTTCTTTTAGGAAGCACCGGGAACCGAACCCTGGACCTTCCCATGTGGGAAGCAGGCACCCAACCGCTTGAGCCACATCGGCTCCCAACACACTCTTACACCTTCCCTGACCCTCTTCCCGGCACAGCAGAATTCCTTGCTCTGTGTCCCCTCGGGTCTTTTGGTGAATCACAATATGATTTGTCACCTTACGGCCATCGTGTATTCCATGCTCTTTCTCCTATGAGATTTTGATTCCTCAAGGCCAGGTCTGGGGCTTACTGATTTTCATGCCTTTAGTGAGCAGCAAAGAGGGACGAAGGTGAAATGAAATGAATACGTTCATCACGCCTCGCACGCAGGCCTTCTCCAGGGCCCTGCGCCTGTGGTGCCTCCTGGTGCTCTCTCTTGCACCCTTTGTGCCAAGCACCTTACATGTATTCATCTCCATTAACCCGTGGAGCAGTATGATTATGCCCATAGTACAGATGGAAACCGAAGCCCCAGAGACGAGAAGGCACTTACCCAAAGTCACACAGCACCTAAGGGAGGAAGTTCTGTTCAGCTCTGCCAGGGAATCAACAAGGTTCTTTTAGTGCCCATCTGAGGATGACGAGCATCGCCTGAGGCCACGGAGCAAGTTAAAGGTGCGCCGAGACGAGTTCCCAGTTCAGCCCACTCTCCCCTTTACCACATCCCCCCTACCCTATCAAATAGAAGCGCAGTATTCATTCGCAGGGCCACTTCTGGCTCTCAGGAGAAGATCATGAGTGAGGAACTGCTTTTCATATTGTTCAACTTGATCTGCACAACAGCCAGTGAGGTGTTTATCATTATTCACATTTTAGAGAAGAGGGAACTCAAACCTACCCAATTTAAGTAACTGCCCCAAAGCACAGAGCTGGGGAAGCGGCAGAAAGGAGCTGGAATCGGCCCTTTCTTTGCCTGTCCAGTTAGTGAATGTGAGGAAGCTGTAGCGCTCGCTCCCCAAGGGGCTTGGAGGGAAACTCTCCCACTGTGCGCTGGTGGAACCCCCGATCACCATTAGGGTTTAATGTCCGTTGCCCTTTGGGGTGAATATATGAAGAGTTCAGGATTTCTGCCAAGACACGCTTTTTCCTAGATTGGGGCGAGGTAGCCATTCTGCAGCTACAACTCCTGGGAAATTACCTCTACCATTTTACGTGCTTCCCCCCAAAACTAAAAGGCTGCAGTGAACGCCTGCCCTGTCTCTGAAGACAGGAGGCAGGCAGGAGTCCTTGGAGATGACTCAGATGGGGAGAGTTGCCCCAGCTGGGTCTGGGGGTGTCGGGAGAGACACACATTCAGATGCCTCGGTTCTCCTGTTCCGCATCAGCAGGCGCAGGCTTCGCCCCTGCCGCCGAGTGTCCAGGGAGACTTGACCTGTGGCTGTGTTTCTCTTCCCGAAAACCCGGGAGGCGCGTGGAGACACAGGAACCCTGGTCAAGGGCTGAGGCCACTGTCGAGGCCCTGAGGACAGCTGCTCCTGTCTGGAAGTCCCTGGGCGTGCGTGTCCTGGGCGCACACAGGCGGGAAGGAAGAAGGCTCCTGAGGGACCTCTGCTCACCCTGCGAGGCAGGGCTCCAGCAGACCTGACCAGGGTGTGCCTCCCTGTGCAGACATCAGCTTGACGTAGCAAGGGGCCCTGGCCTACGGGCCTTCCTCGGTGGGTGTCCGCTTCCCAGCAGGCATCGAATACAGCACAGGAAGTGACAGGTGAGCATCGTGCGCTCCGGTGACCGGGGAAGGCTGGAGGAGCAGAGCCAAGCCGAGGCCGTGGCTCAGCAACAGGCTTTGGTCGGAGCACTGGATGGAGAAGCCAGAACCGAAGCCAGGGGGCCCACGGCGGCACAGACAGGACCTCGGGGTCACCCCGATATTGGCTTGGCACAGCCCCCTCCCCCCTGCAACCAGAGTGGCTTTCCTGAAGTACTAATCTGATCGTGCCATCGACTGTTTAAGACTTTTCAAAGGCTGCTCATCGCTCCCATGGTCAGCAACAAACTACGTGCTGTGGCCACTAAGACACGGCGGGCCCCTGACAAACCCCAGCCTCGAGTTGCTCTCGCGAAGTCCCGACCCGCTCGCGCTATTTTAAACCCCTGAACTCGCTGGGACTTTGGTTCCAGGGGTTTTGTACGTTGTCTCCTTCGCCTAGGGCGCTGCTCACCCCTTTGGCTCACTTGTCCTTTTACATCTTAGCTTCGGCGGCACTTTCATGGAAGCTGGACGCTGACGCGGAATCCTCCTGTGTGTCACTGTGGCCTGCCCACACGTGGGCTGGGACCCTGCCCCTGCCTGGCTCCTCGTCCAGACATTCACCAGGCTCCTTGATAGCTCAGAGGCTATGTCCTGTGCCCATTTCTTCTTGAACATGTAGTACCATGTCTGTTTCATATTTCTGGGAAGAAGGAAGAAAGGGGATGTAGCAGTTTGAGATGGTTATGAATTCCAAAGATAGATATTGGATTATGTTTGTAAACGAGTCTGTACCTGAGCATAATTAAATTATGATTAGGGCTTTACTTAGGCCACATAAGTAGGGCGTTGAGTCCTTTGCCCTTGGTGGGTTGGGACTCACAGATAAAAGACATGGCCAAGGACAGAGTTGGGGTTTTTTAATGTTGGAGTTTTGATGTTGGAGTTTGGTGCTGAAGCCTTAAGCTGGAGCCCTGGGATGTAAGCTCACAGGGGAAAGAGAAGCCCCAGGAAGAAAGGAACCCTGAGCCCAGGAAGAAGCAAGACCCCAGGAAGGGAGGAACCCCAGGAAGCCTGAACCCTCAGAGACTTTGGAGCCATTTTGCTCCAACATGTGGAAATAAACTTTGGTGAGGGAAGTAACTTATGCTTAATGGCCTGGTATCTGTGAACTCCTACCCCAAATAAATCCCCTTTAAAAAACCAACCAGGCTTCTGGTACTTTGCATCAGCACCCCTTTGCCTGACTAACAGGGGGAAGGAAGGCAGGAAGGCAGGAGAGAAGGAAGGCAGATGGAGGTTGAGAGTGAGCTCTGTGGCTGGCATCTGGGAGGGTGACTTAGACCAGGCCCCTGCCAGGGATCCTCAAACCCTCCCTTCCTGAGTCACAGTTGGCTCAGGGCTTGGAGCAGAGGAGGGGGCGCCTGTGAATGGGCATCAGCTATGCAGCTGGGTAGAGGGCAGCAAGTGGGAAGAAGGAATAGCCAACAACAAGACTCTCAGACTCTTGAAAAGGAGGCAGGATGTGGGTAGGTGCCTGGAAGCAGGAGAAATTGCCAGAGCTGAGGACATCCTGAAGTAAGTCTCTCTACCATCCTTCTTTCCCTAATGAGGGATTATCTCTCTACCCCATTCCTTCATAAGACTCACAAATGTCCTCACTCCACATGAGCACAGGACACCAGATGCCAGTGTGACTGGGAGAAAACGTGGTGGGGCAAGTCCAGGCACTGAGGATGCAAATTAGCACCCGCCCTGAGGACACACGGAGCAGGGGCCTGGTTCTTTCCCAGCAGATGGAAGCCACTGAATGAGCCAGGCTGGAGTTTCCTGGAATTCACATGCACTCAATCGGCTGGTGGGCAAGAGTCATGATGACTCACAACTGAATGTTCAGGTATAATGTTGTAATGTTTGACAGGTGTGGTGCATGTCACAGGTGAGCTCAAACAAAGGAACTAAACATGCTTTACAGCTCATGTCACTGTTGTTGCCCTGTTGATGTATGGTGACTCTCTGAGGTGCATAGACAGCCTGGGAATCTGGCTACCAGGTGAGGCTTACCTGTTAAAGCCAGGTGAGAGCCCTTCACCATTCAGGAGTCATCTTCCTCTAAGCCTATGGCTCTCAATCCCTTCCGGTGGCAGACTCATCTTGGCAGCTTTTTAAAAACACATATTATACAGAGGACCACCTGGAGAAATTCTGATTTGGTTGTGCAGGCGGGTCCCTGGGTCCTTTTGCCACAATACCCACGTGGAACTATCCTGGATCCAAGGAGAGAGCCCTGCCTCTGAGCTGTGTACTCAGGAGCCCTCCAGCCTGCACGCTTCCCCAGCCCTGCCGCTCCGCAGTGGGCCCTGGCCTTTCATCACCTCCATGCAGCAGGTGATGTTCCCTCCCCACCAGCACCCAGAGAGGAGGGGAGTGGCGCACGCTGAACTTGCCCCACCACATAGTCCCTTCAGCCTCCCAAGCACTCCCGCCGCAGACCTTACATGTCCTGACAAATGCTCTACTGAAACTCCACGGTTTATCATGGAAGGGCAAACATTTGAAGTCTGGCACATTTGTGCTTTCCCAGATTCCAAAAGTCCCTTTGAGAAAGATGGTCTTTTCCCATTGGGTTCTTTCCAGTTCCAGCCTCCATCTCTTCTTCCAGGTTGCCTCCTCCCCACCGCCACTCTTGGAAGCCCACTGCTGCCTGCATGAGGGATTCCCCGCTGTTGACCCCCCCACTTCTCATTCACTTAACCAAGGGTGAGACTCAGGCTGAAGCAGCCAGAAGAGCAGCCGGAGGACTCTCAGGGGCTCTGGTGATACCCAAGGGCCTGAGGGCCACCCAGCAGGGAGGGACTGAGCTGCTCCCAGGTGCCCATGACTGGAATGTGCCTAGAAATTCTCATGCCTGTTCACCAAGGAGTGCAGACAAGCTGACGTTTTAGGTGTTGAACCTTTTAGATCCAGCATCTCAATGGGACAGGCGTGAGGTTTTGAGAACCGTACCCTCTTAATCCATATCAGGGAAGGAAATCTTTCCTTAATTACTAAGAGGTCTCTCACTTCTCAGAGTTAGAAACTCTTTGCTCAGCAAGTCGCCCTTGGTTTTTGTCATGCTCCCAATCAGTGCCTGCTGGGACCGTTAAGGAGCTCTGTCCCCTCTCTTTGTGCCCCAGGAGTGTCAAAGCCAGATCCTCCTAGCTAGAGTCCAGGAAGAGAAGGAGGGTGAGCAGAGGAGCTTGGAACATTGAAAGAATAACAAAATGTAGGGTAGGAAAATAAACTGTCCTTCTTGCATTTATTTGACTAAATAGTCTATGAATGTAACATTTAAACAATAAAGACAAAAAAAAAAAAGTAAAAACAGACCCATTTAAACATGCAAAGCCCAAAGGATGGAGAGGAGTCAGTAATGGCCTCTATGTCCGCACCTCCGTGCCAGGCGAGTCGAGCTGGAGAAGAGTGGTAGAGGGAGAAATGGATTTTGTTCTCCCATGACCTTCTAGACAAAAAATGGATGAAGATATATCCAATATCTTTGGGAGAAAAACTGAAATGCATTTTTGTCTTGCTGTTGTATAGGATGGCATGAGGTACTCATTGCTTGACATGAAAAGTGCCAAGTTTTGAGGATGATATACTCTGGGATCTGAACTTCTGAGTGAGAATAAAGAGTATGCTGATTTTATGAAAATTATCAAATAGATTTCTTTCTGAGCATAAGATGATGTGTACACCTTACAGTCAAAGAGGAGAAATCAGGTTTCTCATTGTTTACAAATAAAAATCAAATTGGGCACAAAACTATTTCTAGAAGAGGAGATGGAAGAACGGAGTGAAAGAAATGAATCAGAGCTTCTTGAATGTTTACTATTCTTAAGTGTAAAATAGCCATTTGTTTTCTTAAATTTTTCTGCTGTGCAAAGTGAATTTCTTTTCCCAAGATTTGTCCTAAATAGATGCACTGTGTCAAACTTAAAGAACATAAAGTGCCACATAGCCTCTATTTGCAGCTTTGCTTGCCTTTTCAAAGAACACAGTATCCACAGTCAGGAGAAGCATCTTGATATGCTTTCCACTGGTTGGAAAACCAGGGGCCAAACTCAGAGGACAAATGTAGGGCCGAGGGATGAGAGCGTGCAGGTGCTGAACCACCGGCTCTGGAGTGTCCTGACTCCAGCTCCTACCCGGCGGGCCGTGGGGTCTCTGAGCCCCTGCACTTCTAATGCAAAGCCCTCCCTGGCCAGACAGCCCATGTAATGGGGGTCATCACCTGCCATGTCAACCAGGTTGCTCTTCCAAGAGGCATGCCTGGGAGACAGCCGCCAATCAAGGGCTCATTCAGCCCACCTCAGGCCCATCTGGAGAAGGAGATTTTGTTTTCGTTTTTCTTTTGTGGTGAAGAATCAATCCACTCAATAAGTCTTCAACTATAATGTCAGAAAATATTATAACAATGGAGAAGCTCCCCAGTAGGCTGAAAAAGAAATTGAAGTTTGATAATGACCATAGCTTTTTATAAATCAGGTACATGACATAACATGAAGCCGCTTGAGCTTCTATGATATGTGAAGGGAAATTATCAGTATTTTTTGTTGCTTATTTTACATTAGGTCAAAGGATTGCTAATGATTCTGAAAATAAGGTGTCATTTCTCAGGATACCATATTGTAAAGATAAAGTAGTCCACCCTTCTTATAGCCTACCTTTAATCTTGACAATCTCAAATTTCAAGGAAAAAAATAACACTAGATTTAATGAAATCAGAATAAATGAGAAGCAAAAGTCTAGTGCCATTTTGAGTATTTCTGAGAATTTTAGATAATATATCAATAAATTATATTTAAATTAATAAAAGACAAAATGGATCCAATTTCTTTTACATGACCTGAACCTTCAAGATGACTGGAAGCATTGTTTCCAAATTTCTCTGCAGTGACTTTTATTTTAACAAATCAATTTTATTGTTACATATTAATAAAGCATAAATCCATCCAAAGTGTACAATCAATGGTATTCTGTGTAATCACATATTCGTGCACTCATCACCCCAATCATTCCCAGAGCACTTTCATTATTCCAATAATAATAATAAGCAAAAACAAAACTTCATCACCTCTCAATCTCTCTATGCCTTGCCTGCTGTGTGTAGCTATTGTTCTTATTCCTATCACTTTGGGTAGAATTGACAACTTAATGATATTTAGTCTTCCAATCTATGAACATGGAATGTCCTTCCATTTATTTAAGTCTTCTTCAGTTTTGGAGAAGGAACATGCACTAGTCAGCCAAAGGGGTGCTGATGCAAAATACCAGAAATTGGCTGGCTTTTATAAAGGGTATTTGTTTGGGGTAGGAGCTTACAGTTACCAGGCCCTAAAGAGTCCAACTCAAGGTACCATAAGAGGTACTTTCTCACCCAGAGTCTGTTGCCACGTGCTCCCCCAAGATGGCGGGCGATGTCTGCAAGGGTTCCGCCTTCCTCCTTCCTCTCAAGGCTCCACGGTCCCAACTTCTTCCAATCTCAGCTGCGGGCTGGGACATGTCTCACTATCTCCCAGGGCTTGCTTCTCTCCAGGCTCAGCTGCTTTGCTCTTTCCACGAGGTCAGCTGTAAATTGTCAGGCAAATGGCTCGTGTCTCCTCCCGGGGCTTCTACCCTGCCTAATGGAGCCTTCTCTGTGTGATTCCTTCCTGGGGTCCAGGATCAAAATGGTCTCCTCTGCCATGTCGTTTTCTCTGTGAGCACCTGCCCACCAAGAGGTCAGGAACTTAACATCCTACTGATGTGGCCCAGTCAAAGCCCTAGTCATAATTCAATCAGGTAAAAGCGAAACCTTTGACTTTGAAACAATCTAAGGGTATCACTAGCCCAGAGGAACAGACCAATTTACAAACATAATCAATCTTTCTTTTTGGAATTAATCAATAATATCAAACTGCCACAGAACTTTTGATTGAAAACTCTTTGACACCTTCTTTGATGATCAGGAAAACATCAACATCAAAATTTCCATAATGGGTGCTAAAGACCTTGAAAAATATCCAAGTGAAGTGTAGTTGTAAGAAATGCTGCAGCAACAACACTTTTGATGTGGGAGATTTATTTTATTTATCCTTTTCACTGTGTGAAAAATAATCGTGTCTAAATAAGTCTCCAAAAGTTCATACAATAAATATAAAATGAAATTTCAGGTGACAAAGAGTTTTTATTCATAGCTGAATTGTCATTTTTATGGGGCATTATAAAAAGGTATATCTTACATTTGTTGGCATCTGTGGTGGCTGGAAGAGGGGCAGCAGGGAGAGAGGTCTAAGTCAAGTCAAGAGAAACCTATAATGGAATACCCATCTTGGGAGTGATAGCCCAACACATTTCCCCTCTGTCTCTTTCAGGTAATCAGTTCCCTACATATAGGTGGGATATTGTTTAAGTATTAGTATTTTAGGAATGAACATGAACCCAGATGAGTTTGCTCACATATTTATTTCCATTTGCTTAAGACATTCCATAAGTCTCAATTATAGGCTTTTGCTTCTATTCTTCTCTAGAAGATTTCAGGAAAGTAATACAGCAAAAATAAAACAAATCATCTGCTGAAAGTGAATATTCCTTAGGAAGGAGAAAAGGGAGAGTCCAATATCACGTGCCTCCCCAGCACGACCAACCAGTCTGAGCAGTGTGCTTCAGTGCCATTGTCACTTTAGCTACATTTGAAAATTGTGTTCAAAGTTGATAGAGAAAGAAGAAAGAAAGAGAAAGAAAAAGAAGGAAAGAAGAAAAGATAGAGGAAGGAAGGGAGGGAAGGACGGAGGGAGGGAGAGAGGGAGGCTGGGGAAAAAGGAAGGAAGGGAGGGAGGGAGGGAGGGAGGAAGGAAGGAAGGAAGGAAGGAAGGAAGGAAGGAAGGAAGGAAGGAAGGAAGGAAGGAAGGAAGGAAGGAAGGAAGGAGAAAAGACATGGGGTATCTTGATAATTGTTTTGAAATATTTTAAGGGCTGTCATAGGATCCAGAAGTTAAACTGTTTTTTTTTTTTTTTTCAGTTTTTTTTTTTATTGACTTTGTAATAATATTACATTAAAAATATATATGTGAGGTCCCATTCAACCCCACCCCCCACCCCCCCTCTCCCCCCCCAACAACAATCATTCCCATCATCATGACACATCCATTGGATTTGGTAAGTACATCTTTGGGCACCTCTGCACCTCATAGACAATGGTCCACATCATGGCCCATACTCTCCTCCATTCCATCCAGTGGGCCCTGTGAGGATCCACGATGTCCGGTGATCACCCCCGAGGCGCCATCCAGGGCAGCTCCACGTCCCAAATACGCCCCCACCTCTCATCTCTTCCTGCCCTTCCCCATACCCATCGTCCACCATGTCCACTTTTCCCAATCCAATGCCACCTCTTCTATGTGGACATTGGATTGGTTGTGTCCATTGCACCTCTATGTCAAGAGGAGGCTCAGATTCCACATGGATGCTGGCTGCCATCCTCCCATTTTCAGTTGTAATCACTCTAGGCTCCATGGTGTGGTGATTGTCCTTCTTCAACTCCATCTTAGCTGAGTGTGGTAAGTCCAATAAATCAGATTGTAGGTGCTGGGGTCTGTTGAGGCTCAGGACCTGGCTTTCACATTATCAGTCCAGAGATTCAAATCCCCTAACTATATCTTAAACCCCAACGTTAACTGCACCTCCAGCAGATTAGTATGAAAGTCTTATGAAGGGAGATCCCATCTGAGTCCAGATTCATCACACATAAACACCATTTCCAGAGAGGGGCCATCTGCCCTGGTAGTAAACCCCATCGGCCATGACCATAACTCTCATGGGTCTCTTTAGCCTTCATAGGAACCAATATCTGGGGGTTGTATCTGCTTTATCTGTCTCTCTGACTCTGCTCAGTTGTGCATGAGGGCAATCCTTCTGCCAGCCTCCAGACTCTTTTTTAGAAACTCGTAGCCATATAAACTCATTTCTCCTTTCCATTTCCCCCTTACTTTAGGTCAAACAGCATTTTAAAGTCATGTTGTTTTATGTAGACATGGATATTCTGCTGATCCGCATTGAACCTTCCATATAAGGTCCTTTTCCAGTTGCATCATCAGTTGGTATTTGATAGTGGTCCCTCGTTGCCAGGGAGGCTCATCCCCGGGTGTCATGTCCCACGCTGGAGGGAAGGCATTGCATTTACATGCTGAGTTTGGCTTCGAGACTGGCCACATTTGAGTAACATGAAGGCTGACAGGAGGAAATTCCCAGGCACAATGTTGCTCTAGGCCTTGTTCTTATTTTAGGTTTATCAGCTCAGAAGCATAGTCATTAGCATCAGGGGCTCACTGTTGAACCCTCACTCCCTCCCGGTCCCCACCGCTGTACCTGGGAGACTATCGCTGCTCCCCTAGGGACCATGACAGAGCACCACTGGCCAGGAACCCAGTACCCCCCCCTGCTGGGTTTTTAATTGTTGCTACTATGAGTATATCCAATCATTACCATGCACCCTGGACATATGTTCTGTCAGCTATATATCACCTGTCATTGGTATCCCATACCAGTATCCCTCCATTGCCATTGTTGAAACACTCTGTGATCCAGAACTCCCCGAAATTTGAAGCCCAATATAATGTCATGGTCCCTTACTAGGGAATGGCATATAGCGATGGGTTTAAAGGATAGATAAAGAACTTGGATAAAGTTAGATAAAGAACTTAGATAAAGAATGTTGGCTTGAAAAAATTCCACATCCTATCCTTTCCCCCCCCCCCCCCCAATTATTCAGCATTTCTTCGTAGGAGTCCTAGACCACAGCAATGCATATATATAATATACAGCACTCCCATACATCCACCACAATACCTTTTTCCTTCCACAGCGATATTCTTACACCCTATTCACATCATATTTACTTAAGGTGATGTACAGAGTCTGAGATATTAGCTTTCTAACATGGTAATATCTGTGCTTACATTATGGTGCATACTTTAGGATACACAGTTCTTTACATTTTTAGTTCTCCTATGTTTTACATTATGGTTTACATTATCAGTCTGTCGTCTCCTATATATTATGGTGTAATATTACATGTTTTATATCCATCCTTGTGTACTCTCAAGAAACTCCTCCCTTGCCCCCCATTTACTTTGGTTCCACACATTTAACGTCCATTTTCCCTTCCACCTTGGTGCCCACAGTGACAGCCAACCTCCGTTTCCTGAGGGGCCACTTCCAGAGATAGATGGAATAGTGTTTAGGGCCTAACTTGCTCATCTGCCCCAATGCCCTGGGAGCCACCCTTTCTCTCGAGGGATAGAGTTCCCTCTATTTGGTGGCATTAGTCCTCCCCAGGATGTGGGTCCACCCCCACTCTCACTACTTGGGATTCTACCCCATGGTGTCACCCACTCTGGCAGAATGAGCATTTAGACATTCCCCAGGAGCCCGTCCTGCATCAGACCCTCCCCTCCGAGCATTCTAAACAGGTAACCCTCTTTATTATATTTTGATATTATTTTCTCGGCATTTTACTCTCCACCACCTCCTAACCCTCTCCGGTGTTCGTATGCTACCCCTCCCTCCCCCCACTTTTGGGCAACATTACCCAACCGTCCCTCCCCAGCCACCCTCAAACCCGTAAAGCCCCAACCAAAGGCAACCCCTTGCCCCCATTTTATCTCTTCTTTGTGTTCATACTTACCACCATCTCGTCTTAAGTTCCACCCCTGCAGACATCGGCTCATATCCTTCCTCCACCCTCCGATTTCCTGTAAGCCTATCGTTCAGTCTCTTGCTATCTAGGGCAGCTTGTTTATTTCATATCATTGAGGTCATGTAGTATTTGTCCTTCAATGTCTGGGTTGCTTCACTCAACATAAGGTTCTCAAGATTCATCCATGTTATCACATGTGTTTGTATTGTGTTTGTTCTTACAGCCGAGTAGTATTCCATTGTGTGTATATACCACATTTTATTGATCCACTCATCTGTTGATGGGCATTTGGGTTGATTCCAACTTTTGGCAATAGTGAACAATGCTGCTATGAACATTGGTGTACATATATCAGTTTTAAACTGGTTTTTTAAGAACCAGAAATGAAGAGAGGAACAATGAGAAGAAACTTTAGGGATGTAAATTTTGGCTCAATAAGAATTAAAACAAAATATAATCATTGCAGCTTGTGATGGTTAATTTCCTATATCAACTTGTATAGGTTATGGTGCCCAGATGTTTGATCAAGCAAGCTCTGGCTTGAGTGTTACTGTGAGCGTATTTCATAGATGGGTTTGTATCTGTAGACAGTTGATTGCATCTATGGCTGATTGTACCTAGAGTCAGCAAAGGAGATTGCCTTCGGCAATGAGGGGATCTCCTCATTCAATCAGTTGGAGGTCTTAAAAGCCAGAACTGAAGAGTTCAGAGGTCAGAAAAAATTTCTGTCTGTACTTCAGCCACCAGCAGCTTCTTCTCAGAATTTATTTTCACCTTCATCATAGTTTCCAAACTGTGACCAGCCCTATGGCATTTGGACTTGCCAATCCCCATGGTCTTATGTGCCAATTCCTATAATAAATCACCTTATATGTGTCCTGTTGGTTCTGTTTCTTTGGAGAACCATGACTGATACAGCTGAAAGTGGAATGAGATCCCTTTGGAAGTGGTCAAGAAGAAGCTGGATTCAATCATAACATTGTATTACATGGCCTTGAAGACCCCTGTAAATTTTGAGATTATGTAGCTATAAATAACAGACAAAAAGCAATCACTTAAAAACTAGAGTAAATTCCCCTAGACATTGTCTTGACCAATTAAATATTTGTTAGGTATTTGTATTTCCCTATATGGACAGAAGACATTTTTACCTGCCCTATGTCTTCTCCATTGATATCTAAGAATGTCTAGTCTAGATAAGAAACAAACTCCCTTCTCTCTGAAGAAAGTGAAGGGTGATTCATATCTGTTACCTTATTTCCTATGAACCTTCAACTGATATGTTACTACAGGAGCCTGTGATCAGATTTGTTAATGGAAGCAGGGCTGTGCTCTGCCCATCCTCTCCTGGAATAGCCTGAGAGGCACCTGCAGAGAGGAAGCATTCCTGGCCAGGAAATTGCCCTCACTGGGTTGATGAGGGTGGTCCTAAGATCAGGAAACACTGCAGCTTGTCAGGAAGGGAATCCTGATGTGGAGAAACCCAGAGACCATTGTATCCTCATCAAGTGCAGGCAGAGAGAGGCAGAAAAGAACACACTCAAGAACAGTGATAATGACAGACAGAAGAACATGGAGACAGATAAAAAGAGATAAAGATCAAGTGGAGCAAGACTGAAGAACTGAATTAGAAAAATAGAAATTGGGAAAAAAGATGGAACAACAGTAGAGATCGTGGGAGCAGTATTAGAGAGAAAAAGACAGAAAGAACGCAGAATAGAAAGATACGATGAAAAATAAAATATTTGGGACATAACTTATGGTTTGCCTGTGTATTTCTTTGCTGAGAGAATGAGTGTGGTTTTGTAGTGGAACTTCCACGTCTTTCCAGGAAAGAGATACTTTACACAAGAGTCAGCAGAGTGAGACTTTCAATACAGGCATACCTTGTTTATTACACTTTGCTTTGTTGTGCTTTGAAGATATTGGGTTTTTTATAGATCAAAGGTTTGTGGCAACCCTGGGTTGAGCAAATCTCTTGGTGCCAATTTTCTAACATCATGTGTTCACTTCATATCTCTGTATTACATTTTGATAAGTCTCACAATATTCAAACTTTTTCATTCTCATTATATCTGTTATGGTGATCTGTGATCAGTGATCTCTGATGTTACTATTGCAATTATTTTTGGGGTGCTACAAACCATGCCCATATGAGATGGCAAACTTAATTAATGCTGTGGGCGTTCTGACTGCTCCACTGACTGGCCATACCCCATCTCTCTCCCTCTCCTTTGGCCTCCCTATTCCCAGGGACCCAACAATATTGAAATTAGGTCAATTAATAACACTACAATGACCTCTAAGTGTTCAAGTGACAGGAAGAGTCACACAATTCTCACTTTAAATCAAAAGCTAGAAATGACCAAGCTAGTGAGGAAGGCATTTAGAAACCAAGATAAGCTGAAAATGAGGCCTCTTGCACCACTTAGCTAAATTCTTGAAGGAAATTAAAAGTGCTCCTCCAGGGAATGCACGAGTGATAAGTAAGTGAAACAGCCTTGCTGCTGATATGGAGAAAGTTTGAGTGGTCTGGATAGAAGATCAAACCAGCCACAACATTCCCTTAAACCAGAACCTAATCCAGAGCAAAGCCCTAACTCTCTTCAATTCTCTGAAGGTTGAGAGAGGTGAGGAAGCTGCAGAAGAAAAGTTTGAAGCGAGCAGAGGTTAGTTCACGACGTTTAAGGAAAGAAGCCATCTTCACAACAGCAAAGTGCAAGGTGAAGAACTAAGTGCTAATGCAAAAGCTGCAGCAAGTTATCCAGAAGATCTAGCCAGGATAACTGATGAAGGTGTCTACACTAAACAACAGCTTTTCAGCGTAGATCAAACAGCCTTCTGTTGGAAGAAGATGACATCTCGGGCTTTCATAGTTAAAGAGGAGAAGTCACTCAATGCCTGGCTTCTAAGCGTGCAAGGGCAGGCCTACCCTCTTGTTAGGGGCGAAAGCAGCTGGTGACTTTAATTGAAGCCAATGCTCATTTGCTATGCTGAAAACCCTACGGCCCTTAGGAATAATGTTAAATCTACCCTGCCAGTGCTCTAGAAATGGAAAAACAAAGCCAGGATGACAGCACATCTGTTTACAACATAGTTTACTGAATATTTTAATCCCACTATTAAGACCTACTGATCAAAAAAGAAAAAAAGATTCCTTTCAAAATATTATTTCTCATTGACAATACACCCAGTCACCCAAGAGCTCTGATGGAGAAGTACAATGATATTAATGTTTGCATGCCTGCTAACACAACATCCATTTTGCAACCCAGGGATCAATAAGTAATTTTGACTTTCAAGTCTTATTATTTAAGAAATATTATGTATTTCAAAAGGCTACATCTGCCATAGATAGTGATTACTCTGATTCATCTTGGCAAAGTAAATTAAAAGCCTTCTGGAAAAGATTCACTACTCTAGATGCCATTAAGAACATTTGTGATTCGTGGGAGGACACCAAAATCAACATTAACAGAGTTCGGAAGAAATTGATTCCAACACTTATGAATGATTTTGAGGGGCTCAAGACTTCAGTGAGGAAGTAACTGCAGATGTGTTGGAAATAGCAAGAAAACCAGAATTAGAAGAAAAGACCGAAGATGTGACTGAATCGCTGCAATCTCATGATAAAATTTAATTCTGGAGATGGAACCTACAGCTGGTGAAGATGCTGTGTATGAACATTGTTGAAATGACAACAAAGGATTTAGAATATTACATACACGTAGTCAATAAAGCCGCAGCAGGGTTTGAGAGGATTGACTTCAATTTTGAAAGAAATTCTACTGTAGGTAAAATGCTATCAAAGAGTAGTGCACTCTACAAAGCAATCTTTCATAAAAGGAAGAGTCAATCAGTGCAACAAACTTCATTGTTGTCTTATTTTAAGAAATTGTCACAGACACTCCAACTTTCAGGTACCACCACCCTACTCAGTCAGCGGCCATCACTATCAAGGTAAGACCTTCAACCAGCAAAAAGATTACAGCTCGCTGAAGGTACAGGTGATGGTTAGCATTTTTCAGCACTAAAGTATTTTGGAATTAAGTTACGTTCATTGTTTTTATAGACAGTGCTATTACATGATTAATAGACTATAATATAGTATAAATATAACTTTTCTATGTCCTGGGAAACCAAAAATTTCATGTAAATTGCTTTATTGAGATGCTCACTTTCTTGTGATCTGGAACCCACTATATTTTCAAGGTATGCCATTAGAAACTTCAAGAAACAGAGCCCCTACCATGTTGGGTGTGATTTTAGCTACTCTACCAAAGACCTGCAGCATCACATCTTTGCTAAAGCTCCAAATTCCTGAACCCATTTGAGTTGAAATGGGTAGTATCTTTAGTCTGGCTTTGCCTCCTGAGCGTGTCTCCTTTCCAAATGTACCAGTGTCACCACTTCAGTTCCTTCTTTTCAGTAATGATTACCACCATCTACCCAGGCCCCAGTACAGAACACCAGCAGACATCTGAGCCTACTTCCTCTTACTCTTAATTCCTTCTTTGGCACTCAATAATTTTGTCAACTCTTGATTGTACCTTGTCAATGGCTTTAGTTTTCAAGTATATCTTTTTTACCCATTTTCACTGGAAAAACCACAGACCTTAGTTCAGATCTTAATCTCCAGGCTGCTCTCATATCTTCTAATCCCATCCTCCATACTGTATTTGATGTGATTTTTTTAAAAACACATATTTGTTCAGGTTGTTCTCCTGCTTTAACTCTTCTGTTGACATTGCATTACTTGTTGATATTCTCTATTTCCTTACTTTTCTGGTATTGTTTCTTCCTTATGATATTTGTTCTAAATTTTATAGTTTGAAAATATTTCCCATTATATAAAGGGTGAAAATAACATAGGACTTGAGGGCCTTCTTTTTCATTAATATTAGGACACAAGTGAAAAGACATGATCTATTAAAAGTGATACAAAATGTTCACAAATAGTAATAACATATGATATTCACTGAGAAATTTGGCAAAAGCACCATGTGTGGTGAAAAATATACTCTTCAGAAAAGCAGAGTAGGGAGGCATCACTTTCAAACAGGATTATCAGGATTATGAGGAGTTGGTATTTGGGCTGGGCTTGGTAGATTGTGCAAACCATTGTGAAGAAAGACTTTACTGGGCTTGTTTAGCCACTGTAATTGAGCAAGTAGTAAAAAAAAGAGTCAGAAAGAATCCAGTTTAACCAAGCAATTGGGAAATGAATGTGATATTTACAGAAAAAGGGAAGTCTTGATTACAAACTTAGGTGAGAGTGAGGTGCTAGATATTATCAATATGGTAACGATTGGCCACAACAACTGGGAAAGAGATGCAGACTAGAAATACAGATGGAAGTCATCTGGATATAGGCACAGATAACCCGCATTGCAAGGATTGTGTGGGGCAAGAATTGGGCAAGGAGCAAGACCATGGGGTAGTTATCTAGCCTCAAATGCAGATAACAGTGTCAACCTCATCCAATTATTGTATGGTTCAAATGAAATAAATGCATCTAAATTGCTTAGCACAGTATCTGCCATGTAGTATGTGTTCAACAAAGGTCAGCTCTCATGATGATGATGAAGATGATGATAATCATCATCATCATTATCATTGTTATGACAATGTTAAAATCTTGAAACTGTCTTCTTTTAGGAGGCTGAGGGGACAGGAAAAGAAGAAAAGTCCCATGATGATCAAAGAGCTATCAGAAGGATGGGAGTAAATGAAAAGTGTACATCTTTTATATTATGTGTTACTACGTCAGTATCTGTGTCTTTCCCATTATTAAACTGGAAAATAGTGAAGGACACAAAGTGCAGAGGCTAAGTATTGCTTATATTTGTATCCTTTACAGCAGCAGAACATGTCCCAAGAGAGGGAAGGTGTCTCCTAAATTTGCTGTATGGTTAAATAGAAATAGAGGAATAGGCTTCAAAATCACAAGTGGTCCCAAGGTCACATGTTTCAAAGAGGTCAAATCAGATTATTTCTAACAAAGAACCCATTGGATTAGGAGTGCAAAGGTCATTGCTGAGCTTGGATAGAGTGGTTACAATGGATTTCTGGAGGCAGAGGGCAGGAAGCAATAAACTGAGCAGCAATGGGTTGTGGGAGAAGGGTACCTGTGAGTATAGACCATTCTTTTGAGAAATTTGATAATGAAGGAAAGAGAATGAGGTATTAGTTTGAGGAGAAAAAAAGGATTTAGGACAAGCTATTTTGAAATAGAGAATTAAACATGATTGCAGCTCATAAGAAAGAATTCAGTGAAAAAGAATGATATAAGAGAGAGAGGAGATAAGCAGTGGTGCATGGTTAGAGAGAGAGTTTCCAAGGGTATATTTAGAGAGAGAAGTCTTGAAAAAGAGAAACATTTTTTGTTTTTTTGTTTTTCTCTAAAACAAGAGGGAAAGAAGAGTCTGAGATATAGAGACTCATTGGAAAGATAATTGTTCTCTGTTCCATTCTATTCCCATAAGCTAAAAAGATTTGATCAGACAAAGAAATAAAGTCTAGATTCCTATACCTGTCTTTTCATCTTTTCTTGAGATTGTGCTCTCTACACCATGTGAGTATTTTCTTTTTTGAGGAGGAAATCATCAAGCCATCTAAACCACAAAGAGAAATATGGAAATAGTGAGAAAATGGTGCATTGATATAGGAGACATTTTTCTTTTCCCTGAAAGGAGTCAAACAGTATGTGTCTATAAGTAAAAGAGTCTGTCCTTCGGAGGACAGACAGTGATATTGATATTGACAATTTTGAAATTGAAATTTAGACTAGTATTATATATTGCCTATGAGTTACCTCCTGAGGTCCTCCTTGTTGCTCAAATGTGGCCTCCCTCCAAGCCAAACTCAGCATATAAATGCACTAACTTCCCCCTGGCATGGGACATGTCTCCTGGGGATAAGTCTCCATGGCACTGAAGGATTATTACCAAGCACCAACTAGCAATGCACATGGAAAAAAACCTTGACCAAAAGGGGTAAAGGGTAAATACAAATGAGTTTTTAAAGCTAAGAGATTTCAAAGTGAGTTGGGAGGTCTTTCCAGAGGTTATGCTTATGCACGTCTCAGCCGGATTTCATTGACTGCCACAGTAAACACTGCTTCAAACAGCAGGGCTCCTGAGGGCTCTGGAGACATCCAGACACTATAGGAAGGGCAGACAGCTCAGGAGTTTGGCACCCTGCCAGTGTGCCTTACTTTGGAATTTATGCTCCCCCGTGTGACAGAGATGGACTCATTTGTGGTTTCCTTACACATGACTCTTCTGCCCCTTCTATATGAACCTATAATTAGTACTATAGTTGGTAGTTGTGTGTCTAAGAGACTTAAATTTTTGCCCCATCCATGTGCCAGTTGACCCCTGAATCTCAGCAGCGTTGGAACACCTATTCTCCTGTTGTCACCCAGGACAACTTACAAGGAGATGATGATGGACAATGTCCCTTCCAAGCAACAGAGAGACTCTGCAACTGCAAGCAAGATAGTCCCATCCATCTGCCCCATAGGATCTAAGCCCCCTCTCAATTAGAGGTGGAGTGGGCATCACCATTTCCAGTATCCTCAAGACTGGGGAGTGAACAATGGACTAAAGTAGACCTACTGCTAGTCTATTGTAGACTTCTTGTGATTCTAGCAATGGAAGAACTTTTGTCATTGATGTGGAGGCAGTGGCCACCAGAGGTTCTGAGGGGAGGGAGAGGGAAAGCTAGGTGTAATATGGGGGCATTTTCAGGACATTGGAATTGTCCTACATGATGTTGCAATGATGGATACAGGGCATTATATATTTTGTTGTAACTTACAAAATTGTGTGGAACAGTGTGGGAAAATAGTTTGAATTTGAATGTGGGAACCTGGCTTGAAGTTGAAACGTTTCCATAATGCAGATAAGAAGTGTGTGCTTAGGAACATTGGCCTTGACTAGATGGAACGCTGTCTGGTCAGCACGAAAACTGCGTGTGGAGACGTTTGAACTTTGTTATGGCCTGCTCCCTAGCATTGCAGGTGCTGCAGCTTTAATAACAAGCAGCCTTGAAAATAAACATAGAGAACTCCTGCTTTGTAATTTCTAATAAATACAATGTGGAAACTAGTGTCAAGGCTCTCAGTTCCAGAGGCTGTTGAGCCCCCTGCTCCCATCTTTAATTACTCTCTTGTGTCTTTCTTTCTGTCCTATTTCTTCTGTTCTGTGTCACCTTTCCTTCATGCAAACCCATTGCTGAGCTGGTCTCAGCAGGACAGAGTATAAACGATAATCCACAGTTAATGGCAATGTTTCAATATGTGTTTATCAATTGTAACAAATGTACCACACTAATAAAGGATGTTGTTTATGTGGGAAAGTGTGGGAGGGGTAGGAAATGGGGCATATGCGAATCCCCTATATTTTTTAGGTAACACTAATGTAATCTAAATTATCTTTAAAAAAATAGGATTGCCAAAATTCCATAATATAACAAAGGACTCTCTGAAATGTAAATACTTTGGATAAATAAAAAAACATTATCAAATGTTTTTAGATACTAAGAAAAATGTTTATTAGATACTAAGAAAAAAAATCTGTCTCTCATCCCACCACCTGCCCATAATTTGAATATCCATGCAGTAAACCCAAAGTCCTTCCATCTGTGAACTGGTCCCTTCCTTTCCAACCCTGCACACAGTAGGTCTTGCCTACGGGCTCAGCATTGAGACCAACACAGTTTTCTGGCTCTACACTCCTGAGAATCCCACAAGATTCCAAACCGCTATACAGTGTCTCTGATTTCCTTGTTCTTCTTTTAATATTCACCCATACAACATTAGGTAAGCATGAAGCTCACTTGAAGGAATGTCTAAGAAGGTAGTTTGGTGGGATCTGGAATCACGAGGTGAGGAGAGGCTGAGAGGATCTCTCTGGGGAGAGTTAGTGCAGACTAAAGACATGGAATCGCTTTGACATTTTAGCGCTTATTTCCCAAAGCTAAGAAGTGTCTCCGCATCTGATAGACTCATGAGTAAGAGCTTCAGCGATAGCCCATTGTCTTAGTTTACCTGAGCAGCAATCACAAATACTACAAACTGGTTTTGTCTTAAATAGGAATTTATTAGCTTATGGTTTTGTGACTAAAAGAAATCCAAAATCATGTGTCATCAAGGTGATGCTTTCTCTCCAAAAGGCTGTACCCTCCTGGTACTGGCTGCCAGCTGACCTTTGGGTTCCTTGGCTTAGCTCTGCCTGCCATGACATCGTGACGTCCTCTCCTTTCTTGCGTCTATGATTTCTAGTTCTCTAAGGCCTCCAGTAACCTAGTTCTGTTTGTCACACCTTAGCTAAATATAACACCTTCAAAAAGTGCTATTTATAATGGGTTCACACCCACAGGGAAGTGGATTAAGAGCATGTGCTTGTTGGGGTTCATAATTCAACCCGCCACATCTATCATCAATGGCATGAGTCCAGCTGGATCAGAGTGTCCAATTTTAGGGTGAGGGCAATGCCTTCATGAAGGTAGGACATGGTGGGGATGGAAAGGTTTTGTTAATCAGGGTTCTCTAAGGAAACAGAATTGGCAGGAGATGCCTGCAAACATTATGAGATTTTATAAAATTTGTCTCACATGACCATGGGGATAAACAAGTCCAAACTCTACAGGGCAGGCAGCAAGGTGGAAAGTCTGATGAAGGTTTCCATTGACTTCCCCAGGGGAAGCTGGCTGAGTGAAGGAGAGATGGAAGTTCCCTCTTCTGACTGCTGAAATCACCACTTCTCCTTTGAAAGCCTTGAACTGATTGGATGGGACTTCTCCCATTGTTGAAGGCAATCCACTTAGTTGATGGTAGATGTAATCAGCCACAGGTGCAATCAGCTTACTGATGATTTAAGTCCATGAAATGTCCTCATACTAATATTGTGGAACAATAGTGAGTCATTGCACAATGAACTCAGATTTATAACCAGTAGACACTGGGATTTTGAAAAGAGAAAAAGTTTGCTTAGCAAAGGCTAGCTCCATGGAGTTATTTTTTCAGACCTATGATGCCAAACTGGAAAGCTCAGGGATACGCTGATGATAGTATGGTAATGTCACCAAGAAGAGAAGAATTAACAGAACTCAACCGTGTGGTGGTTTAGACCACAGATTTTGAAGCCTGGCAGAGCCTAATAAGGAAAACAGACACCAATTTAGGGGTCTTGACGGGAATAATTTAGTGGAGGGACTTCACTGCATGGGTAACAGAAGAGCTGAAAGGTCAAAAGCGTAGTATGGCATCGCAGAACTTGGAACAGCAGAGACAAGAGGAGGAGGAGGCGATCTCCCAAAGCGTGAGATGGGGACCCCTAGCGGATGCTGGTTGTGGTGGGCCTGCCTGCTGGCAGCTGGGGCCATGAAGCCACAAAGGCGGTGCCTCCTGAGCACAGCAAGAGAATCCCCCGGGCTCTTTACTAAGTCCTGCTCCCCCATCTCTCGCCAGTGCCTGCCTGTGGCCAATCTCTAGGATGTCTAGAGTGCAGCCGTGCCTGGGAAATGGACATAGTTCCCTGCAGTGAGCACAGCAGAAGCAGGTGAGGAATTGGAGAGAAAACAGAAAAATGATGGCCCCACTGACTTCAAGTCCAAACTCTGCCATTTGCGAGCTGAGACACTTAGCCTCTGTGAGCCTCAGTCTCCTTGTCTGTAAATAAGGGAGAATGCACGATTTTGCTTATTGTTAAATATAGAAGTTATGCAATGCCGATCATGAAAAGATTAAAATGGCTGCAAAAGAGAATGGCTGAGCCACTCTTAGACTATACCAAGATCAAGAAAACTTGAAACCCTAGATCCCCCTGCTGGGACCCCTCGCCTGCTCTCTAAGTTGCCTTGGTGCTGTTAACCTCTGGTTGACTCACAGGACTTTCCCCGTGGGATTAGCAGGCCGTCGCTTGCCGTGTGTGCTTATTTAGGTGGTTAGCTCACGGAGCTTAAGTGCCTTGTTCAAGTAAACCAAGTTAAACTGACGGCGCCTGACTTCAAACCCGGTGCTCTCGCCTCCAAAGAGCTTTGCCCAACAACCAAGCATTTGGATCAACTCCTTGTTCTAATACGTATTTTAAAACCAGAATTTAAAAATAATGGTTATTGGAAGGTTTAACATGGACAAAACATAAATAACCAAAGCATACCTCCTCTCAAAACCTCATCAGCATTGTAGAAATGCTGACCCTTAGAGCTGGGAAAAAACCAGGAGCCTCTAGTGCAGCTGTTTGCGGGGTCTGCGCTTCCAAGCCCTGTGACTGGAAGCCCAGGGGCAGGGAGCACATGTAATTTATGTACATAATTTGCATAAACTATGTGCATTATTTACACATATTAAACATTAAAAATATAACTGCTATCACTTGAAAGGATAAAAGAATAATTTTTGGCATAGGGTCACAATATGTCAGGAGCAATGCAAAGCCCAGCACTAGCCGTTCCATGGCTAGAGGAGAGGTAGGGACACTGCTCCCTCTTCCACTGGGTGAATTTTAACTATAAACATGCATTACTTTTATACTTTAAGACACAAAAATGCTCCTCCGAATTATGTTTGGGTGAGTTGGAAAGGGTGCCCAAGCCTGAGAAGGATAAGAGCCCCTGCCTGAGCCCAACCCCGCATGAACTAGCTGACCAGGGAAAGTGGCTTTCATTTCTAAAGGACCTCAACCACCGAGTGGTGTTGCCTGAGGAAGGCCGACGTGTCTTTGAGGAAATAGGTAAGATCTAGGATTCACCCGTGAAGGTCTGTTCACTAAGTGGAAAATGAACTCACCAGTGATCACACAATGACTAGCCGCGAGTCCTGGGCTGAACCGGTTTATAATTGTCTACACTGTGGACTCTACAACATCCTACCCCACCCTCTCCCTTTAAACTATCTAAGACAGATCCTCAGCTACACAGTCAACAGCAGTCCCACCCCACGCTCATCTGCTCCCATTTAAAAGTCTGTGCTTTGGTTCAAATCCTGAAGTTAAGAGTCAAGTTAAGTTTTGAAAAGGTGAAGACTCCATGGCTGTAAAGTCTTCTTAAGTCAGCTGATCAAAACCAGCGAGCTCTCTTGTGCTTTGCACAGCTTGACCCTTCCTGTAAGTTATTCAACTGCACATGCATCTCCCTTGACCTACCTCATTAGGTCCTTGAGAAAACAAAGCCCTAACTGGCCCCTGGGTACCTACCTCCTTCTGCACCCCGTCCCCCTTTCAGGCAAGCACCTGCTCCTTGTCTCTACAGCAGGTGTTCACAGTTTGCTCATTGAATCCAAAGGGTGCACCAGAATCCTGAGAACAAGCACATCCCTGAATCCCCATAGATCGGTGGTAATTTCATTCACACAAGGCAACAGCCAGGCAATGTCACGGTGACAGGTATATGCCACAGATTGGATTTCTTGACATCACGGTGTAATAATAATAAAAAGTAAGCCCTAGGCCCCCTAAACATTGAAGCTGTGTCCAGGGGAGGTCACTGACCCCTGGGCCTCCTCGAGGGCCCCTCAGCCGTGAGTTCCTCCCGCTCTTCAGTACACCTTCTTAAGCCCCTCACCTGAAAAGGAAGTGTCATCAGCAAGGAGGAGATGCCCGTCTGCCCCCAAATTCTCTTTCCCAGATGAAATAAAATGAGACCCTTTCCTGACTCATAAATTTGGTATCAGACGATACCGTGTAAGGTGCGTTCCACACAAGCCCCGGCACCCCCTGATAGGCCAAGGGCAAGGGGTCAGGGGTTTTCTTCCCCTGAAAGATGACCCTGCTGTGCCTCAATGGCAGAAGTGTGTGTGGGGGGGCTCAATGTATGCCCCCCCCGGTTCACCCCCGACTGTGAGTCTGCTCAGGGCTGGGTTTATTTGGTTGCCAGGTGAGCTTTAGACTCTCCAGCCCATTAAGGAAGAAGGCGGGGACTTGAAATCTTACAAGTGCCATAGTGCGGGCATGTCAACCTCAATCCACCTGCCCTAGGATGACTCCCCAAAAGAGGCAGCTCTTGCCCACACCAGTCCTACCTGTACCCAGGACCAGGTCTCAGCCAGACACGGACAAGCCCTTGGAGCTTAGAAGGAAGCACATGTCCACAGGCAGGTCTACTTCCTGGGCGGGCAGGTGTATCCTCAGTTATGAGAGGTGGTATGAAGCATCAGGAAATACATCATGTTGTCATCACTGTAATATTATAAAAATCACAGCCATTGCTCATTTCTACCTATGGCTGAGTACCTGGAACCTTTATAAAGTGAAGGAGCACCTCTTTCCACTCCAGTCTCAGCTCGCTGTGAAGCCTGTCAGCATGAGGATCGTTTATGCTCTCTTTGCGTTGCTCTTCTTTTTCTTGATACCTGCTCCAGGTAAGATGGGCCTGGGAAAAAGAGGGCTGGGCATGCAGTACCGAGGCGTCACTCTCCATTCTTCAGGAGCCCTTAGACCCGGCAGATTCTTTGAGAAGTAGGCATTGCCACAAAACTTACCTCCTCACCCACTTCTGAATGTTAAGACCTCCTGGTAAGACTTGAAGAAAGGGATTTTAACAATTAATAACGGGAAACCTTGAGTTAGTCTGAGAACAGATGCACAGACTTCATTTATTCAGCTTAGTGAGTAGAGCAGCCTCTCTCCACTCCTATGTCCTGGTAGCCCCATGATTATTCTAGAACCATCGTGGTTGCACAGCTGAGCTGCAGCCCATAGAAGCATTCTTTATTGATTACCTAGTCCTGCCTTTTCTTTTTTACTACTGATTTTACAGTAAAAGGATAAAAGACAGCGATCAGTTATTTAAGGAATTCCAAAAGCCTCGTATGTGTGTTTGAAAGCCTTCCTAAAGCCTTCCCTTGTTTTATATGCTTTCATTGCAGGTGATGGACTACTCATAAATACAATACAGAGACATTTTTGCAAAGTACGAGGTGGTCGATGTGCCTTGCTTAACTGCCTTCCACGCGAGGAGCAGATAGGCCACTGTTCCGTGAAAGGCCGAAAATGCTGCCGAGTAAGGAAATGAAGAATCCAGAAACGACGGTCATGTTGTAAAATGGGAGAGCGACTCCTTAAAAATAATGGAAGCAGAATCAAATTAAAATTTTTTATCAAAAGAAATAGAAGCTTGATTTTTAAAAAAAATTCTGGTTATTATTGCAGTTATGTAAGCAGCTAAGGAATTGTTAGTAACTCGTTTTAAATAAAGTACAGTCTATGCAGGGAGATCTACGGGGGATTTGCTAAGGGTTCTCAGGTTGGTTCTACGTTTCTTTGGTAAGCCTTTTCCCCAGCTACATGGAACTCCTTGTTCTTCCTCCAGTGCACCCTCTACTTTCTCATCCCCCCCCCGCCCCACGCTGGCCTTTCCCTCCTTCTAGCAAAACGTCTCTCGACCACCTCAGCCTCTAAGACTTTCTCCCTCTGAGAATTGGGGCACCAGCTCTTTCTCACCTCTTCCCCTTGCCTGCCTTCCTGTCACCCATGCTTCTTCTACAGCTGGTTCCACCTGGCACATGACACTCCTTCCACTCTAGCTTTCCAACTTTGACCCATCCCTCAGGGGTCATCTCGAATTCTACTTCATTCTTGAAAACATGCCTGATTTCCCAGATAACCACCATCATTTCGCTGATTCATGGCAAGATTCTCACTGGAGGACCCCGGACCCCAAGCTCGCCAGGCTTTTGCCACGCGTATGCTTGCACGCTTCCAATCTCCTTCTGTGGTTGGACGATCCTAAGGAGCAAGGGCCTCGCTTGAATCATTTCGGGATTGTCCAATAACGCACCCTCAACAGTGAGGCTGTTCAACAAATGTTTACTGCGTTGAATTATAGTCAAATGATTTGGAGATACTGTGGTTGACCCATGTAGTTTTCTCCCAGAGTTGGAGTGATTCAAGTAAATGGAGAGGGAAGCCCATAAATCCCTGACCCCAATGCTCAGTCATGGCATAATTTAGAAAAGACAAGACAGCATGGCACTGGGAAGGAAGGAAGCCGGGACCCAAAGATTTGAGCCTGGTCTTCCATCGAGAAAGGACGACTGCCACCAGAATTGCCCTCCAACAGTGCACTACGAACAATCAGACGGAAGGTATGAAACGATTGTTTTCAGACTTTGGAAAATGGCAGTGGAGGACAGTGATTCCTGGGAGAAAGGAAACCAGCGCCATGAGCCCTGTGACTGTCCCGGCCTTGCTACGTGGAGGCAGCTTCCACGGCCCAGCTCAGGGAGGACGGGCCCAAACTGAGGCCTGGTTCCTGTTGCTCAGCCCTGCCGAGCTGAAGAGAGGGGAGCCACATGCAGGCAGCACCGGACACACGGCCGTCCTGAGGCAGGTTCTGGAGCCTGCCGAGGGCCTGACCCTCGGGCTGCATGCTGACCTGAGCCTGGCAGGGCTCACACTTCACAGGCAGCAGGAAAACAAGGTCAGTGAAAGGGAGGGACTGGAAAATTCCAGGAGAGCACACGGGACGGGAAGAGTCTGTTTCCCACCAGCCAAAGGGAGAAGCCTCAGAATGGTGCCGCCTTAGTGGTGGTAGCTAGAGCGATCTAGATGAGGTAGTTCTGGAACCATCCCCACAAATTATAAAAAACATTCTTGAAAAGATCCAATGGACCTTCAAGAAACTTAAACGGGAGCCAGCATAAAGCCTTGCATTCTTTAAAGGGAAACAACAAAATCTAGCACTCAACAATTTGAGTTTTATAATGAGTTAAATCCAGTCAAAAATTATGACACATGTGATGGAGTGGGAAAATACTAAACATTCCATTTAAAGGGAGGGGTTGCCAGTTTGGCTAAAAGCCAAGACCAAAACACGTGGTGTCCATAAAATACCCGCTTCAATTATAAATATAAAGTCAGAGATTAAAAGTAAAACAAATGGAAACAGGTAAGCTAGGCAAACATTGATCTACATAAAATTAAATTGGCTCTATTGGCTAATTGACCATAAATCCAAGTAGATCTTAGAACAAGGACTATAATCATGGATCAAGATGTTTCCTAATCATAAAGTTACTTCAACAAGACACATAGTAATACTAAATCAGTTTTCACCTAATAACAGAACTGCAAAGCTCTTAAAGCTCTTAAAGAAAAACCTAGAAATGAGAAGAAAAGTAGACAATTAAACTTGGAGATTTTAACACTTCTTTCCTTATAATGGATTTTTAAAAAGCAGACAAATCCCCAAATCTGTGAGAATGCAGCTAATGCCGTGCTGAGAGGAAATTTATAACATTAAGTGCTTTTGTAATAGAAATAGTACATGGTCACAAATCAGCAATCTAAGGACTCCACCCTAGAAAATTAGGAAAAAGAAGGAAATGAAACCCAAAGTACGTAGGATAAAAGTGGATAAAAAGAAAATGGACACAAGATAGAGAACAAAAACCACTGATTCTTGTAAAGGATCAATAAAATTGTTAGATTCATCAAAAAAAAAAAAAAAGGAAAGGAAAAGAAATGACAAGCTGCCTCAGGTACACACGCACCCTGCAGGGAGTCAGGTAAGCAAGAACTCACGTGCTCCACCTGGCCACATATACGTGCATACACGTGCTCCACGTGGCCACATGCACGTGCTCCACCTGGCCACATGCCCGTGCTCCACCTGGCCGCATACAAGAGCCGCCACAAGGTGGCAGTGTTTTGTTCTTATGAGTCATCCACAAGGTCTGCCCGTGCTCTCACAGCGCTCCAGGTATCTCCCTCACCTGGAGGGGGTGCAGGTGCCACCACAGGAGGCTGGTGTTGGACGAGGACTTCCTCTGGCACGTGCCCCTTGGACGGGGCAGCCCTTCTGCCCCGTTGTTCAGGGAAAACGCCTGATGCCCCGGCAGACTGTGTCCTGTGGGTTTCAGAATTGTTTGGGATCCATGACCCTGGCCCTCCTTCCGGTGGAAATGGCAATGGTTATCCCCTGCCTGTCCCTCCGTTGTGAACAGGAAGTGGATCACCTCTCTGTGCTTCACACGTCCGCAGTCATAGGGAATTGTGCCCAGGACAGACCACACCCAGAGCTGGTGTTGATGAGACTTGATGTGTTACTTTGCTAAATGCTGCCGAGGCAGGGTGCCAGAGATCAGCTGGCTCTTACAGGGGGATTCATTAACTCAGGAGCTGACAGTTCTGAGGTTGTGCAGGTGACCACGTCAGGGCTCATCAGAGGTGCCTTCTCTCCAAGCTGCAGCTGTAGCGAGCAGGTACATGGCAGGGCACGGTGGTGGTGCCCACTGGTCTCTCCCCTCTCCTCCGGGCTTTGATGCTTTCAGCTTTGGACCGTTCCATGTGCGGCTTTTCTCTCTCCCATTTTTGTTGATTTCAACCGCGGAGGCTCCTCTCTGTTCTCTGCAGCTCTGGGTATTTGTTTGTTCTTTTCTTTCAAAAGACTAAGAGGGGGACAAAAAGAAAGAAAACAATTGGAAATAAAAGAAGGAAAGAAAGTGGGAGAGAGTAAAAAAAAAAATGCAAACACACAAAACAACTACAAAAAGAGAAACAAGGAAAAAAACGAGGTGTACTGCCTCTCCAAGGCTCTTGTCCGGAGCCCGTGGGACGCGCGAAGCTTTTGCCATCAAGACCATGGCCTGGACCAGCATCGCCGTGCCTTCCTCAGGGACCCCACACCTGAAAAGACAAAGCAGAGAGAGACAAACAGCAAAGAGAAAGAAGAAGAGGCGCATGGACTGTGTCCCAGGAGGTGCTGTCCTGAGGAGACCGAGGCCGGCTTCCTTGCAGGGCCTCAGGGAGCCACAGGCTGGCCCCCAGCAGGAGGAGAGAGGAGCAAAACGGCTTGCTGAGTCCTGCAGTCACGGTCCTGGGGTGTGGGGTCAGGGCAACACGCTGAGAGGGCTGACAGCAAGGCCAGAGCCTCTTCCAGGCGCTCGGTGACCTGCCACGCCAGGAAGCTCCGGCACAGAGAAGGACACATGGAACCAGAGACGCTGCTCTTACTGCCCGGGTGCCCTCGAGGCTGGACGTGCTGCTGCCCAGTGGGCGAGACGGGGCAGCTCCACACTGGACCTTCCGGTACCCCAGACTGACCCTGACCGTCCAGAGGTTCTTAGGAGGGGGAGGTGTCCTCCACCGCTCCTGGAACCCAGGCCGAGCTGCCGGGGCCACATCCATGGCTCTCTCTTGGGCTGAGGGAGGGCCTGGCTCTACGTAACTGGGGTTTGTCGAGGCTCTCATCTCTGCTGCAGAAATGACTTTTGTCGGATGAGTTAGGCCAGTAATTTATTCAGGTAGGGAGGAAAGAGAAATGGGAGAAAATAACAGATCGGGGGTCCCAGGTAGAGAGGAAGAGACTGAAAAGTGATAAAGTGGGCTGATTTACAGATGACAATTCCCTATTGTGGATTATAAATGCTCAGGTTTTACTTGGTGGCCATCACAGCAGGGGAAAACGGTGAGAGCAGTGAGCAGAGGGCAGGGACCAGGACAGGGCGAAGGCAAGAGAGCAAAAAGTATTGCGACTTGCTTTTTAAACCATTAATCCTTCCACCCCTTTCCCAAGGGCAGGGAGGAGTCCCAGCTGTTGGCTGTTCTGACTGATCAGCCCACCCATCAGTCCCCCAGGGGGGCCCAGTGATAAAGTCCTGGGGGATATCCTGGGCTTCTCCTGGTTTCTGGAGGAAACGCATTCTGAACGGCAGAATCTCCTAGAGTCCCCCGGCAGCCTTCCTGGGTACCAAATGCCACGTGGGCTTCTCACCAGGTTCCAGATCCGTCTACTGATTCCATATCCAGCCTGCTTCAACTGGCTCGCACTTCCCCTTACAGAAGTTGAGCTCTTGGGAGCCTCGCCCTTCCCTGGCACTCCTGTGGTGATTCTCAATGTCTATTCTGGTCCCAAGATTACCACCTCATTAATTCCAATTTCTTTTTCCAGATCTTTCATTTTTCTAGTGGTGGGAAAAATTTGTAAAACTTCCTACTCTGCCATTTGGTGCCAGAATGCTTCTTAAAATTGTGCCATCCAGAGTTAAGCCTGTGACCATGCAATGCCTTTTGAGCATTCAATTAAAGATCAGCACAATTTGTTATACTCTCAGCGTTAACCTACACTTACTGTGAAGCAGGGGCTCTGAACCTTTTGTGTTTCACAGACCCCTTTGTCAGCCAGGTGAAAACCATGGACCCCTTACTAAGCCCACGCTATAATGTGTATTATTTAATAAATAGATCACACCCATACCAACACGTCCCCACGAGAATAATGTTTTTTCCAATTTCCATTCAAGCTCACAGACCCCTGGTTAAGGCCCCCTCCTTTGGAGCATAAGTGAAATGGTAAGTAAGCCTAAAGGGCACCGCCCATCTCGGACATGCAAATTTCTTCTCCATGTAAAAGGGGCTTTACTTTACCTTCTCAATTTCCAGCAACCACTAATTGGGATTTATTTTGGTTTAAAGAGGAGAAAACTGTGTAATGAAGACTTATTTATCTATTTATAGTTTCTAAAATATATGGCATAGCAGAAAGGAGTACATTTCTAGACATGCAAGAAGGAGTGTGTTTTGATAACCCCCTGCCTTAGAATGTAGAAAGATACCATTTCCATCTTAAATTCCACAAGCTAAATTATATATTATGCCAACTTTGAAAAACAGTTGAGGCAATAGAATAAATGCAGAGGCATCCACAAAGAATCACCCTTAAGACAGAAAGCTATATACAGCAAATCTTTATGAATTGTTTTTTTCAGATTGCTAGTAGTTTTCATTTCAAAAATGAACAATTAAAGGATGCCCACTGAAATCAACACAAATGCCTAACAATTCTGAGTAAGCTGTTCCCTGTGCACAGCTCATCCCTGCAACCCTAAGAGGCTCCTTCCAGCCCCTGAAGGAGGTTGAAGACATTCAGCCACAGATCAGAACTTGGTTTTAGAAGAATATGAGTAAAGTCAAGTCTCAGTGGTATGAGTCTGTTTGTCAGAAAATTAGATCCAAATAACCCTACATGTATGCCATAATGCCATGATCGAATAACCCCACCCTTGGAAAAGAAACAACTCCCTGGGGTTTTCTTTTCTGTTTCCCCCCCTTCCCCGAACTCTGCTGTTTTTGCTGTCTGTGTCCATTTGCTGTGTGAACTTCTGTGTCTCTTTCTCTTTTTGTCTGCTCTTCTCATCTTTCTCCTCTCGGCTTCACCGGGATTCGATCCTACGGACCTCTGATGTGGGAGAGGTTTCCTGTCTCTTGTGCCACCTCAGTTCCTGGTTTCTGTCATGTCTTGCCTTGACTCTCCCTTGTGCCTCTCTTTTCTTGCTTCACCATCTTGCTGTGCTGCTCGCCATGTGAACCTGGCTCACTGCTGGGTCCGCCTTTACCAGGAGGCCCCGGGGATTGAACCCAAGTCCTCCCATATGGTGGACGGAACCCCAATCGCTTGAGACACGTCCACTTTCCTGGGGATTTTCTGAAGAGCAATGCTCACACAGAGTTTGTGTCTCTCTGACATGCAGCTTTTACTTCTTCCACACTACATCTCTTATTTTTTATGTTCTTTATTTTTTTAGGTTTTGCTAATATATAACCTACCCCATCGGTTGCGTTGTGAATGGAAGTGCGTGCATGGTGTCCAGACGCATTTCAATTCTGAAACTGAAGGGCAACTGTGTCTTTCCTGGGACAAAATCCTGCAGATAAAGGAAATAAAGAATCCAGGAAAATGCCATGACAAATGTGGAGTCAGAAACTGCTCCCTTAGGAAAGATCTACAAGATTTATGCCAAACTAAATCACTTTGTTTCAAAAAAGAACCGTGCCCCCCAGTAGGTGTGGTTATCGTGTTTGCTTCACATAGAACAATCCAGAATCCCTAGCAATGGCATCGTCAGCTCTTCACCCTCCTCAACGGGAATCGAACTCACGTGGTGCTCTGGGTCCCTGACTTCCCCCCTTCCCCAGGTGTGTGCCTCTGCGTCCCCCAGTGCCCTGCCCTTCTCTGCATTGTCCCCAAAAATGTGCCTCATTCCTCAGTCTCACCTCAAATGCCTCTTCCTAAATGATACACTAAAAGCTCCCTCAAAGGAAGGAACTCTCCCTCCTCCAGCCTCCAAGTGCGTTTGGGTTTATGCTCCTTAGTGAGCCCGGCCTGGTTCCCAGGTGAGAAGATGGTCAAGTCTCTGCTTCGCCTAAGATCGCAGGGGTCTGGGCTTGTCTCAGTCATTCAGGCCCTGGACACTGAGGAAGCGACTGCTTCATCCATTATTACACGGTGAATTGCAAGCTGAGCTGGTCAGAGGGTTAGTCCACAGGCAGATGTCGTAAGAGCTCTTACTGGAGGCACAACGGAATGAAGACAAGACAGCATGGAGCAGGAAGCTGGGGACATACACACCAACGAGCACACCCTGTGAACAGCAAGGGGAGGAGCCCAGATATGGCCTTGCCCTGCTCTCTCCTGGAAGAGTTTGGTAGGTAAGTAAAGAACTCTGTTGGGTTATCCTGCTAAAAAAGTAGCTCACTACTTTTACATTAATGCTTCACTCAGTGTACCTATAATTTCCCTCTGGGTAAATGCACTTTAATTCTGACCTAATCCCTTGAGTTTCCTAGGAGCTCAAGATTTAAAAGGAGAAATCAGACCTTGTTTGAGTAGAAATTTTTTTATCTGGATTAATACATCAAAACCAGAACCAGGACTAGGGTGAGGCAAGTGAGGCATTCACCTCGGGTCAACTATAAAGGTGAAGCCGGCTAGTGAGATAGGGAATCAGTAGGTGGATCTGGAACCTGGCAAGAAGTCCACGTGGACATCGATGCCCCCAAGATGGCTGCTGGAGGACCCTCCTCAAGATTCTGCCGTTCAGAACAAGATTTCCTCCAGAAGCCTGGAGAAGCCCTGGATATCCCCCAAGGACTTTATCCTTGGGCCCTCCAGGGGGATTGATGGGTGGGGTGATCAGTCTAAACAGCTAGCAGCTGGGGCTCCTCCCTGCCAGGAGCACAGGGGAGGGATAAGTAACAGTTTACAAAGCAGTGTGAGGCCAGAGTTCGCTCTCTTGCCTTTGGACCCCGCTCTTGCCTTCCCCTGTCCTGGTGCTGGTCCTTTGCTCTCCCTGCTCTCTGCTTACTGCTCTCACGGTTTCCCCTGCCATGATGGACACCAAGTAAAATCCGGGCATTTATAATCTATAATGTGAATTGTGGTCTGTAAATCAGTCCGCTTTATGGTTTTTCAGCCCCTTTTTCTCTATCTGGGACCCCTGCTCTGTTATTTTCTCCCATTTCTCTTCCCTCCCTATCTTAAAAACTTACCGGCCTAACTCACCTGACGTGCTCTTAAAATTCATTTCTCCAGCACAGTCAAGAACCTAGACAAAATCTGGTAACAAAGGGATGTCAAAAAAATCAGGGCTGGGAAGTCGACTTGGCTCAATGTATAGGGCGTCTGCCTACCACATGGGAGGTCCATGGTTCAAACCCCAGGCCTCCTTGACCCGTGTGGAGCTGGCCCACGCACAGTGCTGATGCACGCAAGGATTGTTGTGCCACACAGGGGTGTTCCCCGCGTAGGGGAGCCCCATGTGCAGGGACTGTGCCCTGTAAAGAGAGCTGCCTTGCACAAAAAAAGCATAGCCTGCCGAGGAGTGGCACCACACACACAGAGAGCTGACACAGCAAGATAATGCAACAAAAATGAGACACAGATTCCTGGTGTCGGTAACAAGAATATAAGCGGACAGAGAAGAACACACAGCAAATGGACCCAGAAAGCAGACAATTGGGGCATGGGGGGAGGAGGGAGAGGGGAGAGAAATAAATAAAAAAATAAATCAGGGTTTGAGGTAACATTGTGCTGCAATATTTTAAAGATCAGTATTAATAACAAAATACCAGAATTTTCAACAAATACCAATTCAGACCCTGCACTTGCCCAGCTCAGACTCAGTCACCACACCCAAATCCCTGCCCTGTCAGATCCTGTCCTCATTTAGTAATTTATTTATGACAATTTATGGTATTTTGTGTTTGTGATAGTTTTTTTTTTTTTCCTTTCCTGCTCCCCAGCAACATACATCTTTGACTGTAGAGCTGAGAGAAGTTTAATACAGTCAAGGCAGGAGTTAACTTCATGCATTTCTGCATTCTAGTGTGAAGGCAACATTTACATAGAAAAAAACTGCTCTTTTACATAAGAAGTCTCTTTAATGGGCATTTTGGTTTTGAAAGGCAAGGCACCTGCATACATTTGTAAAATATACCCTGAAAACAAGTGAGATCTGAATAGCACTGCATTTCTGAAAGTGAAGACTTTTTGTTTTTCCCCTTGGTACCAGCCAGGGCCTCATTAAAAGAGGAGGCTTTGTCGCTCTGACAGCACAGCCTGTGCCTGTGAAAAAGCAGGCAGCCTACCTGCCTGGAGAGTGGGATAGCCAGGGGCGGCAGGCACTCCGTAGCAAGAGTGCATCCTGATTTCTAATTTTATTTTTTTAATCTCCTGCACAGTAACTGCCCACCATTATCCTCAATTATCACAAAACCTTGTCTCACGCAGTTGTGTTGTGTTTGTGGGGTCAGAGCAAATTGGGGAAGTGCTGGGTCATGCTTCCTGCAAAGTTCAGAAGCAAGTTGCTGGGAGGAATTGTGGTGGACTGGCCAGAAGGCATAATGTAGAAGCTGTAGGACCCGAAAAGATCCTTGTGAGCATAAGCACCATTTAGGAATCCTGAGAAATATTTAGATATTTGATTGCATTCGTATGGGGTAGGAGTTGCAGTTTTTTCATTTGAATATTAAAGTATAGAATAATCCCAAGAGTTTGAGGTACTTGATGACTGCTTTCCAACCAAAGTAACTTAAATATATTATTCTTACCCTCTGAACTTCAGTTAAATCATGACTCATCCCATCATGCTGAAGTATCAGGAGAGAAAACAAAAAGGAAAGAGATAAGTTAAAACATTTCAGCTATTTCCCTTCATGAATCACAGATGAAAGATACGTTGCTTTAATTTAAAGCAGGGGTACTAAGTCTGTAAGCTTGAATTAAAATTTAAAAATAACATTATTCTTATGGGGACGTGTTGGTGTGGGTGTGATACATTTGTTTAAAAAACACAGGATAGTGTGGACTTAGTAAGGGGTCTGTGGTTTTCACCTGACTGGCAAAGGGGTCGGTGGAACAAAAAAGGTTAAGAGCCCCTGCTTTAAAGAAAATACTTTCAGCTGAATCACCTGACAAAAGATAGATAATGAAAACTCCTCGAGAAATACCAAAAATGCCTCATTTCTTCATTTTTGTTGTATTTATCTTGTTAATTCTTACAAAAATGGTACATAATCTGTGTTCTACCTATGTCTAATACAAATAAGGAGATTCTAACATAAGACAGATTTTCTGACATAATTCTGGGTGTGTTTTCCTTTGTGTGTTTCCTGATTGTGTTTTGCTGAACTTTTTGAATATTTGGATTGATGTCTTTCATTAAACTTTAATATCTTCAGCTATTATCCCTTCAAGTGTCACTGCTGTTCTTTTTTGTCTCCTCTTCCCCTTGCAATACAAGTATATATATATATATAGAGAGAGAGCACATTTTCATTTGGTCCCTACACATATTTTATGCTATTTTCTGTATTTTTAATTATTACTTTTGTGCTTCAGTTTAGAAATTTTTCACTCATCTGTATTCTAATCCTCAAATCCTTTCATCTGCTATAGCCAATTTCCTGTCATATCATCTTTTATGAACTTTATTTCAGATATTATATTTTAAACTCTAGAATTTCCACTTGGTATTTCTAAGATCCTACATTGAGGACCTGTACAAAAATGGGTACTTCAGCTATTCCAAATATCTCCCAGTTCTCCTGGGATAATAGATTTTTTATCTTAAAATTCTTCCCTTAATGAATCACAGGTAGAGGCTACGTTGCTTTAAAGAAAATACTTTCAGCTGACTCACCTGATAAAAAAGATACTGAAAATTCCTAGAGAAATACCAAAAATATCTCATTACAGGATGTTTTTGGGGTGATGACACACCCAGAAATCTTATCACTCATTTTTAATAGAGACCTGTGGCCTCCCAGTCAACCATGCTGGTGGAGTGAGGAACTCTAGGTGTCCATGCCCCACCGAGTCTTTGAGTATCTAGCAAAAACTGACAAGTCATCTTTCTCAGTTCTGGAAAACATTTTGACTGTTGCAGTAATAGGCAAAGCACTGATCATGAAAAAGACAACTTAGAAATGGTAGGAAAACCCATGGTACCCATGTTGCCCCTCCCCCCATCCTGCTGAGTGTGACACCAGCCTGTGCTCTCAGTGTGGATCTCTAGTCCTGGTTTCAGAGGTAGCAGAGTAACCTCTTTGTGCAAACTGGGGTTCATGTATGTCTCTTGCAATCTGTCTGCTGCAGCCTGAAAGACTGAATCAGGACACTCATCTCTGGTTTGCCATGAAAGAACTTGCCCTATAGTCAAAATCAGCTTGCTGTGTGCTAAATCAGTATAAGAAATAATCAAATCACAGTACCTGGGGCACAAGATTATCAATTTTAAGATAGACAGAAGAGTGCCCAGGATTGGGAGGAAAGACTATTTCATAGAAAATGGGGGATGGGAGATTTGGGTCTATGTAAATGGAGGAATTCCAAATAGCACAAGCCTATGGTTAGGAAAGTGAACCTGATCAGAAAAGACAGGAGAGGACCCTGTGCTTTCACCCTGGAGTGTTCTTCTTGATTATTGGTAGGAGGGCTAAGATCTGAGTGAGAGTATCAGTCACCACTGAGACAATCTACAAATGCAGTGAAGGATTTTTTTAGTTAGTTTACTTTGTTACCTCTTGGCACTCAAGGAAATCTGTGTTTCATATCACTAACTGGATACAACGTTAAGGAACAGACACATCAGGAACTGAATTCTAGACTCAATACTTAAAAATATTTTAATATTTTAATATTGAAACAGTATGTGACAAAATATTACAAGGGATACAAAGAAAGAAGAAATTAATGATCCATACAATGGAATAAGATAAAACACCAAAAACCATCAAGATAAAAAGCCAGACTTTGGAAATAGCACACAAAGACTTTATAAAAAATAGCTTTAAATATGTTCAAAAAGCTAAAGGAAAACATGACTAAAAAAACTCAAGAATATCAGGAAAATTGTATGTGAACTAAACAAGCATTTCAATAAAGAGATAGAAATGATAAAAATTAACCAGACAGAAATATTGGTGTTAATGACCACATTGAATGAAAAAAAAAAATTCTCTAAAGGGATTTGTAGTGGTTTGATATTGTTGATGAATTCCAAAAAGAAATATTGGATTATGTTTATAAACTGATCTTCTCCTCTGGGAATATTAGATTATATTGGATTCATAGGTTTCCTTGATTTAAGAATTATGTAAACCTCTTGTCCCAGTAAGGCATTGATAAAAGACATAACATTGACAAGATTTGAGGGCTTTTAATGTTGGAGTTTTTATGTTGGAGTTTGATGCTGAAGTCTTAAGCTGGAGCCCTGGGGAAAGAGACAGAGCCTTTCATCTGACAGTCTACAGCTGACCCTGTGGAGGAAAGAGAAGCACTGAGGCCAGAGAAACCCAGGAAGCCTGAACCCTCACAGACACTGGCAGCCATCTTGCTTCAACATGTGGAAATAGACTTTGGTGAGGGAGGTAACTTATGCTTTATGGCCTGATATCTGTAAGCACCTACTCTAAATAAATACCCTTTATAAAAACCAACCAATTTCTTGTATTTTGCACCAGCCCCCCTTTGGCTGATTAATACAGGATTCTATAGCAGACTGGAGCTTGCCAAAGAAAGAAATAGTGAACATGAAGAAAACACAATTGAAATGATTAAGTCTGAGAAACAAAAAGTAAAAAGAAGGAAGAAAACCAGACCATAAGGATCTGTGGGAAATCACCACACATACTAATATGCACATTGTGAGAGTCCAAGAAGGAAAGAAAAGAGATAAAGGGGCAGAGAGAATATTCAAAGAAATAATAGTAAAAAAAATGATTAAATTTAGTGAGGGATTTGGACACTAGACCTACCCTACAAGCAGTGCTAAAGGTAATACTTCAGACTGAAAGGAAAGGAAACTAAACAGATCAAAACATCATGAATTAATATGCCTTGGGAGCAAGCTCAGGACTAAAGAGTTCTGAGAATAAAGAGATTGGGGTATGGTGCACTTCTTAGACATTTCTTTCATGAGAGTAGGGAAATTTTCAACTATTATTTCCTCAAATACTCTTTCTGCCCCTTTTAAGCTGTAGTAACCAGGACTGATTATTGAGGACTTAGTGGGAGTAGAATTAGTTCCTACCCAAAAAAAGGGAGGGAGCTGCCAGCAAAGGCTGGAGAACTGTCTCTGAGAAAGTTTGAATTACAAGGCTCTTAGCCTCCAGCCAGGAACCTAATCACATCCATCCAGTCTGTGTTACAACAAACACACTCTGTCCAGGCATTGAAATGAGCAGGCTGTCAAAGAGCACTATCTGCTGGAAGACCAAGGAAGTGCACATGAGAAAGTAAAAGTATATAAGAAAGGCTTTTCCAGCATTTATAGCCTCTCTCTCCAAGGCTCTAGGAAAGGGTCTGCAACCCATTACTGAGTCTTGTACCCAGTTTTGAGAAACTAACAGGAACAATCCTAATGATCCAGGTTGAACCAAGGACCAAAGAGCAGCAGTAACACATAGCCTCCTGCCACTAAATCACTGTGAAAAAGAGAGAAATTGAGCATCTGAGTAAACTACCATCTTAATCAGGTGCCTAGATGGCAGAAAAAAATTACAAGCCATACTAAGAAAATTGAAGACATGGCCCAAGAAAAGGAATATATCAAAGCCCAGAAGATATGCAGGATTTGAGATAACTAATTAACAAGATGCACACAAATTTTCAAAATCAAATTAATTATTTGAGAGATAATATGGCTAAAGAGGTAAATGACATTAAGAAGGCACTGAGCAATCACAGAGAAGAATTTGAAATCCTGAATAGAAAAGTAACTGAGCCCATGGGAAGGAAAGACACAATAGCTGAGAAAATAACACATTAGAGGCATATGACAGCAGACTCAAAATGATAGAAGAAAGAATAAGTGATACTGAAGACAAAGCAGCTAAAATGGAAGAAAGAAAAGAACAAAGATTGAAAAGAAAGGAAAGAAATTGATCAGGACCTCAGGGAGTTGAATGACAACACAAAATGCAACAACATACATGTCATGGAAATTCCAGAAAGAGAAGAGGAAGGAAGAGGGGCATAAAGAGTATTTGAGGAATAATAGCTGAAAATTTCCCAACTCTCATGAAACTAATGAACTTACATGTCCAAGAAGCACACTGTACCCCAATCAAAATAAATCCAAATATATCTACTCTAAGACACATACTACTCAAAATGTCAACTATCAAAGATAAAGAGAAAATTCTCAGAGCAGCAAGGGAGAAGCAAATCATCACATACAAGGGATGCCCAGTAAGACTCACCATGGATTTCTCATCAGAAACCATGGAAGTGAGAAGACAGTGGTATGGTACAATTAAGGTACTAAAAGAGAAAAACTGCTAACTGAGAATTCTTTATCCAGCAAAATTGTCCTTCAGATAAGGTGAGGATAAAATATTCACAAACAGAAACTAAGAAAGCTTGTAAAAAAAAATCCACCATTGCAGGAGATATTAAAGGAAGACATAGAGCCTAAAAGAAAAAGAAAGTATAGGAGAAAGAATTGCAGAAAGACTAAACAAAGAGTAAAAAGATGGACAAAAATATATGGCATATGAAAACCAAAGAATAAAATGGTGGAAGTAAATAGTGCATTTACGGTAATAACATTGAATGTGAATGGGTTAAACTCTCCAATCAAAAGATATAGGTTGACAAAATGGATAAGAAAAACATGAGCTATCTATTGCTGCTTACAAGAGACTCACCTTAGACACAGGGATACAAACCAGCTGAAAGTGAAAGGTTGGAAAAAGATACTCCATACAAATAGTAACCAAAAAAGAGCAGGGGTAGCTATACTAATATCCAACAAAACATATTTTAAATGCAAAATGCAAAGAAGTTAAGAGATACAGAAGGCCATTTCATTTTAATCAAAGGGACAATCCCCCTGGAAGATAGAACAATCATAAATATCTATGCATCTAACTAGATTCCCCACGATGCATGAGGCAAACTCTGGCAAAGCTGAAGGGAGAAACAGACATCTCTACACTATTCATTGGAAAGTTCAACACACCACTCACATCATTAGATAGAACTAGACAGAATATCAACAAGGAATCAAAGTACTTGAACAATATGATAAACGAGTTAGCCTAACAGACATATACCGAACTTTGCATCAAATGCAGCAGGTTATACATTCTTCTCAAGTGCCCATGGATCTTTCTCCAGGATAGACCACAAGTTAGGGCACAATGCAGCTGTCAATAAATATAAAAAGATTGAAATTATAGAAAGTACCTTCTCAGACCATAATGGAATGAAACTGGAAACCAACAATGGACAGGAAAGAGGTAAATTCATAAATGTGCAGAGGCTAAACAACACACTCCTAAATAATCAGTGGGTCAAAGAAGAAATTGCAAGTGAAATCAGTAAATATATTGAGACAAATGAAAGCAAGAACACAACTTATCAAAACTTGTTGGATACAGCATAGGCAGTCATGACAGGGAAATTTATAGCCCTAAAAGCCTTTAGTAAAAAAGAAGAGGGAAGCAGATGTGGTTCAAATGATAGAGCTTCTGCCTACCATATGGGAGGAACAGGTTTCAATCCCTGGGGCCTCCTGGTGAAAAAGAAGAAGAGAAAGCATGCCCTTGCAGCAAGCTACTGCCCATGCAAGTGCCCATGTGGTAAGCCAGTGCCCTCATGAGTGAGTCATGCAGCAAGATGATGATGCATCAAAAGAGGGACAAGGGGAGAGTCAAGGTAAAGCACAGCAGAAACCAGAAACTGAGGTGGCACAATTGACAGAGAACCTCTCTCCCTATTAGAGGTCTCCAGGATCAAATTCCAGTGACTCCTAGAGGATAGAAAATGAGAAGAGAAGACAATACAGACAACAAAAACAGCAGGGTGCAAGAAGGGGAAGGTGGGAAAATAAATAAATCTTAAAAAAATACATAGAAGAAAGAGCTAAACTCAAAGATTTAACCAAACAACTAGAGAAACTAGAAAAAAGAAGAGCAAACCAATCCCAAAGGAAGCAGAAGGAAAGAAATAATAAAGATTAGAGCAGAAATAAATGAAATTGAAAACAAGAACAACAAAAAGACAATAGAGAGAATCAACAAAACCAAAAGTTGGTTCTTTGAGAAGATCAATAAAATTAACAAAACTCTAGGTAGACTAACAAAGAAAAAAGAGAGTAGATACAGATAAAATACAATCAGAAGTGAAAGGGGGGAAGTTATGAATAACCCCACAGAAATATAAAGGGTCTTAAGAGGATATTATGAGAAACTGTATGCCAACAAGCTAGACAACATAGATGAAATGGACAAATTCCTAGAAATGCACAACCTACACTGATGCCAACAAGAAATACAAGAACTTAAAAAACCAATCACATTTAAAGAGGTTGAATCCATCATTAAAAATCTCCCATTAAAGAAAAGTCCAGGAACACATGGCTTCACAGGTGAATCTACCAAGCATATCAAAAAGAATTAATACCAATCCTGTTTCAACTCTTCCAAAAAGTTGAAGAGGAGGGAAAATTATCCAACACATTTTATGAAGCCAACATCACCCTATTCCAAAGCCAAATAAAGATACTACAAGTAAAGAAAATAACAGACCAATCTCTCTAATGAACCTAGAGGCAAAAATTCTTCAACAAAGTACTTGCAAATCTGGACTAAGTAGGATTTATTCCTAGTATGGGAAGTTGGTTTAACATAAGAAAATCAATCAACATAATATATGACATTAACAAATTCAACACATGATCATCTCAATTGATGCAGAAAAGGCATTTGACATAATCCAGCATCCTTTCTTGATAAAAACCCTTCAAAAGATAGAAAAATTCCTCAATGTGATAAAAGACATATATGAAAACCCACAACCAACATCGTACTCAATGGAAAAAGGTTGAAAGTTTCCCTCTAAGGTCAGGAATAAGACAAGGATGCTCATTGTCACCATTGTTATTCAACATTGTACTGAAACTTCTAGCTAGAAAAATTATACAAGAAAAAAATTAAAGGCATCCAAATAGGAAAAGAGGAAGTAAAACTCTTGCTATTTGCATATGACATGATCCTGTATTTAGAAAACTCTGAAATGTCTACCACAAAGCTACTTGAGCCAATGAGTTCAGCAAAGTGGTAAGATACAAAATCAACACACAAAAATCAGTAATGCTTTTATACACTAGAACTAAACAATCTGAGGAGGAAATGAGGGGAAAAATTCCATTTACAATAGCAAGAGAAAGACTCAAATACCTAGGAATCGATTTAATCAAAGAAGTGCAGGACCTATATGCAGAAAACTATAAAACAATGCTAAAAGATATCAGTGAAAACCTAAACAAATGGGATGGCACTCTGCGTTCATGGATTAGAAGACTAAATATCGTGTAGATGTCAATCCTAGCCAAACTGTTTTATAGATTCAATGCAATCCAATCAAAATCCCAACAGCCTTCTTTACAGAAACAAAAAGGCAATTACCAAATTTATTTGGAAGGGAAAGCACACTCAAATAGCCAAAGGTATTCTAAAAAATAAAGAGGTAGATGGAAGGAATTTCACTGCCTGACCCTGAAACATTACAAAACTACAGTGGTCAAAACAACATAGCAATCGGTAGAATAGAATTGAGAGTCCAGAAAGAAACCCTCATCTCTACAGTCAAATGGTTTTTTCTGTTTTTTTTTTTAATCCCTCCTCTCGCAACTTTGTGTGTGTGTGCTATCTGTTCTCTGTGTCCATTCGCTGTGCATTCTTCTGTGTCTGTATTTTTAATTTTGTTTATTCACCCCCCTTGTGGCTTGCTTGCTGTCTGCTCTCTGTGCCCATTCACTGTGGGCTCCTCTGTGTTTTTGCTTGTCTCCTTTTTTTGTTGCATCACCTTGCTGAGCTGGCTATCCACAGTGCTTGCAGGCTGGGTCTCTCTGTGGTACTTGTGGGCCAGCAGCTCTGTGGCACCCACTGGCTGGCAATACCCCACAGCACCTGAGTAAGCCTGCCTTCACAAGGAAGCCCTGGGATGTGAACCCAGGGCCTACCGTATGTAGACAGGAGCCCACGTGATTGAACAACAGCTGCTTCCCTGTCAAATGGTTTTTGACTAACTTACCATGTTAACAGAACAAAACAATCTTTTCAACAAATGGTGCTGGGAGAACTCAATATCTATAACCAGAAGAATAAAAGAGGACTTCTATCTCACTCCCTATCAAGAACCAACTCAAAATGAGTTATATTTAACTCAAGACAAATATAAAACCAGGGCCATAAAACTACTGGAAGAAAATGTAGGGAAACCTCTTAAAGACCTTATATTAATTAGGTGGTGGTGTCTTGGACCTTATACCCAAAGTGTGTATGAAAAAACAAAACAAAACAAAACAAAAAATAAATGGGACCTCCTCAAAATCAAACACTTTTGCACCTCACAGGACTTTGTCAAAAGCGTGAAAAGGCAGCCAACTCAATGGGAGAAAATATTTGGCAATCACATGTCCAGTAAGGATTTAATATCTAGGATATATAAAGAGATGTTGCAACTCAACAATAAAGTTACAAATGATCAATTAAAAAACGAGTAAAAGATTTGAATAGATGTCTATCCAAAGAAGAGATAAAAATAACCAACAAACACATGAAAAAATGTTCATCACTAATGATTTAGGAATTGCAAATCAAAACTACAATGAGATAACTTTTCATACCTATCAGAATTGCCAGTATTAAAAGGACAGAGAACTACAAGTGTTGGAGAGGATGTAGAAAGATAGGAACACTTATTCCCTGTTGGTGGAAATGCAGAATGGTATAGCCACTGTGGAGGACAGTTTGGCAGTTCCTAAAGAAGTTGAATATAGACTTGCCATGTGACCCTACAATATCACTACTGGGTGAAGAACTGAGAGCACTGACACAAACAGACATCTGCACACCAATGTTCATAGCAGTATTATTCATGATTGCCAAAAGTTGGAAACAATCCAGGTGTCCATCAAATGATGGAATATTATTCAGCTGTAAGTAGAAATGAAGTCAGGAAGCATATGATAACATGGATGAACCTGGAGGACATTATGTTGAGTGAAGCAAGCCAGACACAAAAGGTTAAATACTTTATAGCTGCATTACTATGAACTAAATATATTTTGTAACATATTATATGATTCCATTTATATAAAATGTAAATATAAATGAATCTATAAAGATGAAAATGATTAGTGGCTATGTAGGGCTAGGGAAGGCATGCTTACTGGTGTGTAATTTTTCTTTCTGGAGTAATGAAATAATTCTAAAATTTTTTGTGATGATGGATGTACAACATTGTAATTATACTGAAAGTCATCAACTATGCACTTTAGATAGATCACGTGATATGTGAATATCTCAATAAAATTGCTTAATAAATAAATAATAAATAGCAGTATATACAGCAGAAGAAACATAAAAAGATTTGGGAGGTAAGAAATTTCTTGTTTGTTTCTGTTATTTATTATTATTATTGAAATAATGACAATGCTCTAACAATGATTGAAGTCATAAATGCACAAGTATGTGATTATACCAAATACCATTGATTGTACGCTTTGGATGAATTGAATGCTTTATTATATATTATATATATCAATAGCACTGATTTGTTTAAAAAAAGGAAAGCTACAATAATCAAAACAATTTGTAACCGGTTCAAAAACAGACATAAAGACTAACAGAAACAAATCGAGAGTTCAGAAATAAACCCTTCCATCTAAGGCTAATTGATTTTTGGCAAGGTTGCAAGTCCACTCAATGGGGAAAGAACAGTCTCTTCAACAAATGGTGCTGGAAAATCTGCACTCTTGTATGTAACAGAATGAAAGTGGACCCCTACCTCATCTAACATGCAAACTTTAAGTAAAAATGGATCAAAGACCTCAATATAAGAAGTAAAACTATAGAACGGTAGAGGTTGGATGGAAATGGGCATCAGAGCATCAGAGGGGCCTTGTACATGCGAAGCAGGCACTCGACCCCTGAGCTACACCTGCTCCAACAAAGCTGCAGGAGGCAGGAAGACCCCCCTTACAGGTTTCACCAAAGTCTGTTGCCACGTGTTGGAGCAAGATGGCTTCCGACGTCTGCCGGGTTCAGCCTTCCTCTTCCTCTTCAGCTCCATGGTCCCAGCTTCTTCCAGTCTCAGCTGTAGGCTAGACAAGCATTGCCTCTCTCCCAGGCTCAGCTGCTCAGGGCTCTGGTTTCTGCAGCTGCAAAATATCAGGTGAACAGCTCGTCTCTCTTCCCAGGCCTCTGCTGTGTCTAATGGAGCCTTCTCTCCTTCCTCACATGTCTGTGTCTCTGTGTTCACTTCCCAGGCTCCAGAATCAAAACTCCTACCTCCTTTCTCTGTGGTGCAGTTTCTCTGTGAGTCCCCACCCACCAAGGGGGCAGGGACTCAACATCCTAATGATGTGGCCCAATCAAAGCCTTAATCATTATTTAAGCAAGTAAGAGTGAAACCACTAAATCGAATATAATCTAATATGCCCAGAGGAAACAGACCAGTTTACAAACATAGCCCAACATCTATTTTTAGAACTCATAAACAGTGTCAAATGGATATAGTGGAAAAAAAAAAAATGGCTATACTGCCCTGACATGTTTATTGTGCATTGGTTGTGTCAGCAGCTCCCTATTAAGCAAATAAATTGCTTTCTTAATAAATACTTAAATTGCATTGAGCATTCAAACTGTTGTTGTGTTGGACCTGCTTTCAAGTGCTAAATTCACTTTCACTTTCTGTCTGCTTTGGGTTTGTTACAACAACTGCATTTACATGACAGGGACAGGCGATTGCAGCTCAGCTAATCCTCCCCTGTGGTCTTGCTTCCTCATAATTACATAAGGAGTCCAAGTAATGTGGTGGCTTCCATATCACAGCATTTATCACCACGTGGATTAAAGCCAAAGCAGCAACTTGTTAGTGGCTACTAGGAGAATCATGGCTAGGCTCAGCCTTGTTTTTATTTGAAATATTAGTCTCAATTTTCCCTACACTGATTTTTCCTTCCTCTGTCAATGATTTTACTTTCACTGAAACAAAGAATCTCGGTATCTGTTTCCTCTCATTGTGCCTGTCACTTTGAGTTCATTTTTCTAATTACTCAAGGATAACGCTCAATCATCTAAATTCCATGATAATTTTGTCCCTCATAATCTGTTTTACTACCAGTAGAGGGCTTGGCTTGACACTGAAAATCCAACTCAGATGTCTTAACTCAGGCCACAAAAGGATCCGTGAGATGATGGAACCATGTTGTATATTGACCCTGGAAATGCTAATATCTTGATGTGATAGTAGACTGTTTGTTAGCAAATTGTTGCCATTGGAGGGACATGGGTGTACACCTTTTCACAAAGCGGAATCCAGGACACCACACACCCTCAGTTTCCCTCCTGCTTCACTGGCCATCTTTCTTCCCCTTTCTTGCTGGTTCCATCTCTTTTTTTATCTTCCTCCCAGAACTTTTAATATGGTAATATCAAAGACTCAGGCCTTGGGCTTCTTCTCTTCTCTATAAATGGTGCTCTCACTATTTGATTTTAAATAAAATACATATGCTGATAAAACCAAAATTTATCTCCTGCATCCAGAGTTCTCCCTTGAACTTCAGACTTGTACACGCAACTTAGTACTCATCATTATTCTTTCAATATGCAAGAGATACCTCAGTCTCATCATACGCAAAGCCTTAGATGTAAGGGTTTATTTCTGAACTCTGATGAAGAAGATGATGACTTCCCTGGGAGAATTTGGTTGGCTGAGAGAACATCTTCTTTCTGAGTGCTGAAACACTCAGTTATTTTAAGCCATCCCTCGGGGCCCTGCTGTGCCATGACTGAGCACCAAGGACACATGCTCCATGTGCCCTGGGCTGGAGCCTTGACAAGTGTACCCCATCACCAGGAACTCCCCGTGCCTTGTGTGCCTGCTCCATCTCCCATTGAATGCCACCCACAGAAAACCTAAGTCCACAGCAAAAGTTGCTAAATCTTTCAAGGTGGTGACATGCATTGGTTTCCCAGAGCTGCTTTAGCAAAGAAACCCCAAGTGGGTGGCTTTAAAGTACAGAAATATATTGTTTCCCAGTTAAAAGTCAAAACTGAGGTGACAGCATGGCCATGCCCCTGCAGAAACCTGTAAGGGGGGTCTTCCTGCCTCCTCCAGCTCCAGGGAGACCTTGGCCTTCCCTGGCTTGTGGACCCCTGGCCCTGCCTCCACTGGCCCCACGTGGCCTTCTCCCGGGGTTTGTCTGCTGGGTCTTCTCCACCTGCCATGTTGGTTAGGAGTCCACCCTGGATTCACATCGACTAATCCCATCTTCAAAGCTCTGTTTCCAAGTCAATCTCCTTCACCGGAGCCAGGCACTTGGACTTGAACTGGGCAATGGAGCATTAAACCATGCGCAGGTGCCTTCTGAGAGCAGGCCCTTGTGTCTGCCCAGGTCTTAGCCCCTGCAGCCAGCCCTGGCTGTAAGGTGGGCTTCTGCAGACCTTGCTCTTGTTAATTAATGCAAGGCACAGTGGTCAGAACCCTGTTTTCTAAAATCCTAGATGTGAAAAGCTTTGCCGTTCAAAGCCATGTGTGTTGGAATGGAGCATCTCATTCATGCCTGGGGAAATGGAGAATCTGCATCAATATCCAACCTGGTTATGATACGGGAATTTTAGGTACAGCATTTCTCTTCATTTTATGAAACAGACCCGTGTGGTTACCTCTCAGCTGAGGTTTGATGGTAATCATTTTATGCAGAGCCTTGTGTGGCTTTGAGTCTGTCCAAACTACAAGTTCATTCAGATTTTACCTAAACTCTGTCTTTCTCCACATCCACCCTCTTTATCTTTTGGTAAGGCACCCACAGTTGCACGGGTGTGTATCTCCCTTGATGAAGCAAGTCAATAACCCTATGTATGGTGGGCTTAAAATTTCTCTCTGGTGGTCAGTGTTAAATCAGCCTTGTCACAGGATGAACAGCAAAGGTGAGAGCCTGAGTCACACTTGAACAATGTCCATAGGAGAGCAGTCACAACCGCGTGACTTCCTCTGATGGACCGCTCGGCCACACACCTGTTGGCTAGCCATGCTAATAGTAACCACTCCTTTGGTGGTTCCTTCCCAGGGACGCTCGGGTAAGAGTGGGTCTCTGATTACATGTCAATTTTGCATCATTATTTCATACAACTTTCACAAATTTACTGGAATTTAGGAGGGGCTAAACTTAAAAAAAAAGTTATTAGTTTTGTATTGTCAGGGTTCTCCAGAAAAATGGAATATATACACACACACACACACATACATACACACACATACACGCTTATATATTTATACATATACTTATATATAATTTATTATAGGAATGCTCTCAAGCTACATGGAGATTGGCAAGTATAGCAGTTTGATATGGTTGTGAATTCTAAAAATAGATAATGGATTATGTTTGTAATCTGGTGTGTACCTGGACATGATTGAGTTATGATTAGGGTTTTGATGGAGCCACATTATTAGGGTGTTGAGTCCCTGCCCACTGGTGGGCGGGGACTCACATATAAAAGGCCTGGCAAAGGACAGAGTTGAGGGTCCTTAATTTGGGAGTTTAGTGTTGGAGTTTGTTGCTGGTCTTAAGCTGGAGCCCTGGGGAAAGGGACAGATCCATTCACCTGATAGTCGACAGCTGACCTTGTGGAGAGAGGCAAAGCCTAGAGAGCTTCCTAGTCTACAGCTGACCTTGTAGGGAAACCAGAGATGCTGAGCCTTGTGAAAGTGAGGAAGCCTGAACCCTCATAGACATCAGCAGCCATCTTTCTCCAACATGTGAAAATAGACTTTGGTGAGGGAAGTAACTTAGGCTTTATGGCCTGGTATCTGTATGCTCCTACCCCAAATATCAGCACTGCTTTGGCTGATTAATATAGCAAGTCTTAATTATGTAGGGCAGTCAGTAAATTAGGTACTTGATAGTGACATTGAATTCCTTAGGAGAAGCCATAAGTTATGAACTCTGATGAAGAAGATAATGACTTCCCTAGGAGAATTTGGTTGGCTGAGAGAACATCGTCTTTCTGAGTGCTGAAACCCTCAGTTATTTTAAGCTTCCAACTGATAGGATGATGAAATTTTTCTCATTACTGATAGTAATCTCTTTTGTTGACTGTAGATGTAATCAGCCATAGATGCAAACAACAGACTACTGATGTAAATCCATGAAATACACTCAGAGTAATGATCAGCCCAGTGCCTCTTGACCAAACAGCTGGACACCATAACCCAGCCAAGTTGACACATGTAATTAACCATCACAGGTCGTTCCCTTAGGATGAAACTTGAGATTAGAACAAAAACACACCCTTCCATTGGATGAATTTATAAATGGCAATGAAATCCTTTTAGAATAATAATTTCAGGTATGCATAAACTAGTATGACTTGGGATTTATACAAAACATGAAATGATGACAATCTTTAATTTAATTCACCTCTACACCCAATAAACCCCCTTACCAAAGTGTGTTTTCTTAAAACTGTTAAGTCAGAGAAAAAAGAGAGACATAATAATCTAACTCAATGTATGAATCTAGGTTGAAAATGAACTGCGAAAAATATCAATAACTATAAAACACATATGTGCAACAATTGGTGAAATGCAAATATTGACTTCACACCTTATTCTTAAGAGATAATTGGGGTGAAGTGTCATGATATTTTTCTCTTAGTCTCAAAAGATGAGACAGAAGAGCTAAAGGGTTAACTAAATTTGGAAGAGTATTCACTGTCTTCCATATTCAATTTTTCTGAATGCTTACTTGACCCCAAAGAAATAGTCTTAGAGTTAAGATTGAATGAAACATGCTCCTCAATGCAAACTTAAAGCCACACATGAGGAAAAAGTCATCACAAAGGGTAGGTCCACTGCTGACTGTACCTTGAGTCCTTGATGGGAACTTTTTTAGAATGTCCTATAGCACCTAACCTAGCCCTAATTCTTCACACTCATTAGAAGCCTCTTGCTATGGGAAACTTTTGCTCCACACAATGTCATCATGTGCTTTCTTTCAAAAACATCTTGCCTTGCTTCAATCCATGGATCTTTCAGTCATGACATCTTCAATGAAGAGATAAAGTCGACCCCAAAACTAAATTCTCCAGCTTTCTACATTGTCACGGCACTTTGCTTGTATCTCTTTTAACAAAACTGACCCTGTATTAAATATTTTGCATACATGATTGTCACTATCAAACTGAATTTCAAGTTCAAGAAGAAGGAACCATGATTAATCCAAACTAATATCCCTCAAAAGGTCCCACTACCCTGAGTTCATGGCACAAGGCTCTGTGGCTTCCCAGGCTCCATTTGCTTTTCTGGGTCTGCAAACACCCAGGCACCTTGTGTAACCCTGAAGCTGCAGGGCTCCTTTACAAACTGGGTTCCCACTGCCAAGGACAGGGGGACAATGGGAAGGACCAGGAGTTACACTCCACATTTCTTCACAAAATCCAAATGACAGGTTAAGTCGCTTAGCTTGGTATCTATGAAAGGTAAAATAAGCCTCTGACCCTCAGAACATTGAATACTATTGGCTGTTACCTGATTCTGAGACTTTTCTCAATGGTCATGATTCCTAAATGACCTGAAACTACAAATGTAATCCTTATGCCATTCATTTGCATAAACTCTGAAGAGAGGCAAATCTCCTCACAATTTCATTCCAATGTTCCCTTTCTCTGAAGAAGAGAAACAACATGCCTGTCTGACTCATAATCTCTGCTCTTTTGGATAACAGTAACTTTTTAGAGACAATTCACATGAATTTGACCATCCTTTCTTACCCTGGGGAGTGTAGAGTCTTCTGCTTGTGAAATGTGGCCCAGCTTGTCTTTCTCCCCTCAGCACCCAAAAGCCTTCCTTGTGCTGTGAGAAGCCAAGACTTCCTCCAGGGACACCCTGTTTGTGCTGTTCCTGTTTGAATACCAGGAACCAAACATGCCTGGGCTGTTCTGAATTGGCTATCCATTTGGCCTAAGACTATCCCCTGTTTCTAAGCAGGAAAAAAAAGAAAGACTTGGAAGCCTTAATGCTCCACTGAGCAAAAAAAATGAGCTCCAGGGCACACGCTGCCTCTGGAGCACATGCCAAATAGAGACAAGCCTAGGCCTCTCCACCATCCACACCCATGACCTGAGCCAGACACGAATGCCATTCTGGCCCCAGAGGCAGAAGGAGAGGCTTTTCTTGGATATTTTCCCATATCCTAAATTGAAATGGGTGGCTGGGTATGTTTCATATCATAAGGGCCATTTGTTTGGCAAACAAGCAAGGTGTTTCATTTTAATCACTGTGTAATTATTAGAATTGCTGGCAAGAGGGAAATCTACCTGTAACCATTTGCCTAGACATATTTAAGGTAATCAATCAAGCACAAAGTCCTCTCCAGTCAGCTTGTTGTAAAGCTTGCCATCCATCAGCGGTGAGGATCCATTATCTCCTCTCGTTTCTCCTCATTTTTCTGATATCTTTTCTAGGTAGATACCCAGGTAGATAAAGATGATGGAAAAAAATGGAAAGAATAAGATGGAGTCTTCTCTCTGTCTCCCTCTCTCTCCCCCTCTCTCTCTCTCTAATCTAAGGATATTTTTGTACTAAGTAGATTGTATGAATTACTTATGAAAACTGGTAGCATTTCCTTCAACATGGAATGTTTCACGACCTTAGTCTACAATTCATAACCTTTTCTAAGCCAATCTGAAGGATTAAGTGTTTTTATCAATCTATTCTCTTAACTGCTGCTCATGCTAAAATTGCTAACTATTGGTGATAGCTCTGTTAGTTGAGCTTTTTTCTTTTAGTAAAAGGAAAGAAGTGCAGAATGCTATTTTTTAAAACTTTATGCTTAAAATGGGGAGTCTTTGGGTAACTTCAAGAATCCTAGAGGAAAGTAAGATCAGGATCTACTGTCCCACACACTCTACTCTCATCTCTTCAGAAAAAGCTTCTTGAGAAAAATCTCTGCCTATGCCTACTCTAGAGTCACAGCTGAATTTTAAAAACCCATAGAAAGCAATTTTTAAAATGGGTTGCTTAACCTTTATTTCATCCCTGACATTATAGAAATAGGGAAAAAGAGGTGAAGGAAGGAAGAAAGGGGGATGGACACGAGCAAGGGTGAAAAAAAGAATATGAGGCGAGACCTGAGATAATGAAAGGATATTAGAAACTATGTTGGAAAGCCTGGTTTTCCCAGTTTTGTTTATTGATAGATTCCCAAGCCTTACATAAGCAGTACCACGGCAGTCAGAACTGCAACAAAATGGAAGGAAGGAATGGAAGAATGAAGGCAGAAATGCAAGAAGGAAGCAGTGAAGGACAGGGCAAAGAAAGAAAGAGTGAGACTGGGGTCAGGGTTCAGATATTAGAAAAAATATTACAGACATGTTTTTTCTGTTACTTTTATTTCCTATCATTAGCCACTTAGGTATTAAATTCTCATTAACCAATTCTTTTATTTACCTGCAACTTTTTCTCTCAACTTACCTCAAATATTTAATCAACAAAATAATTTGGGAATGAAAGAGATAAAAATAGGTACTGGTTAACTTTTTTTCGGATTCTGAAACTATTGGCCTGTGTTTGAAAAGTGAGGTAGTTACAAGGTTAATTTCTTGTGTTGGGCCTGAACTTCATGGGTTTCCTTTCAAGCTCCTTCCTGCCCCAACAGAGACCAAAGACTCTCAGCTACAGATCAGAATATTTAGCATTCTGCTTCTAGAAAAAGAAATGTGCTGTGGAGTTGCAAGAGTACAAGGCACTTTATCAGAAAATTAGATCCAAATATGTGTAAACTCATGCCATAATATGGTGATTGAAAAACCCCATTCTTAGAAAAGAAACAAGTAGCTGGGGATTTGCTGAAGAGTAAGACTGACACAGATTGTTTTCCTGCCATGATGCTTTGACTTCTGACACTATATTTCCCTTTTTTTTTTAGGTTTTGCTAAAGGTAGAGAAAGTAGTGTTAGATGCTATAATAATGGAGGCATGTGTGCATGGAAGAGATGCATTTCACCTCTGAGCCAGATTGGCACCCATGGCTACCAAGGAAGACAGGGTTGCACATAAAAGGAGGAGGCCGGGAAACAGCTGTGAGAAATGCAGAGTCAGACACTGCTCCCTTAGGAAAGATGTAAAAATTTAAATCAGATTAAACCACTTGGTTCAAATTCAAAGATCTTGACTTGCAGTAGTTGTGGTTATTGTGTGGAGTGTGTTGCACGTAAGCCAATATCCAGCATCCTGGAGGACCTCTTCCCAAGCTCTCCTGAGAACAGGCAGCCCCTCCACAGGGATCTAAGTCCCAGGTTTATCATGATTGGGTTTTCCCCGGTGCTCCCTGAGCTTTCCTCTGGCAGGTGCCTTTCCTCTTCCTGCTTCCTCCTGAAGCACCCATTTACCTACTTCCCATGACCCCTTCAAGGGTGCCTCATTGCTCAACTCTCTATTCAAATTCAAATTCCATGAACCCAAACCAGATGCCAAAGACAGCAACCCCTCAGCTACTCCTCCACATGCTCAGTTGGTTTTGGTTCATGCTTCTCACTTAGTTGTGATTGGTATCCAAATGAGTAAATGTTCAGTTCTCTATTTAGCTTTAAGTTTTCCATAGACATGGGCTGTGTCTGTTTTATGTACTGGTCATGGATGGGAAATATTGTGCAACAAATTATTATAAACTGAATACAGCAGGATTTAAGTAAATGCTATAGGAAAACAAGCCCTTTTGAAAGATATGATTAAACAAAGACCATATGGCATGGAACACAGGAAGATGGGGACACACATCACAACAGAGTGTTGACAGTAAGGGGATGAGGTGAGATGTGAACCTGGCTCTGCTGCTCTCTTGGGGACCTGGGACTTAAAGCAGGAATTCCGCTGCTGGATTCTGGATGTGGAGGGAGTTCTGTTTCTTCCCATTAGCTCTTCAGTCAATGCACTTAGAATTTCCCTTTCAGTAAACAGACTTTGTTCCAGAATAATCCCTTAGGTTACCTAGAGCTTCCAAAGTGCAAAAGAGAAGAGGCCTCGTTAGAGGAGAAATATTTTAATCTGCATAAATACACCTGGGAACAGGGCCAGGCTCAGGATGAGACAGGCGAGGCACTCATCTCCCGCACAAACTTGAAGATGCCAAAAACCCAGGGTTTGAGACAAAGGATATGCTGCATTATTTTAATAATCAATAGTGATGCAAAAAAAGATCTGTGATGAGTAAAATACCAGGATTTTAAATAAAGGAAGGATCTGACCCTGTGTTTGTACAACTTGGACTCATTTTCCTCACCCTAATCCTTGCACTGTCAAACCCTGTATTTAATAATTTACTTATGATAGTTCATTGTACTTTTTATTTATTGTAATTACTTCCCTTGTGCTCAGCTACACACATCTTTTATTGTATAGTTGAGATGAAGTTTCAGTAAATTAAATAGTCTCTTCATTTCTGTGTTCTAGGGAGATGACAATATTCTCTTCAACAAAAACTGTTCTTCCACTTAAGAAAGCACTTTAATAGGTTTTGGCCCTGAGAGGCAAGACAACTGCCTACATCTGTAAACTCATGATGAAATCAAGCAAGATCTAAATTTCTGCATTTCTTAAAGTGAAAGAACTTTTTGTTCTCCTACTTAGGTCAGGGGTGGAACCTCAGAGATTAAAAATGAAACTTGAGCACTGCCTATAAAATAAGGCCAGGCCATTGTTACAGAATTTTGTCCAGGTTCTTAATTATGTTGCAGAAATGAATTTCAAGAGCACGTCAGGTGAGTTAGGCCAGTAATTTATTCAGGCAGGGAGGGAAGAGAAATGGGAGAAAATAACAGATCAGGGGTCCCAGGTAGAGAGGAAGGGGCTGGAAAGTGATAAAGAAGGCTGATTTACAGGCTACAATTCCCCATTATAGGCTATCAATGCCCAGGTTTACTTGTGTAGTGATCCATGCAGAGAAGAAGGCAGCCAGAATTGGGGTCCAAAGGTGAGAGAGCAAGTTCAGGCCTGGCACCTGCTTTTTGAACTGTTAATTATTCTTCCTCTTTGCTAATGAAGGGGAGGAGTCCCAGCTGTTTGCTGTTTTGATTGATTACCTCTTCTATCAATCTCCCATGAGAACCAAATGATAAAGTCCTTGGGGAATATCCTAGGCTTCTCCTGGCTTCCAGAGGATGTCATTGTTCTGAATGGGGGAATCTTGGGCAAGGTCTTCTGGCAGCCATCTTGGATCATTGTTATCTCTGTGGACTTCCTGCCGGGTTCCATGTCCATCTGTTGACTTATCTTACTAGCTGGCTTCACGATGGCTTATCTTACTAGCTGGCTTCACGATGGCCTGGAGAGATTAATAGACAAGATTGGCAGGAAACCTACAAAGAGTGCACTCTGATTGCTGATTTAATTTTTAACTCTTCTGCCTAGTAATCAACTTGAGTTATCCTGAGATTTTCCTACAAAATTTTGTCTCACTCAATGGCTGTGTGATTGTGAACTCTAAGAAAATTGGGGAATGTCTTAGTCATGCTTGATGCAAAGCTATGAGGGAAAAAGGCATTTGCCAACAAGAACTGAGCAAGAGCGACCAAATAAATGATGGAAAAGTTGTAAGTGGGAGTCTGGAAAAATATTGTGAATTTAAGCACCACTTGATAATCCTGAGAAATATTTGGATATTTGCTTGCATAGAAGGGGTAGGAGCTAGAATTGCTTCATTTGGATATTAAAGTCTAACCCCAGAAGATACAGGGTAACACCAGAATTTTTGGCATTTGAGGACTACTTTCCAACCAAGTGAACTTAAATGTATTATTCTGATCTGCTAAATCTGAGTTAACTCATGATCTAAAGAAGAATACTATACTCACCCATCATGCTGATTTATCATGAGAAACAAGAGAAAGGAGGAAATAGATTATTTCAGAACACTGTAACTAATTATTCTCATTGTGTTCATCTTGTTAACTCTTACAAAATTGGCACGTGATCTTTATTCTACCTATCCAACCCAAATATGGAGACTCTTTTTCTTTGTAATATACTTCAAAATATTTTTACTTAGATTACATAAATGTTACTCAAAAAATATAGGGGATTCCCATATGCACTGCTCCCAACCCTCCCACATTTTCCCACATTAATAACGTCCTTCATTAGTGTGTACATTTGTTACAATTGATGAGCACATTTTGGAGCATTGCCACTAAGCGTGGATTATAGTTTACATTGTAATTTATACTCTCTCCTGCACAATTTGGAGTTTCTTGAAAGCAAGAGTGGTTTTCCTAGATAAGACTAGGTGTTGTGTTCTTTATATATATCCTGATCATATTTTGCAGAGAGTTTTGGAAATGTCAGCTGATAACTTTCATTAGTCTTTATTATCTTCAGTCATTATGCTGTCAAGTATATTCCTGTCCCTTCTCTGTCTCCTCTCCTCTGTATGTATGTATGCATGCATGCATGTATGTATGCATGTACGTGCATGTATATATGTATACACACATATGTATGTGCGTGTATATATGTATACACACACATCACATTTTTCTCTATGCCCCCTACATATTTTATCCTAACTTCTGTATATTCCATTATTTTATTTCTGTTCTTCAATTTAGAATTTTTTCATTGACATGTATTCTAATTCTCAGATGCTTGCAGCTGCAGTAGCCGCCAACCTCCTGTTAAACCCATCTATCATGGTCTTTACTTCAGATAAGATACTTTAAGTTTTAGAATTTCCATTTAATATTTTTAAGAATCCACAGGAGGACCCCTACAAAAATGGACATTTCTGCTATTTCACATATCCTCCAGTCCCCCTCAGATTATAGATATTTTCATCTTTAAACAAATCCCTTAATGAATCAGAGATGGAGGAATAGTTACTTTAAATGGAATATTTTCAATGGAAACACCTCACCAAAGAAAGTTAATGAAAACTCTTGGAGAAATATTGAAAATATCCTATGACAGGACAACATTGAGGTTGATGGCACACCCAGGAATCTTAGCGCTTATTTTAAATAGAGACCTGTGATCTTCTGGTTGACCCAGATGGAAGAGTGGGATGCTGCAGGACTACACACCACCACCACCCCCTTGGAATCTTTCAACACTGAGCAAACACTGGCAGGCCATCTTTTGCAGAGCTCCATAAAACAATTAAATGGTTGCAGTAACAAGGCAAGCACCAAATAAAGAAAAAGGCCAGTTTCCCCACCTGGCTCAGGGAGCTGCCAGCCATGCTGTCAGCAGATCCATGGTCAGGTCCAGGGTGCAGGGTGGCCCTGCGTGTCTGTGTCTGCTGAGTCATCAGGTGCAGGCTGAGAAGAACAGGACTCATCTCTAGCTTTCTGTGACAGCACTTGCAGAAGCAACTTGCAGATACTATGGAGTCCAGAAAGCAGGGGGATGACATAGTTGCCAGCTAAGAATTTTATATCCAGGAGACTCTTTAAAAAATGCGGGAGAGATCACACATTCCCAGATAAACAAAATCTGATGTAGTTTGTCACCACTAGACCTGCCCTACAAACAATGCTAAAGGGAATTCTTTAGATGGAAAAGAAAGGCCACTAGACAATAGCTTGAAGTGACAAAGTATTAAAGGTCTCCACTAAAAGTAAGCACATGCATAATTATAAATGAGGACACTATCGTGCTATTGATTTGTAACTCCTCTTTTTACCTCTTACAGAAACTAAGATACAAATGCCTAAAAGCAATGATAAATCCATAGTTTGGGTACACAAGGATAAAGGTTTAATTTATGACAAGAACAGCATAAAGGTGGGCAGCCAGAGGGCTCAAGGACAAATCTTGTTTATGCTGACCTTAAATCCTTCACTTTTCATCATATTTATTAGAGCAGTTTTACATTTCTTGCTGTCTAAATTTATCATCTTGGTCATTTCTGGTTTCTATTACCTAACTCAGGTGCCTACAGGAGTTTGACAATTACACAGATAGGTGAATAGGCCAGACTCAGGGCAGCAGGGTGAGCTCTTTCATTGGGAGCAGACATAAGGTTCCCCTAGGCAGTCTCCTTTCACAGCGCTGTTGGAGGCACAGGTGCATACGCAGAAGTTGTCTCGGGTACACACTCACCAAGGAGGCAGAGAGAAAAATGGGAGCAGTACCACCCCTTCTGTCCCTGAAGGCAAGGGATTAGGGTCCCAAATGAGGCAACAACAGTTGTCACCCTTATAAAACAGGGAGCAGCTCTGCAGGACTTAAGATTCCATTAAATGTTCAGACATAAAATGAAAATCGTTATATCTCTTAGCTCTGCAAACTACGAAAAACAAAACCAACTGCCAACCCATGAAATATGGTATCTGTGCCTTCAAAGATCACCTGAGTTCTGGATGCTAGTGGCCATAATCCATGGATAACATGAGGTCATAAATGTACATTCCTAGGGCCCTCATTTGCATAGAAGAGTCATAGACCGTAGAGGTCACTTATTCCAACATTCACTATCTCTGAGGATGAGAAATGAGGTGCTTTCCTAACTGATAATCTCTGTAGTATTTTGTTAATGGTGAATTTTAAGAGGCCTTCACATGAATTTTCCATGAAAATTAAAGTGTCATGGAGTCATTTACCTAGAAAGGTAGTCCAACTTTCTCCCTTCTCTTGGCACCAAAGAGTAACCTATCCCTACACCAAGAGTATCTGTGGCAACAATTAAAAACAGCAGCTGGGGGGGTACTGGGTTCCTGGCTGGGGGTGCTCTGTTGTGGTCCCTAGGGGAGCAGCAGCAGTCCCCCAGGTGCAACGGTAAGGACCAGGAAGGAATGAGGGCCCAACAGTGAGCCCCTGATACTAATGACTATGCTTGTGAGCCTATACGCCTGAAATAAGAACAAGGCCTAGAGCAGCACTGTGCCTGGGAATTTCCTCCTGACAGCCTTCATGTTACTCAAATGTGGCCACTCTCAAAGCCAAACTCAGCATGTAAATGCAATGCATTCCCCCCAGCGTGGGACATGACACCCGGGGATGAGCCTCCCTGGCACCGAGGGATCACTACCAAGTACCAGTGGATGATGCAACTAGAAAATGACCTTGAATTAAAGGTTCAATGTGGACCAGCAGAATATCCCTGTCTACATATAATAACAGGAGTTTAAAATGCTGTTTGACCTAATGTAAGGGGGAAATGGAAAGGACAAATGAGTTTATATGGCTATGAGTCTCTAAAAAAGAGTCTGGAGGATGTCAGAACGATTGCCCTTAGGCACACCTGAGCAGAGTCTCAGAGACAGATAAAGTAGATACAACCCCAGGTATTGGTTTTGAGGGCTAAAGAGACCCACAGGTTCTATGGTCATGGCAGATGGGGTTCACTGCCATGTCAGTTGGCCCTTCTTTGGAGCTGGTGTTTCTGCATGATGGAGCTGGACACAGATGGGATCTCTTTTCACAAGATTTTCATGCTACTTTACTGGAATTGTAGTTGGTGCTAGGGTTTAAGATATATCTAGGGGATTACATCTCTGGACTGACAATATGATAGCCAGGCCCTGAGCCTCAACAGACTTCAACTCCTATACTCTGGTTTATTGGACTTACCCCACTCAGCTAACATGGAGTTGAAGAATGTCAACCACCACACCATGGAGCCTAGAGTGCCTACAACTGAAAGCAGGAGGATTGCATCCAGTATCCATGTGGAATCTAAGCCTCCTCTTGACATAGATGTGCAATGGACACAACCAATCCAAGGTCTACAGAGAAAATGTGGCATTGGTGTGGGAAAAGTGGCCATGGTGGCTGATGGGTGCGGGGAATGGGAGGAAGAGATGAGATGTGGAGGCATTTTCGGGACTTGGAGTTGTCCTGGGTGGTGCTTCAAGGACAATTACCAGACATTGTAGATCCTCCCAGGGCCCACTGAATGGAACGTGGGTGAGTATGGGCTATGATGTGGACCATTGACCATGAGGTGCAGCGATGCCCAGAGATATACTTACCAAATGCAATGGATATGTCATGATGATGGGAGAGAGTATTGCTGTGGGGGCAGTGGGGTTGAATGGGACCTCATATTTTTTGAATGTAATATTTTTAAAAAATGAATTAAAAAATTAAAAAAAAAAAAAGTATCTGTGTGGACTCTTGTTCTGACCAAGCGCTGAGTCGAGCCCAGGCTGAATGTGCCGCAGGCTGTACTAAACCCAACCCCGCTCTGGCCTCATTTCTGTCTCTTGTGGGGAGAGCAGGAAATTGGGACATTAAAGCATTATAATGGGAAGAAATCGAGCCCAGGCTACACGGCCTAAGAAGATTGCTACCAAATGGAGCCAAACCCAGCCTACACGCCCCCATCCACGTACACTAGCAGAAGGAATCCATTAGTGGATGAGCTTGCTGCATCTCAATGAAAGCAGAATAGTGATTTGTAGGGCATATGCCCTTAAGCTTATTTACATATGGTTGAAAGGATCCATTATATATTCTGAGAACAAGTCTGGAGAGCAGAAGGAAAGACACTATCTGTTCATAAATTTAGTAGAATTGCAAATATCACTCCCACCAGTAACCATGTTCCCTTAGCCTTTATAAACTGAAAAAGTCCACCCTGCTCTCCATCCTTGGCCAGTCACTGAGAGTGCCAGGCACCAGCCATGAAGAGCTCTTATCTCCTCTTCACATGGCCCTTTCCATTCTTGTTGTCTGCTCCAGGTAAGATGAATCTGAGAAATAAAGTTGAAAATATTTAAAGAACTCTGTAGTTTCTTGCTCACTCTTTCTGTAGAATTAAAAGATTATTTAGGGGAATGGATGTGGCTCAAGTGCTTGAGTGCCTGCTTCCCACATGGGAGATCTCAGCTTCAGTTTCCAGTGCCTCCTAAAAAACAACAACAAACAAATGAAAAAACCAACTCAGTGTAGCCAATGTGGCTCAGTGGTTGGCAGCTGGCTTCCCACATGAGGTCCCGGGTTCAATCCCTGGTCCCAATACCTTAAAAAAATAAAAATTTAATGTGTTCATTAAAACTAAGAATACTTCTTTTTAACACACTTCTTTTTAACATTGAAGGTGATTAAAACCTTAAAGGATAGTTCACATTTTTTGCTTGTTGTTTTTTCCTGACTCAACCTAATGGAAAAACTTGTTGATACCATCTCCCCACTGCTTTGTCCTGGCAAGACTGTGATATTCCCGCTTGAGGCCTAAGGTAAGTGAATTTTAATGCCAGCAGGAGAATTGATTTGATTTCCAGGATAGAAGTTCAGACTAGCCTTTTATAAATGTATCTTTTTATAACTCAAGAGTAGAGTTTTTGTTCACCTAGAGAAACCTGTAACAGCTTTTGAAACCCTTTGCTGTAAGTGCTGCATGCTTATCTCCACTTGGGAAGCCATCCAGAGCCTACTGTCACCAACCGCCTTTAGGCTGACAGGTGACGTCCGGCTTCATTACCTTGGTTTTTGTCCCTTCCTTTATTTTTGTCCATAGCATTACAGTAATCCAAAAAAAGTAGAGGGCTGGAAGAAGAGGTAAAGAAAAGATAAGAAAGAAATGAAAGAAGAAATGGAAGGAAAGGAGAAAATAAAGGAAGGGAAGGAAGAAGAGAGGAAGGGACGCATAGAAGAAGAGAGGCAGAAAGAAAGAACTTCAGAAAACAGAAATAAGAAACAGTCATGTAAATCTCTACTACATCTTATGTCAAAGATAAACTAAGCCTATTTAAAAATTTTGTTAGCATTTATTTGGACAATAAATGATTTCTGAATCTGGCAGGGCCAGTGCACAGCGGTCAGGGGCTCTGCAGAGGGAGTGGGGGTCTCCGTGGCCAGGAGGAAGGGTCTTACAGAGTGGGAGTGGCCGGGCACTGATTAGTAAGGCACACTTGTCCCTCTGCTCAGCTCTCTGACATAGGCTGGAATGGGGCAGTGCTGCTGGCTCCATTTTCTCCACCAGCCACTGAACATCAGTAGTTTTTGTCATCTGGAAAACCCTTGCTAGGAAAGGAGTGCCCTGTTGGCAATGCCCAATGCAGGTGGCCATTTATTTTACTTAGCAGTATATGGATTTGTTATATATCTATATTTTATGTGTATTTTACCTTTTTATATCTCTGTTGTATTAAGCTCACTTGATAGCTTGCAGATGGTTTAATCATCATTAAAAAATGACTACACTGTCACTGCATCTTTGCTTCCCACCTAAACTCAAATGCTCAGTCAGATGGTTTAAGAAAAAGGAAAATAAACAAGGAAATAAACACACACCATCTCCTCACTGCTCTCTGCTGGACTCTCTGCTTTTTCTGAATTAGGAACTGCTGACCTGTGTTTGGTACTTTCAATAGCTTCCAGTTTATTTTCTTGAGGTGGGGACAGATTTGCTTGAAACCATGGCAGGCTTCTGCCTGAATTTATGTAATGGCCCAAAGCACTAAATGCATCATAGTATTAGCTACCTGTTTCTTTAAGAACCAATACCCATAGAAACACAGCAGACATAGGCCTTTGTCAGAAAATTAGCTACAGGAAGTCAGCATCCCATGTCAAAATCATCCCGGTCATTTAGCCCTGTTTTTGGAAAAGAAGTTCTTCCTTTAAGGATTTACAGAGAGGGATAATGATTCATGTTTTGAGTCTTTCTAAAATGGAACTTGAAATTCAATTTATGCTCTCCTTTCTTTTTAGGTTTTTCCAGACAAATACAATTCCCCGTATCTTGCATTGGGAGCAAAGGCTTTTGTTTTCTATTCAGATGCCTTAGAAACTGGGAAGAGGTTGGCATTTGTCTCCTGCCCACAGAAAAATGCTGCTAAAGATGGAAAGCAGGGCAAGAAATCAACTGCCGAGTCCACTATGGAGAGAGGGACTCCTCCTTAAGATAGATTTATGAAGGGTAAACCCAATTCTATCACTTTGTTCAGAATCAGAGAACCTTGACTTCTTGTAACTATGGTTATTGAGTTCATGCAGTGTTTCACAAAGGGTAATGAAATGCCTAATGAACCAAAGACGCAATTCTACTATGGCTCGTTATTTTCCTCCAAATTAAATACACTCTCCACGGTGTATTCAGAGCCTCCTCAGGGACATCGCACCCTACTTTGCAGGGTTATCATCATCTGTTGATCCTTGTAGGCCAGGTAAATTGGAACCATGTGATCCCCAAGCTCCCCCTTTTTTCCTTGCCACCTATGCATTTGCTCTTTTTTGTTAGAGAAGTTATAGATTTACAGAAAAATCAGGCATAAAATACCATTACCATATGCCCCCTCACATACGCAGTTGTCTCTATTATTAACACTTTGAATTAGTGTGATACCTTTGTTAAAACTGATGAAACAATATTATTATACTTAGACTATTATTATGCTTAGACTATTAACTATGGTCCATAGTTTACATTGGGGTTAACTTTTTAATAAAAAAGTTTAATAAAAGAAAGTTCTATGTTTTTATTTTATTGTATTTTTTTTATTCTAGTAACATAGATACAACCTAAAATTTCCCCTTTTATCCACATTCAAATATACAATGCAGTGGCATTAATTCCACCCACTATATTGTGCTACCATCACCACAATCCATTAGCAAAACTCTTCCATCACCCCAATAGAAACTCTGTACCAATTAAGCATTAACTCCCCTTTCCTTACTCTACTTACCCTGCCCCCTGGTCAACTAGTACTCCAGTTTGACTCTAGGACATCATGCATTTGTTTTTGCTGGTTCAGTTGCCTGGCATGCCCCCCACTCCAACTGGAGCACTAAAAATATGACATATAAAAATACGACCAGATCAGATCCCACTTTCTTCGTAAAACCATTTCCAGTCCTCCAAATGAATATGATCTCTCCACTCTCTCAACAGTTCATGATCTGCTCACTTTAAGGGATGGTTCTTAGTCAACCTTGATTGTACATCTGGGTTTAAATTTTAAATCTTCCAATTACCTGCAAGTCCTTTTAGATATGGACATTTGGCTTTTTAGCAACTTTATACAATGCTTTAAGCACAAAATTTACTTAATAATTTACTGTTGAATGTGATTACATACAATGAAATTGGACACATTATAGTTGCAGCACTTTGATATTATTAATGAATTCCAAAAAGAAATATTGGATGTTTGTAAACTGGTCTTTTCTTCTGGGCGTATGAGATTATATTGGATTCACAGGTTTACTTGATTAAGTAATTATGTAAACTTCTTGTGCCAGTAGGGTGTTGAGTCCCCACCCTTTGGTGGGTGGGGACTCACAGATAAAAGGCATGGCAAAGGACAGAGTTAAGGCTTTTTGATGTTGGAGTTTTTATGTTGGAGTTTGATGCTGAAGTCTTAAGCTGGAGCCCAGGGAGAGGGACAGAGTTGTTCGCCTGAAAGTCTATAGCTGACCTTGTGGAGAAGGCAGAGGTGCTGAGCCCAGAGGAACCCAGGAAGCCTGAACCCTCACAGATGTCAGCAGCCATCTTGCTCCAATACATGGAAATAGACTTTGGTGAGGGAAGTAACTTATGTTTTATGGCCTGGTAACTGTAAGCTTCTACCCCAAGTAAATACCTTTTATAAAAACCAACCAATTCCTGGTATTTTGCATCATCACCCCTTTGGCTGACTAATACAGTAGTATAATTGCATGTTTGCTTCTCTCTATATGGATATAGTTTGGCTCAAATAAGTGCTGTGAGAAATACAAACATCCTAATGAAGACACTACTAAATGATGATAAAGAGCATGTGTGGCATAATGAAAAACTTGGCTGGTCTCTCTCCCCAGTTGCTTGGAAGGTAACCAATACATCTTTGCAATTTTCCATGATAGGATCATCTATTGTTATTCTTGGTGGTCCCAGGACAACACCTGGTAGTACATATACCAATGACATGACAGAGTGGGACCAGCCACACCCTGCAGTCTTACAGTGGGGGGCTGGCCACACCAGAAAGACCAGCCATGTCATTAGGGGGTTGGGGCTTTGGGCCACATCATATAAGCCCACATCCATTTCTAGAGGGATGTGGGTGCAGACTGAGTTCAACCACACGGGCACCAATTCCACCAGTCATGCCTACACAATGAAAGTCCATATAAACTTGGGACTCTTGAATGCAAAGGAGCTTCCATAGTTGACAAGGACATTGCTGTGCCTGGCAGGTGACACAATGACTCCAGATGGAAAAGACACAGAAGCTTGCACCTGAGACCCTCCCAGACCTCGGCCTATGAGTCTCGTTTTCGTTCCTTCTTAGTTGTATTGTGTAACTATAATAAATCTATAATCTTAAATATACAGTGAGTTCTGTGAGTCATTCTAACAAATTATTGAACCCATGGGGGTGGCAGGAACCCCAAATTTATAGGCAGTTGCTCAGAAATGCAGGTGGCCTGGTTCACTGAACTTGCCACTGGTTGTTCTGAAGTGTCATCTTGTAGGGCACTGGCCTTAACCTGTGGGGCCTGGCCTAACTCGGGTACAAAGAGTCAGAGTTGAGTTGGATTGAGTTACTGCAGTATTTGAAGTTGGGGTCAGATGATGTTGGAAGCTGTAGAAGTTTTTGATAATCTTATAGCATGGGACTCCAGAAGAGGTCAATAGAGGTCAAAAGGAAAAAGATGAGAATGGGCCTTGGGCCCTCTCCCCTAGTTTAATAGTTACAACAAGATCCACATCCATATAATTTTATGAATCTGAGTGTATGTTTTTATACAACTCTTCAATTGATGTATACAGTATTTACTTCTGTATTCACTTGAATTCCCAAATAATCCCTTGAATTTTCTAAAACCTCCCAATAAAGAATAGATCATGACAAAGTTAGACAAGAAGTACCTTTATTTAAGTGGACATATGTAATTGTTTTTATCCTGGTGCTGAGACAGCAAACATCCATGATGCTGCTGCAAGCATTCTTGATTGGGCAGCCAAGAAGAAATAGAGCATAAAAAATGAAGGAGTTGCTTTTGATCAGTAAAGAAACCAGGCTTGGAGGCTGCTTCCTTGCTCAGTGAATTTAGATTAGGTACTTGACACTAAATCTTACTGCCTTATCTGTATGGGGGGAAAATATCTCTATAATGAGCCAAAAGGAAACAATGCTGCTTTTACCAATTTCAGGTATCACTGGATATTCCTGGGTCATAGACAGATGGTATATTTCATTTGAGGACAAAATTGTTCTTTTAATTTAGAAAACACAATGGACATTTTGGTTTTGAAAGACAAGGCCTTTGGGTGCTTATAGAATATGGAGAAGATGGAAAATGAAGAACTAAATAGATCTACATTTTTAGAAATGAAAGTTTATAGTTTTGCTAGGATGTTAGCATGCACTGGGGACTCAGAGCCACAAGACTACAAAAGGAGAAGCAACTCTAAATGGGGGGGGAGAGTGTTTGGAGGAGGAAGTGGCAGAGAATGGCATGAAGCCATTATCAGGGGGAGCTCTCGTGCCCATTTGTGATTTGTTTTCTCTATTCTGTACAACCTTCTCATCAATTCCTTCCAAACTTTACAAAATTTTGTCATACAATTATCTTGTGATTTGGGGACCTCGTCATATGGAAGCTGGAGAACACCAGACATAGTGAGGAGAAACTGGCAGTTGAGGTTTGGAGAACTCACATGAGCATAAGACCTGTAGACAACCCAAGAAATATTTGCCAGCATGCATTTTAAAGGGACAGAGCCTTTAGCTGTTTAATCTGGATATAAAATACAAGGGTGATCCCAGAAGGGTGGAAGATTTGGGCTCACACTAGTTACATGAAATACTGACATGCTGTTCAGAAAGTGCCAAGCACAGTTCCTGTCTCAAAGAAAGTGGTCAATGAATTGCAACCATTGTATTGTCATTATTATCCTTATGATGATTACTTTGGTCAGATAAGGGAGTCAAAATGTATGAGTTACTTAAAATATTTAAAATGCAATCTTCATCTATTAAATGGAAAACATACATTTTTTTCCTGAATATAGAGATACAAAAAAAGAAGAAAGAAAAGATTAAAGACTGCAGCAAACTCTTCCTTTTTATTGAGACTGTTAAGCTACTTCTCACAGAATTGGCTCCTAAACAAAGAAAATCCTCATTAACATTGATGAGAAGGGATCAGTAGTGCATCAACCTGTTTAGCATCTGTGGAGGAGATTGATGTCTAAGAGTACAAACAAAAATAAGAAAGAGGAGGGTTCTCTGTTTCCTGCCTGGGTGGGCTAGGTGGAAAGGGTAGGCTGTGCAATTGTTCCAGCAACTAGGTCGTGCCCAGATTATATATTTTTTTAAAATGCCCTTCTGGGATCTTGTCATCATCCCATTGTCAGGGGGAGTCTATGCCCCCTGCCTTGAACCCAAACAAGTGGTTGTGGCTGCCTCAACTACTCTCTCTCTCTCTCCTCTCTCAACTACTCTCTCTATATATACACACACACACACACACACACTTGCAAAGGACCAAGTATATGATGGGAATATTGACAGATTAGAAAGGAGAAATAGATGGCATTATTGGATAAACAGGAACTAGAGGTCAAAAAAACTTGGTCCTCAGAAAACATCAATAAAATTGAACAACATTTAGATAAGCTGAAAAAGCAAAAAAAAAGAAGGGTCACAAATTTTAAAAATTAGAAAATGCATAGAACACTATTGCCAGCCTCATGGAAAGAAAAAGGTTTTATAAGAGGACACTATGAACTACTGTATGCCAACAAATTAGAAAATTTAGTTGAAATGGACAAATTCTTAGAAATACCCAACTACCTGCATTGACTCAAGAAGAAACAGAGCTCAACAGACAAATAAAAGTAAAGGCATTGAACCAGTGATGAAAACTTAGGTAAGAGCAAAAAGCCTGGGGAGCAGATGTGGCTTGACCTGGTGAGCACCTGCCTCTCACATGGGAGTTCCCAGGTCAACTCCCAGAACCTCCTGAACAAACAAAAAAACAAAAACAAATAAAACAAATGTGGCTCAGTGGTTGAGCGCTAGCTTCCCACATATGAGGTTCCAGATTAATTCCCCAGCCCCCAGAACCTTAAAAAAAGAGAGAGAGAGAATAAAATGAAGGTGTACAACTCACACAGCACCTGCCCCCAAAAAGAAAGAAAAGCCCAATTTCAATGGTTTCACTGGTGAGTTTTCCCAAACATTACAAGAATAACTCTCTGCCATAAGTCCTGACCGCTAGGTGACCTGGGATTAGGACATGACCTCTGCAAGCTGCCTTCACCCTCCACATCTAAGCCCCTGCCCCAGGCAAGCACCTCTGAAGACAATCTGTCTAGGCCAAGGGCTGGCTGTCTTTTCTTTTTAGAAGTCGTCCTAGAATGTTTCCAAGTTGCAGTGTCCACAGTCATGAGACAGTGACCTAGTGACCACATATATTCCCAGTAAAGTGGATCCTGCCCTGAGAGAAAATGGGAGGACAGCCTTCCAGTACCCCCTTCCGGCCACTAGGGGGGAGCCTTGCCCTTAGGAAAGTTGACTCAAGAGGGAAAACCCTGGGCTTCCCTGAGAAGTGGTGCTTCCTCATCAAACTCTTGTCCTTGCACCCCCAGGGCCAACACTACAGCATTAGTCCCAAATCAGGTGCTACTAAGGAAAATCCAAGGAGCTTCCATAACCGATACTTGAGGTGAGCAGTTCACAAAAGTCTACCTAACACCAGGAAGGCCAGAGTTGAGTTATCAGAGCCCTTCAGCCCTTAGGTGACCTAGGAGGCCTCTGCTGACTCCAGATGCCGGACTTTGGAAAGTGACATCTGCTCTCAGGCTCAGTATGCTTCTTCAGGAACACCACACAAAATATAACAACAGTACTGAAGCACACTTACTTTATTTGTGAGAAAGCATATTTACTCAAAGCCATGTGTCTAGTATGTACTGGATATAGCACTGAAGTTCATGTCTCCTGATTCCAAACCCTCCAAAAGGCTTATAACGTTAAACAGCAGATAACAAATAAGAGGTGTTCCAAGGAGGTTTATAATTATTTAATTGTGGCATTATATACGTTGAATGGATTTTGGGATTACCAACAGCCTAAGTGTTCAGGAAATCTTAAGGTGTGAAGCAAGGAAAGAACATGGCCCTCACGTTTGGCATGAAAAGGATGAGGAGAGAGGAGAGGCTCTCCCAGCCCTGTTTGAAGAGGGCAGGTTTAAGAAACCCCATACCCTCCTCACTGGGTTTTAGGGGACTCAATTCCATGGTGTGCCTAGGTTTACCTGAGTTTTAAGTGGTCATGGGCATTACAAACATGGCCCTCAGCCCTGCTGCTAGAGGAGCACTCTGGAGTGTGTGTATACAAGAGAGTCAGGGAAGCAGATTTGGCTCAACTGGTAGATGATCCGTCCACCACATGGGAGGTCCAGGGCTCAAAACCAGGGCCTCCTGACCCGTGTGGTGAGCTGACCCACACACAGTGCTGCTGCACACAGGGAGAGCTGGCCCATGCAGGGGTGTCTCCACATAGGGGAGCCCCACTCACAAGGAGTGCACCACATAAGGAGAGCTGCCCCACATGAAAAATATGCAGCCTGCCCAGGAATGGCCCTGAACACATGGAGAGTTGCCACAGCAGATGATGCAATGAAAGAGACACAGATTCCCAGTGCCACTGACAAGAATGCAAGCAGACACAGAAGAACACACAAAAAGAGGACACAGAGAGCAAACAACTGGGGGTGGGGAGAGTGAAATAAATTTTAAAAATAAATAAAAATAATAAAAACAAAAACAAGGGAGTCAACTCTGCTGTTAGAGGAGCATTCTGGAGTCAGCGGATACAAGAGAGGCCAGCAGACAACACCCAGACGTTCCCGTGCAGGCTAGAGAAATCCATTACCATGAAAAGAGAAAACAGAGCCCCTGTGATGGTCAGGCTATTGTGTCAACTGGGCCAGGTAATTGTGCCCAGTTGTTTGGTCACGCAAGCACTGGGCTAACTGTAATCCAAGGACATTTGTGGACTTTACTCACCACTGACTTTACTGCAGTGGTAAGTCATAGATGGCTGGTTACAGTTACATCAGTCAGGGCATTTGCCATCAGCAGTGAGGACGCTGAACCCAAACAGCTGAATCCCTTAAAAGGGGAAGCGATTCAAGTACTGAGAGAGAATTTCGCATCTCATCTCTGGACAGCCAACGTCTCCCAGAACTCGTCAGGAACCTTCACTGGCCCTTCATCGGAGGCCCTGCCTGCAGCCTGCCTGCGGAGCCTGGACTAGTGTGTCCCCATGGCCACGTGAGAGACTCTGATAAATCTCTGTCGGCGGATTCCCTTGTTGGTTGTTTCCTAGAGAACCCTGACTAACACACCCCTCTGAGGGTTCCTCAGAAGTTCCGCATCAGGATGGGTGTCCTCGGCCTCTTGGGAGGGGGTCATGGCTGCCCCGGGAGTGGGGAAGGAAGTGAGCAGACCTGGCTGGATGGCTGGGAGCTCTGGGGGTCTCCCCCACACCTGCCCCGCTGCCTCCTCTGCAGCCACATGGCCTCTCGAGCCCCTTCCTCATCTTTTCTGGCAGGGGTGGGGATGCAGGCTCAGCACAGGCCGTGGTTTGCAGAGACTCGCACAGGCTCTTCCCGGGTGACCTGAGGAGGGACGGGAAGGGCATAGAAGTTCTATGCCTGGTGGTGTCCAGCATGAAATAACTTCAACAGGTGAGAGCAGCTGCGCTTTTCATACAGAAAGACCCACTAGCAGGAGGACTTGAAGAATTCTGCTCACGCACTTGTTGAAAGTCGGTGGATTCTCTTCCTGCCCTGAGTCGTGGTTGGTATTCCCTGTGCTCAAGGCTCACTGGAGGAACCTGGGCTCGCGGGGCTCTTTGGTGGAAAGCGCAGCAGCAGGGAGGCCATGCCTGACCCCAAGCTGCTCACGGGTTCCCAGTCTACAAAGATAAGCTGGTAAGAGCACTGTGGAGACAGAGCAGTAGTGCTCACTTTGAAAGGAGAAAATATTTCTCTAGAATAACTGAAGTCATAAAAGGGAAAAAACATATATTACATTAAAAAGGGAATATATTTTGTAATTTACTAATTTACTATGAAAGTCGATTTAACAATAAAAACAAAACTTAAAAAGCGCCTAGCACTAAAGTACACTTGCTTCCTATTTGATGCCTTTGTTGACCTTTTGGGAAAATAAACATTGTGTTGTAAGCAAACATGTAAGTATAGGTCAGGTTTTTGTTTAAATTTGTGCTCATATAAACAATCCTTGTATTCCCCCACACTGAGGTGTGTCTCTGTGCCTTTGCCTGGGTCCCTGGAGCCATAGTCTTGTGCTGAGACAGGTCAGAGCAGAGAGAAGGCAGCTGCCCTCCTGCTGGTGGAAGCAGGGCCATGGACCTGAGGGGCACACTGCAGGGCCCCAAGCTCTCCAAGGAGGGGCAGTGCCAACCCAGCTATGCATGAGTTATTGATGGTAGGCTGACAGTGAAGGTTCCATGCATCCTTCTCGTTGACCTGTCCCTGCACCTCTACAGGTGGATTTATACTGTCTGGGCTGAACCTGGGTGAGCAGTGATGATCCCCTCCCATCCAGAGCTTCACCCTAGCCTGGTGCCCCATTGATGGGCTCTTGCATTCCTATTTTTAAATTAATAATCCTGTTAACACTTTGGAGAAATATTTGACATAAAAGATTTGCAAAGAATGAAAAAAGAAAAAAAGATACTGCACACAATGCTCCTATGAGATAGATACATCATATACAGAAATGTCTTGAACCGGCTCCCACAGCTAGAACCTGAGTCTGTTGCACAGCCTCAGCTCCTGCTTGTCTCCTTAGATTTTTCAGAAAACTCTGCTCTTTCTGACCACAAGAAATACCGAGGAGGTGCTGGGTGCTTCTCCAAACATGCGTTAGGTCAGCTCTGCCTTCCTCATCTCTCCCCCTCCTGACTTGTCTCCAGTTGTGTGAAAATGCATGGACTGCAGCTGTGTAGCCTTGGACCACAGGCTGAGGACAGAGGCCAGGTCACTGGGCATGTGGAGTGGACTGCAGAGCCCCTGAGCTAGCCAATGAGGAAGCAAAGCCACCTCCTCAGCCACCTCCAACCTCCTCCAAACTTGTAGCTCAAGTGACCTCTGCCTGGGTGTCTAATTGCTTGGCTACTCTCAGCTGAAACCATCCTAATGTACAATGGCATTCCTTCTATTCACCAGGAACTCTCTTTAGCAACTTATGGATCTAAACTCATTTGTGCCACACAATAACACTAGGGGGAAAATAGGTTCATTTATGTTCAACTTGACAGGTTTGTTCTGTTTGGTTTGTTTTTTTTTTTTAACAAAAAACAACAACAACAAGTATTTATTGAATACTACTATGTGCCCAGCACTTCAGGAAATACAAAAGCAATATGACTTGGTTGCTGTCCTCAGGGAGTTCACTTTCTAATTCAAGAAACATTTCAAAAACTCTGAAGCTGAACTGCAGTGGATAAGGCTCACGATCTCTAACAGAGCAATTAGCTTCCTTGGTTGAAATGACCCTTGCATCCCAATCCCTACTATTAGAAATCTTATTTTGGAAGAAAATAAGGCTCACCCGATTGTGGAGAAGAAAAGTATTTATTCTCAATATTGCAAGAAGGGGCACACAACCAGAAAATGTGGCTGGCAATGTAAACAAAGAAAAATGGCACGATTTATACCCCTAAGCCTAACATGCAAGCCCTTCCTCTGTTTCTCCATAGATTGGATACTCCCAAAGTTATAGCCTATCTGAGAAGATCTAACTGTCCTGCACAAAAGTTTGTGATTAACTGCTTCCCCCATCACATTCTAACCATTTTAGTTTTTACCTGCTCCCCTTTGTCAATTAAGGAATGGAATTTAGTGCTGAAATGGTATTGACTTAGCTATTTCCTGGGCATCTTTTTTACAGCCTATAGGACTGGCTTAAGCTGGTTTCCTTTGTTGCTGTTTAACCCAGGAGTGGGAGACTGAGGCAGTAGGCTGGAAGGTTACATTAATCAATATTTTCTTCCTTTATGTGAAAACTAAACTAATCTTCATTTCTTACAATTGCCCCTCTTTCTTTTAAATTCTTTTTAGTTTTCACATTTCCATTCTTCAAATTTTCTAAGCTCTATCTCACACTCTTCATCATAAGAATCTCCTTCTTTAAGGGGTACAGATTGTTTTGCCTACACTGTGTGGGCATTTGTTTGGTTAGGGCAGTTTCAATGAGTCTTTGAACTAGCCCTCAGGCACATAGAATGATACAGCATCCGACTGTGGTAAGCACCCCGGCTGAGATAATGAGGGAAGTTAAGATGGACAGTGCAACCCCTTTCCATTTTCCAAACCAATTTTCAAGTCATCCTGTGAGTGAATTACTAATGCCAGAATTCTCTACTAATTCCTCAGATAGGGCTTTTAGGCCTTGTAAAGCTTTAGTGATAGTTCCATCAGGGGCAGTGTTATTGGGGATGAATGTACAGAAACTACCTCTAATCATAACACAGACTCCCCCTTTCTCAGCTAGCATCATATCTAAGGTCATTTTATTTCCCCATGCCATTCTGCTAGTAGCATCTAATTGATTTGCAATTCCCTTAACTGCATTCCTGGTGTAATTAATAAATCTCTGTTGGTTATAATAGATATAATTAATCCAGTCTACATTTTTATTGTGACCCACCAGAACAAGAATGACTCAAACCCAGCTGCTACCTGATTTCTAGCCTTAAACTCATCTGGGACTCTTTGGGGACCTCCTATATTGTCTAAATAGATCCAATCATCAAAAGAACCAAGTAAACTTCTTTTCTCTCTCCCTCCCTGGGATGATATTCTCACTTTTTTTTCAAATGCAGAGGTGAATGGGATAGCCGATTGGACCAGGGCACAGGTCCTGCCCCACCTCTCAGGCAGTATTGATCAGAGAACACCCTTTCCACAGTTCCACCACAGGTCTGCTCAAGGTCTGACCAAACTGGAGAAATTGTCAGTATCACTGCTCACATTCCATAATTGTGTACATGAGGCCATAGCTCCAAGGTCCTGGAATCCTTTCCTGTGTCTAGAGAGACAAGTACAGTGATTCCCTGGGCCCAGACAGGAGGCAGGTTTGGCCTTGATGTTTCCATTTTTGAGTGGTGGGAAGAGAGAGGACAACATACTACAATTTTCACCAGGAGTAGCATTTTGAAAGAGGAGTATCATGCACTTAAACTTCTTTTCATGTTTTTCCATACTGAGTGGAAAGGGTACAATATAAGCTGTGGGCCGGCCTGTTGCACAAGCATAACAATTGCTTTTGTTTAGACTCTGGACTGTATATTTCATCCATTCTACCCAGGCATTTGTGTCACCATATCTTGTCTCTTTTTCTATGGTTTGCTTTAAATCTTCTGCCTTAAGTATCCTAACTGCTTTGGGATCATTTTGAATTGGGGAATTGGCCTTTGGTGGGTTTTCCTGTGGTATTTCTGAAGGGTTAGCTGGAGAGGGCATTGTCAATGTCATATCTACAGGGGGAGAAAGGACTCAGATACAGAACCTCCCCAGAGGATCTTTATCTGTAACATCTGTTCCCATTCAATAGACTTTATCCGCCACTTGGTCCCTGCTGCTGCTCCTAGTTTCTAATTTGTCTGCTTTCTTTATAGTTATTACTATTGGATTGCACTGAAGACTTTTGCAGTCTGGTGGAGTATTACCTTTATAAAAGGTTATCTTACCCTTTAATGGCTTTGAACTTGGTGAGACCCATCCCATATTCATGGTCCATCCCTTATACTGGGTAGTCCATTGTACATCATCCCAGGAGGGGCAAGGAGGGGCTCGACTGTAACCATTCCCCATTGGTTCTGGGCATAGATATTTATTTTCCCCACTCAGCCATCACTGGTGCCCTAAATTCCCACAGTCCATTACTTAGCAGGCATCAAATTGCACTATCTGGGGCTCCAGACCTTCAGTCACATTTATAACTAATTTGATGGGGCTAGTTGCTTCTCGGGTTTGAATCATCATGGCTAGTAAGATTATTTTCACCTGTTACATAAGGTCTGAATTTCTCCTTTGGTATTCTGATAGGATGGGGGCCTTTGTTGACTAGAATGATAAATAGCTCACCCCCCCCCCCCAGTTATTGTTTTGTCAGTGTGATCTTTAAGGGATCTGGGGCTGAAATTATTTTCTAAGACTCAGATGAAGTTGTTGGGTACTTATCGTCTGGTTCAGGTACTGGTCCCTTTACTCGAGTGTAATGAATCCAAACTTTTTCTGTCTTTTGGAGTGCTGTTTCAGTTGTCAGCAAGACTTGATAAGGTCCTTCCCAGGTCAGTTGGAGTTTGGACTCTTTCCACAACTTGATTAGGACCCAGCTGCCAGGTTGGTGTTGGTGGACTGCAAATTCAAGAGGTGGAGTCTGAGCCAGCAAACCCCGATGTCTGAGGGATGACAAAGTAGAAGACAGGGCCAGTATATAATTTTGAAGAAAGAGATTCTTTGACTCAAAGGAAGGGAGTTCTCCAGACTTCCCAGGGAAGGGCAGACAAAGAAGCATTTCATAAGGAGAAATTCCCAGTTCCCTCCTAGGGGCAGTTTAGATTCTTAACAGAGCTATAGGTAAACATTTAACCTATGGTAATTTGGTTTCTAAGACCAAATTAGAGAGATTTTTTTTTTTTAAGGTTTGGTTCATTCTTTCCACTTTCCCTGAGGATGGTGGGTGCCAGGGTGTATGGAAGTTCCATGTGATACCTAGACCCTGCATAATATTTTGCAACACTCTGGATGTAAAGTGACTACCATTGTCTGAACCTATGTTTTCTACTAACCTGTCTGTATCGGGGAATGGTTTGTTCAAGGATAATTTTTGAAGTCCCTGATGCTGTAGCTGAAGCAAGAGGGTATGCTTCTACCCACCCTGTCAGGTGACCCACAATAACCAGAACATACTTTAATTGACCTACAGGGGGCATTTCAGTATAATCAACCTGAGTGCTCTGGAATGGTCTGAGGCCAGGCTCCCTCCCCTCTAGCACTTGATTTCTTAAAACTTTCTTATTAACTTTCTGACAGATTACGCACTGTTCACTTATTTGTTTGGCTATAGTATAAAGGCCCATACACCTGAAATGCTTGAGGACCAGGTCACACATGGCCTGTGCTTCCCAGTGACTCCCTTGGTGCAAAACCGCTAGTACTTTCCTCAGTATTTGCTTTTCAACATCTGCCACCATCTGGGAGGAGTCACTTCCCTTGGCTATCTAAGGTTGCCCCCAGTTGTTCTAGTTCTTTTACTTCCTTTTCAGAGAATACAGGGATTCCAATTTCTTTGGGGATGGAGGGTATCAGGACCATTAGTTCCAGAGGGGAACAGAGGGAAGCCTCTTTGGCCTTTTCATCCGCCAATCTGTTGCCTTTTGCTTCAAAAGTGTGACACTTCTGATGCCCATTTATATGTACCATGGATATTTCCCTTGGTAAGAGCAGACTGGCTAACACTTGTTTTACCAGTGCCACATGGACTAATTCCTTCCCTCTGCTACTGATCAATCCCCTTTCTTCCCAAATTTTTCCAAAGATGTGGACCACACCAAAGGCATATTTAGAATCTGTGTAGACTGTACCATCTTTTTCCTCTAACAATTTAAGGGTTTGATTTAATGCATACAGCTCACAAGTTTGAGCTGAACAATCATTGGGCAGTCGGCTGGCTTCTTTCACCTCACAAGTTAGTCCATCAACAACAGTATAGCCATTATGCCTTTTTCCTTCCAGGACCCTAGAAGACCCATCTATAAACGATTTTTCCCCTGAATGTAAGGGAAGATCCCCTAGGTCAGGCCGGACTTGGGTTTGGTATTCAATTAAGTCTAAACAATCACATTCAGGAGTTTCTACTTGGTTGGGACTTTCCCAAAGGAAAGACGCTGGGTTCAGACTATGATCAGTTATCAGTATTAAATCATCTTTTTCCATTAGAATTGCCTCATATTTCAGAATTTGGGAATCTGTTAAGCATCTTCCTCCTTTTTGAGACAAAATAGTCCTGACCTGCTGAGGGATGCTAACAACTAAGGCCCCTCCAAAGGTCAGTTTCCTGCTTTCTTCTACTAAGAGAGCAGTTGCTGCCAAGGCCTGAGCACACCCAGGCCATCTCCTGGAGACTGGATCCAGGATTCTGGAAAGGAAGGCCATGGGCTTCCTTTGGTCTCCCCAGATCTGGGTTAGGACTCCCAAGGTTGTCCCCTTATCTACTGGCACAAACAGATGGAAAGGTTTCTTGAGGGAGGGAAGGGCTAGAACCGGGGCTTGCACCAATGCCTGTTTGAGCCCCTCTAAGGCCTTTTACTTCCTCCTCCTTCCATTCTAACTTGTCAGGCTCCCCCTCCAACAGTTTTTGGTATAACCCTTTGGTTTGGGATGCATAAGAATCTATCCATAATCTGCAATATCCCACCAATCCCAAAAATCTTCTTAGTTTCTTTTTGTCTGGGAAGAGGTAATTCAGTAATGGCCTGAGTTCTTTTTGGATTTATTTTCCTCCTTCCCTCACTAATGAGATGACCCAGGTATTTGACTTCCTTTTTAAGAAATTGTAGCTTACATTTCGACACTCTTAGCCCTTGATCCCCCAGGAAATTCAATAAGCTCTTTGCAGTTTGGACCACTATCTGCCTTTCTTCACCTGATAATAGCATATCATCCACATATTGTAAAAGGGAAATTTCAGGTGGGACTGCAAATTTCTCCAATATTTTTTCCAGCTCCTGCCCAAAGAGGTTGGGGGATTCTGTGAAACCTTGGGGTAAAACTGTCCACCTATACTGCTGTTTTCTTCCTGTAGAGGGATCGTCCCACTCAAAGGCAAACAAGTCTCTACTCTCTGGATCAAGGGGACAGGCCCAAAAGTCATCTTTTAGATCTATTACACTAAACAATTTATGATGGCAGGGGATCTTACTAAGGAGAGTGTATGGACTTAGGACAACTGGGTGTCAAACCTGAATGATTTGATTAATGGCCCTTAGATCCTATACCAACCTCCAACTACCATCCGATTTCTAAACAGGCAAGATAGGAGAATTGAGGAGAGACATCAGGGCTCCAAGAGTCCATCCTGAAGGAGGCCTTCCATGGTGGGTTAAGTCCCTGCCTCCCTTAAGGGGAATGGGATATTGTCTTTGACAAATAATTTCCCCTTCCTTTTTCAATTTGATTTTAATAGGACGTACCTGCAAACCCCTCTATTCCCTTCTCTTACCCATACTTTCTCTCTGATATCTTTTTCATCTTCTTCAGTGAGCATGGCTAAGACTACTTCTATCTGCCTATCCCTGACTTCCAAATCAAAACCCATGAATACTATTAAGTCCCTTCCCAACAAATTACTCCCGGCTTCTGGGATGTACAACAAAGGGCTTACAATTCAACTGTCTGCCCAACAAATATTAGTGGGAGAAAAAACGTGGACCTTAAATCCTTCTCCTTTTACCCCTGAGACTGTAAGGGAACTTCCAGAGAATTTGGTTCCGCTGGGGAGATGAGTCAGAGGATCCGGCTGTGCCAGTGCCCACCAGAAATGTAATTTCCTCCTGATATGGGCCCACCCTTAGATTTCCTAAAGGCTCCAGGTGGGCTTTAGAAGTGAGGCGCCTCAGACCCCCTAATCCTCAAAATTCCTGAGGGGAATTACCTGACTCTCTTTCTTTAAACTCAGGCATTCCCTTTGAAATGACCAGGTCTCCCACAGTGATAGCACCCTGCAGAGCCTTGTCTTCTCCCAGTCCCCTTATCTAAATAAGCCCATTTTGCATCTTTATCTCCCCTCTGCCTCTTCCCATCCTGACTCACCTCCAGTCTTTTCCTAACCATTTGATAAACTGTTCTAATCATAACCTTTGCTTTCTGTTTCTGCTTTTCCTCCTCTCTCCTTACAAACACTTTCTGGGACTCTCTCAATAACTCTTCCAATGGCTTATCCATCCATCCTTCTATTTTCTGAATCTTCTTCCGAATGTCAGGCCAAGACCCTTTCACATAGCTGACTTTTAACATTCCCTGAGCCACAGGATCATCAGGGTCCATCCCTGAATATTTCCTCACTTGGTCCCTCAATCATTGCAGGTAAGCAGAGGGAATTTTATCCTTCTCCTGGGTTACTTTAAAGACCTTACTCAAGTTTTGAGATTTGGGTATGGCCAATTTGATCCTCTGTATAATGAGGTCTCCAAGATCTTTCATTTGTGCTCTGCCTGCCCCCCCCCCCCAGGTCATTATTACCCCAATTAGGGTCTGTGCTTGGGAATTTCTGTCCTGCTGCCATCACCCCCTAGCTGGGTGGATGCTGTCTTTCCCACTCCTTCATAGCTGCCCTCTGCACCATTCCTCTTTCTTCTCCCGTGAAGAGGATATTCAGCATGGACATAAGTTCAGGCCAGGTGTGTAAACTAGGACCTAGGAATTGATCTACTTGTTCAGCCAGCCTCACTGGATCTTCCATTAGAGATTTCATCTCCTTTTGGAAGTTCCTTACTTCAGTACTTGTCAGTGGGGCATTTACATAGCCAATCTCCCCTGGCCCTGTTGGTACTTCTCTCAGTGGATACAAAGGCTCAATGGAGTTTTGTTCTTTCACTCTCTTTTCCTCAGATGCTCTGGGGAATGGAAAATTTTGCATATCTTTCTTACACTGTTCCAATTCTTTCCTCAGCTGTTGGTGGGTTGTAACTGGTGGGGCTGTTGGCCCCTCTTGATTCTCTAGTTTCCCAGGGTTTACAGTGGGTCCTTTCAGGCCCTCCAAGTCTAACAGCCCTTCTCCTGGGAGGGGAGGGGGAACATAAGGAGGAGGGAGATTAGACAGGGGTCCCAGGGTTTAGTTTCTACAGCTTTTGTTTCTGCAGCCTTTGTTTCTGCAGTCTTAGTTTCTGCAAGCTTAGTCTTGGGGCCTGGATTTTCAGCTTTCATCAGATAGAAAGTGGCCCCCTTCCCTTTAACCAGCACATGGCATAGTCAGACTCTTCTTTGGAGAAGGGTGTTTTTCCATTAACATACAGTACAAGGTCAGCACAAAGCCAATCTTCATCTGCCCCATATTTTGGCCAGAATATGTCAGGCAGTAAAATGCTTTCCTTGGTCCAGATACAACAGCAGTATTTAATCATTTTCTGCTTGTCTTTTCCCTTGGTCCGATCACTATTGGTCCAATGCCTTAACATCCTCCCTAGTGGACTATCTGGAGGAATGCCTCTGGGGGATCCTTCCCCTTTTTCCCAGTCGACTGGCTGCCTCTATTTCCCATTCTGAATCTTGTCTGGGTCTCTTTCTTTTGAATCTTTTGCTTTGTCCATATCTGTCCCTTTCCCTCACAGGAGAAGGGAAATGTGAATGGGGACCCCGTACTCACTTCTCATGCACACACAGTGAACCTCAGACTCATCAGAATTCCTGACCAGCAAGGTAATACTTAATAACCTTTGTTCTTACCTGGGTCCATGCATGGAGTCACGTGGTCAACAAGAGGCAGATTTTCCCTTCCCTTTTTCTCGTCCACAATCAGCAGATCTAAGTGTCTGTTCTTGGGCCTCCTGGCTGCCAGAGGTGAGGCCCCTGCCAGTGGAGTCCAAGACCCTTAAACAGCGGGGCACACCTCCCATTATCCACCCCAGGGGTCCACTCTCTGAAGCCTCAGAATCCCAGGTGAGCCCCAAAGCTGTTAGAAATCTTCTGGAAGAAAATACGACTCACCTGATTGTGGAGAAGAAAAGAATTTATTGTCAATCTTGCAAGAAGGGGCACACAACCAGAAAACGTGGCTGGCAATGCCAAACAAAGAAAAATGACACAATTTATACCTCTAAGCCTAGCATGCAAGCCCTTCCTCTGTTTCTCCATAGATTGGAGATTTCAGAAGTTACAGCCTATCTGAGAAGATCTAACTGTTCTGTGCAAAAGTTTGTGATTAACTGCTTCCCCCATCACATTCCAACCATTTTAGTTTTTACCTGCTCCCCTTTGCCAAATAAGGAATTGAATTTAGTGCTGAATTGGTATTGACTTAGCTCTTTCCTGGGTGTCTTTTTTACTGCCTGTAGGACTGGCTTAAGCTGGTTTCCTTTGTTGCTGTTTAACCCGGGAGTGGGAGACTGAGGCAGTAGGCTGCCAGGTTACATTAATCAATATTTTCTTCCTTTATGTGAAAACTAAACTAATCTTCATTTCTTACACTACCAACTTGAATCTAGGAAGAGAAAGTATTTCCCAGTTAGGACACTCTTAGCAAAGAGGGCTTTTAAAAAGCAAAAGCAAAATGTACATTTTTAGGGCTTCCATCATGAGTTTAGACGCTAACAAGATTTCCCCGTTCAAAACAGAAGCAATCATTAGGACAATCTAATCTTGAAGTACGGTGGTGTAGGATCTCAGAGCACTCTTATCACCCGAAAGGCAACCAAATCGTTTTACTTCTTTAGTAATGCTGGTAGTCACAGGTCCTCATCACCTGCCTGTAAGTCACAAGAGAGTTCCATGAAAGCAGGAAAGGGGGATGGGCAAGGAGACAAAAAAAGGATTTCTGCATCTAATAATGAGGGAGTGTCACAAGCAAAAATGATAACAACAAAAATGCCTGTTTCTTTGGTGGTTTTCCCTAACATCCTACACCAAAGGTGACTGTATTTCAAGAACTGTGGAAAAGGAACAGTAACCTGTTTTGACATCAGTTTAAAAAGTAATTTAGATACTGTTCCCAAGGTGAAGGGACTGCAGAAATTTGGTCTTTCTACTCCATTATGATACCCCAAATACCCAGTGCTTTCGTGACGTCCATTAGGCAGAATACAGCCTTTGGGGAGCTCCATGTCCAGCTTCCCAAATAACAGCATAATCGTCTGGAGTATCCAAAACTGGAGTGGCCATAGGTAGCTAAAGACAGCAATGAACATATATTCCAAAGCTGGGCTGGTGAGAAAGAAGGAAGGGTAGTAAGAGGAGCTGACACAGAGCCTGAAAGTGGAGAGGGGAGGCAAGCCCACGCGGGAGGATGGGAGGCTCAGCCCCAATCCTCAGCAGCACTTTTACAGATTAGTGATATTGACCAGACTCAGACTTTGAATATAGTTCTAATTGAGAGCTTTATTAGCCTTGCAGTGACTGTCTCATCCTACACAGAGGAAAGAGTAGCCCTGAGTCTCAGGGAAGAGGAGTTTTTATAGCCTCTTAGGAGGGGAAGGGGTTTACAAGCAAGCAAGCAGGCAGAGAAGTGAAACACTGGGGTTAGCTGAAGATAGCGTATCTATTTTTTTCCTAAAAGTCCCATGTTACTTATTGACACTTTTCTTGTGGGCAGTCCAGAGTTACTTATTGGCACTCTCCTTGATGGCCACCTTAAGTTATTTACAGGCACTCTCCTTGGAGGCTGCCTTAGGTCATTTATCTAGCTGAAGGCACTTGCAATTCCCACCTCCCAATGTAGTTCTATTTCTATTTCCCAATGTGGCCTTACCCTTACAAGCGCAGGAAGGGAACTCATGGGGCCAATCGCTTCCCCCCTCCACCCGGAACAAATTAGTCGTCTGCCCTCCACAGTGAGGTCTGCAAGGGGTGCTGGAGACATTTCCACGCCTCAGCCCTCCGTTACCCCCACTCCAAACTAGGCGGGATCCGGGTCAGGGGAGGCCCGCAGGGGCTGGACGGAGGAGCTGCTCGTCTTCCCCAAGGCGCTGCCCAGGCTAGAAGGAGGCCCCCCTCAGGCAGGCCCCGGCTGCGCTTGATCGCTTTTTCTCCTTCCTCCGTTCTCAGGCTCTGGCCCAGGCGCCCCCTCTACCCACCCCCAGCCCCGCCCCGGCCACGCTCCCAAATCGAGGCCCCGGCTGGGGCGCAGCCCACTAGGCCGCAAACCCAACCATAGACAAAGCCTTCAGCGGCCGCCTCGAGGGGGCGCCAGGGCTCGCAGGACGAGAAGGGGCGCACAGTGGGGCTACACAGCGCGGGGCGCCTACCTAGGGAGGGGGAGGCGGCGGGAGAGGGGAGAACGGAGGGAGGCAAGAGGGGGGCGCGGATTTAAAGGCCAAGGACACACCCAGCTTGCCGCAGGTGCCACGGGGACGGCGGGGACGTGGGACGGGGACGGGCAGGAGCTCGGGCTCAGGGGCGCGGGCTTTGTCGTCGCCTCCCCCACCCAGCGGCGTCCTGCCCTGAGGCCTTGCTGGGGCGCGGGGTCCCTGGCGGGGGCGGGTGGGCCTGAGCCCCTCTCCTGCAGGGCCTCCTCCCCTGACGGGGCTGCCGCCCGCGCTGAGCTCAGCCGCGTCTGTGTCCCACGTGGAGGAGCAGCCCCGCGCCCACCGTCCCCGCCGCCCTCCAGCCCAGGGACCACCAGGCCTGGACCTGGAGGCCCTGCAGGGCGCGGCCTTCCTGGGCCCGCGAGCGCGGTCTGGGGCGGAGGTTGACGCGGGGACACACGGGGACCAACAATCCCGCGACCTCCAGAGGCTGCAGGGCCCAGGGGAGCAGCGCCCGCAGCGCCGGGGCCGCAGAGTCACCCTGAGGACCTCCGGGGGGACGTGTCCAGGCAGAGGACGCGGGAGACGCGGGGCAGGAGCGGCCTGAGCCCAGACGCGGGTTCAGAGGAGCCCCCGGGGCGGTTCCGGGGAGTCTGGGCGCCGAGGCCCGCCAGGAGCCGCCTGCCTGCTGTGGGGACGGGCCCTGGCCGCCGCCCCCCCCCCCCCCACACACACATCTACCCTGGACACTGTGGGGGTCCCTGCCCTGCGCCCCGTGGCCTGCTTATTCATATATCTACCATGTTTCAGAACTCTAGCCAAATGGAAGGGCCTATTTTTCCCTTCTCCACAACCCTGACAGCTGTCCCAGGCCTGCGGACCCCTCTCTGTGTCCCCTGGCGGCTGTGCTCCCAGGCCCCCTCCTCAGGTGTCCCGAGGGGCCGTCCTGCAGCCTGGGGGCTTCTCACCAGGGACACAGATCCCCGTGTGCTGACCCCTCCCCTTCTGGGCTAGAATGGAGCGACTCTTCTCTCGTGCCGCCTGCGGTTTTCTCTTGGGGCCACACCAGTACCTTGTAGGGCTTGGGGATTGAGGGGAAACACGAATATTATGTCTAAAATGCATGTTTTTGAAATAGTTACACTTCCATATTTTCCATACCTGCTACTCCAGTTTACCCATGGCATGCCATCAGTGTCCACTCCAAGTGGTAGGAGCCATGCTCAAAGTGCTGGTTCTTACATGGGTGGCAGGATTTCCATAAAATATTTAAGTGATTCTGAAACTCTAAGCAAGAATCGGTGGGGCAGTGGATGTGGCTGGAACAGTTGAACCCAGGCCTCCCACATGGGAGGTCTTGAGTTCGGTTCCCAATGCCTCCTAAAGCAAAATAAACAATGAGCTGTGAATGAGCAAACAATGACCAAACAATTAGCAAAAATAAACCAAAAAAATGAGCAGACAACGAGCTAAAACAAGCAAACAAGGAGCCAGCAGCAAGCAAGCAGATGATGTGACTCAGTGCTTGAGCACCAGCCTCCCACACCTGAGGCCCCAGATTCAATCCCTGCTCCCCGTACCTCTTTAAAAAAAAGAGTCTTGACAAGATGAACACCCTGGAGGAAGCTGTGGGTGAGTGTGCATGGACACTGGTGAGAAAGGAGAGAAAAGAGGCAGTTTCTGTCCTCCCTGTATGTGCTCCTCAAATTGTGGGCATTGCTTCAGCAGCCCTGACCTCCCCCAGGAGCTGGTTCAGATTTCAATTTAAAGAGGCTCTGATTTGGGTTCTTTTCCTGTATGGTTGGGAAAATTACAAAATAGAATTAGAACTTAAGTAGGACAAGGATAAGTGTCTAACAAAGTGGACTTTTCATTCAATTTCAGCAGGGAAGGCGTATAAGACAAGTCCTGGGCCTGCACAGGGAGGGTGTTCCAGTGAGAACATGCTCAAGCACGTGCACTCGCCAAACCTGGGTCCCTCTTATCCAGGCTGTCCCCACCAGCTCCCTTCTTCAAGTCTCTTTGCTCAGAGCTCTGCCCTCCCTGGAACCTTCTCTTCCTCTAACACAGACTCATAACCTGAGCTATGCACTGGCTCTGGCACAGGTGCATGTAGAAAGCTGAATGTGCACCTTTCAAGTAGACTTTCCTTTTCTAGATTTCCACCAAGAGGCCAGATTGTTCCTTTGTCTACTGCCAATTAAAGTAGACACAGTCACACTTCCCACAAACTAATACTGTTTTTTCCTTGGAGATAGTTGAGGCAAAAACTCATGGAGAAAAGAACAGCTCCTTATTCATCAAGGCTCTGGGCTCTCTTTGTAAACATGGGGTCCCCATGCCTGTGCTGAAGAGCCGATGGCCTTCCTTTGGTGTCCCAGCTCTTGCTAACATCGAAACGTGGAAAAAGTCGTACTTTACTGCCCGGCTGCCCTCTCCATTACAAGGGCAAATGTAGGCATATGGGGAAATCTTTGAGCCCAACAGCCCTCTGCTTGTTGGGGGAGGGAAGGGATTGCATTTCCTCAGGAATTTCACTAGGTTTGGTCTTTTGTCATCTTTGGTTGGCTGAGGTTCTTGTGCAGGCCAGAGCCACCTGCCCTCTACAAACAGGGCTGGGAGAGCCTCTCTTCTTCTCTTTCCTCATCTTTTTTATTCCAAACTTGAAGGCCACTTTCTTTCCTTGCTTCACACCTTAAGATTTCCTGAACGCTTAAGCTGTTGGTAATCCCAAAACCCATTCCACATATAAAATCATTATAAACCTCCTTGGGACACCTCTTATTTGTTATCTACTGTTTAGACTAAACTTCCTAATGTTATAAGCCCTTCAAAGGTTTTGGAAACAGGAGACATGAGTTGCAGTGCTATTTCCAGCACACACTGGACACATGCCTTTGGGTAAATGCACTTTCTTATGCATAAAGTAAGTGTGCTGCAGCACTGTTGCTATATTTTGTGTTGTGTTGCAAAATACAAACCTACTGTTCATGAAATGGAAAAATGCAATTAATTTTATATTATTTCTTACCCTGTGCTAACAACATAATACTTATTATCCTACCTGAGGCACATAGTAATCCTTGGAGTATTATTATTCACATTTCATGAAGAAGCATTTTGAGCCTGAGAGCAGATGTGCACTTTCCAAAGTCCGGCATCTGGAATCAGCAGAGGCCTCCTAGGTCACCTAAGGGCTGAAGGGCTCTGATAAGGTCTCTGGCCTTCCTGGTGTTCAGTGGACTTTTGTGAACTGCTCTCCTCAGGTATCGGTTATGGAAGCTCCTTGATTTTTCCTTAGTAGCACCTGATTTGGGCCCCGGAGTTGTTGTTGGCCCCGGGAGGTGCAAGGACAAGAGTTTGATGAGGAAGCTCCACTTCTCAGGGAAGCCCAGGGCGGTCCCTCTTGAGTCAACTTTCCTAAGGGCAAGGCTGCCCCCTGCTGGCCGGAAGGGGGTACTGGAAGGCTGTCCTCCCATTTTCTCTCAGGGCAGTGTCCACTTTACTGGGAATATGTGTGGCCACTAGGTCACTGTCTCATGACTGTGGACATTGCAACTTGGAAACATTCTAGGATGATTTCTAAAAGGAAAAGAGAGTCTTGGCCTAGACAGATTGTCTTCTGAGGTGCTTGGTTGAGGCAGGGGCTTAGATGTGGAGGGTGAAGGCAGCTAGCAGAGGTCAAATCCTAATCCAAGGTCACAAAGGGGCCAGGACTTATAGCAGAGCTAATTCTTGGAATGTTTGGTAAAATTCACCAGTGAAACCATCGAAATTGGGCTTTTCTTTCTTTTTGTGGGGGTGTTGCTGGGTGAGTTCCACACCATTTTTTTTGTCTTTATTTTTTTTTAATGTTCCATTTTAAAAATATGAGGTCCCCATATACCCCACATCCCACTCACCCCACACCACCCATAACAACAACCTCCTCCATCAACATGGGATATTCTTCGTACTTGGTGAACACATCTCTGAACGTTGTTGCACCACATGGTTAATGGTCCACATTATAGTTTACACCCTCACCAAGTCCACCCAGTGGGCCATGGGAGGACATACAATGTCCAGTAACTGTCCCTAAAGTAGCATCCAGGACAACTCCAAGTGCTGAAATGCCCTGATATCACATCTCTTCTTCCCACTCCCTACCCTCAGCAGCTACCACGGCCACCTTCTCTACATCAATGCTACATTTTCTTTGATCACTAATTACAATAGTTCCAGAATAGAATATCAGTAAGTCCACTCTAATCCATACTCTATTCTTCCATCCTGTGGACCCTGGAATGTTATGTCCACTCCACATCTCTATCGAGATGGGGCTTAGATTCCACATGGATGATGGATGCAATTCTCCTGCTTTCAATTGTAGGCTCTCTTGTCTCCCTGGTGCACACCTTCATTTTATTCTCTCACTCTCTTTTTTTTTTTAGGTACTGGGGACCAGGGGAATGAATCTGGGACCTCATATGTGGGAAGCCAGCGTTCAACCACTGAGCCACATTGGCTTCCCTGGGTTGGTTTTTTCATTTGCTTTATTTTTGTTTATTCAGGAGGTTCTGGGAACTAACCCAGGACCTCCCATGTGAGAGGTAGGCACTCAGCAGCTCAAGCCACATCCACTCCCCAGGCTCTTTGCTCTTACCCAAGTTTTCATCACTGATTCAATTCCTTTACTTGTTATTTGTCTGTTGAGCTCTGTTTCTTTTTGAGTCAATGCAGGTAGTTTGGTATTTCTAAGAATTTGTCCATTTCAACTAAGTTTTCTAATTTGTTGGCATACAGTAGTTCATAATGTCTTCTTATAATCCTTTTTCTTTATGTGAGGCTTGCAGTAGTGTTCTATGCATTTTTCAATTTTAAAAATTTGTGACTTCTCTTTTTCCTCCTTTTTTAGCCTAACTCAACATTGTTCAATTTTATTGATGTTTAATGAGGACCAACTTTTTTGTGATTTCTTATTTTTTTGGCTTCTATTTCCTGTTTATCCATAGAGTCATCTCTTTCTCCTTTCTAATCTCTCAATATTCCCTTTATATACTTGGGCCTTTGCAAGTATGTGTATATATATATACAGAGAGAGAGAGAGAGGGAGAGGTATCTCTTGTTGAAATAACCACTTTATCAGTATATAATGTCCTCCTTGGTTTCTTGTCACAGTTTTCTACTTAAAGTCTATTTTATATGGGGTTAGTATAGACACCCCAGCTCTCAATTAATTACTAACTGCATGGAATATTTCTTTCCATCCTTTCACTCTCAGCGTACTTGTGTCTTTCATTTTAGGGTTAGTCATTTATAAGCAACTTATAGTTGGTTCATGCCTTTGTATCCATTCTACCAATCACTGCTTTTTTACCCAAGTGTTTTAACCATGTACATTTATAATGACTAATCATAATGTGTAACATTCTTCTGACTTTTTGCTATGGGGTCTTCATAAGTTACACTATTTTTGTCCCTCAATTCTTCCATTATAGCTCCTTTTCTATCTGTTTGCTCTTTCATAGTGAGTCGTGTTAGGTCCCTTCTCATTTCCTTCTGTGTCTATATTTCAAATATTTTCTTTACGGTTATGAAGAGGCTTAAATACAGCATCTTCTATTTATAACAATATCATTTGATTGGATACAAACTTAAATCAATAGGATACACAAACCTTGTTCTTATACCCATCTGTCCCTCACATTTTGTTGTTCTTATCACATATTCTGTCTTTAAATATTCATTTACAAATCCATAAGTTTATCAACACTTTTTATATATTTGCATTTTAGAATGTGTAAGAAGTGAAAAATTGAGTTATATATGCAAAAATGCAAAAAAATTGTACCGGCATTTATAATTATTCATATGATCACCTTCAGCAGAGGACTTTATTTCTTTGTGCTGTCTCAATCCACAGTCTAATGATAGCACAGTAATGTCATATGAGCTTTCATAGGAAATTGTGTTTAAAGCATTTTCCTCTTTGAAATTCTGATGATTTGAAGCCAATATTTTTTTCAGAGAGTATGACTTAGGTTTCTGGTACTTGCATTCTAACAAGTGCAGACTAATTCATGTATAAACTCCAAAAAAAAAAAAAAAAAACCCACACAGAAATACTCACAAGTCCAGAAAATTCGCTGCAAATATTTTATTTGTGATAGGGAAAGGAAACAGGACAAGGTACAAATAATAACAATTCTTCTTTATCTTGCCAAGACCAAATTGAACAGCAAAGTTTGTAACCCAAAGTACAATTCTGCAGGGCCCACCACGACGTTCTCCCGAACGACAGACTGGGTTTCTGCAATGGCAGATGAGATACTTTGTGAGACCTGAAGAACAGAAGGAACAGCAGGCATTGAGCCCTGGGCCAAGGTGGGGTAAAGAGAAACCCTGGAGGAGTCACAGGCCAGCTTGAACGCTGTGCCATGTGAGTAAATTAGAGCCTGTGGCAATGACTGTTCCCAAGAACAGGAATAACTGTAAAGAGCAAGTGGTGCTCATCCAGGAGTAGACACCCATTCTGGTTTTTCTGTTTTTTATGTGCTCCTGCCCCCATCCCACACACACCTTAACACACCCTTCAGGTCTGTCTCCAGCTCTGAAGGGCCCTCTGATGGACAGAGCAAAGCTGTCTTCCTAGAACCTGTTTTGCTCTAGAAGGACTTCTCAGTATGCTTCACCATGTCTTAAACACAGTGATTTTCAGAGACTTGTCTTAGAACCAGAGCCTGTGGAGAAAGAAGATCCCTTAGCTATTATCTGCCTCTCCTGCTCAATGTGTAGATGAGAATGTCAAGGCACAGAGGGGCTAAGTAAACTCACCTAAAGTGACACAGGCTGCTTCAGACTGATTCTGGAGCCCACCTCTGGTCATTTTTTCTAGATTTCTCTCTCTAGGGTGGACATCTCTCACTTTTGGCCTCCTAAGCAGGGTTATCATCTCTGCAAAGGAGATGGCCCAGCTCTGAGTGGCTGCTCCTAGCTGCTCCTGGACTGGAACCTCACCAGCTCATTCAATGAGGACCTCAGCCTGGGTCTGGAGGGCCACCAGGAGGATGGCAGCCAGAAGGACGAGGAGCCTTAGAGTAACTCTGTGCAACCAGAGACCAGTGTGTCCCTCCTTCTCCTCCCATGCAACTGGTACCTCGATTCCCTAGTCCATCAGCTCCCATCTGCATCACTGAGAACATGGCCTTTTCCATTGTCTCTGTCCCTGCACCCACCCACCTGTGCACCCATGGTGCCAAACCTCTTCTCTCCTGGGGCATGTCAGGCTCCTGCTGTCTCAATAGCTGGTCAGAGCTCTGTGGATTCTCCCTTCTCATGACCTCAGGCTCCTGGAGACTCCAATGGCCAGTCCCTCTGGCCACCATGTTGTTAGGTGGCCCATCTGTGGACAGGCTGCCAGTGCCCCCAGCTACCATTACCTGAGGAAAGTAAAAGATGTAGATCCAAGATAGTTGTGACTGTGAATTCTGGCCCTCAAATTGGTATACCATTCTTGAATTCAGAAAATTAAGAGGGAGTCCAGGGTAGTGGTTGAATAGAAGGGATTTGGCATCTGCTTTGTTTCTTAATCTTTTGAAACTTTGAGTAAAGTGATAATCTCTCTAAAGTTTTTCTCTAAAGTTTTTTACCATCTGCAAAGAAATGGTTAATGATAATACTTGATTACTAGGGTAATTGTGAGAATTAATTATAAACAGATAGAGGGTAAATGGTAATCAATATATATTAGCCATAATTAGTAAAGTAAATGTTTTCATTTATCCTGGGAACACTACCTGGTATATAGTAGTTACTCAGTCATTAGCACTTTTATGAAGTCACACAGGCTATTTTCATCCCATATTACATTTTACATATAAAAAATATCAGTGCCCATAGAATTAAAAGTGTAAACAATGGAAAATGGCAATATTTATTAGAGCATATCTGCAACCAAGGCTTTCTGCTTTCAGCTTCAAGCAGTTTATAACATTGATAAGTTCAGTATTGACAAAAAGTTGCAATTAACAAATGTTCCAAGATAGTCATGGCTTAAATAAAATGACACCTTTGGTATAGTGAAGGCTTCAAGTCAGATGCAGAGCAAGAGCTTGAGGGAGGAACAGGATTTGGAGTACAAAAGAGACAAAAGGGCAACTATGGGAAATGGTGCGAAGAAGCTAAATATATAGAGCATTCAAAATGTCAGTGTGTGGATTGTGCTGACAGGATGAGAAGGTTTGTCAGAATAGCAAATGAAGTTGGACTGTATAATTGGGCCAGGAATCTTCTCAAAGATTTTATGGGCAAACCTACTCATATCAAAGATGAGGACCGAAGAAAGAGAGATTAACTAGTAACCAGAACTGTCACATGAACTCAGGACTTCTGAACCAAACCCAAAGTTCATGTCCTTTCCTCCATAGTCCTATGTTCTATATGGAAATTGAGCTATAGCAGCACCTTAAAATGACAGTGCAATAGTTTGGAAGTATGAATCAGCAAACATTAAAGAAGTTATAGGTTTATAAGAAAATCATCAAAAAGTACAGAAATCACCCTCCAAACACAATATTCCGTGTTATTAATGTCTAGATAGTGTGGTACTTTTGTGGTGATTATTGAAACAATATAACTATAATTATACTATTTACTGCAGCCCATAGTTTACATTAGGGTTCACTGTTTGAGTTGTGCAGTTCTTTAATTTTTTTATGCTGGTAACAAATATACACTAAGATTTTCCATTTTAATCACTTCCAAATTTACTTTCAGTGGTGTTTATTACATTATATTGTTGTACAGCTCTTACCACCATTCGTTGCCAACACTTTCCCATCACCTCAAACTGAAATGCTGTCCCAATTAAGCATTAGCTCCCCATTCCCTACCCCCACCCTGGTGCCTGGTAACCTGTATTTTAGTTTCTGATTTTATAATTTGCAAATTCTCATTATTTCATAACAATAAGTGCTTACAATATTTGTCATTTTGTGCCTGGCTTCTCTCGTCAACTTGATATCTTCAGGAATCATCAGAACTTCATTCTTTTTAGAGCTGTATAATATTCATTATATGTACATATAACATTTTGTTAGGAATTCATCTGTTCATGGACAGTTGAGTTGCTGCCATCTTTTGGAATTTGTTTTCCTGATTTCCTCCTCAGATTGTTCATTACTACTGTTTAGGAACATAACTGATTTTTGTATGTTGATTTCATACCTCTCCACTTTGCTGAACTATGTGATTTTTCTAGTAGCTTTGTGTGTGGATTTCGCAGGATTTTCTACACACATGATCATGTCGCCTGCAAAAAGGGAGTGATTTGCTTTTTCCTTTCCAATTTGAATTCCACTTATTACTTTTTCTTGCTAATTACTATGGCTACAAATTCTAGTACAATGTTAAAAAGCAGTGGTGACAGTGGGCATCTTGACTTGTTTCTGATCTAAGAGGGAACACTTTCATTTTTTCTCCATTCTTCATTTGAAAACAGAGCAAATTGGCATGAATGTCAATAAAAGATCTTTTTCCATAGGCTTCTGATTTCATAACATATGGAATACTCTCTGTAGCTTGAAAGGAGCTGTGGACACTATGTACTTGAGTGAGTGTGGCTGTATTCCAGTAGCCGCCATTCTAACAGGCTTGGCCAATAGCCTGTAGTTTTATGAACCCTAGTCAAGACCTTTGTTTTATTCAGGAGCTATTTTGATATATAACAAAATGTAAGATATTAAGAGTGTTAATTCACAATATGTGAATATGTGTATGGTAGCAGGGTGGAAGAAAGTAAGATGAGTGTTGCTAAAGATAGACAAGGATATGAGGGGAACAAATCAAGGTATTCCTAATTTCCTTGTGATATCTTTGACCCATTGGTTATTTAAAATGTGTTTTTAATTTCCTCACATTTATGAATTTTCTACTTATCCCTCTTGTATTGATTTTTTGCTTCATTCCATTGTGGTCAGACAAGATCTATGGTGTGTGGTATGATTCTATATATTTAAATTTATTGAGAATTGTTTTGTGTCCAAACATATGTTCTAATCTATGCTTAGATTTTCTAAAGAAGAGGGTCTCTTCTGCTGCTTTTGGGTAAAGTGTTCTATATATGTCTTTCAGTTCTAGTTGATTCATCTTATTGTTCAAATCTTCTGTTTCTTTATTGATCTTCTGCCTAGATGTTCTATCCATTACTGAAAGTGGTATATGGTAGTCTACAATTAATGTAGAACAATCTATTTCTCCCTACAAATCTGTCAAATTTACTTCATATATTTTGGGTTTTGCCATTAGGTGCATATATGAGGGACGAAACGGGGTCCCTGTTATGGGACGAGCGGGGTCCCTGTTATGGGACGAATGGGGTCCCATTGTGGGACGAGCGGGGTCCCTGTTGCGGGACAAGTGGGGTCCTGTTGTGGGACGAGAGGGGTCCCTGGCATGGGGAAGAAAGCTTTGTACGGCTGCTGAGGCTTCCTTCGGGGGCTTCGAAGGCATGGAGGGCGCACGACCCAGGAAGGAGTCGTGGAGACAGGCTGATGGCACAAGTCTGGTTTATTGCGGAAGGGGATACAGCTTTATAGGGTTAGGGACTTCGTGGAGAGATTTGATAGGTGCAGGCAGGTACTGCTTCTTGATAGGTGATTGTAAGCGGTTGCTAGGCAGAGGGCTGGCTGAGAGGTTTGGAATAGGGGAGGGGAAAGGGGGAGTGAGAGCCGGCTGGATGTTGGGCTAGGCGGGAGATAGAAAGGGGGAGGGCAGCGCCGGCCAGCCGCTAGCAGCAAAGGCCTAGTCAGGCGTGGTCACCTTATCTAGGCCCAGTGGGCAGAGGCGGTATCACCTCTTGCCACACTGTTTGCTACTGTGGCAAGCTGGGTGCCCCTCCTCCTACATCTCCCCTTTTGTTTTTAATATGGCGGGGCTCTCAACGCTGTGGGGGGCAATAGGCTTGGGGTTTTTGGGGCCTTCATGGCGGGCATGGCAGCTGTTTGCACTGGCAGGGGTGGCGGTGAGCAGACTAGAGCTCTTGGTGGGGCTCGGAGGGGGATGTGGCAGATGGGGGGCTTTTTGGGCTTCTGTGGCTGACGAGGTTGTCGGTTGCACTGGCAGGGTCTCGGCTCGGTGGTGTCAGTTGTAGGGAGTTGCTGGTACCGGACCTGCAGAGTTAGGCTGGTGACAGAGTTAATCTGGACTTTTACGAGCCGGATAATTCGCCTGATGATCCAGGGTCTTAGGGCTAATAGGAGGACAAGGGTGAGGAGCGGGCTTAGAAAGGGGAGAAAGTAAGAAAGGATCCCATTGGGCAGCCCCCAAGAGAAAGACCATCCGGCTTCACGTTCTTGCTTTCTCTTGTGGAGGCCCTCCCTAACTTGTGCGAGGTTATCTCGAATGAGGCCAGAGTGGTTAGCATAGAAGCAGCATTCTTCTCCTAATGCTGCGCAGAGCCCCCCTTCTTTTAGGAGGAGGAGGTCTAGGCCCCTGCGGTTTTGGAGAATGACTTTGGACAGGGAGTTGAGAGATGTTTTAAGGTGGGCTATGGAAGTCTCAAGGCGGGCGATGTTTGCATCGACAGCTTGCTTAAGGGTTGAAAAGGAATTATTTTGGAGGCTGAGAGCTGCAGCTCTAGTGGCTGCGCTGGCAAGACTTAGAAGGGTGGCAATTGTGATGGCGGTGAAGACTTTTCATTTCTGCTCGTGCTGCGGGGAGCTGAAGTGTTGCCAGGAATTAAAGAATTGGTTATCAGTATGAAAGAGAACGTGGGGGGCAATGAGTATGAGCACACAGGTGTCGCTGGTGGAGTTAAGGGTTTGAACATTGAGACATGGAGTGAGGCTGGAGGAAGAGCATAGCTATTTGGTGTTATTAGGGGGAATTAGGAACTTGGCGGCTGCATTAGGGGTGTGAGTTAGGTTGCAGAGGGACTACATGGAGGGGAGAACTTTGCTGCCGATTTTTATTATACAGAGTCTAGTCTGGGAAACTGATCGGAGGGTGAGTCCTCTTTTTGTTTGGTTCTAATTGCAAGAGGTACCAGAGGAGTCTGGGGAGGCGCGATAGGCGCCGTTGGTAGCTATGGCTTCATAGAAGGGAGCCGCGGCGGAGAAGCAGAGCCAGCAACGTTGGGTAAGGTTGGGCTGGGATAAGTTTAAGGAGATAAATGATGCGTTGAGGAGGGCTACAAGAGGGTTGGGGGGTAATGGCAGTCAAAGGTCCTGTGGAAGATTTTTAGAAGAATTTGAGCACGGGGGTTTTCGGAGAAAAGGGCAGTGGTGTGCTTGTCAGTAAGGCATACATATTCAGAATCAGAGACAATATTCAAGGGCTTTTAAAACATTTGTAAAACTTTAATGATGGCTCAAAGCTCTGTGCATTGAGCAGATGAATAAGGAGTTCGCTAAACTTGTTCTTTTTGAGAAGTAATGTATGCTGCTTTTTTATTACTATTACTATCAGTAAATACCGTACAAGATGGTTGGGCTATGCACATAGCCTTGAAAAGCACTTTAAAAGTTTATTGTTGGGTTTTTTTACAGATAAAGGAATGCAGCTGGCTTGATTTGTCTAAGAAGACATTAAAGAAAGTCTTAGGAAGTTTTAAAACAAAGTGATAGCCATACAGCTGGACTTTAACTTTTTGCAACAAACTAGCAGTATTTGGGATTGCTGCATACTAGTGTTGTTACTTTAATCTATGATAAGAGGTTGTTTTTGTGACATATACTCTTTTATAATAATTAAAACCATAATCAACTACATTGTACTTTAATATTATGCTGAAATATTGGTAACTTTATACACTTTTAAGCATTCATAGAAACCTTTTATCCATACGACTTTAATTAATAGAGGGTTTAAGGGAAGAAAAAGTTGTTAATTTTATAACACTGTAAAACACTTTTATTTAGCTTATAACATATTAAATGAATTAAATTATTACTTTAATTTTTCTTTTAAGGTAAAAGAACAAATTTCATAATTAGTTTGGAATAAAAGGCTACTGTTCAGGATTAGGTTTTGAGAAAGCAGTTTTGAACATTATGTTCCTTTAAGAGATAAAGCTTTCCTTCTTGGAATACCTAGGAAACGATAAGCACAAGAAACACAAGACAGACTTTCTTTGTATACTGACTGAGGATAAGAACTTTTACTAAAACAGATTAATGATGAGAGGCCTTGAGAAAGAATAAAAATTCTTAACCTTGCATCAGCATACTACTTTAAACTAAAGCCTTTAAAATTTTATAGATAGACCTATTAAATTTTATTTAACTTTAACTGTAAAAATTCTTTTTCCACCAACCTTCTGCACTTTCAGTATTCAGTCAGGTTTTGTCCCACACTCTACTCTTTCTAATAATCATTTTATCTCAGGACAAAATCATCTTCTGTTTCCTTAATAATAAAAACACGTTCCATATAGCTTACATACAAAGTTATCAAGCAAACCTCTTATAACAATACTGTGAACATTAAACAAGCTTGTTAAAATAATGAATTTTTCTTTAAATACTTAGTAGCATGCAATATTAGAAACAGTTTTCTAGAAGCAAGTTGGCAGGGGAGGCTGGTTGCTGCCAATCTTTCCTGTAATAAAATTACCTTTTATTATTATTATTATTATTAATTTAGGTTTATATATATTTAAGAATGACTTTTTGGAATTAGCCATTTAATACCTTAATGTAAACAATGTTTCATTAAACCTTTTATTTATAACCATATAGACTATTGAAAACAAATTTTATCTTTATAGAACATATTCCCTTACTTAAAATTATCACAATACTTTTTACAGCTTGCTACATGCAAATTAAGTTTCAAGAGTTTATGAAAAATTAGCTATTCTACTTTAGGACAAAATACACCTTTTTGGAAAATTTATTAAATTTCAGTTAGCATTTTTACAAACTTTTAACCTTTTTAATATTCATTTAAGCTTTGCATCCTTCATATTATCCTGTGAAGAAAAATGAGTTATTCATTTTAATCTGGGCAAGAACAACTTTTTATGAAGACGTACAGTTAATTTTGCTAATCAAGACTTACAATTTTTATTGTTGTAGATATCTTATTAACATTTAAGCCCATGTATTGATATAATAAACTTAAGTATTAATATAAGCACTTATTTAATTTTTGGCCATTTGAATAGAGCTCTTTTATAAATTTATATTAATTTATATTACCATCTGGAGGTATCAAAGTATACACTGACATTGAACGAACAGACAGACAAACATAGAACAATTACAACACATTAACAGAAACATATAATTTATTCACAATCGACTCATAATTCTTAATTTTCTTGATATAGCTGCTTTTAAATCCTCTGTTATATAGCATATCTTAGATTGTACCTTTCAAGATTTCTTCTGGAATTCATGTTGCCTGTTATATGAAAGCTTGTGCTTGGAAACATTTTTATTAGTTATCAGCAATCAGTTAAAATAACTTGAGCAGCAGTTAGGCAGACCATTAGCACATATTTTTGGATAATTACTGTAAGACTATACTAAGACTTGAAGTTCTGGAGATAATTATTGATTTAAAACTGAAAATTCCTTTTAGACTTTGATAAAAATCTTGTACTCATTTTATCATCCCGGTTAAATAAGTTCAACCAAAACTAGCATGGAAACAAAACAAAACACAAATGTTGCCACATTTTTCTCTCATAGCTACATTGTCACGTAGACAGCAGGGAGCCTGAGGAGTTGTGAAAAGGGTGGGCGGGCATTTGCTGGAACAGAGTTGATTGCCTTATAAGCTTGTGTGGATTTTTGGGCTTGTGGCTGGCCTTGTTGATAGGTGGGGCCAATTTCAGATAGGTATCAGGGTCTGAGAGATTGGCAGTGGAAAGCCAGGGATTGAAGGGGACCAGTAGATCCCAGCAAGCCTGGAGTTGCCTGCCCAAAACTTTACATTGGTGGCAGGCTAGTAGGCCAGCAAGCACCCGAACCTGTGGGGCCTGCCGGCTGGAGAAGGAGGCTTCCCTCTAGAAGAGTAGGAAGGGGAGGGGGAGAGTGAATAGGAATGCAAGGAAAAGGACGAAAGTGAATAGAGGGTGGGAACTGCCGAAGAGGAGAGCCAGGAACAACGTGCAGAGAGGTGAGAGAAGGAGACAGGGGAAAAGCTGGCTGGGGCTCATGGGTGTCTGGCTTCCTAGGAGAGGGTGAGGGCTGGCAGGGGTAGGGAGAGCAGTGGGCCGCCAAGTTATGGAGCGAGGCGGTGAAAAGAGGGGTTCTTAGGGAAGCTCGTAGTGGCAGCCGGGGTTGAGAGGCTGGAGCTGCCGTGCGCCAGAGTCCTGCAGAGATGGAAGGATGAAGGGGCCTGCACGGAGTGCCAGGCGGAAGAGGCCTCGCTTGATCAGGGCGGGTCGAGGGGGTCCACCAAGGGCAGACGGTGGGGTCTCCTCTAACGGCGGTTAGGTGGAGGAGACCGGGGTCCTTACCTGCTCACGGGCAGCGGGCGCTCGTGCCCCATGTTGGGCACCAGTTGAGGGACGAAACGGGGTCCCTGTTATGGGACGAGTGGGTCCCATTGTGGGACGAGCGGGGTCCCTGTTGCGGGATGAGTGGGGTCCTGTTGTGGGACGAGAGGGGTCCCTGGCATGGGGAAGAAAGCTTCGTACAGCCGCTGAGGCTTCCCTCGGGGGCTCTGAAGGCATGGAGGGCGCACGACCCAGGAAGGAGTCGCGGAGACAGGCTGATGGCACAAGTCTGGTTTATTGCGGAAGGGGATACAGCTTTATAGGGTTAGGGACTGCGTGGAGAGATTTGATAGGTGCGGGCAGGTACTGCTTCTTGATAGGTGATTGTAAGTGGTTGCTAGGCAGAGGGCTGGCTGAGAGGTTTGGAATAGGGGAGGGGAAAGGGGGAGTGAGAGCTGGCTGGATGTTGGGCTAGGCAGGAGATAGAAAGGGGGAGGGCAGCGCTGGCCAGCCGCTAGCAGCAAAGGCCTAGTCAGGTGTAGTCACCTTATCTAGGCCCAGTGGGCAGAGGCGGTATCACTTCTTGCCGCACTGTTTGCTACTGTGGCAAGCTGGGTGCCCCTCCTCCTAAACATATATATTTATAATTGTGATATCATGTCACTTTCATCAGTATGTGCTGATATTTGTCTCTCATAACTATTTTTTTTACTTAAAGTCTATTTAATTTGATTATACTATAATTACACAGCACTCTTTTAGTTACTATTTGCAGGGTTTTTTGCCTCCATTCACTTTCAACCTACTTGTGTCTCTCATTACGTGGTTAGTCTCTTATAAAGTGTATAAGGTTGGGTCATGTTTCTGTATCCATTCTGGAAATCTCTGCCTTTTAACTAGGCAGTTTAATCCATTTACATTGAGGATGATGAGGATCTGCATGGCCATGAGGCCTCTGGTGATGAGGGTCCCTGAGGGGCTATAGCAACCCATGTATCTCTTAGGAATAAAGGGATCCCTGTTTTTAATCTGTCTATTTGCAGGTAGACCAATGAAATATGATCATTTGATAAGCTGTCACTGTACATCTTGTAATTCTCTGGAACAAAGTCAGGGTGGGGTGGATGAGCTAATCATGTGAAATTTTCCTGCTGCTTTGATAGGTGTCTGATATAGTGATTCTACTGAATACATGGGTCTATTTGCCTGGTGTCTGCACTGGTAGAAACTGAGCCATTCTTATTCCCATCTACCTGAATAGCTCTTGTACTCTCTTTCCTCCTCCTCAACAAGAAAGCATTTGTTTCATACAGAATTCACAGGAACACTAAAACCCCTGCTTGCTTTGGATGTGACTGTTATCTCTGAAAGTTTTCCCTGGTAACAAAGCTTTCCCAAGAGGAAGAAACCTTGATTTGGTGGATGTGTCAGCCGATTGGAATTGACACTCCAGGTGATGGGAATAGGAGGTTCTTCCTTCATTTAAAGAAGTGAGAACAATGACACACATCTTTAAAATGAATCCAGATTTGGGGTTAGGAGTGAGTCAGCCTAAGGCTGAACAAATATCTAAGGTAAAACTTTTTAATCATATCCCAATTTATATGAGTTGCCCTGGAACCATCCCATAATGCATTTGATAGGTTTAATTCCCACTGGCAGGTGAGCTCAGAATGCCTTCCTAGAGCACAGCTCCTCTGCAGAGAGCTCCAGCTCAGTTTACCTGTTTTGAACTATTTTCCATTATCTCCTTGGTCACATTGTCTGCAGCAGGGATCGGCCTTTTTGTTCAGGTTGCCATCTGTGTCATTGGTCTAACAGTTGCTTAGGAGATGACATGATGCACAATATTTATCCAATAGGGCAGAAAATAGTGCATGTTGATTGAATGAACATTTGAAATCCACTTCTGTGGCTTCTTTTCACTTGAACAGTACAGGAAGAATCATCAGATGTTGGCAAGGGCAGGAATCAGAAGGCAGAAATAAAGTAGAGAAATCACTACAAGGGGAAACTGAAACACAGAGAAAGAAGTACTCAGAACATTTAGGGTCTCCAGTACCTGAAGGAAAAATGAGGGAATGCTGAGTTTGCAAAATGGCAAAGCCACCGTTTAGGAAGTAGTGGATGCCTAGCACTGTCTCTGGAGAATGGAAGCATTTTATGTCCATGTTTATACTGGTCTGTTAGGAGAATTAGCCACCTGTGGAGATAGAACTCAGGTGTAGAGTTCATTGGGAAAGCTCATTCATTTGTTGCCTTCAGTGTTATTTGATGGCTCTCTGGTCTAACAGCTCCATTTATCACACATCTGTATCACCTGATATCTGCATTTATTGTTGAGTTACTGATGATAAAAATAAGTGATGATAGCCCTTTTTCCTCATCAATTATTGAATAGCTGAGTCCTGGACTAGAACCCTTCCCTAAAGTGATGAAACTCCAACACATTGTTAGGATCATAGAAAAGATGAACCCTATGTTTCACAAGGTGAGGGGGAGGGCGTGCTCATGCTTGAGTGTAGAGGTCAGCACAATGTCATTTTCATGCCTCAAGTGAAATGAGGCATAGTCTGGAGTTAAAGAGGAATTAAATGAAGGGTAAATTCAGGCTGGGTTTTGGCAAAGATCAGGGAGAAAATATTATATTATGATCTATTTATTGAACTTCCCAAGAACCATTAAGCAAGCTATTTGACAGCTGTTCTTCCTAGTTCTGGGAATCCTCTGGAGCCTTTGCTTCTCTGATCAGGGTCTTTAGCCTCATTCACCTACTGAAGTTCTGTGACCCTTCCTCCCTTGGTACATTGTCTGCAATAGGGGCAGCCTTTTCCTAAGGGCAGACTGTTGGTTGGCTGGTTGTTTATATATAAGCTGACAAAACCCAAAATTTTGCTGGACAGTAGCTATTATATCAGGTAGCATGGAGTTGAGTGAAAGAAGTCTCCTTTTGGGCAATTTGCCTCTCTAAACCCAAAGAAGGTTTTCATGTTTTTGAGCAGGAGCCAGGAAGGATGGAATGACCCATTAGACACATTACAGCTGAGAAGTGGAGAAATATGAACGTTGAGGACTGACAGTAGACTTCAGCAGTGTGGGGGGATGATAGACAAGTCTTTAAGGGCCCGGAGCAGACAAAAGCCTGAGAGCACTAAGCCTGGGAGAGAAGGAGCTGTGAGGTAGGGGGTGAAGAGAGGACAGACAGACTGTTTATTTGGGAGTTGTGCTGTTGTAGTTGCATGTAAGAGAGGAAGTTGCATTTAAGCTGCTATTTACTAGAGCATACTTTGATGCTACTAAGAGCAAGTAAGTGGAGAGGAAATTGATGGTGCATGAAAGAGAGAGAATGATTGCAGGAACAAACTCCTAGGCAGATGAGAGTGGGAGAAACCCACAGCCTTTCAACACCTTCATGACACTTTTGGGTATAGCTATACTGGGGACAATTTGTTTGTGAAAATGGTCATTGCTTTGTGTTCACAAATCTAACTTTCAGATATTCCACTGTGCTACTTCAGGCCATGTGTGTTCTCCCAGATTTGGCAAGATTAATGGTGCCTGTACCTACATGTTCCTGTTTTTATAATACAAACTGAAGTTTACTATTTGTTTACTATTTTACCTATGCTATTATTTGGAACTGTAGTATTTGTTATATTTTCATCATAACTCTAACACTTTATGAAATACTTATGTATTCATATTCTATTTTTTGGACATTGAGGATATATCACTAAGGAGAAGTATCCAAGAAACAAACTATTTCAACAAATATATTCAATATTTTCAAGATGATTTGAGACTACATTAGAAATAATATGAGCCACACAGTGCTTTCATGTATGTGCAGACTTTCTGAATGCAGTGATTGTGAAGAAAGTAGCCAGGTTTACATGGTGATCTAATTGGTCTGATATTTCAATATAATTGAGATCAAAGTTATTTCAACACACTTTCCTCTAAACCCAACAAAAGGCTCAGCCCACTGGATCTCCTGACTCTTGGCCCCCCACATGCTGACAAAACCTGGCATCCTGGAGGACATGTATTTTAGAGGCAGAGAGCCCTGGCAGGAAGTCCTGGGATTTCCAATCCTTAGCTGCCAACTTCCTCATTGCAGATGATCCAGGATTGGAGCTCCAAACACACATGGATAGGAAATAGAGCTCTGCTGTTCAGGGTCAGACACACAGTAATTATAGCCCAGGAGCAGACATTCCAATCTGAGGCCTTTGACCTTTTTTAGGTGTTTGAGATGGCCGTGTCATGCCAAGCACCACATTGTCTCACAATCACAAGCACATATTGTATTTGGGCTTGTCTGCATTCCTATCAAACATGAAAGTCTTCTCCAGGTCACCCACCAGCAGACTTCTCTGCTCCAGTTGCCTAGAAGTCGGTCACAGACACATGCCCTCATTGTCAAGAAGGCCAGGAAAGTAGGGTATGGCCCTCTGAACCTCTAGGTAAGGGATGGAGCAGCTATTGGCCAGAAAACAAGTATCTGCAACAGGGACTTTGGCAAGAGCAGTTTCAGGGGAGAGCTGGAGGTAGAAGTCACATTGCTAGGGTCAGGGAGTAAAGGGGAGTTAAAATTAGATAGCAGATATAGGCAACTCTTCAAGTAGTTTCCTTTATCTATGAAGAGGAGGAAAGACAGGGTGATAGCTGCAGGTGGTGAGAGATTAAAGAAAATGTATATTTTAAAAAGATTTATATATTTAAATAGTTATGAGAAGGAGATGGATGTGTTTGAAAATACAGGAAAAATGGATAATCAGTGGGTTGCAGAGGTTCCTGGAGCTGTGGTAAGGGATGAGGCCCAAAGGCCAGATGGTGGTATCAGCCTTGGAGAAGAGGAATATGACTTTCCAGGAAGGAACAAGGTGGTGAATAGGGATACATTTAGTTGGATTTGTAGCCTGAAGTCTGTGAAGTTCCCATCTGATGACTTTTATTTTCTCTGAGCCTTAGATGGCAAGATCAGCAGTCAAAAGTGAGTTTCAAGGTGAAGAAGTAGAATGTGGGGGACAAGATGTAGCTCAAGTGGGTGAGCACCTGCTCCCCAAGTACAAGGTCCTGGGTCCAATCCCCATAACATCCAAAAAAAAAAAAAAAGTGCAAGGAGAATAGGGTCATTTTCACATTTTGGAGGTGGTGGTGGGTAGATCCTGAGACCATTGACTGTGGAGGCAGATGGCCCTAAGGATGAAAGCCAAGATCTTACACCATGCCTGACATGATGGAGGTGATTAATGGATATTCACTGTATCATCATGTGCCCTTGATTCTAAAATGGTATGTATTATGCAATTTTAGATATTAAAAAAATAAAAAAGCTAAACCACTATTGCATCACATTTGCATGTAGACAGAAGACACATGGAGAATTTCAGAAACATTAAATGTGGTGGAAGGTGGTATAGAATGGAGGAACTGGGTCATGATTTTAGCCTCTCTGAAGAATGGGAAAGAGATCACTTAGGCACACTGGACACATAGAATATTGGAAAGTAAAGGCAGAGAACCAGGCTCCTGGTGTGGAAGGGAGCTCTGTTCAAGGGGCTTCTGGTGAGAGCAGAAGGACCAGGCAGGAGTTCACTGTAGATTCTTTAACATCTTGGAAGGACGTCAGTGCACAGGGAAGAACACTAGCCACTATTTGCACAGTTTAATGCTGAGTCAATACTTTTGAAAACCAAAAGGACTTATTTTGGGAAACAAATATTGATACAAATTTGATATTTAAATTTCCTAAGGGACTTACATTAGATAGTAAATTTAGTATGCCTGATTTGTTTTGAAAACTTCTAACACCTTAAATGGTAGATAAACACATTCAAGAACAATAACAAATTTATTAATACCATTACATCAAATCTGTACAAAAGTGAACTTAAACTTTTTCTCATTTGTCCTGAATTTCCTCCTTTCTAGGGTTTTGTAATCTTACCAGACCCAAGAGGAGGTGAGATGAGGTTGCAGTTTTTGTTGTCAGATAGCTGACTCTGGGGCTCGGTTGTGTCTCTAAGATGATTCAAACCTCAAGAACTGATTATTAATTTCGATAACAAATATGTTTTCCTTTGTCATGTCATGGCACTCTTAAATTACTGCCTTTTATTTAACTTTTTTTATATCCCCCCCCAACTTGTGCCTTTTTGTATGCTGTCTGCTCTCTGTGTCCATTTGTTGCATGCTGCTCTGGGTTCTCGCTTGTCACCCTGTGTCTGTTATTTTTGTTTCATCACTTTGCTGAGTCAGCTCTCCATGGTGCTTGCTGCCTAGCGGCTCTCTGCAGCATGTGGGCGAGCCTGCCTTCACAAGGAGGCCCTGGGTTCATGTCCCAGGGCCTCCCATGTGGTAGATAGCAACCCAAGTGATTAAGCCACAGCCTCTTCCCTTTTATTTAACTTTTAATATTGAAAATGTGCCTTTCCCAAAGATAGGGTGCTCTTTAAGTTTTGCTTGGGAGTTGCTTTGTATGTAATTGTCATTACAATATGCTGACTTACTTCATTGGTATGATAAACACATACATATTTCCCATTAGCATTTTATTAAAATTACTAGAAGTTCTTATAATTAATAGAGTTAATATCTTCAAAAGTATGGAGGGTTGAGGCCAGATCCTTTCTAGGACATTGGACTCACTCAGTTATCTTTCTGTGTCTAGGGGGACCCTCTATTTTCCAGTTATTGGTATTACCTCAGTGACCACCTTCTGGGCTCTCCTCTCTGCTTATTACATGAAACCATTAGGCTGCTCAGCCATTCCTACTCAGAACGCTTCTCATTTCTCTTTGCCTGTGATTCACTTAGGCTTTACTTTGCTCTATACCATTTATATGCATTGAAAAAGTTGTATATACTGAACAAATTTGCTTAAAATAAGAAAAATATCCATATATATCAATGACTTCCCACTAATTAAATTTATAAAAGTAGTCTATTGGATGTAACTTTCCTTTGAATCAACAACCACATTTTTGTAAATTTTATAGTGATGTTCCTCTTCTGAATAGCATTATGAAAATGTAAAGATTTTAGATTCAAACTAACCAATAAACCCGTTAGTTTCTCTTTGCTGTTTTTTTTTTTTATAATTGATGTCTGATGCTCAAATTGTGGATCTTTGGGAATCAAAGGGAGGATCCTCTTAACATAAACCATTCAGGACAGAATTCACAATAAAATTGGACAGCAGAGATAAGCCAAATTCCAACTCACACAAACAAATAAGCAAATGCCAAACACACTGAGGCTAATGCTTTAACTTTATTTTGGATAGAGAAGTAAGAAAAATACAAAGCATACAGAGTAAAATCACTCTTTTCAAGATCTTCAGATTGGATCTTGCACTGCTTTGCATCTCAGTTGACACAGCTCAGGAGCAGCAGAAGTTGTAACGTCTGCCATTGCGAGGACAGATCCCCAGTTGACGCTCATTGGACAAGCAGCGCCCAACTCTACAGATGCAGTCACCTCTCCACTGAGGGCCTGGAAAGAGAGGGGGAATGTCAGACACAGTGGGAAAGGAGGGAAGGGGGAGAGGCAGAGCAGACCAGGGGAGATGCTCTAAGACATGCCATGTCTACCACTAATCAACCAATATACACCATTCATGAAAGGATGGAGAGAATTCATGTGTTTGTCATGAAGCAAAAATAAATCTTACTCTGAGTTGCTCATGAAGGATCATTCTTCAACCATTCTAGTCTATCATTTACAGGCTTATCACACCCCCTGCAATACAGCTCCCAAATTCAGGATTACTCACCTCTCATTCCAACCCATCCCCACATATCAGATTTTGAGCCCTGCCTGCAGGTGCTAAGGAGCAACTGGAAGAGGCTGGTCAATCTCTGACCCTGAAGCTACTGATTCTCCCATGCACACCTCCTGGAACCCAATCCTCTGGTGTTCCAAGAACCCTAGAAGATTCTCTAGCTTGAAGTCCCTCACTTGCTAATGCTATCATGGTATTTTGGTGGCACCACTGGGCTCTCACCTGAAGCCTCTTGCATGGCCCTTACATTCCCTGCAAAGTAGATGGCCATATCTTGGTGCTGGGCCTCAGGCTGCTCCTCAGAGCTTTCTCTGAGAATGGCCAACAGGAGAATGGCAGAGAGGACAGTGAGGGTCCTCATGGCTGAGAGTCAACTGGGGGTCAGACCAGGACAGGAGAGCAGGAGGCTGAGTGTGGTGGAGAGGGAAGAGGTTCAGTCCTGCATTTATAGGTGTGTCAGTACCTAATTGTGTCAATATCTAAATGTGTCAATACCTAAATGTTTCAAGAGCTTAGGGAGGGGTGGCTGCCAAGGTCCTCCTCTTACCTGAGTCACTTTGTTGTTCCTCTGATCTGACTTCTCCCTCTACTTACAATATGCATCTATTTGCTTGGTGTCCATGTTTGTTTTACACAGGTGATGATTCTTGTTAGGGAGTTAATAAGTCTCCCTGCTACTCCTTTGTTCAAATATTTATGAGTAAAATATTTGTATGTGTATGCCTCTAAAACCATCTAGAAAAAAAGAAAATGACTCCAAGTGGGCAATGATAAAAATGGCATTAGACTTTTCCCTTGCAACATTGGTTACTAGGTTCCATTTTTTACATTTCTGAGGAAAAACAACTTGAATGTGGAATTCTATTTTGAGACAATACATGATTAATATGTATGGGAACAAATGGTCTCTTTTTTTTTTTTTTTTGATGTTCACAGACAATGGAAAGGTACAGTACATGAATATTTTTTAAAAGGAAATATTCCAATAAAATTAAAAATGAATCCATGTAATAAGATATAGAAATAGAAAAACAGAGTTGAAAAAAGACTCATTAAAACTGTTTATATTTGGTTTAGATATTTTTCCATTCATGGTGGATAATAAGTTTGGATATTTTAATGCTGTTGTTAGAAAACATTTATTAAATAATTTATGCATTGCCATTTGAAATTAGAATTCCCCAAATGTTCAACGAAATATGGAAATTAAGCAAGATGAGAAAGTGGGGATTATGGATAATGATGAATTCAATATGAAGATACTCATTTAAATATATGTTTCAATAGTAAAATGTTGACCAATGGAAGTCTGTATAAGTACGATATGTAATAAATAAAATGGTGCAGTGGAAGAAAGAAAAGATAAGAAGGAAGGAAAAAGGAACCCTATTCATTCTCCTTAACTAAGAAAGAAAAAGTCAGGAATTATAATAGAAAATGCCAACAAAATGCCAGGAAGCTCATTTACCCCCCCCCCCCCCACCTGCCTGTGCGATTCCCTTTCTCCTCATTCAATTGAAAGTGCCATGAAGGCAAGGACCTGGTCTGCTGAGATCTTTGTGCTTGTCTGTGTTAGTTTAGGAAGGTACTGCTCTGCCCTCAGCTTTCTTTTTATTCTTATCTTCATTTCATTTTATGGTTGCAAGGATAAAATAATAAAAACCATGTAAAGTGTTTAGAGAGTAACTGACAACTCAAAATATATTCCTGTTGTAGTTATTGTTTTTGTCATCATCAGCATCACCTGCTGAAATGTAAACACTTAGGTAGTGGTTGGCACCAAGGAAGAGGTATAGCCATGCCTGGAATATGCATTTGAACTGGTGAACAGACAGCAATGATGTTGGTCCAGTACCCGTAATCTCAGCTTTCACTGTCTGGTTGTGTGGTCCTTGCTCTACCTGGCTGGCTGTGGTCACCTAATTGGCACTGTCTCAATCCACCATGCCTTCCCCTTCCTTTTACACCATTCCTGAGCTCTGCATACACAGCTACTATTGCTTCATGAGCTGAGCTGAGGCTGGGAGGGAGAAGGAAGTGCATAAGGGAAGTTTATTCCAGTTATGACCGTACCCCATGGTTTCCGCCATGTGTGTCTTCATCAACCAGATTCCTCTTTTATAGGAAAAAAATTACCTCAGCTTTTCTTCTTCCTTCGTGGTCCTCAATTTATTTGGGTGTAAATTCTGGAAAGAAAAATGAATGGCTAAAATTTTAACTTCTGAATTTTTAACAGGTAGAATCTAGAATTTCCACAAACCAGAAGGTTCCTGTGAACCCCTGTGTTTGGGATCAGGTCTCTCTCAGCTCACCTTTCAGCCTTAAACACAACCCTGCCTCAGAACCTCCCTCTCCTCAGCTTCTTCCTGGGAGAAGTATTTCTAGGACTCTCTAGAGTCATTTTGGAAAAGTGTTTAGTGTTTTAATGTGCTTATGAGTAATAATTAAGAATAAAATATCTTTCATTTTGCAGCAGGGCATCCATGGCCTACCATCCTCAACATCAAACCTGTGGTCATTTAAGGAAAGGTTGAGGACTCACACTTCTCATCCTCATCCTCCACTCTTGCCTCTCCTAATCCACGGCCAGCACAGAAGCAGCGCAGCCACCCTCATCTCAAAACCTACTTACAGGTGACATGAATTCCCATGACCTTGACTTAGGAATTCAGAGAAAATGAACATGGCTGTACTGAGAAGTATAGTGAAAGGGAAATGGTGTGAAAGGAGAGATTAGACAGCTACAGAAGATGCTTTCACAGAAGTTTGAATTCCAGTCTAGTTCAGGATATAAAAGATGCTCAGTTGTGCCCCTTGTGATGCTAATGGTCAAGCTCAAGGGGAAGAAGAGTTTATGGGCCTTAAGCAAACATGAACAGCAGGTGTGTACATGGAGCTGCTATTCCTAGACCAGAGGAGCACTGCAGGTTTGAGCCATCCAACCCCACAGGCTCCTTCACCCTCAGCAATGTGCACATCATACATCCTGAGGGCAGTTTATTCCTCTCTAATCCTGCACCTCTGACCTGTATAAAGTCAGAGCTGGTATGTACTCACGTTCCTTTTCCCCATCAAAATGCTGATGTCCAGGTGGCCCACAACCATGAGGTCCCTCGCTCTCTTCCGCATTCTCCTGGGGCCCTGAGGTCAGCTGAGACACCAGGAAGAAAGCTGAGGATCCCACCAGGAGGGGCCCTGGACAGAGGGCAGAGTGTGGCAGCTCCTCAGCTTTGGAGGCTTCTGGGGAGGGACCAGACCATGTGTGGGGGGCTCCAGGCCTAGGCATTCCCTTAACAAGCCATGACATCATGAGCAAGTGACTGACCCCTCCAGCCTCTGCTCTTTCCTGTAAGCTGAGGCCCTTGGAGCAGAGGCTCCCAGCTGCCCTTGGGGCACTAAAGGTGCTGGCTCTGTGGTTGTGAACATGAGGCTCAGCAGCTGCAGTGCAGAGACTGAGACAGGTCCAGTAGGAGCTCATGGGCACTGGGGTCAGCATTTCAGGGTATCCGTGTCTGAGTGTGCTGGGTGGTGTTTACACACTCATCTGTGTGTGTTTATAAGTGTGTATGGAAGGGCAGGTGGTGGTAAGGTGGAAACCTTGGACTGTTGTGTGTGCAAGTACATGTGTCTCTGAGTGAGTGTTTGTGGGTGTTACAGGAAAAAAATGACAGCCCAAATGAGCTAAAGACCCACACCTGAGTGACCGGCCCGTGGCCAGTTAAGAATCCTCTTTCTGCTCTAATAGGAACCGTGGGCCAGGTGTCCTGGGAAGCAGCGATTCTTCCCTGGGCTACTCCATGCCATGACCCTTCCACTCACCCCTGCTCCCAGGCCCTACAGTGGGCCCAACATGCCCCTTCTTTCCCAGACCTTTGGGAGAGACCCTCCTGCCACTGCAGACCCTGAAGGTGCGATGGCCTGAGCACCTGACTCAGGAAGTGGCCCCTCCAGGCTCTGCTGCTCTGAGCTCTGCCAGCTGAGAACCAAAGCAGTGCAGGGTTACACCTGAAGGTGTGGAAATAGCTGGTTTACATCATGTCTTTCTCCAAATCGAGGTTTAATTATGAGCTCAGTGTGTGTGTATCTTCTTAAAATTATTTTTCACATGACATGGTATGTTTATATTCTTCCAGCCATTGATAGGTGAGGCCAATGCTGTATCATCCATGATATTGCTTGACCCCTGATGATGATCACCTACAGCCCAGTGTTGGTCCATGGGGGGCAGTGTCCTCACTTATTCTGGGTGCAACTACAAGAAAAAGGGAGGAAGGTGAAGACTCCCTGTGGGAGCTTGAAGTCCTGTCTGTACAAAAGGTAATATAAAATGCCCTGTCATTTGCCTTTGTGATGGTAGATGTTGGCATGAATTGAGGGACAGCAGTGGTGGTGATGTTGGGGACACTTGAACACAGTGATGGGTAAGATTTTCCACTGCACAGTCTCCTTCCAGCCCACTTATATCATCCTGAGTTGGTGTCCAGCATCCACCACCATCATCGTATAATTAATATCTTTTAAGCACCTTCTCTTTCCAGCACCTATTCCTGAGCATCACTCAGGTAATCTCACAACCACCTGTTGAAGTAGGTTCTATTACATATCTTATAAATGAAGGAAATGGAGCACAGGATGATCAAGTATAGCAGTTTGATGTAATTGAGGAATTCCAAAAATAAATATTGGATTATGCTTGTAATCTGATCTGTACCTGGGCATGATTGAGTTATGATTAGGGTGTTGCATCCCCACGCCTTGGTGGGTGAGGACTCAGAGATAAAAGGCATGGCAAAGGACAGAGTTGAGGATTTCTGATGTTGAAATTTGATACTGAAGACCCAGGAAGTCAGCACACAGAGGAAAGAAAAGCCAGCCCCAGGAAGGAAGGAACCTTGAACCTAGAGAGAAGCAACCCCAGGAACATAGGAACCCAGGAAGCCTGAACCCTTGCAGATATCGGCAGCCATCTTGCTCCAAATAGACTTTGTTGAGGGAAGTAACTTACTCTTTATGACCTGGTATCTGTAAGCTCCGATCCCAAATAAATGCCTTTATGAAAACCAACCAATTTCTTGTATTTTGCATCAGCACCTCTTTGGCTGACTAATACATCAAGCATTTTGCTTGCATCTGCCCATTTAGAGGCAGCCTTGGGGTTTTGTCTGAGGTCCTGAATTCCAAAACCTGTGCTGCAGAGCCTTTGTGAGAGTGCCTCCACCCCTGGTGGAGCTGCATGGAACATCCTTGCACGTGTCTTTCTGTGGATATAGGTTGTCATTATTTTGGAGAAGTACCCAGGGTTGAAGTTCTTGATATAAGGTAGGTATCCATTTTGATTTAATTGAATTGGTTCATGCATCCAAGAGGATTGATAAATCTGAGTCTGTAGGACAGGCTGCAAATGGGAAACTTAAGGAAGATGATGTTGGATTCCCCAGGAGAAACTGTCTGTGTGAAGTAGAGTTATAAAGTCTCCTTTCTGACTGCTGAAATCGTTTAAGCTCTCTACCTCCTTTGTCCAGGGCAGATGGAATCAGCCACAGATGGAATCAACTGACCAATGATTGAAGTCCACCTGTTACATACTCACAATAACTGTCAAGTTAAGGCTTGCTTGACCAAACAACTGGCTTCCATAACCCAGTCAAGTTGACTCATGAGGTTAACCCTCTGCTCTTCATGTCTGATGCAACAGCTGCTCCTCGCCACCAGCAGAGCGAGAGCTCCAGTTCTCTGAGTCTTTCCCATACTCAATATTGGTACACTTTCAAGTTTAGCTGCTGTAGTGTCATCTCACTTTGGTTTTAATGTTTGCTGTTCCCTAATAACACTGTGAAGTATCTTATTTATCACTCTATCATAATATATCAGGATATTTTCATATTAATATATCCTCTTTTGTGCATGTCTGTCAAAATCTTTTATCTTTTTTTTTTCCAAATTAAAAGCCTTAGACTTTCTATTAGTTCATTACATAATATATATTCTAAGTACATATCCTTTGTCTGATACCTATATTAAGAATATTTTTTCTCATTCCTTGGCTTGCCCTTTATTTTCAGGAGCAGAGGTTTTAAATTTGATGAAGTTCATGATGTTTATCTTTTAATATATATTTTTTATACTCCTAAGAAATATTCACCTTTCCCATGTTGTGAAGATTTTTCTCCTGTGCTATCACCTAGGTACTTTATTTGAAACCATCTTAGTATCTTGAATAAAAACCATGAAAATTTTGCTGGTTAAAGCTTTTACATTTTGTCTATACTCCACCTCAGGTTTACTTTTTAGGTATGGTATGTGGTAGGAATTGATGTCCATTGTCTGTGGGTTTTTTTTAGATCGCTATCCTGTTGACCCAGCAGTGTTTTTTGCAAAGGTTTTCTCATCCTCACTGGGGAAGTGTGGGTAGGGAAGAATTGTTAAGCTAAACAAATCATTTCAGCTGCGAGTTCTCTAGACTCTGGTCAATCCCATATGACAGCACCCTAAGGACAGCCTTGCTGGCTTCCCTTGACCAGGTCAAGTTTCTCACATTTCAGCCACCTCCTCTTCTGTCCATCTGCACTCAGAGGCCTTTGGAAATCACTGCAACTTGCTACTCCCTGGGAAGGGCACTGTTCTCAGGAAACCACTTCACCAAGGCCCTGTAGTGTCCACTACTCTTCAGTAGTTCCATAGATATGTGTGATTTTATGTTATCTGAATTGTTCATTTAGATTTTTCTTGGTGCTACCTGAGGAAAAGTTCTTCCTTATCCTCACATCCTAAATTGGAAGTGGCATGATCTCATATGTATTTTGAATGACAACCAGGGCAATTTTCCTAGGTCAGAGGCTCATCATTAACTACTGGAAGTACCATCCCAAACTAGCTTAGGAGAGGACTGGAATGTAATTTACTCTTAGGAAGAATTTGAGGGTAGTAAGATGACCACTAGAGGAGAGGGAATGGTTGTAATTTTGGGCCTAGACTGCTCATGACTAGAAAGCAATATCCCTGGTCACTGATGTAGTTTAATCAAATGATAGGATCAGCCAGACTTGTATTTTGTCATCTCTTTTGTGGTGCTGTGTAATTCCCACCTATTATATAAAACCTTCAATTTAAAAAATCTATTATGCATAACTGCTCTGAGTTACTTGTTTCCTTCAGTAGGGGAAGGGGAGAATATAAGAGCAAAGTGCTGAGTGAGTCAAAGAACATTGGAGAAGAGCACCTGTGGTGGAAGGCAAGGTGAAGAGTGACTCAGTAAAGCAGAAACTTACAGAAAGATTAAAATAGGAGAAAGGTGCTCTGCAGAGAACTCCTGGGAAGTAATAGGGCAACTGGTGCTTCTCCTTGTGTTATTGAGGCTGGGGTAATTTGATTTTGATTAAAGAAAGACTGATCCCTTGTAATAGATGATCACAATTTTACCTGGTCCTATATCTCTTTCTTTTGGAAAATATCTATTTTACCCAGTGTCATTCTCGGATGGGGGAGGGATTGTTAATCCAAGTTTCTTTGACATAGGAGGAAGCATCTGGCAAAAAATTACCAATCAGAAAACCCTCAACCTATGAGCACAGTGATTGGTCCAGGTGTGGGCACCTGGGGCCAGTAGGACACTTATTATAAGGATGCTGAGGTGGGAATTCCTCTCCAAGAGGGGCTATAATTTTCTCTGACACAGGGAAAACATTTTCGGAAATGAAGTAAAAACAGTAGGAGGACAATGGACCTGAAAGGACTCTAGTACATTCTTCTCATGTTGTTAACTCCCTTTTGTTCTTATTCCATTGCTTTGGGTTATTCGAGAGTAAAAGAGTTCTGACTAAAAACACTATGAAGTAGGAAGACTTGCAGACACTTGGATTTACATTTTAGTTTCCTGTGTAGGAGCATTTTGGTTTTTTTAAAAGATTTATTTATTTATTTATTTCTCTCCCCCCACCCCCAACCCAATTGTCTGTTCTCTTTGTCTATTTGCTGTGTCTTCTCCTTTGTCCGCTTCTGTTGTTGTCAACGGCACCCGGAATCTGTTTTTCTTTTTATTGCATCATCTCGCAGTGTCAGCTCTCAGTATGTGCAGTGCCATTCCTGGGCAGACTGCACATTCTTTCATGCTGGGCGGCTCTACTTATGGGGCACACTCGGTGCGTATGGGGTTCCCCTACATGGGGGACACCCTGCATGGCATGGCAATCCTTGTATGGATCAGCACTGTGCATGGGCCACCTGCACACGGGTCAAGGAGACCAGGGGTTTGAACCACAGAACTCCCATGTGGTAGGCAGATGCCCTATCCACTGGGCCAAGTCTGCTTCCCCTATTTTCTTTTTAACCATATCATCCAACTTCCAAGTTGTTCGGCAAATTATCATGATCAGTGGGACTGACCCTGTCATTGATTCTTCAGATCGGAAGCAAGCTACTCAGGATACTCCTTGAGAAGGAATCTCCCCTTGTTCACTCTTAAAGGCCATGTTGTTCTTTTATTATTTTCTTACAAGGGTCCAAAGCCTTTCTAAAATGGTCTTTGATTCTATTCCATAGATTATTTCTGAGATAAGTTTTGAAGTATGACTTTCTGAAACTGTGTGTTTTGCTTCAGTAGAGGAGTGGAAGGATCTCTGCTAAGGTAAGAGCAGCGAACTTGGTTGTTCCATTTTCTACAGCCTTTAAAACAGGCCCTGAATGACTGGTGTCCTTCTGGAACTTACACATTGGTTGTACACACCAAGTTTGTGTTTGGGGGTGAACATTTTCCTTTATCTTCACATTTCCATCAAGACACAGATTTGTAGGAGCATTTTGAATTCTTTTGAGGCACCCACATGCTCCTCCAACTAAGCTCTATCCTAGATTTGAGCCATGCTATCCTCTCCGTGCCCACAACTTTGTTAGGTTAATGGTAATGTAGAGTGCAAACTGGCAAGTCATAGGCTGTGCTGTCATTTAGAATGACACCCCAAATCAAAGCATAAATATGGAAACTTCCTTGAAATTGATGTCAGAGCATAGGGATATCTTTTGCTTGAGATTGGGTGAGACAGTAAGAAGGCACCTAAAATACCGTGGGAGCAGACCAAAGTAGTCAGGGGCAAACAATTCTACTGAAAATTACAGGCTAGAGAGCAGCCATTGTTAGTGCCAAAATCAACAGTGTTTAGCTCCACAGCCTTGAGAATGATGACCTAGGGAATGAGCTACGGTAGAGGGAATAAATTTGAATAATATGTCATCAATGCCTGAATGAGTTACATGGACTTTGGTATTAAAACATAGTATTGAAAGGGACTAAATAACCTGGAGAAATTCTGACAAGGTATTTAGGGGAATGGCTTAGGCTGAGAAAGCCTCAAATGGTTGTCATTCTGTTGCATCAGTTTATTTGCATCATTTGCTGTATCAGTTCATTTTGCTCATTTTTTCATCAGATTGTTTGCATCATTTTATTGCATCAGTTCATTGCAGTGGGGACAGCTTGCTTCAGTTTGTTTGCATCATTTGTTGCATCAGTTTGGTCATATCATTTGTTGCCTCAGAACTGTTGCATCAGTTCATTCCAGTGGGGACAGCTGTCTTTTAACACATTGATAGAACTCCATTTCTGCATAATTCAAACTTGGTCCTAGCAAATTCTGACCTAGGTAAACCAAGGGCAGAACTCTAAGTCCTAGAATTCTTCACAGATTAATCCTTCCACAAGTGAGTTAGTCAGACCCTGGAACTCATTAATTGCCAGGCATTTCCCCAGCATTTCCAGGCTGCCTGTCAGAGTAGTTCCCTGCTTTTTTTTAGGCAGAGAAACAGCAGAAAGTAAGTGGTTTGTCCCTGGTGGGTTAGAACTTGTCTTGTCCTCATTTCAGCTGGATGGAGAAACCCTAAGGAGCAGGGAGGTGCTTCCCATGCCCCCAGCCCTGGTAGTGTTGTGGAATTTAAGAGAAGTTCAATTATTTGAGTATAGAGAGGCCAGGACTCAGGAATGATTTTGAGAAGGAAAAATGGTTTATTGACGGCTGGCCAGATTCCGGAGCTTTCAGTTTGAATCCTGAGCCCCGAACAAGATTTTCAAACGTCTTTTATACAGAGAGGAAAGGCCAAATGGTCCCTTTGTTTCAGTTCTCAATAGGCTTCAATTAGCATGTATCTTCCACATCTTAGGTAAGCTTTTAGCATGGACTCCAGACATTCTAGATAAGCCTTTAGCATATTTGGTTTTTGCATTTCCCCTAAATACTTAAAGTTTATAGCCCCCGCATTGTTAAACATTTCCTGGGACTGGAGCTGCTGCTAGTCCCCAAGGGCAGGACTGCAGCCCCCCACCGTTCCACACCCACAAGTCAAACAACTTAGTTATCTCTGAAGAGACAAAGAGCCTTCCACCCATAGCCCACATCATTCCCCCCTTTTGTCAAAGTTTACTTGCTAAGCTTTGGCATAATTATTGTTGGAGCTATGAGGTGGATTGCTGTTTGTTGTCTTGATTGATTATTTATCAGTCTTTAGTACAGCATCCAGGACCGTTTTTAGAAGTTTAGAACTTTTCATTCTGGACAGCAGAATCTTGGGCAGGGGCCTCCCGCAGTTATTCTGCTGCCACTGGCACTCACGTGGATTTCCAGTCAGGTTCCAGATCCATCTATTACTTTTATTTTACTTTTAAAGAGTTTACACCTTTAATTTAAAAGGGGTGCTGAAGGGAGACGATCTCTTTTCTGTAACTGCTTCCTGCTGGCCATGGGCTGTAGTCATTGCCTAATAAGGTGTAAAACTCTTTAATTTATTCTAACTGGAGGAAGATGGATCTGGCATTCTGTACGAAGTTGGATGAAGTTTTCATATGGTTAATAAGATGTTCACTCTGAAAGAAACAAACTTAATTAAAATTTTGGAATACCTGTTTTTAAAAGAGGACACATTGGATTACAGAGGTAGACAAGGTTAGGTGCCTATAAAGATGGCATTCCTTAAAAGCTGGTGGGAACAGCATATATATTCTTTTTTAAGTTATCCATCTTTAGAGAGAAATTGCAACAGACACTTAGCTTTGTCTGAAGACACATTCCAAGCTGTTCAATGATTGACACTCATTCGCTCTGTCAGATGCTCCTGGTGAACTGGTACTCCTTGGGCAACTGGCTTCACTCAGGATTAGAACACTAATTTGGAAATACTCTTAGTTTTCACCTGTGGGAGTGATCAGAACTACAGAATAAAGATTTTTACACCTTGGTTTTCATTGTACAATTTCTAGCAATTTTGACTTGTTCAATAGGTGACTCACCATCAGCAAGCAAGCCTCACTTTTGCTAACTGAGACTGGCTGAGACTGCCACCTTATTCTATAGACATGTTATTAACTGTTTAGAAAATGATTTTACCAGGAATTTAACATGTCTAATATACTTCTGCACTTGATCCAAAATAGAAAAGATAACATTACAATTATTAGGCATATATTTAGTACAGGATAAAAGTACAGCACTTAATATTAACTAATGTATTACTTAATGCATAAGGATTCAGAGTTGCCATTATTAGTTTTGAGTTTCAGGTTTGTAATACTTTACATGTTATCTCTCCATGAGAGCAGGCCATAATGCCAACTGTGTTTAAGTTTTACTTACAGTCTCCTGGTATCATGGCTCCACTTAGCATGTTCTTCAACGCAGTGAGCAAGTTGCAGCATCCTTCCAGTATTCCAGAGATTTTCCAGTATTCTACTAGCCTGGTGCATAGTGCTCTCTGGCACCATGGAACAGTGCCAGTCTGGAGGCGATATCCATTGTACACTTGGCTGTACCGAGTCATTATTGGCTGCAGGAGCTTGAAACTGCAATATAGTTTCCATCGACTTCAGGAGCAGAACCAGAGACTGATATAGCACATATTTTTAATTGAGGGGTCAGTAACCAGCCTAGCCAATAACTCACATGGAGAGGCCACCTGTAATGTATACAAGGCCTGGTTCGAATGCACAAGAGTTTGACAATGTTAAAGTTTATTCCTTGTTTTATATATATTTTAAACAACTTAATGCAATACATATATCAAATGACTATTTACTTACACAATTTTACTATGAAGATAACAGTAGGTACTTTACTTTAGTAATAGAGGAAAAATATTATTTTTCATTGTTAGAATGAAAACAGAATATTTCCAATAGAATCAAGACAACTTTTTATTACCATTTACTTAAATGTGTATTTTGCAGTGGCCTTCAGACAGGTTTATTATCATGAAGTTATTTCTGCTACCAATACCAATCTAAGTTTCTTTAGTTAACAATGACTTCTACAATTAGAACTATTTAAAAATTTTCAGTTTGGAAGATGTTTTACAAACTCCTTATAATTGACTATAACCACATTGACTAGACACCTCATGTTTAAATAAACTTACTAAATTACAATTACCAATGAAAGAAATTTACTCTTTATTTAAGAGAGCATATCTACAATCTTTTTCCTTTAGCCTAATTTCACCAATGTGAACTTACAATTTTCATTACTGTAAAGATTTTGTACATATGTTAATTTAGTTTATAAATTAACTATGGGAGATTACACTCAAGTTAAATAAAGTTGAAACCATAATAGTTTATGCAAGGAATGTTCTCTTTTTCCCTTACAGGAAGCTAAAAACTTCTTTTCTTTAAGTTATGAAAATTATTAATTTAAAAGCATAACTGACTACCAGGTTTTAAAACACATGCATACTGACTACCAGGTTTTAAAACACATTACACAATTACTTAATTTTTTAAAAATCATAACCCAGGAAAGATCTCTCCATAGTTTTCATGGACTTTCCTTTACTTACTGAAATTTGTTAATAGAGCCACTAATTACCTTATTTTGTTGGAAAGAAATCTTCTGGAAGAAAATAAGGCTCACCAGATTGTGGAGAAGAAAATAATTTATTCTCAATCTTGCAAGAAGGGGCGCAGAGCCAGATATGGCTGGTGCCCCGAACAAAGAAAAATGACACAATTTATACCCCTAAGCCTAGCATGCAAGCTCTTCCTCTGTTTTTCCATAGATTGGATACTTCAGAAGTTACAGCTTATCTGAGATTTAACTTTCCCACGCAAAAGTTTGATTTAACTGCTTCCTCTATCACATTCCAACCATTTTAGTTTTTACCTGCTCCCCCCTTTTTCAAATAAGGAATAGAATTTAGTGCTGAAATGGCACCGACTTAGTTAGCTCCTTCTTGGGCATCCTTCCACTGCCCATAGGACTGGCCTAAACTGGTCTCCACTGCTGTCCAACCCGGGAGTGGGAGACTGAGGCAGCAGGCCGCCAGGTTACATCAACATTTTTCTTATGTGAAAATTAACCTAATCTTTGTGTGTGTTTTTTTTTTTTTTTTTGCAATTTATGGCTGACAAAGGTTTAAACTGGGAGATTACCAGGCAAACTGATTCTTAATTCCCTAGCCTAGTAGATAGGTTTAATCTGCCACACCTAGTCTTGCCTTAAAAGCTCTTGCAAAGAGGAGGCCCTTTCCCAATTGTTTCCATAATCAGATTTCTATGACTTTTTCATCCTGCTTAGTTCAATTTGGGCTTTAAGAATATTTATAAATATAACTGCATATTTAATTTTTAACAATTTGAATAGACCTCTTTTAAGAATTTTTATTTGTTAATTTGATATTATCCTGATGTATGAAGACATACATTGAGCATTTTTTTAAAAAATGGGCAGACACAAAGAGTTAGACACAAACACAACTCATTGATATTACTTGTAATTTGCATTATTTTATATACTGTTTAGCTTAATTAATTAGGCGTCCAGAAATACATATTACTTATATAACTGCATATTTAACCTCAACAATTTGAGCAAATAGGCAGACATGAATAGTTTGACACAACAACATGACTTTAGTTACTTTAAACTTTTCAAAGACTTTTGAAACTCTTCTTAATTTGCACTATGACCATGCAGTTTACCACAAGAATTTTCTTTCTTACTTAATGGATTGTAATAACCAAAATGTTCTCAATGCCTTAGCACCATTTTGTTTTAGAACTTTATATTTTACCTTGAAATTAGCAGAATTTTGGATAAGCAACAAGATTAATTTTATATATATTTACTGAGGCTATTTGAAGCCTCAGGGAGACAGACTGCTTTCTCTCATGAATTGCCACTCTTAGGAACACTGACCGTCAAGGCAGGAGACTTCTCCCCCTCCACCCCCCTTTTGGTTTTGGAGATAATAAAACTCAAGTGGTCATTTAACCTTATTCTATCAGGCAGCAATTTATTTAGTTTACACTTGAATTCATGAGAGAAAGGGTTACTAATACCAGAAGAGGAGACAGTGATGTCCCAGCTCTTCTCAATTATGAAATAACCATAGGCAAAGGCAAAGGGTGAGGTTAGGCTTGAAGTAACCATAAACAAAGGAAAGGTTAGTGTAGAATTTACACTTAAATAATAGTTTCAGGCTAAATTCACCCAGCTATAATCTCAGTTATTGTCTTTCCACTGTTTTATAATATAAATGCATTTATAAATGATTTTAACTCTTAGTTACAGTTTTTATTAATTTTTTTAAAACCTATTAATTTTATAACACCTTTAAATACCTTTCATTCAACTTATAACATATTAAATGAACTTAACCATTACTTTAATTTTTCCTTTAAAGTAAAAGAATAAATCTCTTGCAGTCAGTTTGAAATAAAAGGCTACTTTTCAGGATTTGATTTCTAGAACATAAAATGTTCTTTTAAAAGAGGTAAGACTCCTCTTCAAACATTGAGGATATGATGAGGTTAAAGCACAAGAAGCTATTGATAAAATATTTTCTTTGTATATTGATCTTACTCAATTTAATCATAAAAATTTCCCTTCCACAAACCTTCTACACTTTCAGTATTCATTCAGGTTCTGTCCCACACTCTACTCTTTCCAATAATCAATCATTTTATCTTAGGACAAAATCATCTTCTGTTGCCTAAACAATAAAAACACACTCCATATATCCCACATGCTAAGTTACCAGGCAAACTTCTTACAACATATAATTGCCATTAATACTAAACAAGTTTGTTAAAATAATGAACTTTTCTTCTCTTTAAATACTTAGTAGCATGTAATACCAGAAACAGTTTTTTTGGAAGCAAGTTGGCAGGGGAGATTGGCTGCTGAAAAAGTTTGTTATAAAATTGCCTTTTATTATTATTATTATCAATTCAGTTTTGTTAAATAATGACTTTCTGCAATTAGCCACTTAAATACCTTAAACAATGCTTTGTAAAACTTTTATAATTATTTATACCCTTAAGACAGATTTTACCTTCACAGAACACATTCTCTCACTTAAGGTTACTACAATACTTTCTAAGAACCTGAGCAGAATGCAAACATATTTTGGCTTTGACACCCTAAGGAGGGAAATTTACTGCATTTATTCTGATTCTGCTTTTCACCTCCTTCAATTCCCCCCCCTTTCAGGCAGTCGGGTGCACAACAAACAGGAATGCGGCTTATGAATAGAAGGGTGGACTCACTGGAAAGGGGCAAGCCGCTCCCCGATTTCCAGCTTTCAGCCAAAATGGGCAGACAGAACCTACTCAAATTTGGCAACTCTCCCAGGAACCCAGCGGCCCCGACTGGGACATTCCCAACAAACTTGGGTGCTTGGCGCGGACACAGATGGCCTCCAAGCCCCGGCAAAGGGCCAGACCAGAGACAAGAGAGCAGAACATGCACAAACATCTAGACTCCTCAGCTTTTGCCCCAGAATCATTTCACCCCCTTGCCAATGGCAAGGGAGGGCTCCAGCTCAGCTGTAATTCTACTTTATGTAAGGACACAACTCCAACACTAACATTGAGCTGACACAGACAGAAGCACAAAGGTCACTAATCTGACTCACAAGTTTATATATTTATTTTCACCACGGCTGCCCCCACAGCCATCACAAACCTCAGAACACTTAACATTTGGTATAAAGTGAATTCATTCACAAATTAGCACCATAACAAAAGATTTCAGCTAGACTTTTCCACTGTTTAAACTTTACATCCAGACCAAGCTCCACCAGAAAAGCCGATCCATTTTCCTGTAACCAAGTTTTGTTTTCCTTAATCTAGACCAATTTCCAGGATATTAGGACTCGAACCTATAAATACCCTTCCTATTAAAATCGAGACTCCACTCCTTTAGTGGATATAAGACCAGTACCAGATTCTAACATGCAGTTAGACAAACCCAAAACACCAGGGCTTTTCCCCGGTTTTCCTCCTTTTCCCAAGCCTAGAGAGAACGGCTTCCCCCCAGCCTTCTGGGGCTACTAGGGTTCTCTCGGGAGGTGATCAGCCTCCCCTTCCTAGCAATTAAAGCTAGGGCCTTCCAGACTCTGCTCACCCGGGGAGTCTTACCTTCTTCCCTGTTCGGAGCTCTTTTTCGTTCCCAGAATCTTTCTCTTCAGACCTTCCATTGCCCCTTGATTTTGTCGGGAAGATTCTGGTGGAGCCCACATCTTTTCTGGATTAAATTTAATCCAGGGGCGCCCAGATTTGGGGTTCACCCGAGTCCTCCCGGCTTCCTCAGGGATTTGGAAGGGGCAGCAAAATGCTACCGTCTCTGGCCTTCATTTATTGTCCCGCCAGAGTCGCCAAAAATGTTGTGGAATTTAAGAGAAGTTCAATTATTTGAGTATAGAGAGGCCAGGACTCAGGAATGATTTTGAGAAGGAAAAATGGTTTATTGACGGCCGGCCGGACTCCGGAGCTTTCAGTTTGAATCCCGAGCCCCGAACAAGATTTTCAAACGTCTTTTATACAGAGAGGAAAGGCCAAATGGTCCCTTTGTTTCAGTTCTCAATAGGCTTCAATTAGCATATATCTTCCACATCTTAGGTAAGCTTTTAGCATGGACTCCAGACATTCTAGATAAGCCTTTAGCATATTTGGTTTTTGCATTTCCCCTAAATACTTAAAGTTTATAGCCCCCGCATTGTTAAACATTTCCTGGGACTGGAGCTGCTGCTAGTCCCCAAGAGCAGGACTGCAGCCCCCCACCGTTCCACACCCACAAGTCAAACAACTTAGTTATCTCTGAAGAGACAAAGAGCCTTCCACCCATAGCCCACATCAGTAGCACAGGCGCCACACTGGCACATGCCATGGCCAGGCCTCTGAGCAGGATGCCAGCAGGGTGCAAACCTCCTCACTTGTGATGAACTCAGGAGCTTTTCCCCACAAGTGCCTTGAGGCTTGAGGCTCAGAGAAAGGGGGCACCTGCTAGGGAAGTGGTGGCAGATACAGGCCACTGTATATTTGTAATAACTTGCAAAAATATGCAGGAGAGCATATAAACTAAATGTCAACTGTAATCATTGCCTGTTGGCAATGCTCCAAGATGTGTTCATCAAAGGAGGCAAATGTACCACATGATGAAGGAGGCTGCTGATGTGAAAACTGGGAGAAGCCTAAGGAGTGGGGCATATGGAAATTCCACTATTTTTTCTCCCTTTATTTTGTTTTAAATGTTGCATTGAAAAAATATAAGAGGTCCCCATATAGCCCCCATCCCCTCTCCCCTCTCTTCCCACATCAACAACCTCTTTCATAATCGTGGGACCTTCATTGTATTTGGTGAATATGCTTTGGACCATTGCTGCTCCACATGGATAATGGTTTGCATTGTAGTTTATACTCTCCCCCAGTCCACCCAGGGAGCCATGGCATCTGTCCCTGCAGTACCACCCAGGACAACACCAAGTCCTGAAAATGCCTCCACATCATATTTCTTCTTCCTTCTCCCTACCCTCAGCAGCTACTGTGGCCACTTTCTCCACATCTTTTGGAGTTTGTGTTCCTGAGTGTGATGGAGTTGGACTCAATATGACCTTTCTACACATGGCTCTTCTGTCACTTTTACTGGACCTGTGGTTAGCTCTGGGTTTGATGTTTACTCAGGAGATCTGAATCTCTGGACTGTCCATGTGACAGCCAGGCCCTGACTCTCAGCAAACTTGCAACTCATACCCTCTGGTTCACTGGACTTACCCCAGCCAGCTAACAAGGAGGTGAAGAAGGTTAACCACCAATCCAGGGAGCCAAGAGAGCCTACAACTGCAAGCAAGAGAATTGCACCCAACATCCATGTGGAATCTTAGCCCCCTCTTGATATAGAGGTGGAGAGGACATCACCATCTCAGGGTCCACAGGCTGGGGGAATAGAGTATGGTTTAGAGTGGACTTACTGATATTCTATTATGGAACTATTGGGATTAGTAATGGAAGAAATTGTAGCATTGATGTGGAGAAAGTGGCCCCTCTATTTTTTCAGTAATATTTATGTAATCTAAGTACACTTCCTGGCACAGGGTGGCAGTCATGGCATGCTAGTTACCATTTTAAGACAAGGAAGACTTGAGGCTAAAGGATTTCAATAGAATTCCTATAAACTCAGCAAATATTTATTGTAATACCAGGGTTCTGAGTTGCTCTAAGAATGATACAATAGAAAAGAATGTATTGTCTTTCTTATGGTTTCCAGAAAACCTTAGGAAATAAATCAGCATGTCAGCACTTTTTAGATACATGGGTCTTTCTACAAGCATGAAAGTTTACAAATGTATTTGAAACATTTTTGCATGCAAATTGCTTTCCTGGTTAGACTATAAATTTCATTTCATTTTCTTCCTACACAGAAACCTTTGCATCTTAACTCAACTTTTTTTTACAAAATTATTCATTTTAATTGTATATTATTGTTCTGCTGAGACACAGACCATTTGTTTCTATAAAAATAGACTCACAATATTGGCCTTCCTGAGTTCTTTTGTCTGTTCTGCATTTTTTTTTTCTATCTCCTTCTTCAGGACCAGGCTTCAAGACTTCACTGCCTCAGGTAGAATGACTTAAAATCTGCTTAAATCAGTTACTTAAAATCAGATGTGAGAAGATTAACATGCACTTGGCCTTGAATACAAAGGCCTTTATCAGGCCTGGGTAGACCACAGGGGTCCTAAGGAATTCCCAGGAGCTCCTCAGCTCCAGGCTCAGGCACTTGTGCTGCTCCAGGCCATCTGCACCAAATTCCACATGCAATACCTGGAGGTTCTGCAAAGCACAGCCAAACCTCTTAATTCACTTAATCTTTCAGAGCACTGAGGCAAATTTCACCCCTTAGTGCAAAGGTGGAGGCTAACTACTGGTTTGAGGATGCATATCAAGTCCAAGGCTGGACACTGGGCTGTGACCATGCATAGAAGGTGCCTGTCCAAGGAGGCTCTCAAAGGATATTTTATGAGCAAGATCTGAACTGTGAAAATGTCCCAAAATACCTGAGGGATTTCCACAAGGCAAAGCTGTAATTTTGTACCTTGTACCTGGTTGTTTTCCGGAACTATCTGTTTTGTTTTCTCTGTGAGGGTTAGAGAGCAAAGGGAAGGAGATCAGGCTGAAACCTGTGATTCTCATACCAGATTTCTGTGCATGACCTAATCCTATCTTTGTCCATTTTGGGGATCTCAGCCTTTTTTTGATTTGCAGTTTCTAACTTTTATGAAGAAAGTTGAGGTTGACTACTTTCTGATATATAAAGAGCAGATTTCCTCTCTTCTGTTTCATTTTCAATCTCAATTTGTCTGTGTGGGTGTGCATATGGGTTTTACTTTAAAGTTATGTTATCCAAGTTGGCTATAGACAAAGGGGGCTCCAGGGATCTACCACCCCAAGAATGGAGGAAGACAGACACAGTCTAAGGCTGACTTAGCTTCTGATCCACAGATTAAGTGTGCTGTGCCCCAGGAACCCTTTCAGACCAGGTGGTGCCATACCATTTTTTACCTTAGAGTCCACAAGGAGCTAAAGATATACACACACACCCCCCAATCTCCTCTACTGACAGTGACTGAGTGTTCAGGACTCAGAGGGGAGGGGAAATATTTCCCACCCAGGAAAAGAGAGGGGGCTGCCAGAGAAGGCTGGAAAAATGTCACAGAGAAGGTTTCAATCACAAGGCTCTTAGCTTCCAGGCAAGAAGCTCTAGCACATGGATGCCATCTGTGTTGCGGCAAATACACTCAGACCAGGCATTGATCTAAGAGCTATCAAAGGGTACTGCTTACTGGTAGACAAAGAAGCACATGTCAGAAAACTAAACCCTAAGTAAGAAAGGCCTTTTCTGGCATCTATAGCTCCCCTCCCAAGGCCCTAGGAAGTGGGTCTACAACCAATTACTGGTTCATGAGCCTATTATTGACAATTAGCAGGGACAATTCTGACAATCCAGGTTTAGCCAAGAATCAAAGAGCAGTGGTAAGTGGTAACACACAGACAAAAACACATTTGAGACAAACAATAGCAGACTCAAAAAGATAGAAGAAAGAATAAATGACACCAAAGACAGAACAGCTAAAATTGAAGAAAGAAAAAAATATAGAGAGAAAAGAATGGAAAAAAATTGAGCAGGGACTCAGAGAGTTGAATGACAACATGAAACACAAAAATGTACCTCTCAATGGAGTTCCAGAGGAGAAGAGAAGGGAAAAGGGCAGAAAGAGTATCTGAGGAAATAAGAGCTAAAGTTTCCCCAACTCTAATGAAAGAAATGAACTTATATGTCCAGGTGCAGCATACCCCAATCAGTATAAATCCAAATAGACCTACTAAGAATGTCAACTGTCAAAGAGAAAATTCTCAGAGCAGCAAGGGAGGAGCAAACCATCATGTACAAGGGACATCCAGTGAGTCTTAGCACAGATTTCTTTTCACAAACCATGAAGATGAGAACACAGCAGTATGATACAATTAAGATACCGAAAGAGAAAAACTTCCACCCGAGAATTCTTTATGCAGCAAAATTGCCCTTCAAGTATGAAGGTGAGTATAGTATATTCACAAACAAACAGAAACTAAGAGAGTTTGCCAAAAAGAACATCCTTTTGCAAGAAATATTAAAGTAAGCCTTGGAACCTGAAATATAAAGACAAGCAAGAGAGACCTGGAGGAGAGTATAGAAGAAAGAATAGAGAAAGGATAACCAAAAGAGTAAAAAGACAAACAAAAATATGATATAGTATAAGAAAACCAAAGAATAAAATGGTGGAAGGAAATAATGCACTTATAGTAATTTCATTGAATGTGAATGGATAAACTCCCCAATCAAAAGATACAGGCATACAGAAAGATTTAAAAAAATGAGCCATCCATAATATAGTGCCTACAAGAAACTCACCTTAGACCCAGGGATACAAACTGGCTTAAAGTGAAAGTATGGAAAAAGATACTCCACATGAATAGTAACCAGAAATGAGCAGGGGAAGTTATACTAATATTGGACAAAACAGACTTTAAATGCAAAAAAAAAAAGTTATAAGAAATACAGAAGGTCATTATATACTAATAAAAGAGACAATCCACCAGGAAGATATAACAGTCATAAATATCTATGCACCTAACTAAGGTGTCCCAAAGTACATGAGACAAACACTGGCAAAACTGAAGGGAGAAATTAGCATCTCTACAAAACTCATTGGAGACTTCAACGCCCCATTCACATCATTAGATAGAAAAACTAGACAGAAGATCAACAAGGAAACAGAGAACTTGAGCAATATGATAAATGACTTAGACTTAACAGACATATACAGAATGCTACATACAATCTTAGTGGATTGTACATTTTTCTCAAGTGCCCATGGATCTTTCTCCAAGGTAGACCCCATGTTGGGGCACAAGGCAGCTCTCAGTGAATATAAAAAGACTGAAAGTATACACAGCACCTTCTCAGATCATAAAGTAATGAAACTGGAAATCAATAATAGACAGGAATAAATTAAATTTGCAAATGTGTGGAGTCTGAACAACACACTCTTAAATAATCAGTGGGCCAAAGAAGAAATTGCTAGTAAAATCAGTAAATATCTTGAGACAAATGAAATGAGAACACAACTTAATAAAACTTATGGGATACAGCGAATGCAGTCTTGAGAGGGAAGTTTATAGCCCTAAATACCTATATTTTTAAAAAGAAAGTTAAACTCAGAGATTTAATGAACAACTAGAGAAACAAGAAAATGAATAGCAGCCCAACCCAAAGCAAGCAGAATGAAAGAAATAATAAAGATTACAGCAGAACTAAATGAAATTGAGAACAACAAAAAATAGAGAAAACAGCAAAACCAAAAATTGTTTTTTTAAAGATGATTAATAAAATTGACAAACCCCTATCTAGACCAACATTGAGAAAAAGAGATAAGATGCAAATAAAAACAGAAATGAAAGCAGGGAAGTTATAAATGACCCCACAGAAATAAAAAGGAACATCAGAGGATATTATGAGAAACCATATGAGAACAAACTAGACCACCTAGATGAAATGGACAAATTCCTAGAAATATACAAACAACCTACACTGACACTACAAGAAATAAAAAACTTAAACAAGTCACATTTATAGGGATTGAATCCATCATCAAAAATCTCCCAACAAAGGAAAGTCCAGGGCCAGATGGCTTCACAGGTGACTTCTACCAAGCATTTCAAAAAGAATTAACACCAATACTGTTTAAAGTCTTCCAAAATATTTTAGATGAAGGAAAATTACACATTTTATGAGGACACCATCACCTTAATTCCAAAGCCATATAAGGAGAGTACAAGAAAAGAAAATTACAGACAAATCTCTCTAATGAACATAGATGCAAAAGTTCTCAACAAAATACTTAAAGATAGAATCCAAAAGCATATCAAAAGACTTATACATCACGATGAAGTGGAATTATTCCTGGTATGCAAGGATAGTTCAATATGAGAAAATCTATCAGTGTAATATACCGCATTAACAAAAGGAAGGGAAAAAAAAAACCAAACGGTCATCTCAAATGACACAGAAAAGGCATTTGACAAAATCCAGCATGCTTTCTTGATAAAAACACTTCAAAAGATAGGAATAGAAGGAAAATTCCTCAATATGATAAAAGGATAAAACCCACAGCCAATATCACACTCAATGAGGAAGGGTTGAAAACTTTCCCTCTAAGATCAGGAAAAAGACAAGGATGTCCACTATCACCATTGTTATTCAGTATTGTACTAGAAGTTCTAGCTAGGGCAATTAGACAAGATAAAAATAAATAAAGTCATCCAAATAGGAAAAGAGGAAGTAAATCTCACTGTTTGGAGATGACATGATCCTGTCTTTAGAAATTTCAGATGTATGCATGACAAAGCCACTTGAGCTAATAAATGAGTTCAGCAAAATGGCAGAATACAAGATCAACATGCAAAAATCAGTAATGGTTTTGTACACTGCTACGGAACAATCTGAGGAAGAAATAAGGGGGGAAATTCCATTTACAATAGCAACAAAAAGACTCAAATCCCTTGGAATTAATTTAACCAAACAATTACAGGACTTATAAGGAGAAAACTACATAACAATGATAAAAGAAATGAAAAAGACCTAAACAAATGGAAAGACATTCCGTGTTCATGGATTGGAAGAATAAATATCCTGAAAATGTCAATCTTACCCAAACTGATTTATAGATTCAATGCAATACAAATCAAAATTCCAGTAACCTACTTTACAGAATAAGAAAAGGTAATTACCAAATTCATTTGGGAGGGAAAGTGCACCTGAATAGTCAAAAACATTCTAAAAAAGAAGAGCAATACAGGAAGAATTTCACTGCCTGACCTTGAAACATATTCCAAAGCTACCGTGGTCAAAACAGCATGCTACTGGTACACATTGGTCAGTGGAATAGAATTGAGAATCCACAAATAATCCCTCACCTATACAGTCTATTGGTTTTTGACAAACCTACCAAGTCCATGTTCAGAGGACAAAACAGTCTTTTCAACAAACAGTACTGAGAGAACTGGATATCTATTATCAAAAGAATGAAAGAGGACCTCTATCTCACTCCCTATACAAGAAGCAGCTCAAAACAGATCAAAGACCTTATATAAAAGCCAGGACCATAAAGCTACCAGAATAGAATGTGAAGAAACCTCGCAAAGACCTTGTAGTAGGTGGTGGTTTCTTGGGCCTTACACCCAAAGCACATGCAACAAAAGAAAAAAATAGAAATATGGGATCTTCTCAAATTTAAACACATTTGTACCTCCCAGGACTTTGTCCAAAGGGTGAGAAGGCAACTGACTCAATGGGAGAAAATATTTGGAAGTCACATGTCCGATAAGGGTTTAATATCCAGGATGTATAAAGAGATGTCACAACTCAACAATAAAGAGACAAACCACCCAATTAAAAAAATGGGCAAAAGATTTATATAGACATTTGTCCAAAGAAGAAATATAAATGGCAAAAAAAAAGCACACATGAAAAAAGGCTCAGCCTCACTAATGATAAGGGAGATACAAATCAAACCTACAATGAGATCTCATTTCATGCTTAATAGAATGGACTCTTAAAAAGATGGAGAACTACAAGTGGTGGAGATGATGTGGAGAGATAGGAACACTTACTCACTGTTGGTGGGAATGCAGAATGGTACAGCCACTGTGGAGGACAGTTTGACAGTTCCTTAAGAAGTTCAATATAGACTTGCCACATTACCCTGCAATACCACTGCTGAGCATATATCCAGAAGAACTGAGAGCAGTGACACAAACAGACATCTGCACACCAATGTGCATAGCAGTATTATTCATGATTGCCAAAAGTTGGAAACAACCCAGGTGTCCATCAAATGATGAATGGATAAACAAACTGTGGTGTATTCACACAATGGAATATTATGCAGCTGTAAGAAGAAATGAAGTCATAAAGCATGCGACAACATGGATGAATCTGTAGGACATTAGTCGAGTGAAGCAAGCCAGACACATATTGTATACACAAATATATTGTGTAACATATTGTATGATTCAAAAAGAATTTTTGTATGTATCAAGTATACATTTAATTGAGAAATGTAATCTTTTATTCAAGAGCATTTTTTTCTTTTTTTAATAATTGTTTATATTTTCAACTATTAACCAAATAAAATTGGAAAAAAAAGGATATATTGTGATATAAGATGTTAGTAAGGGATACACTTTTTTTTCTCCCCTAACATGTGTTTATCCAGTTCACTTATTACAACTTAAAAATTTCCTCATTATTTTAAAATGCTGCATTCTTACATACTTGATTCTATTTTTTTTTCATTTTAATTAATATGTCTACTTCTGTGCCACTTCCTCTTTACCTAACTTCTGTACTATAACTATTCTTTTAAAATCTGTTAGAGCAAATCCCCTCATTACCTTTCTTATTTTGCTTGCTAGTTTCACAGTTTATACTAAATGTGTTTTGAACTAAAAATGAACTAAAAAATGTTTTGAAGCTTATTTGACTTTTGATTTAATTGGATTCAATTTATATATCCATATAGAGAATGGGTAGTTGATAATAATATGTCCTCCCACAACAGAGCAAATTGTGCACCTGGTATAAACATGTAAGTACTTTTTATTGTCATTAGGATATTCTTATTCTTCCATCTAAGTAATGCAAATATATTTTATGATTTTTCTAGGTATTTTATGATATTTGCTATGGTTAGGGTGATGTGGGAGTTTGAGGTAGGTGTTTAGTCGCTATTGTGGCTCTGATCTTTGTTGTGTATGGAAAGAGATTATGTATCATACACACATGAAATTTCACAATTCAATCTATGAAAAAATATTCAACATTTTTAGGCTTAGATTGGTTGAGTTTTAAAATACTGATGAGACGTAAATTTGATGAGACTGTGCAGAAATACAAATGTAAATGTCCTCTTGGTGTGACTACAAGTGCAAATTTTCATACTGGGCAATTTCACTATATATATATAATACACATAACTTTTGAGTGAATAATTCCTAGCCTAAGAATTTACTCTAAGAAGTTAAGGGGACAAATTTTCAAAAAATATGTATGAAGATATACATCATGTTAATGTTCCTAATAGTGAAAATTTGGAAACAATGTAGATTGGACATCAACAGGAGATTTGTTAAATAAATCAAGGTCCATTCTTAGAATGGAATTCCATGCAGGTATAAAAATAATGATGTACATAACACATGCACATTTATTTACATCTTGATATGGAGAGTTGTCCTTAACAGATTGTTGCGTGAATAAAGCAGATTACTAAACAGCTATTATGGTATGATCCCACTTTTAAATTGCTTAATTGTAGAGCCAATGCATGCACAAGTACATTCAATATCTGAAAAGATATTAAATACTGTTATCCTTACTAAGTATTGGGATTAGAGGCCATTTATACTCATGTTTACATACTCTCCTAATATTTAAAATTTTGAATTACACTGCTTTGCTTTCATTGCATGCATTCTGCTTATCAAGAGATAGTGATTTTCCATTTATGGTACTTTGAAGTTCACCTTCAAAAATGATTAAAGTGAAAAATGTGAGTCAATTTGAAGGAAAATATTATATAACCAGAGGAACCATGGTGTTTCCTCAGCACCTGAAATTTTTATTAAAAAATGATCATGAATCATTTTAAAAGCCCTTCCACACACTGAATGAAGCTCTGTCATTGTAAAATATAATGAAAAAGTAAAAAAGATGATAATGTGTCCTAAAGCAAAGTTCAGGAAATGCCATTTTGGTTCAAAGAACATTTAGGTCATGATGAATATTCCTAGAAAACAAGTTTTTCTGATATTTGTCAAAAAGAAACACCTTTTGTTTAAAACTATTATGTGCTAGGCTATATGCCAAAGACTTTGGATGAGTTATCTCAAGTGACCCTCATCAACTTATGCATTAGCATTATATTGTCCCCATTTTATGAGGACTTAAAGGGCTAAACAATTTGTCAAGTATCACCTAGCTAGTCTGTGGCACAGCCAGCCTGAACACAGACATTTAGTCCGAATGCTATCCTACATGCTCTTTTTTGACATTTTTTCTTCCATTTTAACTTCATTTTCAGTCAATTATTTCTGCTCTGTTGATTTGAAAACAACATTAATATCTAGCAAAATGAGATTTATGAAATACATAAATTTATAAATTATATGTGCAGTTTACTAAAAAGTCATATGAATTGGTTATTTGATACTTTCACTTGATAACCAATTTCCAAAATTTGAAATATTTGTAGAAATATTGTCAGAGTAGGCATAGCTCACCAAATACAGGTTTGAAAAATATTAACATATCCTAATATGTCCCAGATCCAACTTTTAATTTTTAATTTTTCTCTGCTTTATTGCTTCTTTTTTTCTTTTTACAACAGTAATTATGCTTAATATAGAAAAAAAAAAACAAAATATAGATTGAAAGAGGAGCCAACCAAATTGAACTCAGTCTTTCCATGAAAACAAGTGTTTCATGTAGATTATTTTCAGTTCTGTTCTGTCTCTCATTATATTTAAGTAAAACTGGTGCCACACTATGTGTGCTCTTTTATTACCAATGATAATTTACTCATTACATTTTCTATTATTGAATACTTGGATACTTGGTTTGTTTCCTGCATTTCTGTTTTTGTTTTAATTTTTTGGCTGTTAATTCAACTAGCACAAGAAAAACTGTTTGCCAATCCAATGAGCTAGAAATAAAAGAGAAAAGAGGGCAAAAACAGAAAAATGCATCAAAATTTTGAAAAAATAGCAAAAATGATTAAAGGCCCATATACAATTATAAAATCAGTCAGGATTATGACAAGATTACCAAGTCTGTAAATACTAGTGGCTGAGGATTATTATTGCTGACCAATTTGTCACTGAAGTCAAATTGAATTTGGTCACAATGTTTCTTTTTTTATTAATAAATTGAAAATATTTATGTAAGATAAATAGGTGGTTCTATATCCAGGGAAGTCCCTCCAACTTCAAAAATCAGAACCACCCTCCAGTCTGCAACAACAGGGGCCTGTGTTAGAGACTTAGAGCAAGTCTCTGTTATCCTACCTCTCATCCATTTCTCCATTATTGTCTTCAGCTCACAGCTAAACTGGCTGAGGCTGGTTTTTTAATGATAGTTTTCCTTCACTTTTTTAAAGAATAGATTCATGTTCTAGGAAAGTTTGGCCTTCTTCAAGACATAACATTGAGTCCACTCTAACTTCTGGAGACCTAGGGGAGCTAGAAATGCCCTCTATCATATCATGACTGGGAAAAGACCCTCTCCCTGCAGACCTGGTCTCAGAGGAAGTGGAGATGGGAGTCCCTCTCAGTTCTGTAAAGGTGTGCAGCAAGGGCACACAGGAAAGCCTGGGAGAGAGGCCACCCAGCACCAGGCTAGAGCAGCATAGGAACACAGAGGACAGGGAGCCATCTCCACTCACACAGTGTTCCACAGAATTGAAGTCTTGAAGGAGAGAATACCACTTATATGAACACTTTTAGATAGTAATATCAAGTGATATTTGTGGTTTCCAACACAAAATATTTTTATCCATTCATTTCAAATGCATATTTATGGAGACCCACTAGATAGTGTGCACTGTCCTAGGCCCTGAGGAAAGCAAAGCTCTTCACATCTTCTCAGCAGAATCAATTACATTCCTCTTCGCTGCTCTCCTACTCACCTGCCCACTCAATAGATCACGGCATAGATCCAGGTATATTTTACTACTTTGACTCAGTGTCTGTCTTAAGGATACCAATGCCTTATTTATTTTTGTTTCTAGAATATTAGACTATTTCCTTTTGATTTACACCCTCTGTTTAGAGATCTTACCTTTTTTACTTATTTAAATATTAGTCCTAAGTTTTACACATCCTCAGAGATTTCCCTTCCCATTTGCTGGGGATTAACCATGTCCTCCTCAAAGAACCATGTTCAGATCCCTACCCCTGGTCCTGTGGGTGTGAGCCCATTTGTAACTAGAAGCTTTGAAGATGTTGTCAGTGAAGAGGTGCCCAAACTGAATGAGGGTGGCCCTTAATTGAATGTGGCTGAAGTCCTTTGAGCATATCAGACACAGAAGCTGCAGACAGCAACCAGAAGTTGGGAGTCAACAGAACAAGAAAAAGAGGAGATGATGCAATGATGTGCACTGCCATGTGACAGAAAAGCCAAGGACCAAGGGTCACTAGCAGCCAGCCCCAGAGTGCCACAATCTTTGAGAAAAAAGCCCAGGCTTGCTGTTGCCTTGAATTTGGACTTCTCCTAACCCACAAACCATGAGCCAATAATTGTCATTTTTAAGCTAGCCCATTGGATGGTATTTGTTTTAGCAGTGTGAAAAGAAATAAACAAAACAAAATAGAATTACTATAGCTAGAGATTTAAAATGGAGCTGGGAGTCCATTTCAGAAGCTATCTTATGCATGTCTTAGATATCATGAACTGCCAAAGTATGCAAAAACAAAATCACTATGTCTGAGGACATCTGATTGGACACCATGACCCAACCACAAGATCAAGAAAGCAGTGAACTTTCTAACTTGAAGGACATCTGGAAAGCCCCAAATAGCCACCAGTCATCTTTATAAATTATGTAATCTTTTCTTTAAAAATCCTTGCTTGAAAGCCCTAAAATGGATTTAATTTAGGTTGCTACTTGAATCTGTGCTCCCTGAATTGCAATTCTAAGATCCCTGAAAAAATAAATGATTTTGTTGCCTTGCAGCTCAATTTGTAATTTCTTGGTTGAGAGTAGAGAGGAATGAAAATAATCTGTTACCAGAATATGGGTGCTGTGATGACAAATACCTAAAAAGATGGAAATAGCTTTAGAATTGGGTAATGAGTAGAGGCTGGAATAATTGTGAGGTGTTTGATAGGAAAAACCTAGATTACTTTGAAGAGACTATTGGTGGAAATAAGGAGTTTTAAGGCACTTCTCATGAGGCCTTAGAAGGAAGTGATGAATGTGTTATTGGAAAATAAAGGAAAGGAGGTCCTTGTTATGAAGTAGCAGAGAACTTGGTGAAATTCAGTTCTGATGTTGGATTCAAAGTAGAACTTGTAAGCAATAAACATGGATATTTAGCAGAGAACAATTTCAAGCTAAGTGTAGAAGGTGCAGACTGGCTTCTCCTGGCAGCTTTTAATAAAATGTGAGAGGAAAGGGGTAAGATGAGAATTAAACTTTAATCACAAAGGAACAAGGAATTAATGAATTTGAAAATTCTCAGTATATCCAGAGAGCTTACTCTGAGAGTAGGCCTAGAAGCAGCTCTAGTAGGGGACCTCCCTGAGCTTTCGGGGTGTGACTCCCCAGAGAGCAGGTTTCTATGTGAGGGCTGAACTGAACAACCCTTTGAAAAGAAGGTGTCGCTGAATGTGGATCCAGTCAGCCATTTCAGGGGAAGTCAGGATTGGAAATGCAGTTAACCAGGAAGGATCTGTGGGAAGTTCTGATGTCTGATATTTAGGACCCCCTGAAACTGCAAGCAAAATCAATAGATTTTAACAAAATTTGTAAGAATGGAAATAATTCCAGAAAGGGACAGAGAAGGGGTGAGTAGAAGAAAGAATGGCTTCAAAGGCAGAATGATGGAGACTGAGGTCTAGACTGAAGAGATCTCCTTGGGCCAAGGCTCACCCCAATGTGTGGACAGGGCAGGCCCACCCCTGTGCTGCAGGCAGCAGGCCATCTGCCCTAGTGGTCAGAGCAGGTGGCCTTGCACGTGATGTTCAAGAAAAGGAGAGCTACCCAATGCTCAGAGATGGTGCAGCATACACCACTATGTTTGGGGAGAGCATGGCTGTAGTGCAGGACTTGGAAAGGGTGGGGCTGCTTCTCCCACAGGCCTGGAGGATGAAGCATCTCTCCACTGGGGAGTCTCAGATATGAGATCGAAAGGAGTTTGCCCTGCTAGGTTTGGGACCTGGAACTCCTGTTTTCCTTCCAATCTCTCCTTTCTGGAATGGGAATATTTATCCTATTCTTGTCTCTCCATTGTTTATTGGAAGCAGATAACTTGAGATAACAATCTTTGATTCTCTGGTACCCTTCACTGCCCTTATTCATCTATATGCCCAGTTAGCTCTTGTGGTGGAAGAGTAGCTTTCCCATTACCTTCTGGAGAAGCAGGTCCTGTGTTACGTACTCAGGCATTTTAGTAGCCTCTGGTACCCTAAAACTTTCCCTTATTTGGCTAGCCTGGCCCAGGGAAACACATTCACCAATGCTAATAGTGGTGCCTGACGTGAATGTTTGGGCAAATCTAGGAGAATGCTGCTTCATTGGAAATTGCCAGCTCAGTGGTATCTCTGGCTCACTTGTACCAGCATGATCAGAACATGGTCAGGCCATTAATGGCACATCCAGACAAGACTCCTCAAGAATGAGAAAGAGACTGAGCAAGCTTCCCTGATGCCCATGGCACCTCAGATTGGTGAGTGAGTACTTTAGAGTTTTCAGGGTTGTGGAGAACTTGGGACAGGCTTGTATGTTCCAGACAAGTAGTTTTTGTTTTTTTCTTCCTAGAAAGAAGATTCAATTAAACTGAGGTGACCATTTCATTCTCACTCAGATTTCACTCACCCTTCCCATTGGCACACCCACAAATGCTAGAGCTTATAGAACCACACATCTCAGAACTGAGAGGAGGCTTCAGGAGATCATGTGGCCTAATCCCATCTTTATGCCCATGATGGATCCAAGGCCCAGATAAGGAATTTTCCTGCAATCAGTGGCAAAGCCAGAACTGGAAAATAAGTGTCCAAAATTTAAGGTATTATTTATTTTTTCTGCATAATATTCTCTAGGTACCTGAAGCTATTGCTAAGGAAGGGTCTGGGATACATGAAGCAATATGTATGGAGGTTACAAGCAGAGGTTTGAATGATGCTTGAGTCAAATTCCTCTTTCTCCCCTGGGTGACCTCATTGCCTCATCCACAGAAGAGCATTTTTAATAGAACCTACCTCCAAGAGCTGCTGTGAGAATGTAGAGAAATTGTTATATATAGCACTTAGCACAAGGCTTTGAACATGGTGAGGACTATATTAGGCACATTTGATGCCTATTTCCTGGTTTCCAAAAGACTGAACCCTCTGTATGTACATAGTTAAGACAGTATAGTTCATTTATTTATTTATTTTTCTTTTAAAAAATTTTTATTGAAGTATTTCATTGATACATGAGCATATTAACAAGAAATATGTAGTAAAATCTGTGAATTTATAAAACAAACATGCACATCATCCTACAAGGCTCCAATGCATCTCACCACCACCATCATCTTACATTGTTGTGAATTATTTGCTACAAACTATGAAGGAAGACCATCAAAATATTTGCTGCAACTTTCCTGCAACCCACTCAATTATTTTTTTAAATTTTTTTTTAAATAGATCACGGGGAATGTTACATTAAAAAATGTAAAAAAGCAAAAAACATAAGAGGTTCCCATATAAATCACTCCCCACTTTCCACCACATCATTTTTGTAATTTGTATATTTTTGAAGATATGTACATCACAAAAAAACTGTTACACTAAAAAATATAAGCAGTTCCTGTATACCTCCCACCCCCCCACCCCACTACTCCCATATATAGTTCATTTAAATTGACTCAAAGTTTGAAAAGACAACTTCTTATGTTCTCATTTTGAGAAGGATGTGGGTAAACTGGAGTGTACCCAAAAGTGGACAACCAGGCTGGTGAAGGATTCAAAAACCCATGTCTGAGGAGCAGTTACAAGATCTGAAGGGCTCCAGTGCAAACCAGGGAAGGCTCAGGGAGAACATGATAGACGTCTTCAGACAGTTCAAGGGTTGTCACACGGAAGAGAGATGAATTTCCAGTTTCTGTTTTGTGAACAGTGCTTCACATTTCTAGGTTAAAGTCATTCTCTGTCTGGTTCACACTGAGGAAGTCAAAGCTGAGGAGACAAAAGGTAAACAAACTCAGTCTAAATCACAGACTGATAGGTGAAATATGGGTTAACAAATAGAGGATCAAATTAATTTATGATTGGCAAGGAGAAAATTCTGGTTTTTGTAGTGATTCAGTGAGACCTGTCTTGCCAGAGATGGTGTTGGTAAGCTCAGCCCTCCCTAGGTCCAAGAGCTTGGGCAAGGGGGTTGGGGTAAAGTAGAGAGCAGATAACTGCCAGCATTTTGTTTTCTCATTGGATACACAGGATCAGCAGGGGTGCAGGTGGAAGGTCTTCAGAAAATGACCCACCTTCCTAGAGCCCACTGCCAAGGAGCAGGCCTGAGCCATCCTGACTCAGCTCATCAAGAAGGACTTAGGAGAAAATGTTCTTTCTCTCTCTCTCTCTCTTTCTCCCCCTCCTTCCTCCCATCTTTTCCTTCCCTCCCTCCTTCCTTCCTTCCTTGCTTCCTTCCTCTCTCTGTGTCTCTCTCTTGTTTCTTGTCTCCATTTCTCTCCTTCCTTCTGTTATTGTCTCCATTTCTATTTTTCTTTTAAAAAAAATCACCCTCATAATATTTGACTTAATTTTTCTCACTCTCTACATCCTCCTTTGATTTCTTTCAGGATTTATAAACAAAAAGCCTTCAATATTACAAGACCCAAAATAGATGTTTTTCTAGCTCTAACTTGTCTTACTGAACTCTAGACTTGAACTAAATCAACTTGATTTCAGATCCTAAAAGGGCAGTAGGCTAAACACAAGAGTCACAAAGACACTGGGTTTTTGTGTTGTCTTAAATTTCTCTCAATTCCTTTACCAGAAACAGCCTTATTTCTGTCGCCCAAGGGTATGTGGGTGAAAACTACAGTCTGTGCTTAATGCACAAGTTAAGAGTCTTAATCATGTCCTGGAAGAAAAATCAAAGACTTTCATGGAAGAAATACCATGTAACAAAAAACTACTGCTGCATCTGTATTTTAAAACCTAATTATCTCATGTATGTGCTTTTTTATGTTTTTTTTTTTTTTTATACTAAGGGAGTTGGTCCTCTGCATGAGAAGGGCAGATAAGAGAAATAATGATGAAAGAAGAAATTGGGAAAAGTAGAAATGTTTGGGGGAGAAGTCAGGCAATTTTTGCACTGTGGTAACTGAAAAGTATTCTGCAAAATTAAGAGACATATACCAGAGGCTTGATCTGTGAAGGTTTTTCAACACTTCTGGTTGGTCATAGTTTCTTCATCTGAAAAGTGAGTAGATTGGGCTAGATGATCTCTGAAGGCTCCAGTGATTTTAGTCAATGCAATTAGAAGAGAGAATAAAGTAGCATGCATACGCATTGGAATCAAAGGGGCACATTACAATTATTTATTATTTATATTTTATGACTGAAAAACTGTTAAGACTTTGGCCACAAAAAGTTAAAACCTGCAAGATTTCAACCATGGGCTAGTGACAAAATTGAAAGTCTATAGTTTTCTCTGGGTAAACATTAGCAAATTATACAATATAATGAAAGGAAAATGCAATTAAAGACATTATAGAATACATAGGAATAAAGTTAGAAAATATTCAGGATTTAAATGAAGACATTTACTGAAGGATAACCAAAGAATATACTAAAACAAGACAAAGCCCTTTAAAGTAAAACTTTGTTTTTAGATAGACTCATTTACATGCCATTTTTTTAAATAAAACCTTCAAATTCAATGCAATTATCAATTAATACATCTATATATGATTTTTTACTTTGACACGGTAATTTAAAATTTGTTTTTCAGAGTAAATCATTGGCATGGTTATGAACTTTTTAAAAACTAATGAGAAAGACTTAACTATCTTGAATGTTAGGAACTATATTAGTTAACACCACATAGTACTGGCACAAGATGAGACAAGCAGAAATGGAAGAGAGGAGAATCCACTCTATGACCTAGGGATATGCAAACTTTTGATACCTGACAAGATGGGTATTTAAGAGTTCTGAAATGTTTAAGAGCATGAAAAATGCCACTTCTGTTCTCTACAGCATGTCCTGATATACTTATTACATCAAGGTAGCACTGGCGATGTTCATTTCCTTAGAATCCTATATGATTTTGTTTTTTTTCTGTGCATAGACTGAATCTTCTAGTGAACAGAGCTATGAACCCAGACGTGTTTTTACATGAGATGCCATACAATAAGAGTGATGAAATTTCTATTAGCTCATGAAGTACACATTCTGGATGGGGCAAGACACAACTTCCATGCCATTGTTTTTCAGAACAGCCTCCATCCCAAGGAGATCCTAGCTGAAAGAATTGAGGAAAAAATTTACTATGAATACATAGATAATTAAGTACATGCAAATAAAACAAATAACTTTAAGGGGAAACACACATAATCTAGGTAAAAAATAATCATTGAGAGTAGCCATGAATTTAGTCTAGTGGATGAGAGAGTACAAGGTAAAGGGACAAATCAGAAGAAATATTTGCAATGCTTATGATAAAGGATTAAATATTCAAGGAGTTCTTGGAAATTAGTAATAAAATACAAGTAACCCAATAGCAAAATGGGTAACGTGTATGAACAGGTAATAGGAAACAAAAATAGCAAACATAAAAATGATCAATCTCAGAAATAATTTTTAAAGGATATATTAAAGCAACCAGGAAATACTATTATTTACCCATATGATTTGCAAAGATTACAACAATTGATAATAACCAGTATTGTTTTGGAAAGAACATTGATAGTCACAAGCTTCCTTCATGTATTGTCAGTAAGAAGATAGAGTGGTGCAACAGTTTTTGGAGCAGGAAATTTGGCAATATCTATTACAATTTGAAATATCCATAAACATAATGGTATATTTCTAGGAATTTATAAAAAAAAGATTAACCATGTACATTTCTTTTTTTTTTTTAGATTTATTTTTATTTAAAAAAAAAAACAATCATTTGATAATCTGTTATTGTACAGCCTGTAATTACCTGAAATGGAGGCAGGGTGCGGTGGGTGAGCTAAGCCAGGGGAAATCTTCCTAGGGCTTTCACAGGCAGTTGCTTTGATAGCTGTCAGATCTAGTGAGTCTACCGATTACATGGGTCTATTTGCCTGGTGTCTGCACTAATGCATCAGACACTGTAACAGCCTTCTCATCTGTAACCCATCTGCTGAGATGTAAACTATGGCTGATTAATTTGATATCTACATGCTAATGGAGCATCATTATTCTTCATATGCCTGTATCTCCACATCGGCCAAGGCCTGTATTATGGCTCATACACCTTCCTAGAAACCTGAAAGATTGGAATTATTTTACTATTCACAGTTATAGCTACAGCATTCATAGGTTATGTCCTACCATGAGGACAAATATCATACTGAGGGGCCACAGTAATTACTAACTTATTATTCCTTGATCCAAATCTTCTGCCAGAGGATGAAACCTTGATTAAGTGGAGGTATCACACCCTTGGAAGTGACACTCCAGGTGACAGGAATAGGAGGTTCTTGCCTCATCTAAAGATGTGAGGACAATGACACACATCTTTACAATGAATCCAGATGTGGGGTTAGGTGAGAATCAGGCTAAGACTGAACAAAGATCAACTATAGAATCATTTCATCATATCACAATTTATATGAGTTGCACTGGAACCATTCCATAACATATTTGATAGGTGTAATTCCCACTTGCAGGTGAGCTCAGAATGCCTTCCTTGAGCACAGCTCCTATGTGGAGAGCTCCAGCTCAGTTTACCTGTTTGAATTATTTTTCCCTTAACTCCTTGGTCACATTGTCTGCAGCAGGGATAGGTCTTTTGTTCAAATAGCCATCTGTGTCATTGGTCTACCAGGTACTAGGAGGGGACATGATGCACAATTTTTATCCAATAGGGCACAAAAGAGCATATGTTGATTGGATGAACATATGAAATCCACTTCTGCAGGTACTTTTCACTTGAAGAGGACAGGAAGAATCATCAGTTGTTTGCAAGGGCAGGGATCAGAAGGCAGAAAGAAAGCAGAGAAGCCACTAAGAGAGAAACTAAAATACAGAGAGAGAAGTATTGAGAACAGTTAGGATCTCCAGCAACAGAAGGAAAAATACGTAAATTCTGAGGCCCACTCATGCTTGAGCATAGGGGTCGACACAATATCATTTTCATGCCTCAAGTGAAATGAAGCATAGTCTGGAGTTAAAGTGGAATTTAGTGAAGGGCAAATCAGCCTGAAGCTGGGCAAAGATCAAGGAGAAAATATTGTAATATGATCTATTAACTTGAACTTGAACTTCCCAAGACCCACTATTTGCTGTTCTTTCTAGTTCTGGGAATCCTCTGGAGCCTTTGTTTCTCTGAGCAGTCATAGATCAGTTTACCTGTACAGAGTGCTGTGGCCCTACCTCCCTTGGTACATTGTCTGTAATAGGAGCAGCCTTTTCCTAAGGGCAGACTGTTGGTTGGCTGGTTGGTTAAATATGAGCTGAAAAAACAAAATTTTGCCCAACAGTAGCAAATAAAAGACATATTTTGGGGGGGGAGTTTACCTCAATAAACCCAAAGAAAGTTTCATTTTTTGGAGGCAGAAGCCAGAGGACACTAAAAGGAAGTGTTCAGGAAGGACAGAATAATCAATTAGACCTAATACAGATGGGAAGTTGAGAAACATGAATTTGAGGATTGTTATTAAAATTCAGAGGGATGGAGGTGTTGCTGTGAGCAGAGCTCTCTCAGGGCTTGGTACAGACAGAAGCCTGAAAGCAGTAGGCAGAGGAGAGAAGGAGCAGTGAGGGAGGGGGTGAAGACAGGACAGAGGTTATTTTTGTTTGGGAAGTTGTGCTGTCATTGTGGTTGCATGGAAGAGAGGAAGTTGCATGTAAGAAACTATTTACTAGAGCATATTTTGATCCTGGCAAGAGTAAGTAAGTGGAGAAGAAATTGATGGTGATGAAAGAGAGAGAATGATTGCAGACAAACTCCAGGGCAGATGACTGGGTGAAATCCACAGCATCAGTGGAGGGGGTGGGCTTTCAACAACTTCAAGCCACTTTTGGCTACAACTATACAGTGGACACTTTCCTTGGGATAAGGGTCATTGATTGTGTGTTCACAAATCTAACTTTCACATATCACTATGCTACTTCAGGCCATGCATGTTCTCAGATTTGGTAGAATTCATGTTTCCTGTACCTACATGCTCTCATTTTTAAAATCTAAACTGGAGGCTAATTTACCATTTTACTTATGATGTTATTTGGTACTGCAGTATTTGTTAGTATTTCCCTCACAAGTTTAATTCTTTATGAAACACTTATGCATTCATATTCTATTTTTTGGTCACTGAGGACATATCACAAAGGATAAGTAACCAAGAAACAAACTAATTCAACAAATATATTCAGTGTTTGAGAATACATTGGAAATAATGTGAACCACACAATGCTTCAATGTATGTGCAGACTTTCTGAATGCAGTGCTTGTGAAGAAAGTAGCCAGATTTCTCAGGTGGTCTAATTGGTCTGATAAATCAGATATAATTTAGATCAAAGGTATTGCAACACACTTTCTTCTGAGCCTGCAAAAAGGCTCAGCCCACTGGATCTCCTCACTTTGGATCCCCCACATGCTGAGAAAACCTGGCATCATCTGAGAGCATGTATTTTAGAGACAGAAAGACCTGGCAGGAAGCCCTGGGTTTGCCAACCTTAGCTGCCAGCTTCCTTATTGCACATGATCCAGGATTGGAGCTCCAAAGAAACACATGGGGAGAAAATAGAGATCTGCTATTAAGGATATGACACACAGTAATTTAGCCCCAGGAGCAGATGCTCTGATGAGACGCATTTGAACTTTTTCAGGTTTTTGAGATGCCCATGTCACACCAAGCATCACATTGTCCCACAACCACAAGCACATATTTTATGTGGGCTTGTCTGCATTTCGATCATAAATGAAAGTCTTCCCCAAGTCACCCACTACCAAACTTCTCTGCTCCACTTACCTAGAAGTGGATCACAGACACATGCCTTCATTATAAAGTAGGCCAGGAAAGCAGGGGTACTGCCCTCTGAACCTCTACATAAGGTATGGAGCAGCTATTGGCCAGAAAACAAGTGTCTGCAACAGGGACTTTGGCAAAAGCTGCTTCAGAGGAGAGCTTGAGGCAGAAGCCACATTGCAGAATTCAGGAAGTAAATGGGAGTTAAAAGGAAGTATTGGTTATAGGCAACTCTTCCAAGAAGTTTCCTTTACGTATGAAGAGGAGGGAAGACAGGATGATAGCTACAGGTGGGGAGAGACTGAAAACATATATTGAAAAAAAGATTTAAGCATTTAAAAAGTTATGAGGAGAATAAGGATTTGAAAATACAGAAAATAAAAGGATAATCAGTTGATTCCAGAAGTTCCTGGAGCTGTGGTAAGGGACGAGGCCCAAAGCCCAGAAGGGGGAGGGTGGTATCAGCCTTGGAGAATGGGAATATGTCTTTCCAGGAAGGAACAAGGAGGCAAATAGAGATGCATTTAGTTGGATTTGCAACCTGAAGTCTGTGAAATTCCCATCTGATGACCTTTATTTTCTTTGTGCCTTAGATGGGAAGATCATCAGTTGAAAGTAAAGTACAGGTGAAGAAGTAGAATGTGCAGGAGTAGATGTAGCTCAAGAGGTTGAGCACCTGCTTCCCTGTACAAGGTCCTGGGTTCAGATTCAATACCTCCTAAAAAAAATGTGTAAGAATAGGGAAGTCTTGACATGGTTTGGAGGTGGTGGTGGGTAGATCCTGAGACCGTTGGCTGTGGAGGCAGATGGACCTAAGGATGAAAGCCCAGATCCTTACCCCATCTCCATCTCCTCACCTCCCAAACCAAGATCACCATTCTTCCTACCCCATGGCATGGCATGACAGGCAGCTATAAGACAGTGTGATGACTAAGAAAACATCGGTGATTAATGGATATTCACTGAATCATTGTATTCCCTTGATCCTAAAGTAGTATGTATTGAGCAAGTATAGAAGTTGAATTAAATAAAATGAAGCATAAGCACTATAGCATTGCATTTGCATGTAGATAGAAGATGCATGTTGAATTTCAGAAACATTAAATGTGGTGAAAGGTGGTATAGAATGGAGGAACTGGGACATGATTGTAGCCTCTCTGAAGAATGAGACAGAGGTACTTAGGGACACTGGGACACCTAGAATATTGGAATGTAAAGGCAGAGTACCAGGCTCCTGGCATGGAAGGGAGCCCTGCTCAAGGGGATTCTGGTGAGAGCAGAAGGACCAGGCTGGAGTTCATTGTGGATTGTTTCACATCTTGGAAGGACGTCAGTGCACAGTGAAGAACACTAGCCAATATTTGCACTGTTTAATGCTGAATCAATACTTTTGAAGACCAAAAGTATTTATTTGGGGGATTAAATATTGATACAAATTTTATATTTATATTCTCTTAAGAAACTTATATAAGATAATTTTTTATGCCTGATTTGTTCTGAAAATCTGTAACACATTAAATGGCAGATAAATATAGTCAAGAAGAATAACAAACTTATTAACACCATTATATTAAAACTGTATGAAAGTTAATTTAACTGTTTTGCATTTGTCCTGAATTTCCTCCTTTCTAGGGTTTTGTAATCCCTCCACAACCAAGAGGAAGCTAGATGATTTTGCAGTTTTTGGTGTCAAATAGCTGACTCTTGGGCTTGGTTGTGTCTGTAATAAGATGATTCAAACCCCAAGGAGAGATTATTATTTTCAATAACAAAAATGGTTTCTTTTGACATGTCATGGCACCCCTAAAACACTGCCTTTTATTAAAATTTTAATATTGAAAATGTGCCTTTTCACATATAAGGTGTTCTTTAGGTTTTGATTGGCAGTCAGTTTATAAGTAAGTGTCTTGTCATTATGATATGCTGACTTAGTTCCTTGACTTTATAAACACATATATATTTCTGGCTTGCATTTTATTAAAGTTAGTAGGGGTTACTATAATTAATAGAATTACATCTTCAAAAGGGTGGAGGGCTGTGACCAGGTCCTCTCTAGGCCATTGGCTCACTCGTTTGTCTTTTTGTGTCCTGGGGTCCCTGTGGTTCACTGGTTATTGGTATCACCACATTGAGCAGCTTCTGGGCGCTCCTCTCTGGTTATTAATTGAATCCATTAGGTTGGTCAGTCATTCCTACTTAGAATACTTCTCATTTTTCTTTCCCTGTGATTTACTTAAGCTTAAGTTTACTCTATGCCATCTATAGAGACCGAAAAATTTGTATATTTAGAACATATTTGTTTAAAGCAAGAAAAGCAGAGATTTTTACTTTTGATAAAAGTTCACGACTGTTTCACTTTTTAATATTATTTTTGTGTGTGTTCCTCCTAAGAAATATTTGCCTTTCCCAAGTCGTGAAGATTTTTTTCCTGTGTTATCATCTGGGCACTTTATTTGAAACCATCTCTGTACCTTGAATAAAAACAATGACAATTTTGCTGGTTAAAAGCTTTTACAGTTAGGACTATACACCACCTTGGGTATATTTTTTATGTATGGTGTGTGGTAGGAATTGATATCCATTATCTGTATATTGTTTTTAGACAGATATCCTGTTGACCCAGCAGTATGTGTTGTAAAGGGTTTCTCATCCTCACTGAGGAAGGGTGGGTAGGGAGTATTGTTAGGCTAACCAAATTATTTCACCTGGGGGTTCTCCGCACTCAGGTCAATCCCATATGACAGCACCCTAAGGACAGCCTTGATGCTTCCCTTGACCAGGTCGAGTTTCTCTCATTTCAGCCACCTCCTCTTCTGTCCATCTGCAATCAGAATATTTTGGAAATCTCTGCAACTTGCTGCTCATTGGGAAGAACACCATTCTCAGGAAACCACTTCACCAAGGCCCTGTAGTGTCCACTACTGTTCAGCAATTCAGTAGATATATGTGATTTATGTTATATAAATTGTTCATTTAGATTTCTTGGTGCTACCTGAGAAAAAGTTCTTCCATGCATTCACATCCTGAATTGGAAGTGGAAAGTTTTTGTATATATTTTGAATGAAAACCAGGGCATTTTTGCTAGTTCAGAGCCCCATCATTAAGTGCTGGAAGTACCATCCCAAACTAGCTTAGGAGAGGACTGGGACATCATTTCCCCTGAAGAAGAACTGAGGAAGAATTTGAGGGTAGTAAGATGACCATGAGAGTAGAGGGAATGGTTGTAATTTTGGGCCTAGACTGGTCACGAGCAGAGAGCAATATCCCAGGCTGGAAATGCTGATGGAGATTTATCAAATGATAGGATCAACTTAATTTTGTTGTCTATTTTGTGGTGCTCTGTAATTCCCACCTATTATATAAAACCTTCAGTTTAAAAAACTATTATACATAACTGCTTTGAGTTACTTGTTTTCTTTGAAAGAAGGGAGAATATAAGAGCAATAAGCTGAATGGGTCAAAGAACATTGGAAAAGAGCAGCTGGTAGAGGACAAGGTGAAAAGTGACTCAGTAAAGGAAAAACAGCAATATTAAATAGGAGAAATGTGCTCTACAGAGGACTCCTTGGAGGTATCAGGGCAACTAGAGCTTCTCCTGTGTGATATGGAGGTGGGAGGTCGTCAATTTTGATGATTGAGAAAAGATTGATCCATTGCAATAGATGTGCACAATTTTACCTGGTCCTATATCTCTTTCTTTTGGAAAATATCAATGTTACTAAGCGTGAGAGGGAGGAGTGGGGCATATGGAAATTCCCTATATTTTTTGATTAATTTTTTTATGTAATCTCAGTTTCTTTTTAAAAAGGAAAATAAAAAAGCATATCTAAAAAAAGAATCAATACTGCCTCCATGTGACCTCAAGCTCTTTTTTAAAAATGTATGTATTTATTTATATCCCATTCCCCCACCCACCCACCCACCCACTCCAGTTGTCTGTTCTCTGTGTCTATTTGCTGAATATTCTTTGCGCTGGGCAGTTTTCCTTATGGGGCACACTCCTTGCGTGTGGAGCTCCCCTATGCAGGGGACACCCCTAGCGGGGGACACCCCTGAATGGCAGTGCAGTCCTTGCACGCTTCAGTACTGCACAGGGGCTGGCTCCACGTGGATCAAGGAGGCCTGGGTTTTGAACCACGGACCTCCCATATGGTAGACGGATGCCCTAACCACTGGGCCAAGTCCAACACCAACCTCACAGTCTTTGAAACATTTAATGTCTCTGGGCTCCATTTCCCATTCCACAAGCTAAGGATCATGCTATTAGTTGTGATATACTAATAGTACCTACCTCACAGAATTTGTTCGAGGATTAAGAGATAATGGTGAAATTCTCAGGAGCACTCCTGCCACAGAATGGCAGTCCTGGTGGGCTAGTTACCATTTTTTTCTATGTTATTTTTTTAATTAAAGTTAATAGAACACAAAGAATGTTACTTTAAAAAACAAACAATAAACATAAGAGGTTCCCATATAACCCACTCCCCACCTTCCACCTCATCATTTTTGTAAAGTGTATTTTTTGAAGACATATACATCACAAAAAAAGTTACATTAAAAACTGAGAGATTCCTATATACCCTCAACCCCCTCACCCCACTCCTCCCACACCAACGACCTCCCCCATCATTGTGGCACACTCATTGCACTTGATGAACACATTTGGGACACTGCTGCTCTACACAGGTAATAGTTTACCCTGTAGTTCACACTCTCCCCTTGTACATAGAGTGGGTTATGGCAGGATATATGAAGTCCAGCATCTGACCCTAAAATATCATTTAGAACAACTAAAAGTCCCAAGAATACCCCCACATCACATCTCTTCTTCCCTATCCCTGCCCTCAGCAAATACTGTGGCCACTTTCTCCACCTCGATGTTAAAATTGCTTCTATTACTGGTCACAATAATTTTATAGTAGAATATCTGCAAGTCCACTCTAGTCCATATTTCATTCCTTCATGCTGTGGATCCTGGTTTGGTGATGCCCTCTCCACCTCTAGATCAAGAGGAGGCTTAGATTCCACATGGATGATGGATGCAATTACTCTGCTTGCCATTGTAGGCACTCTTGATTCCCTGGTGTGGTGGTTGACCATCTTCACCTCCCTGTTAGCTGAGCTGGGTAAGACCAACAAATGAGAGAGTAGGAGTTGTCACCCTGCTGAGACTGAGGGCCCAGCTGGCACATGGGCAGTCCAGAGATTCAAGTCTCCTGAGTATGCACCATCGCTAGACCCAACCACAGGTTCAGTAAAAGTGACAGAAGGGGCATGTTTATAAAAGTCACATCTGAGTCCAGTTCAATCACACTCAGGAGGACAAATTCCAAAGTAGGGCCCTCTGCCATAGCACAGTACTCCAAATCCATCTGCTATGACCATATACCCTGTGGATCTCTGCAGCCTTCCAGAGAATCAGTAACTGGCCTTGTAACTGCTTTGGCTTTTTCTGGGGTCCTGCTGAGGTGTGCTAAAGTGTGACCCCTCTGATGACCTCCTGACTCTCTTTGGAAGACTCTTAGCCATATAAATTCATTTGTCTTTGCCATTTGCCCCTTTAATTCATGGTCAAAAAGTAGTTTTTAACACTTGATCCAACATGTAGGCTGAGACATTCTGATGGTTTGAGTTGATCTTTTAGTTGAGGTCTCTTTCTAGTTGCTTCACCAGGTAGTAGTTGGTAGTAATCCCTCGGTGCCAGAGAGGCTCATCCCCAGGAATCATGTCCCCTGCTGGGGGGAAGGTAATGCATTTACATGATGAGTTTGGTTTAGAGAGTGGTCACATTTGAGCAACATGGAGGCTCTCAGAAGGTAACTCATGGGCACACTGCAGCTCTAAACCTAGTTCATATTTCAGGCACACAGACTCCTAAGCACAGTCATCAGTATCAAGGGCTCATTTAAAGCAGCTTTCCAAGTCTTCTGTGGCACTTCTGTGTTAGCACCCTGCTCACTGTGCCCTGGGCAGAAGCACCAAGCTAGCTCCAAATACCTAAAAGCAGGACTCTCTGGAGGTGTGCAGTGCTGTGTACTGTCTACAGGTCACATGACTGGAAAAAGTTTTTTCCTTTTCTGGGGGCATTTTCAGAACCGGTAGTTGTCCTAAATGTTATTGTAGGGCCAGATGCTGGGCATTATATATCCTGTCATAACCCACTGAATGGACTTAGAGAGAGAATGCAAACTACAGAGTAATGCTCCAAAATGTACTCATCAAATGCAATGAGTTTACCACACTAATGAAAGAAGTTGTCGATGTGGGAGGAGTAGGGTGTATGGCGAGTGAGGTATATTGGAACCCTCTTTAATTTTTAATGTAAAATGTGTGACCCCTATACCTTTTTAAAAACATATTAATAAAAAAAAATTTTAATGAAAGATGTATTTCTTCACCCCATAGCTCTTTTGGGCTTACTGTCTGCTTTCTGTGCCCATTTGCTGTATCTTCTTCTGTGGGAACTGATTCTGAGACCTTCATGATTGGTAGAGACATGCTCAACCTCTTGTGGCATGTCTGCTTCCTGATCTGCTGCATCTCTTATTGTCTCTCCTCTGTGTCTCTTCTTGTTGTGTCATCTGGCTACACGAACACTCCTTGTGGACCAGCTCTCTGCAAGGGTCAGTGTATCTTCACCAGGAAGCTGCGGGAATCAAACCCTGGACCTCCTATAGGGTAGACAAGAGCCCAATCACTTAAGACACACCCTCATTGCACCTTAATTCAACTTTTTCCTATAGAATTAAAATATTCTTTTAAATTATATATTATTCTGATACATAGGCCAATTGTCTCTATAAAAAATAGTCTCACAATATTTCCTTTTTGAGTTCTTATGTCTGTTCTGCATTTATTTTCTAACTCCTTTGTCACAACCAGGCTTGTAGACTTCACTTGCCCCAGGTAGAATGACTAACAAACTCTTTAAATCTGTTAGTTAAAATCTGATGTGAGAAGATTAATGTGCAACTTGAAAAAATTACAAAGTCAATTTATCACGGCTGGGCAGACCACATGGGCCCTAAAGAATTCCCAGGAGCTCCTCAGCTCCAAACTCATGCAGTTTGTGCCTCTCTAAGCCATCTGCACCTAATTACCCATGCAATACCTGGAGGTTCTGCAAAGCACAGTCACTCTTCTACTTCACTTAATCATTCAGAGCACTGAGGCAGAGGTCACCCCATTGTGCAGGAGTGGAGGTTAAAGTCAAGAGATGACTTGAATGGCTTGAGGCCTCACAGCAATTCCAAGACTGGACACTGCTGTGGCCATGGTAGAAGGTGCCTGTCCAAGGAGGCTTTCAAAAGCTATTTCATGAGCAAGAGCTGAACTGTGAAAAAGTCCCAGAGTAATTGATGGATTTGCACAAGGCTCACCTGTACTTTTGTCCATACATACCGGGTTGTTTCCTGGAACCGCAGTTTTGTCTTCTCCATGAGGGTTAGAGAGTAAAGGGAAGGAGCTCAGGCTGAAGCCTATGATTTTCAAACAGTCTGTTTTGCATTACCTAATCCTATCTTTCTCAGTTTTGGGAATCTCTGCCTTTTTCTTTTCTTTTTTTTTAAGATTTATTCACTTATTTATTTTACCTCTTCCCCTCCCCCCCCCCCATGGTTTTATCTATCTGTGTTGTCTTCTCTTCACATTTTCTTTCCTCCAGGATTCACCAGGGTTGATCCTGAAGACCTCTGTTGGGGAGAGAGGTTCCCTGTCAGTTGTGCCACATCAATTCCTGGTTTCTGCTGCACATCACATTGACTCTCCCCTTGTCTCTCTTTGATGCTTCATCATTTTTTTACATGACTCAGTTGTGCAGGGTGCTGGCTCACCACATGTGCACTTGTGTGGGCACTGGCTAACGTGTGCAGGCATGCTTTCTCTTCTTCTTTTACTCAGTTATTCCCCAGAGATCAAATGCAGTTCTTCAAAAATGGTTAGTGGAACTGCATCACTTGAGCCGCATATGCTTCCCTATGCCTTTTTCTTGATTTGCAGTTTCTAACTTTTATGAAGACTGGTGGTATTGATCACTTTCTGCTATATAAACAGAATATTTCCTTTTTTCTGTTTCATTTTCAGTCCTAGTTTTTTGGTGTTTGTATGAATATGTGTTTTACTTTAAAGTTATGTTATCCAAGTTGTCTGTAGACAAAGGGGGCTCCAGGGATCCACCACCCCAGGTAAGAGGAGAGAGAGGGACACAGCCTAAGGCTGACTCAGCTTCTGACCTACAAATTTGGCCTGCTGTGTCCCAAAGCCCCTTCCAGGCATAGTGGGGCCATGCTATTTTTTGCCTTAGAGCTCACAAGGGGCTAAGATATACGACCCTCCCAATCTTCTCTTCCACATATAGGGACTGACTGCTGAGGACTCAGAGGGGAGGGGAAATATTTCCAACCCAGGAAAGAGGGGGCTGCCAGAGAAGGATGGACCGTCACTGAGAAAGTTTGAATCACAAGACTCTTAGCCTCCAGGCCAGAAGCTCTATCACATTGATCCTGTCTGTATTGCAACAACTACACTCAGACCAGGCATTGAACAAGGAGCAGCCAAAGAGTAATGCTTGCTGGTAGACAAAGAAGTACATGTGAGAAAACTAAAAATAAGTAACAGATGTCTTTTCCAGCATCTCTAAGCAAAGTTGGTTCACAAATAATTACTGGGTCATGAGCCTAGTTTTGAGCAATTAGCAGGGACAATTCTGACAATCCAGGTCAAGTCAAGAATCAAAGAGCAGTGGTAACACACAGCCTCCCACTGTTAAATCCCAAAAAAATCTTCTGTTTCCTTATTGAACTTCTGCCTAGATGTTCTATCCATTACTAAAAGTGACATATTAAAATCTAGTACTATTAATGTAGAACAATCTATTTCTCCCTTCAGATCTGTCAAATTTGCTTCATGTATTTTGGAGGTCTCCCATTAGGTGCATATATATTTGTAATTATGTCATGTCACTTCCATCAGTATGTACTGAAATTTGTCTCACAAGAGAATTTTTTTTTTACTTTAGTGTATTACATTTGATTATTGTATAACTACACAGCACTCTCCTAGTTATTATTTGCAGAGTTTTTTTGTGGGTTTTTTGCATCCATTCACTTTCAATCTGTTTCTGTCTTTCATTACGTGCTTAGTCTCTTATAAACTGTATAAAGTTGGGTCATGTTTCTTTATTCATTCTGGCAATCTCTCCCTTCTAACTGGGAAGTGTAATCCATTTACATTGAGGGTGATGAGGATCTGCATGGCTGTGAGGCCTCTGGACATGAGGGTTTCCCTGAAGGGTTATTCTAATTGATGTATTTTTTAGGCATGAAGATCCCTATTTTTAATATGTCTACTTGCAGGTAGGCCAATGAAATATCAAGCATTTGATAACCTGTCATTGTACATCCTGTAATTACCTGTAATTTCCCCAGGGTGGGGTAGGTGAGCTAAGCCATGTAAAACCTTCCTGGGGCCTTCACGGGCGATAGCTTTAATAGCTGTCTGATCTATTGAGTCTACTGATTACATGGGTCTATTTGCCTTGTGTCTGCACTAGTAGAAATTAGAACCCCTCTTTTTCCCACCTGCCTCAATATCTGTTGCACTCTCCTTCTCCCTCCACCCCAACAAGAAACCATTGGTTCCACACAGGATGGTCAGGGACACTAAAACCTCTGCTTGTTTAGGATGTAACCATTGCACTCTGAAATCATTCCCTGGTCTAAAGTTTCCCCAAGAGGATGAAACTTTGATTTGGTGGAGATGTCAGCCCCTTGAAATTGATACTCCAGCTGATGGGAATATAAGGTTCTTGCTTCATTTAAATATGTGAGAACAATGACACACATCTTTAAAATGAATCCATATTTGGGGTTAGTTGAGAATCAGGCTGACTGAACAAAAATCAAAGGTAAAACCATTTTATAATATCACAATTTATATGAGTTCCTCTGGAACCATCCAATAAAATAACTGAAAGATCTAATCACTCTTGCAGGTGAGCTCAGCATGACTTTCTTGAGCATAGCACCTCTGCAGAAAGCTGCAGCTCAGTTTAACTATTTAGAAATATTTTCCTTATCTCCTTGGTAACATTGGTTTTTCTCATCCAAATTGCCATCTGTGTCATTGGTCTACCAGTTGCATAGGAGGTGACATGATGCACAATTTTTATCCAACAGTGCAGAAAATAGTACATGTTGATTGGATAAACATATGAAATCCAACTCTGCAGGTACTTTTCATTTGAACAGCTCAGGAAGATTCATCAGTTGTTTGCAAGGGCAGGGATTAAAAGGCAGAAAGAAAGCAGAGAAGTCACTGAAGGTAGAAACTAAAATTCAGAGCAAAGAAGTATTGAGAAGAGTTAGGGTCTCCAGTAACTGAAAGAAAAACATGGAAATGCTGAGTTTGCACAATGGCAAAGCCCAGTTTGGGAAGTAATGGATGCCTAACACTGTCTCTGGAGAATGGAAGTATCTTATGTCATGTTTATACTGGTCTGTTATTAGAATTAGTCAGCCCATGGAGACACAACACAGGTGCAGAGTGCACTGGGAAGATAGTTTCATTTATTGCCTCCAGTGTCACTTTGATCGCTCTGGTATAACAGCTCCATTTATCACACATCTCCATCATCTGATATCTGCATTTATTATTGAGGTAGTGATGATAACAATAAGAGTTGATAGCCCTTCTTCCTCTGCAATTATTTGAATATCTGAGTCCTTGTGCTACTCCCCTTTCCCTAACATAATGAAACTCCAACATACTGTTAGGGACATAGAAAAGGGCAATCCCCATGTTTTACAAGGTGATGGTGAAAGCATGCTCATGCTTGTCTGTATGGGCCAGAAGTATATCATTTTCAGGCCTCAAGTTAAATGAAGCATAGTCTGGAGTTAAAGAGGAATTAAGTGAAGGGCAAATCAACCTGAGGTTGGGCACAGATCAGGGAGAAATTATTTTAGTATTATCTATTTACTTGAAGTTCCCAAGACCCACCAAGCAAGCTATGTGGTAGCTGTTCTTCCTAGTGCTGGGAATTCTCTGGAGCCTTTGATTCTCTGAGCAGAGTCTTTAGCTCAGTTTACCTGTTCTGAGTGCTGTGGCATTACCTCCCCTGTTACATTTACTGCAATAGGAGCAGCCTTTTCCTAAAGGCAGTCTGTTGGTTGACTGGTTGGTTATATATGAGATGACAAAACACAAAATTTTGCCTGACAGTAGCAATTATATCAGGTAGCACTGGGTTGAGTGAAAGTGGTATCTTTTGGGGTTAGTTTGCATTATGAACATATAAAATTCTTTATATTCAAACTGACCAATGAGTGCATTAGTTTCTTTTTGTTGTTGCTTTTTCAAATTTCAATTGATATTTGAAACTGTAATAGTGGATCATTTGAAGCGAAGGCAGGTTCCTCTTAATGTAAACCATTCAGGATGAATTCACAATAAAATTGAACAGCACAAATATGCCATGTGCCAACTCAAACAAATAAGCAAAGGCCAAACACACTGAGGCCAATGTTTTAACTTTATTTTGGATAGAGAAATAAAAGCACAAATTATACAAAATAAAGTTGCTCATTTCAATGTCTTCAGATTGTATCTTGGACTGCTTTGCATCTCAGTTGACACAGCTCAGCTACAGCAAAGCTTGTGAGGAGTGCCCTTAAGAATACAGTCCCGAAGTCGATCTCACCTAAATTGCACACATTTGTTCTGCAAAAGCCGGTCGTTCTCTGCTGAGAGCCTTGGAAAAGAGGGGCATGTCAGGCACAGTGGGAGAGGAGAGAAGGAGGAGAGGCAGAGCAGACCAGGGGAGATGCTCTAAGAAGTGATGTGTCTACTACTAATCATCCATTAGACACCAATCATAAAAAGATGGAGAGAAGTCACATGTTCATCATAAAGCAAGACAAATCTTACTCTGAGTTGGTCATGAAGGATCTCACTCTTCATCCATTCTAGTCTATCATTTACAGGCTTATCACATCCTCTGCAATACAGCTTCCAAATCAGGATTACTCACTTCTCATTCCAACCCATCCACACACACCAGATTTTAAGCGCTGCTTGCAGGTGGTCAGGATCTACTTGAAAAGGCTGGTCTAGCCTCTGACCCTGATTCTGCTGAGTCCCCTGCTCACACCTCCTGGAACCCAGTCCTCTGGTGCTCCAAGAAACCTAGAAGAGTCTCTAGCTTGAAGGCCCTCACTTCCTAATGCTTTCATGACTTTTTGTTGGCCCTGCTGAGCTCTCACCTGAAGCTTCTTTAGTGGCCCTTTCATCCTCCAGAAAGCAGATGGCCATATCTTGGTCCTGGAACTCAGGCTGCTCCTGGACTAGAAGCTCCTCAGCACTTTCTCCAAGGGCCTCACCATGGGTCAGGAAGGCCAACATGAGAACAGCAGAGAGGACAGCGAGGGTCCTCATGGTTGAGAGTCATCTGGGTTCAGCTCTGGACAAGAGAGCAAGAGGCTGAGTGTGGTGGAGAAGGTAGAGTTTCAGTCCTGCATTTTTAGAAGGATTGGAGGAAAGAAGTTGGTGTCCTAAATGTGTCATTATCTGAAGGTGGCATGCCCAGCCCATGGTCCTCCTGTCACCCAAGTCTCTTTGATGTTCTTCTGATCTGGCATCTCCCTCAACTTACATCATGTACCTATTAGTTTGGTGTCCATGTTTGTTTTCCACAGGTGATGATGCTAGTTAGGAGCTTGACACGCCTCCCTGCTCCTCATCTGTTAAAATATTTATGAGTAAAAATATTTGCATATGTATGCCTTTAAAACTGTCTAGAAAAAGAGAAAAACAGCTACAAAGGAGCAGTGATCAAACTGGCATTGGACTTTTCACTTGCAACATTGGTTATTAGATGGCATTTTTTACATTTCTAGGAAAAAAGACTTTGAATGGAGTATTCTATGCTGAGTCAGTATATAATTCATATTTATGGGAGCAAATGGTCTGTTTTTGGGATGTTCACTGACACAGGAAATGTACAGTACATGAATATTTTGAAAAGGAAATTGCACGGGGATATACTACAGTAAAATAAAGAAGATGATATAGGAATAGAAAAATAGAAAAAAGTTTCATTAAAATGGTTTATATTTTGTTTATATTATTTTTCATATTAACAGATGATAATAAGGTTGGACATTTTAATATGGTTGTTAAAAATGTTATTTAACAAAGTAGAGTGAATTAAAACAATATATGCATTGGCATTTAGAATAAGATTTCCCCAGAAGTTCAACAAAACTTTGAAATTTATCAAAGAAAAGAGAAAGTGGGGATTATGGATAATGATGAACTCAATATGAAGACAATTAAATATATGTTAAAAGTTATAATGTTGACCAATGGAAGTTGATAAAACTAGGATATATAATAAATAAGAAAATGCAGTGGAAGGAAGAAAAGATAAGAAGGGCAGAAAAAGGAAATCAATTCATTCTCCTTAACTAAGAAACAAAAAGCCAGGAATTATAATAGAAAATGACAACAAAACACAAGCAAGGTCATTAAACCCACCACCTGCTTGTGTGATTCCCTTTCTCCTCATTGGACTGAAAGTTCCAGAAGGGTAGTGACTTTGTCTGCTGAGATATTTATGGCTTGTCTGTGAGAGTTTGGGAAGGTACAGCTCTGCCCCTCAGTTTTCTTTTTATTCTTATCTTCATCCACATTTTGTTGTTGTAAGCATTAAATAATTAAAACTGTATAAAGTGTTTAGAGACGTGTCTGATAACTCAAAATATATTCCTGTCATTGTTATTGTTTTTGTCATCATCAGCATCACCTGCTGAAATGTAAACACTAATGTAGTGGTTGGCACCATGGAAGAGGTACAGCCATGCCTGGAACATGGAAGAGGTACAGCCATGCCTGGAACATGCAGTCAAACTGGTGAATGGACAGCAACGACTGTGGTCCAGTGCCTGTAATCTCAGCTTTCACTGTCTGGTTGTGAGGTCCTTGCTCTAACCTGCTGGATGTGGACAACTAGTTGTCACTGTCTCAATCCACCATGCATTCCCCTTCTTTTACACCATTTCTGATCTCTGCATACACAGCTACTATTGCTTCATGAGCTGAGCTGAGGCGGGGTGGGAGAAGGACATGCATAAGAGGAGTTTATTCCAGTTATGACTGTACTCCACACTTTCCGTCATGTGTGTCTTTCCACCTATAAAAGATTCCTCTTTTATGGGTGAAATTATATCTCAGTCTTTCTTCATCCTTCCCTGGCTGCAATTTATTTGGGTGAGTCTAAATTCTGGAAAGAAAAATGGATGACTGAAAAACTTTAACTTCCAGACTTTTAACAGGTAGAATCTAGCATTTCCCACAAACCAGAAGGTGCCTGTGAACCTGTGTGTTTGGGATCAGGATGCTCTCAGCTCACCTTTCAGCCTTAATCACAGCCCTGCCTCAGAACTTCCCTCTCCTTGGCTTCTTTCTGGGAGAAGGATCTCTAGGGCTCTCTTGTGACATTTTGGAAAAGTGTTTAGTGTTTCAATGTGCTTATGAGTAATAATTAAGAATAAAATACCTTTCTTTTTTTAGCAGGTCATCCATGGCCTACCATCCTGGGTGTAAAACCTGTGGTCATTTAAAAGAAAGCCTGAGGACTCATACTTCTCTCCTGCACTTTGACCTACTCTTGCCTCTCCTAATCCAGGGACAGGGCAGAAGCAACACAGCCACCCGCATCTGAAAACCTACTTACAGATGGCATGAATTCCCAGGACCTGTGACTTAGGAATTTAAGATGAAAATGAATGTGGCTGTGCTGAGAAGCACAGTGAAAAGAAATCATCTGAAAGGACATATTAGACATCTACAGAAGGTGCTTTGAAGCAGTTAGTATTCCAGACAAGTCTGGGAAACAAACAATCCTCAGCTGTGCCCCTTGTGATGCTAATGGACAGGCTCATGGGGAAGGAGAGTTTATGAGCCTTTAGCAAACATGAACAGCAGGTGTGTACATGGAGCTGCTATTCCTAGACCAGAGGAGCACTGGAGGTTTGAGCCATCCAACTCCACAGGCTCCTTCACCTCAGCAATGTGCACATCAAACACTCTAGGGCAGATTCTTCTCAGGGGTTTATTCCTCTCTGATCCTGCTCTGCTCTGACCTGTATAAAGGCAGAGCTGGTATCTGCTCAGCATCCTGCTCCCCATCCGGGATGCTGATGTTCAAGTGGCCCACAGCCACAAGGACACATGCTCTCTCTGCTGCTATTCTCCCATTGCCCTGCATGCTCAAAATCTGCTTTAATCTGTTACTTAAAACCTGATGTGGGTGGCGGACTTGGCCCGGTGGTTAGGGCATCCGTCTACCACATGGGAGGTACACAGTTCAAACCCCAGACTTCCTTCACCTGTGTGGAGCTGGCCCTCGTGCAGTGCTGATGCATGCAAGTAGTGCCGTGCCACGCAGAGGTGTCTCCTGCATAGGGGAGCCCCACACACAAGGAGTGCACCCCGTAAGGAAAGCCACCCAGTGCAAAGGAAAGTGCAGCCTGCCCAGGTATGGTGCCACACTCACGGAGAGCTTACACAGCAAGATGATGCAACAAAAAGAAACACAGATTCCCATGCTGCTGACAACAACATAAGCAGACGAAGAAGATGCAGCAAATAGACACTGAGAACAGACAACTGGGGTGGGGGGGAAAGGGGAGAGAAATAAATAAATAAATAAATAAATCTTAAAAAAAAAAAACCTGATTTGAGAAGATTAACAGTGCAACTTACAAAAATTACAAAGGCTTTTATCAGGCCTGGGCTGATCACATGGGCCCTAAGGAATTCCCAGGAGCTCCTCAGCTCCAGGCTCAGGCAGTTGTGCTGCTCCAAGCCATCTGCATCAAATTCCTCATGCAATACCTGGAGGCTCTGCAAAACACGGTCATGCTTCACAATTCACTTAATTATTCAGAGCACCAAATGTGCAGAGTTGGAGAAAATTTGAGAGCTGATTCGACTGCCTTGAGGCCTCCCAGGAAGTCCAAGGCTGGACATGGGGCTGTGGCCATGCATAGAAGGCACCTGTCCAAGGAGGCTCTCAAAGGCTATTTCATGAGCAAGAACTGTACTCTGAAAAATTCCCAATGTAACTGATGGATTTCCACAAGGCACAGTTGTAGTTTTGTCCCTTCATACCTGGTTGTTTCCTGGAACTGTCTGCTTTGTCTTCTCCATGAGGGTTAGAGAGCAAAGGGAAGTGTACGAGTCCCCGAAGTAATGTGCGGTGCTCAAGCCACATTGCTAAGGAGGATCAGTGTGTGCGGAGAGGTGAGGCTGTGCTCAACCGTGTCTGTACCTGCAAGTAAGCAGAAAGGAGCTGGTGTCCTCATAAGAAGGAACTCAAAAAACCCTCCTCAAAGAACTCCAAGCCTGGAGGCCCCTGCTCTCAGAACATTGACCTAGTTGCCTGCTTTAAATAAAGCTTGTGGTGCCAGCTCAGAGCCTTGGCTTTGCCATCAGCTTGCCTGGGTCACCTGGTCCCCTCTAATCTTGTCTTTGTCTCTGTGTCTTTCTTAAGCTCCCATCACCTCCCCTCAGGTTCTCTGTTCACCCGCACAGGTCGCAGCATCCCTGTCCTCTCCTAAGCTAGTTTGGGATGGTACTTCCAGGAGTTAATGATGGGTCTCGAATCTACTAAAATTGCCCTGGTTGTCATTGAAAATATGTACGAGATCATTCCACTTCCAATTTAGGATTGAGGACATGAAAGTCCTTTTCCTCAGGTGATACCAAGAAAAATCTAAATGAACAATTTATATAACATAAAATCACACATATCTGCTGAATTACTGAACAGTAGTGGACACCGCAGGTCCTTGGTGAAGGGGTTTCCTGAGAATGGTGCCCTTCCCAGTGAGCAGCACATTGCAGTGATTTGCAAAGGCCTCTGAGCGCAGGCAGACAAAAGAGGAGGCTGCTAAAGTGTGAGAAACATAAGCTGGTCAAGGGAAGCCAGCAAGGCTGTACTCAGGGTGCTGACATATGGGATTGACCTGAGTGTAGAGAACCACAGGTGAAATAATTTGTTTAGCCTAACAATTTTCCCTACCCACCCTTCCCCAGTGAGGATGAGACAACCTTTGCAACAAACACTGCTGGGTCAACAGGATACCTATCTATAAAAAAATACAGATAATGAATCTCTACTCCTACCACAACCATACATAAAAATTACACCCGATGTGGAGAATAGTCCTAAGTGTAAAAGCTTTAACCAGCTAAATTGTCATGGGTTTTATTCAAGATAATGAGAGGGCTTCAAATAAATTGCCTAGATGATAACAAAGGGAAAAATCTTTACAACCTCGGATAGTCAAATATTTCTTAGGAGGAACACAATAAAAAGCATTAAAAGAAAAAAAATTCCTGTACTTCATCAAAACTAAAAACCTCTGCTCCTCAAAATAAAAAGCCATGAAATGAGAGAAAATATTTTTTAGTACAGATATCAGACAAAGGATTTGCTCCTAGAATATGTATTATATGATGAACTAATCAAATAAAAATGACTTAGACTTCTAATTTAGCAAAAATGGGCAAAAGATTTGGACATTCACAAAAGAGTATATATTAATATACATATATATTAATATACAATATATCCTGATATATGATATAATGATCAAGAAGATGTTTCACTCCGTTATTAGGGAACAGCAAATATTAAAACCAAAGCGAGATGCCACTACAACAGCTGAACTTGAAAGAATAACAGTATCAAGTATGGGGGAGGCCAGACCCAGAGAAACTGGAGCTCTTGCTCCACTGGAGGGAGTGGTGCAACTACCGCATCAGACATGAACAGTAGTGAGTTAATTTCATGAGTCAACTTGGCTGGATTATGTTGGCCAGTTGTTTGGTCAAGCAGCCTTGACTTGATAGTTATTATATGTAGGAGATGAACTTCAATCATTGGTCAGTTGACTGCATCTGTGGCTGTCTACATCCACTATGGACAAAGGAGGTAGAGACCTTAAAGGATTTCAGCAGTGAAATCCCAGCTTCTCCTGGGGAATTCAATGTCATCTTCATCAAATTTCCCATTTGCAGCCTGTCCTACAGATTCACATTTATCAACCCCTTTGGACATATGAATATTTGAATAAATCTAAATGGATACCTACCTTATATCCAATAATTCCAAACCTGGGTATTTCTCCAAAATAATTAGAACATATATCCATGGAAATACATGTGCAAGGTGTTTCTTGCAGCTCCACCAGGGGACAGAAGCACTCTCACAAAGGCTCTGCAGCACAGGTTTTGGAATCACAGGACCTCAGAAAAAACCCTAAGGCTGCATCTAAGCAGGCAGATGTAAGCAAAATCCTTGAGCATCCTGAGCTCCATTTCCTTCATTTGTAACATAAGTGATAGAACCTACTTCAACAGATAGTTGTGAGATTAACTGAGTGATGCTCAGGAATAGGTGCTGGAAAGAGGAGGTGCTTAAAAAGCATTAGTTATATGATGATGGTGGTGGTGGTGTTGGGGACACCAGCCTGGGGTGATGTGTGTGGGAAGGAGGCTGGGCACTGGAAAGTCTTACCCATCACTGTGTTCAAGTGTCTCCAGTGTCACCACCACTCTGTCCCTCAATTCATGCTGACATCTCCTACCACCTCAAAGGCACATCCTGGCATTTCCTACTACTTTTTGCTCAGATAAGTCATCAAGCTTCCCCAGGGAGTCTTCACCCTGCTCCCTCTTTCTTATAGCTGCACCTAGAATAAGTGAGGACACTGCCCCCCTGGGAAAACACTGGGCTGTAGGTGAGCATCATCAGGGGTCAAGCAATATCATGGATGATACAGCATTGACCTCATCTCTCAATGGCTGGAAGGATATAAACTTACCATGTCAAGTAAAAAATAATTTTAAAAAGATCCACACACACTGGGCTTATGGGTAAAACTCAATTTGGAGAGAGAAAGACATCAGGTACAACTGCTATTTCCACACCTTCAGGTGGAACCTTGCACTGCTTTGCTTCTCAGGTGGCAGAGCTCAGGGCAGCAGAGCCTGCAGGGGCTGCCCCCTGAGTCAGGGGCTCAGGCCATTGCACCTTTAGGGTCTGAAGTGGCAGAAGGGTCTCTCCTGAAAGCCTGGGAAAGAAGGGGTGTGTTCGGCCCACCACGGGGCTTGGGGACACGGGTGAGCAGGAGGGTCATGACATGGAGCAGTCCAGGGAAAGAATCGCTGCCTCCAGGTCACCTGGGAAACAGGTTCTATTAGAGCAGGAAAAGGACACTTAAGTGGTCATGGGCCAGTCACTCAGATTGTGGGTCTATCTTGCGTTTGGGCTGTCATTGTTTTCCTGTAACACCTACGCACACTCACTCAGAGACACACATACTTGGACTCACAACAGCCCAAGGTTTCCACCTTACCAACCCCTGCCCTCCATACCAATTTATTTTTTTTTTTAAGATTTATTTATTTATTTATTTCTCTCCCCTTCTCCTCCACACCAGTTTTCTGTTCTCTGTGTCCATTTGCTGTGTCTTCTTCTTTGTCTGTCTCTGTTGTTGTCAGCGGCATGGGAATCTGTGTTTCCTTTTGTTGCATCATCCTGCTGCATCAGCTCTCCATGTCGGCGGCACCATTCCTGGGCAGGTCGCACTTTCTTTCCCACTGGGTGGCTCTCCTTATGGAGCGCACTCCTTGCACATGGGGCTCCCCTATGTGAGGGGCACCCCTGTGTGGCACGGCACTCCTTGCGCATATCAGCACTGCACACCAGCCAGCTCCACACGGGTCAAGGAGGCCCAGGGTTGGAACTGTGGACCTCCCATGTGGTAGATGGACGCCCTAACCACTGGGCCAAGTAATCTTCCCTCCATACACTTATAAACACACACAGATGAGCATGCACACACCACCCAGCACACACACACATGGATGCCTTGAAATGCCAACCCCAGTGCCCATGAGTTCCTCTCCTAGACCTGCCTCAGTCTCAGCACTGCAGCTGCTGAACCTCACATACACACCCCAGAGCCAGAACCTTTAGCACCCCAAGAACTGCTGGGAACTTCTGCTCCAAGGGCCTCAGCTTACAGGAAAGAGCAGAGGCTGGAGGGGCCAGTCACTTGCTCATGATGCCATGGCTTGTTAAGGGCACACCTCAGCCTGGAACCCTCCAAACAGGGTTTTGTCCCTCCCTGGAAGCCTCCAGAGATGATGAGCTGCCACACTCTGCCCTCTGTCCTGGGCCCTTCCTGGCAGGAACCTCAGCTTTCTTCCTGGAGGCTCAGCTGGCCTCAGGGCCATGGGAGAATGGTGGAGAGAGGGAGGGTCCTCATGGCTGTGGGCCACCTGGACATCAGCATTCTTGATGGGGAGCAGGAGTCAAGCAGATACCAGCTCTGCCTTTATACAGGTCAAAGTGGAACAGGATCAGAGAGGAATAAACTCCTGAGAAGGGTCTGCCCTCAGGATGTTTGATGTGTGCATTGCTGAGGGTGAAGGAGCCTGTGGGGCTGGATGGCTCAAACTTCCAGCTTTGCTATCATCTAGGAATAGCAGCTCTACATACACACCTGCTGCTCATGTTTGCTAAAGGACTCATAAGCTCTCCTTCACTGTGTGCTTGACCATTAGCATCTCAAGGGGCACAGCTGAGCCCCTTTTATTTCCTGAACTAGCCTGGAATACAAACTTATCCAAATGTACCTTCTGTAACTGTCTACTCTCTCCTTTCACACCATGTCCCTTTCACTGAACTTCTCACCACAGCCACACTCATTTTCTTTCTGAATTCCTAAGTCACAGGTCCTGGGAATTCATACTGTCTGTAGGTAGGTTTCCAGATGGGGGTGGGTGTGCTGCTTCTCTCCTGGTCCTGGATTAGGAGAGGCAAGAGTAGGTCAAAGTGGTGGAGAAGTGTGAGTCTTTAGGCTTTTTTTCAAATGACCATAGGTTTGAGGTCAAAGATGGTAGGCCATGGTTGCCCTGCTGCAAAAAAAAAAAAAAAAAAAAGGTATTTTATTCTTAATTATTATTCATAAACACATTTAAACACTAACCACTTTTCCAAACTGTCACTAGAAAGCCCTAGAAATACTTCTCTCAGGAAGAAGTCAAGGAGAGAAGGGTTCCAGGGCAGGGCTGTGTTTGATGCTGAAAGGTGAGCTGAGAGCATCTTGATCCCAAACACATGGGTTCACAGGCACCTCTGAGTTTGTGGGAATGCTAGATTCTACCTGTTAAAAGCATGGAAGTTAATATTTTTAAGACATTTTAGGTTCACCCCATTAAATTGGGATCAGGGGAGGATGAAAAAGGGTGAGGTAAAATTTCACCTGTGAAAGAGCAATCTGGAGATGATGGAACACATTGAAGAAACCATGGGGTATGATCATAACTGGAATAAATTCCCCTTATGCAAGTCCTTTCTCCATCCAGTCTCAGCTCAACTCGTGAAGACTCGGAATACATCAAAAAGATGCAGCTCATGAAGCAATAGGAGCTGTGTATGCAGAGCTTGGGAACATTATAAAAGGAAAGAGAAGGCAGGGTGGATTGAGACAGTGCCAAGTAGGTGTCCAGGGCCAGCAGGATACAGTGAGGACCACAGAACTGGACAACGAATGCTGAGATTACAGGCATTGGACAGCCATTGTTGCTGTCCATTCATCACTTCAAATTCTTATTCCAGGCATGGCTGTACCTCTTCCTTGGTGCCAACCACTACCTCAGTGGAATTTTCAGTCCAAGAGGAGAAAGGGAAATGCACAAGGAGGAGGTGGGGTGAATGGCATTTTGTTTACCTTTTCCATTATAATTCCTATTTGTTCCTTAGTTAAGCAAAATGAATTGATTCCTTTTTCCTCTCTACTTAACTATTCTTCCTTCCATTGCATTTGTTTATTATATACCTTAGTCATGCAGATTTCATCGGTCAACATTATACCTCAACATATATTTGAGTATCTTCATATTGAGCTCATCATTATCCATAATTACCACTTTCTCTTCTTTCTTGATACATTCCCATGGTTTGTTGGATTTTTGGGGAATTCTAATTCCAAATGTCAATTCATATACTGTTTTATTTCACCTACTTTGTTTAACAGTGTTTTTTAACAACAGTATTAAAATGTCCAACCCTATTTTCAACCATTAAAGGAAAATTAATCTAAACAAAATATTAACAATTTAATGAGATTTTTTCAACTCTGTTTCTATTCCTATGTCTTCTTCTTACTTGGATTCTTCTTTATTTATTGCAGTATATCCTTGAGCAATTTCCTTTTAAAAATATTCATGTACTGTACATTTCCTTGTTGTGAACATCTAAAAAGTAAAAGAACATTTGCTACTATAAATGTGAATTATGTATTGTCTCAGCATAGAATTCTCCATTCAAGTTTATTTTTTTCCTCAGATATGTTACAAATGCCACCTAGTAACCAATGTTGCAAGGGCAAAGTCCAATGCCAGTTTGATCATTGCCTCTTTGTAGTAATTTTTCTCTTTTTCTAGACTGTTTTATAGCATATACATACAAATATTTTACTGGTAAATATTTGAACAGATGAGTAGCTGGGAGACTTATCAAGTTCCTAAAACAGCATCACCTCTGAAAAACAAACATGGACACCAAGCAAATAGATGTATATTCTAAGTAGATGGAAAAGCCAGATCAGAGGGACATCAAAGTGACAGGTGACAGGAGGACCTTGGGCTGGCCACCCCTCCCTCAAGTATTGACACATTTACATACTGACAATTGTGTAAATGCAGGACTGAACCTCTCCCCTCTCCACCACACTCAGCCTCTGCTCTCCTGTCCAGGGCTGACCCCCAGGTGACTCTCAGCCATGAGGACCCTTGCTGTCCTCTCTGCTGTTCTCCTGTTGACCTTCCTGACCATGCTGTGCCCTTTGGAGAAAGTGCTGAGGAGGAGTCTGAGGCCCAGAACAATGATGTGGCCATCTCCTTTCTGGAGGATGAAAGGGCCACTAGAGAGGCTGCAGGTGAGAGCCCAGAGGTGTCACCATGAAGCCATGATAACATTAGGAAATGAGGGCCTCCAAGCTAGAGACTTTTCTGGGTTCTTAGAACACCAGAGGATTCGATTCCAGGAGGAGTGAGTGGGAGCCTCAGAACTTCAGGGTCTGAGGCTAAAGCAGCCTCTTTAAGTTGCTCCTTAGCACCTGCAGGCTGGGCTCAAAAGCTGGTGTGTTTGGATGGGTTGGAATGAGAGGTGAGTTATTCTGATTTTGGAAGCTGTATCATAATGGTTGTCATAAGTCTGTAAATCATAGACAAGAAGGATCAAAGAATGAGATCCTTCATGAGCAACTCCTAGAAAGATTACTTCTGCTTTATGACAATCATATGAATTCTCTGTCCATTTATGGATGGTGTATGTTTTTTGAGTAGTAGCACACGTGTCACTTTTTAGAGCATCTCCCCTGGTCTGCTCTACCTCTCCTCTTTCCTTCATTTCCCACTGTGCCTGGAACATCCCTTCCCTTTCCTGGCCCTCACCAGAGACTCACCTGCTATTGCAGAACTGGGCTCTGCATGATCTGAAAGTGACATGTGGGGACCTGTAATCTCAATGGCAACTGATACAGGTTTTGCTACCCCTGAGCAGTGACGACTGTGATGCAAAACAGTGCAAAATCCAATCTGAAGATCTTGAAAAGAGCGATTTTACTCTGTATACTTTGTGCTTTTCCTAACTTCTCTATCCAAATAAAATTAAAGTTTTAACCTCAGTGTTTGGCTTTTTTTTTGTTTGTTTGTTTGAGTTGGTATGGCTTATCAGTCCTGTCCAATTTCATTGTGAATTCTGTCCTGAATGGTTTACATTAAGAGGAACCTGCCTTTGCATCCCAGTGATCCACAATTTGAGCATCAGATGTCAATTAAATTTAAAAAAGAACAAAAAGAAAATAATGGGTTCATCAGTCAGTTTGAATCTGAAGAATTCTACATGTTCATAATGCTATTCTAAAGAGGACATCACTATAAAATTTACAAAATGTGGTTGTTGATTCAAAGGAAAGGTAGATATGATAGACTGCTAATTTTCATTAATTTTAATTAGTGGGAAGTCATTGATACACATGGATATTTTTCTTATTTTTAACAAAAATGTTCGATAAGTATTTTTTCAGTCTGTATAAATGGCATAGAGTAAACTAAAGCTTAAGTGAATCATAGGCAAAGAAAAATGAGAAGGTTTCTACATAGGAACCCCTGACCAGCATAATGGATTCAATTACTAAGCAGAAAGGTGATCCCAGGAGCTGCTCAATGAGGTGAGACCCAATAACTAGTGATCACAATTCAGATTGTGCTCATGAAATAGCCTTTGAAAGCCTCCTTGGACAGGATCCTTCTACACATGACCACAACCCAGTGTCCAGACTTCTATTTGCTATGAGACCTCAAGCCAACATGTAGCTCTTGGCTTTAGCCTCCACCTCTTCACAATGGGTTGACCTCTCCTCCGTGCTCTGAATGATTAAGTGAAGAGAGAGCTGTGACCATGCTGTGCAGAGCCTCTGGGTATTAAATGGGAAATTTGGTGCAGATGGCCAGGAGTGGCACAATTGCCTGAGCATGGAGCTGAGGAGCTCCTGGGAATTCCTTAGGGCCCATATGGTCTACCCAGGCTTGATAAAAGTTCTTTATAATTTTTCCAATTTGGACATTAATCTTCTCACATTAGATTTTAAATAATGGATTTAAGGAGAAATTAAGCCATTCTACCTGAGACAATTGAAGTCTAGAAACCTGGTCATGATGAAGGAGATAGAAAAAAAAAATGCAGAACAGACATAAGAACTCAGAATGGCCAATATTGTGAGACAATTTTTTTTAGGGACAGATGACCTATGTATCAGCAGAACCATGACATATAATTAAAAAGACTATTTTAATTGTATAGGAAAGAGGTGAATTAAAAAGCAAAGGGAGAAGTGGATGTGCCTTATGCAATTGAACTCCCATCTACCATATAGTAGGTCTGGGTTTCGATTCCTGGGGCCTCCTGGTGAAGTCAAGAGGCCCACGTAGAGAGTTGGTCAATGTGGAGAGCTCGCACAGCAGGATGAAGCAAAAGAAAGAGAAACAGAGAAGAGACAATAAGAGAAACAGCAGATCAGGATGTTGAGGTGGCGCAAGGGATTGAACACGTCTCTCCTACTCATGATGGTCCCAGAATTGGTTCATGGAGCCACGTAATGAGAAGACAAGCAGACACTGAAGAACACACAGCATATGGACACAGAAAGAAAAGAGTGGGCCCCAAAGAATGGGGGTGGACATGGGGAGAAATAAATAAATCTTTTATTTTTAAAATTTATTATTAGCTTTTATTTTTAAAGATTCATGGATTACATAAGATATTGCATTAAAAATTATAAAAGACCTTTAAACTCATCGCTATATTCCATTTTACTAGTAAGGGAAACTGACATTATGTTGGGATTCACTTTGCATGAAGTTTTGGGTCACAGACTGGTTCAACAATGGTGGCAGAGGAATACTGATATGGGATGTTATTGACAGCCTATATGTGGTTGACAGGGAGTTATACAGGGCATATGTCCAGGGTACATGGTAATGTTTAGATATACTCATAGTGGAAACAATTAAAAACAACAGCTGGGGGGTACAGGGTTCCTGACCGGGGGGTCTCTGTTGTGGTCCCTGGAGGAGCAGCGGCAGTCCCCCAGGTGCAACGGTAAGAACCAGGAAGGAATGAGGGCCCAACAGTGGGCTCCTGATACTGACTATGCTTGTGAGTCTATACACCTGCAATAAGAACAAGGCCTAGAGTAGCATTGTGCCTGGGAGTTTCCTCCTGACAGCCTTCATGTTACTCAAATGTGGCCAGTCTCGAAGCCAAACTCAGCATGTAGATGTGGTGCATTCCCCCCAGTGTGGGACATGACACCCGAGGATGAGCCTCCCTGGCACCAAGGGATCACTACCACATACCAGATGAAGATGCAACTAGAAAATGACCTTGAATTAAAGGTTCAATGCAGATCAGCAGAATATCCCTGTCTACATATAATAACATGACTTCAAAATGCTGTTTGACCTAATGTAAGGGGGAAATGGAAAGGAGAAATGAGTTTATAAGACTACGAGTCTCTAAAAAAGAGTCTGGAGGTTGTCAGAAGGAATGCCCTTATGCACAACTGAGCAGAGCCTAAGAGACAGATAAAGTAGATACAACCCCAGGTATTGGTTCTTTTGAGGGATAAAGAGACCCACGGGTTCTATCGTCATGGCAGATGGGGTTCACTGCCATGTCAGATGGCCCTTCTTTGGAGCAGGTGTTTCTGCGTGATGGAGCTGGACTCAGAGGGGATCTCTTTTCACAAGACTTGCATGCTACTTTACTGGAATTGTAGTTGGTGCTGGGATTTAAGATATATTTAGGGGATTTGAACCTCTGGCCTGACAATATGATACCCAGACCCAGAGCCTCAACAGACTTCAGCTCCTACACTCGGATTTATTGGACTTACCCCACTCAGCTAACATGGAGTTGAAGAAGGTCAACCACCACACCATGGAGCCTACAGTGTCTACAACTGAAAGCAGGAGGAGTGCATCCAGTATCCATGTGGAATCTAAGCCTCCACTTGACATAGAAGTGCAATGGACACAACCAATCCAATGTCCACAGAGAAAATGTGGCATGGGTGTGGGAAGGATAGCCATGGTGGCTACTGGGTGTGGGGAATGGGAGGAAGAGATGAGATGTGAAGGCGTTTTCAGGACGTGGAGTTGTCCTGGGTGGTGCTTCACGGTCAATTACGGGACATTGTAGATCCCCCCAGGGCCCACTGGATGGAACGTGGGAGAGTGTGGGCTATGATGTGGACCATTGACTATGGGGTGCAGTGATGCTCAGAGATGTACTTATCAGGTGCAATGGATGTGTCATGATGATGGGAGAGAGGGTTGCTGTGGGGGGAGTGGGGGGTGGGGGCAGTGGGTTTGAATGGGACCTCATATTTTTTTAATGTAATATTTTAAAAAAATAATAAAAAACAAAACAAAAAAAACAAAAACAAAAACAAAAAAGATTCCATATACCCCACTCCCCACACGCCTCACTTCTCCCACATTAACAACTTCTTTTATCAGGGAAGTACATTCATTGCATTTGAAGTGTACATTTTGGAGCATTGCTACACAGCATGGATTATAGTTTACATTGTAGATTTCACTCTCTCCCAGTCCATTCAGTGGCTTATGAAGGATATATAGTATCCTGCATCTGTCACTGTATTATCATTGAGGACAACTTCAAGTACTGAAAATGCCCCAATATCACACCTCTTTTTCCCTCTCCCTGCCTTCAGCAACTCCTGTGGCCACTGTCTCCACATCAATGACATGATGTCCTCCATTGCTAGATTCACAATGTTTCTATAGTAGAATACCAATAAGTCCACTCTAATCCATATTTTATTCCTCCTTCTTGAGTACACCTGGATGGCAATGTCCACTCCACTTCTAAATTGAGAGGATGCCTAGATTCCATATGGCTAATGGATTGAATTCTGTTTTCTGTTGTAGATGCTCTGAGTTCCCTGGTGTGGTGGTTGACCATTATAACCTCCCTTTTAGCTGACCTGGGTAAGTCCAACAAACCAGAGAGGTGTTGCAACTCTGCTGAGGCTAAGGGCCGAGCTGGCATATAGACAATCCAAAGATTCAACTCTCCTGAGCATACAACAACCCCAGCACCAACCACAGGTTCAGTAAAAGTGACAGAAGAGGTGTGCATAGACAGGTCACATCTGAGTCCCACTCCATTACACTCAGGATCACAAATTCCAAAGTAGGGCCCACTGGCAATATACCATCTGTCATTACTGTAGGGCCTGGGTGTCATTGTAACCTAAGGAACACCAGTACCTGGGGTTGTATCTACCTTGACTGCCTCTGAGACCCTGCTGAGATGTTCATAACTGTGACCCACTCTGATAAACCCCTGGCTCATTTTGAAGTCTCTTAACCATATAAACTCATTTGTGTTTACCATTTCCTCCTTTTATTCAGGTCTTTTTCTTGTTGCATCAGCAGCTGGTGCTTGATAATATTCCCTCTGTACAAGGGAGGCTCCTCACTGGGGGTCATGTCTCACACTGGGGGAAATGCTGAGTTTAGCTTAGAGAGTGGTCACATTTGAGCAACATGGAGACCCACAGGAGATAACTTTAAGGTACCCTGCAGCTCTAGGCCTAGCTGAAATTTCAAGCACACAGGCTCATAAACATAGTCATCAGCATCAAGGGCTCATAATTGGACCTTCCTTATTATGGGTATTTGACATTGTACTTGGAGAATTGTTGCTGCTCCATTGGAGAGTGTGACAGATTTCCCAGAATGGGAATTCAGCACTCCATTAGTTGTCATGTGAAACTCTATCCTCTATGTTAATAGCCAAGGAACATTTGAAGATAGTTCTATATCCTATATGTATGCCCTGGAGAACTCCCTTCCATCCATGCATCCCTCATCAGTGACACTGCACATCAGTGCTCCTCCTCTGCCATAGTTGAAGTCCTCTGTGATCCAAAACTTCTTCAAAAATGAAGACTAATATATTCTCAAATTCAATTAACAGAAAAATGACATGGTAATGATAGTTTCAAAGATTAGAAATAGAATATATAATTTAGAAAAATTAAAGTAACAGAAAAAATTAATTGGGGTATTAAAAAAGTGAAAAACATAAAAAGAAAAATTTTTTGATGTGCTGCCTTTAATCACTGTAATAGGTGTTGCCCTATATGTACAGTGGTAAGGCAATCATTTATTTCTCAGTATCTACATCCTTTATTATTATTATTATTATCATCATCATTATGTCTTCAAAAAGGCTTAGTTCACAATTTTGTCACATATATAATATAGGGAACTCTCATATACTCAACATCAAGCCTGTTTTCTCTTCCCTAGTAATGACCTTTTTATATGTGAATGATACATTCCTTCATCTGATGTACAAATAATGAAACAGAGCTACCAACCGTGGTTCCATTATGGTTTACATTTTAGTTTGTACACTTTTATAATATTATCAGTTACATTATGATTTACCTGATGGTTTACATTTTAGACTATATACCTTTATAACTTCTTGGTGATATTTAACATGGCCTGGATCCATCACTGCAGGATCATGCAGGACACTTCTATTGCCTCCCAGTTATGCCCACTTCCAACTATTCCACTCCTCTCTTCCCCTCCCCTTGGGGCCCACAGTGACAACCAATTCCATTGCTTGAAGGACAAGATTCATAGATCCTTGCCACAATGCTGAGGGCTTGACCCACTGGTCTGTCCTCCCCCATTGGGATCCAACCATGCTCTTGAGAGACACCCTTTCCTCTTTTGAGGTCACTAGGCCTCTATAGGATGGGGCTGCAACACCTTCCTGCCCATTGTATAGGTCTCCACCTGCTCATATAACACTCTATGACATGATGAGCACTCTCACACTCCCTAGAAGCCTTCCCCGGGTGCACCCTCTGCCAGATGTCCCCTGTCAAACAATTTAAACCAGTGAACCTTCCTTACTATATTTTCTAAAGGTTTTTTTCAACATTGTAGTTTCAACCACATACCTGACAAACTCCTATGCTCACTTTCCCCCTCCCAGACATTCCCTCAATTCCTTGGATGATCTGACACATCCTCCCAACTCTACCCCCATCAAGCCTCCAAAGCTCCACCCAATAGTATCCCAATACTCCTGTCTTATCCCTTTGCCGCACAACTAATTAAAATAGATGTAATGGTTTCTGTATAGGAAGAAATTAAAATGAAATTTGTAATCTAACCAGGAAAGCACTTTGCATGCAAAAATGTTTCAAATATGTTTTTAAACTTTCATGCTTGTAGAAAGGCTCATCTATCCAAAAAACACTGACATGCTGAAAGATTTAGTTCCTAAGGTTTTGGAAATCAGAAGCAGAGACAATACATTCTTTTCTATTGTATCTTTCTTATTCCAACTCAAAACCTTGATATTACAATAAATATTAGTTGAAGTTGTAGGAATTTTACTGAAAACCCTTAAGCTCAAATCCATACATTGAATTCAAGTCTTCCTCCCCCCTGCTTTTGTGCCTGATGTGGAGTGAAGCAGCAAGTAAAGGGCCATTGACCTAACAGGGAACAGCAGCCTCAGCCCAGCCAGCCGCGTGGCCTATAGACAGGACATGGCACTGCACACCTCCAGAGAGCCCTGCTTTTGTGTATTTGGAGCCAGCTCAGCCCTTTTGACCAGGGGACAGTGAGCAGGGTGCTACACACAGCCGTGCCACAGAAGGCTTGGAAAACTGCTTTAAAATGGTAACTAGCACTTCATGACTGCCACCCTGTGCCAGGAGCTGTGCTAAGACTTTCACTGTCATTATCTCTTAGTCCTCAAATGGGTCCTGTGAGGAAGGTACAATTAGTATATCACAACTATTAGCATGATCCTTATTTTGTGAAATTGGAAATGGATGCCCAGGGACATTAGGTGTTTCAAAGAGATCAAGGTCACATGCAGGTGGTGTTGATTCTGTTTTTTAAAATACACTATTAATTTTATTTTCTTAAAAAGCAACTTAGATTACATTAAGGTTACTCAAAAAATATGGGGGAATTTCCATATGCCTCACTCCTCCCTCTCACAATGAGGAAAATAGATATTTTCCAAAAGAAAGAGATATAGGACCTTGTAAAATTGTGACCATCTCTTTCAAGGGATTGATTTTTTTTTTAATAATCAAAATTGAATGACTCCCCCTTCCATATCTGATGGGAGAAGCACTAGTTGCCCTGATACCTCCAAGGAGCCCTCTGCAGAGCACATTTCTCCTATTTAATCTTTCTGTAAGGTTCTGTTTCTATTGAGTCACTCTTCACCTTGCCCTCCACCACAGCTGCTCTTTTCCAGCTTTCTTTGACTCACTCAGCAGACTGCAGTAGTGATTCTTTCCCTACCCCATCTGAAGAAACCAAGTAACTCAGAGCAGTTATGTGTAATAGATTTATAAACTGAAGCTTTTATGTAATAGGTGGGAATTACAGAGCATCACAAAATAGACAAGAAAATACAAGTCTGTTTGATCCTATCATTTGATAAATCTCCATCAGGATTTCCAGCCTGGGATATTGCTCTCTGCTCATGACGAGTCTAGGTCCAAAATTGCAACCATTCCCTCTACTCTTGTGGTCATCTTACTAACCTCAAATTCTTCTTCAGTTCTTCTTTAGGGGAAATTATGTCCCAGTCCTCTCATAAGTTACTTTGGATGGTACATCCAGTGGTTAATAATGAGCCTCTGAACTAGCAAATTTGACCTGGTTTTCATTCAAAATACATATGAGATCATTCCACTTCCAATTTAGGATGTGAGGATGTGGAAAAACTTTCCTCAGGTTGCACCAAGAAAAATCTAAATGAACAATTCAGATAAGTAAAATCACACATATCTCTGGAAATACTGAACAGTAGTGGACACTACAGGGCCTTGGTGAAGTGGTTTCGTGAGAACGGTGCCCTTCCCAGTGAGCAGCACATTGTAGTGATTTCCAAAGGCTTCTGAGTGCAGATGGACAGAAGGGGAGGTGGCTGAAATGTGAGAAACTCAACCTGTCAAGGGAAGCCAGCAAGGCTGTCCTTAGGGTGCTGTCATATGGGATTGACCTGAGTCTGGAGAAGCCCCAGGTGAAATAAATTGTTTAGCATAACAATTCCTCCCTACCCACCCTTCCCAGAGAGGATGAGAAAACCTTTACAACACATACTGCAGGGTCAACAGGGTATCTGTCAAAAAAATTTACAGATAATGGATATCAACTCCTACCACACTCCCTGCATAAAAACTATACCAAAGGTGGTATATAGTCCTAACTGTAAAAACTTTTAACCAGCAAAAGTGTCATAGTTTTTATTCAATGCACAGAGATGGTTTCAAATAAAGTGCCTAGATGATAACACAGGAAAAAATCTTCACAGCCTGGGACAGGCAAATATTTCTTTGGGGGAACACACACACACACAAATATTAAAAGTAAAACAGTCATGAACTTTATCAAAAGTAAAAATCTCTGCTTTTCTTACTTTAAACAAATATTTTCAATAAATACAATTTTTTCAGTCTCTATAGATGGCATAGAGGAAACTTAAGCTTATTGAATCCCAGGCAAAGAAAGAAATGAGAAGCGTTCTAAGTAGGAATGACTGGCCAGCCTAATGCATTCAATTACTAACCAAAGAGGAGCGCCCAGAAGCTGCTCATTGTGGTGATACCAATAACCAGTGAGCCACAGGGACCCCAGGACACAAAAAGATAAACGAGTGAGCCAATGTCCTAGAGAGGATCTGGTTGCAACCCTCCACCCTTTTGAAAATTTAAAGTCTATTAATTATAATAACCCCTACTAAGTTTAATAAAATGCAGGTAGGAAATACATATGTGTTTATAAGGCCAAGGAACTAAGTCAGCATATCATTATGACAAGACACTTACTTATAAACTGACTGCCAATCAAAGCTTAAGAACACATTTTCAATATTAAAATTTCAATAAAAGGCAGTGTTTTAAGAGTGCCATGACATGTCAAAAGAAACCATTTTTGTTATTGAAAATAATCTGTCCTTGGATTTTGAATCATCTTAGGGACACAACCTTGTTCAGGAGTCAGGTATTTGACTCCAAAAACTGCAAAATCACCTAGCTTCCTCTTGGTTGTGGTAAGATTACAAAACCCTAGAAAGGAGGAAATTAAGGACAAATGCAAAAAAGTTAAATTTACTTTCATACAGTTTTAATACAATGGTATTATTAAGTTTGTTATTCTTCTTGACTATATTTATCTGCCATTTAATGTGTTAGAGATTTTCAAAACAAATCAGGCATACAAAATGTATTATGTAATACATTTTCTTGAGAGAATATAAATACCAAATTTGTATCAATATTTAATCCTCAAAATAAATACTTTTGGTTTTCAAAAGTATTGATTCAGCATTAAGCAGTGCAAATAGTGGCTAGTGTTCTTGACTGTGCACTGACGTCCTTCCAAGATGTGAAACAATCTACAATGAACTCCAGGCTGGTCCTTCTGCTCTCACCAGAAGCCCCTTGAGCAGAGCTCCCTTCCACATCAAGAGCCTGGTTCTCTGCCTTTATGTTCCAATATTCTAGGTGTCCCAGTGTCCCTAAGTGACCTTTTTCTGTTCTTCAGAGAGGCTACCATCATGTTCCAATTCCTCCATTCTATACCAACTTTAACCACCTTTAATGTTTCTGAAATTCTATATGCATCTTCTATCTACATGCAAATGCAAATGCATGCAAGTGCTTATGCTTCATTTTATTTAATTCAACCTCTATAATTGCTCAATACATACCACTTTAGGATCAAGGGAATACAATGATTCAGTGAATATCCATTAATCACCTATGTTTTCTTAGTCATCGCACAGTCTTATAGCTGCCTATCTTGCCATGCTGTATGGTAGGAAGAATGGTGATCTTGGTTTGGGAGGTGAGGAGTTTGAGATAGGGTAAGAGTTGGGCTTTTATCCTTAGATCCATCTGCCTCCACAGCCAATGGTCTCAGAATCTACCCACCACCACCGCGAAACCATGTCAAAACTTCCCTATTCTTGCACATATTTTTTAGGAGGTAATGAGATCTGAATCCAGGATCTTGGACAGGGAAGCAGATGCTCAACCTATTGAGCTACTCCTGCACATTCTACTTCTTCACTTGCACCACACTTTCAACTGATGGTCTTGATCTAAGGCACAAAGAAAATAAAGGTCATCAGATGGGAATTTCACAGACTTCAGCTTGCAAAACCACCTAAATGCATCTCTATTTGCCTTCTTGTTTCTTCCTGGAAAGACATATTCCTCTCCTCCAAGGCTGATACCACCCTCCCCCATCTTGGCTTTGGGCCTCTTCCCTTACCAGAGCTCCAGGAAACTCTGGAATCAACTAATTATCCTTTTATCTCCTATATTTTCAAATCCTTCATCTCCTTCTCATAACTATAATTAAATGCATAAATCTTTTTTTTGATATATGTTTTCTTATTTTTAATTCATTTTTTAAAAAAATATTACATTCAAAAAATATGAGGTCCCATTCAACCCCACCACCCCCACTCCCCACTCCCCCCAAAGAAACACTCTCTCCCATCATCATGACACATCCATTGCACCTGGTAAGTACATCTCTGGACATCGCTGCACCCCATAGTCAATGGTCCACATCATAGCCCACACTCTCCCACGTTCCATCCAGTGGGCCCTGGGGGATCTACAATGTCCCGTAGTTGTCCATGAAGCACCATCCAGGACAACTCCATGTCCCAAAAACACCTCCCCATCTCATCTCTTCCTCCCATTCCCCGCCCCAGCAGCCACCATGGCCACCCTTCCGACACCAATGCCACATTTTCTCTGTGGATATTGGATTGGTTGTGTCCATTGCACATCTCTGTCAAGTGGGGGCTTAGATTCCACATGGATACTGGATGCAATCCTCCTGCTTTCAGTTGTAGGCACTCTAGGCTCCATGGTGTGGTGGTTGACATTCTTCAACACCACGTTAGCTGAGTGGGGTAAGTCTAATAATTCCGAGTGTAGGAGCTGAAGTCTATTGAGGCTCAGGGCCAGGCTATCATATTGTCAGTCCAGAGATTCAAATCCCCTAAATATTGATATATTTTTTTTAGTCTCTCACCACCTGTAGCTATCACCCTGTCTTGCCTCCTCTTCAGAGGTAAAGGAAACTTCTTGGAAGAGTTACCTATATCCAATATTTTATCTTAACTCCCATTTTCTCCCCAACCCTCTGCAATGTGGCTTCTGCCTCAAGCTCTCCCATGAAACAGCACTTACCAAGTCCCTGTTGTAGATACTTGTTTTCTGGCCAATATCTGCTCCATGCCTTACCTAGAGGTTCAGAGGGCTGTACCCCTATTTTCCTGCCTTACTTTATAATGAGGGCATGTGTCTGTGATCCACTTCTAGGTAAGTGGAGCAGAGAAGTCTGGTAGTGGGTGACTTGGAAAAGACTTTCATCTATGATAGAAATGCAGACAAGCCCACATAAAATACATGCTTGTGGTTGTGGGACAATGTGATGCTTGGTGAGACACGACCATCTCAAAAACCTGAAAAAGTTCAAAGGCCTTTCATCAGAACATCTGCTCCTGGGGATACATTATCATGTCATATCCTGAACAGCAGATCTCTATTTCCTATCCATGTGTTTCTTTGGAGTTCCAATCCTGGATCATCTGCAATAAGGAAGCTGGCAGCTAAGGTTGGCAAACCCAGGGCTTCCTGCCAGGTCTCTCTGTCTCTAAAATACATGCTCTCAGAGGATGCCAGGTTTTCTCAGCATGTGGGTGGTCCAGAGTGAGAAGATCCAGTGGGCTGAGCCTTTTTGCAGGCTCAGAAGAAAGTGTGTTGCAATACCTTTGATCTCAATTATATTTGAAATATCAGACCAATTAGACCACCCTAGAAATCTGGCTACTTTCTTCACAAGCACTGCATTCAGAAAGTCTGCACATACATTGAGGCACTGTGTGGTTCACTCTATTTCTAATGTATTCTCCAACATTGATATATTTGTTGAATTAGTTTCTTGGCTACTTCTCCTTTATGATATATCCCCATGACCAAAAAATAGAATATGAATGCGTAAGTATTTCATAAAAAATTAAATTTGTGATGGAAATACCAACAAATACTAGAGTTACAAATAACATCACAAGTAGACTGGTAAATTAGCCTCCAGTTTAGATTTTAAAAATGAGAGCATGTAGGTACCAGAACCATGAATTCTACCAAATCTGAGAGAACACACATGGCCTGAAGTAGCATAGTGATATGTGAAAGTTAGATTTGTGAACACATGACAAATGACCCTTTTCCCAAGGAAAGTGTCCACTGTATAGTTGTACCCAAAAGTGGCTTGAAGTCATTGAAATGCTACCCCCTTCTGTTGATGCTGTGGATTTCTCCTACACTCTTCTGCTGGGGAGATTGTTTCTGCAATCACTCTCTCTCTTTCATCACCATCAATTTCTTCTCCACCTACTTACTCTTGCCAGCATCAAAATATGCTTATTAAATGGCTTCTTACATGCAACTTCCTCTCTTACATGCAACCACAATGACAGCACAACTTCCCAAACAAAAAAACACTTTGTCCTGTCTTCACCCCCTTCCTCACTGCTCCTTCTCTCCTCTGCCTACTGCTTTCAGGCTTCTGTCTGCTCCAAGCCCTGAGAGGGCTCTGGTCACAGTGACACCTCCATAACACTGAATTCAAATAACAATCCTTAACATTCATGTTTCTCAACTTGTCAGCTATATTAGGTCTAATTGATTATTCTGTCCTTCCTGAACACTTACTGCTGGTGTCCTCTGGCTTCTGCCTCCAAAAAATGAAACCTTCTTTGGGTTTATTGAGGCAAACTCCCCCCAAAAGAGACTCTAGACTTGAACTAAATCAACTCGATTTCAGAACCTAAAATGGTGGTAGGCTAAACACAAGAGCCACAAAGACACTGGGTTTTTTGTGTTGTCTTAAATTTCTCTCAATTCCTTTACCAGAAACAGTCTTATTTCTGTTGTCCAAAAGTATGTGGGTGAAAACTACTGTCTGTGCTTAATGCACAAGTTGAGGGTCTTAATCATGTCCCAGAAGAAAAATCAAAGAATTTCATAGAGGAAATACCATGTAACAAAAAACTACTGCTGCATCTGTATTTTAAAACCTAATTATCTCATGTATGTGCTTCTTTATGTTTTTCTTTAATACTAAGGGAGTTGGTCCTCTGCATGAGAAGGGCAGATAAGAGAAACAATGAAGAAGGAAGAATTTGGGAAAAGTAGAAATGTCTGGGGGAGAAGTAAGGCAATTTTTGCAATGCTACTGTGTGCAAGGAGTGGCATGCCACACAGGGATGCCCCCGTGTACATAAAAATGATCAATCTCAGAAATAATTTTTAAAAGATATAGGAAAGTAACCAGGAAATACTATTATTTACTCATATGATTTGCAAAGATTACAATTGATAATAACCAGTATTATATTGGAAAGAATATTGATAGTCAAAAGATTCCTTCATGCATTGTTAGTAAGAAGATAAAGTGGTGCAACAGTTTTTGGAGTAGGAAATTTGGCAATATCTATTAAAATTTGAAATATCTATGACCATGGCAGTACATTTCTAGTAATTTATAAAAAAAGATTAGCCACATACCTTTCTTTTTTGTTTAAAGATACTCCATGTGCAAGGAGTGTGCCCTGCAAGGAGAGCCACCCCACGTGAAAAAAGTACAGTCCACCAAGGAGTGGCACCACACACATGGAGAGCAGACATAGCAAGATGACGCACTGAAAAGAGACACAGATTCCCGGTGCTGCTTGATGAGAAAGCAAGCGGACACAGAGGAACACATAGTGAATGGACACAGAGAGTAGACAATGGGGGGTATGAGGGGGGAGGGGCCTCTAGGAGGGTGGGTCACTTTCTGAAGACCCTCCACCTGCACCCCTGCTGATCCTGGCTCTCCAATGAGAAAACAAAATGCTGGCTGTTCTCTACTCTCTACTTTACCCAAACCCACTTGCCTAAGCTAAGCTCTTGGACCAGGTGAGGGCTGAGCTTACCAAAAGCATCTCTGGTTTTTTCGAGGGGCCAAGATGGTGGCTGAGTGAACTTGCCTTGCGGTCTCTCATGGGGAAAAGGAGGCTGGGCACTGCTGGAGATTCTCCAAGGCCAGGCTTTTTCAGGATTTTTGCAGGGCAGGAAGTGTCTGGACATCGATTTGGTGGAAAGGTAACGGAGAGGATTGGTCTATAAGATATAATTTGTCTTCTGTTGCCCGGAGGTGAGACTGGCAGGTGGGTTCCTCACTCCTTGGGGGGGTGGGGGAACCACGGTATCGGCGCTCCAGCTGTGCTTTTGGCGGCTCTGCGGTGCTGGGGAATTCACGAATCCTGGGCGGGCTGTTGGGAGGCTGAGGGAACGGACGCCTTTGCAAATTGATTTGGGGAGACAGACGGTGTTTTGTGAAGCGGGGAAATTTTTGATTGCAGACACAAATAATAGAACTTCCGCCTGGAGCCCCGCCCCCCAGGCCCGGCTGCTGATATGCAACGAAATTAGATTCTTAGTAATAAAGGGACATAATTGGGAGGTAGTTTCAGGGTGCGGTGAGGGAGGGGGACACATCAGGAAGCCGATTGGGGAATATTTCGGGAAGCTTGGAAATTCTGGTTTTGGAATCTGTTTTCGGCATTTCCAACCAGAACCCAACCCACGGCGGGCTTCGGATCTGCTTCAGTAAATTGACTGCGGTGTAGAGGCGCCCTCAGCTGGCCGTTTTTTGGAATCACAGGGTGGGAGCTGTCCAAAAGCTGAATTGTCGATTTACCTACTTAAAAAAAAAACCCTACTGAGTAAGTGAATTGCAGGGTTCAGACATAATATAGAGTTTGCGGATCTGACTTCCCCTAAAGGGCTGACACCCAGCTGCGGGGCTCCCTGAGGGCTGTGTTACACTCCGGGGCTCCTAGGCTTCCTGTTGACCAGATTTGATGTTGCCAGGTCTGAATCCCCTAAATTCTGGTGGCCCATACCCGAGACTCACACCTCTTGAGTCTTCAATAACTCAGACTTTCCACCCATGAATCCATCACGCCCTGAGGTCCATCTGAGATCCTTGAATGCCCTAGCCTTCAACGTTTGCATTTTTTCTTTATCGTTTCATTTTGTTTTGTTTTTATTTTCATTTTACCTTATTTTTTATTTTTTTTAATGTCCTGATTGTTACTATTGCATTATCCCCTAGTCTTTTCTCCCAGCGTATCCCCTAAAGTCTTTTTTTATTCAGTTATTTAGGGTTTTTAAAAAATTTTTTTCTACTTATTTCATTTTAACTCAATTATACAATAAGTGCTGCAGGGAACACCTCACATTTGCTGGGTTTTCACATCCTCCACTGCCTCATTTCTGTGTGAACTGACTTAGGCTACCAACACTATCCCCTTTCCCCTACATCTTGATATCCGCCATCATCTACTGTCTCTCCTATATTCCACCTCCTACCTCCCTTTCTTTGATCCACAAAATGTCTAACTCTTAATTTCTAATACCTCTGTTTTGTGTTCTGTCTATATCCACTCTTGAAACTATTACCTTTCTTTCTCTTTCCCTCTCTAAGGAAAACAATAGCTTTTTAGTGCATACCATATTCCTCCCATATTCCCATCATCTACCTCATAATAGGTACTCTAACTACTGCTATAACTCTACACAATTTACACGAATCTAACCTCCACCCTCCCACATTTCATATTCTTGCTTTGTTAACATATATCACCAATACTACTTTACACGTTTTCCTTGCTTACACAATTGCCTTTCCCCAGCACTAACACTTTCCTCTAAAGTGAACTTAACCAGCAACAAGAAATGAGAATAAGAAGAACAAAGTGACAAAGAGAAGATATAACACTTACACAAAAACAACAGCTAACTAATCTCCAAGAGTAGACAAAGAAGCTAAGGAACTGAATAAACCCGTCAAGATAAAATGATGACGAGACAGCAACAAAAAATTACAAATCAAACCACTAATCAGGAAAACATGGCTGAATCCAATCAACAAACTAAAAATCAGGAAGGGGACCAGAACTTCACCCAAGCAATGAAAGATCTCAGAACATTTATGACCGACAAATTTGATGAAGTAATGAAAGAGGTTAACAACATGAAGACAACACTTGGAGGGGAAATTGCAGACATACGCAAAAAGATAACAGATATGATGGGAATGAACACCACAGTTCAAGAAATCAAAAATACACTTGCAGCCAATATCAGCTGACTCGAAGAGGCAGAGCAGAGAATTAGTGACGTGGAAGACAGTACATCAGAAATCAAACAGATAGTGGAAGGGGTTGATAAAAAGATAGAAAAAATCCAGCTAGGACTCAGGGAACTGAATGACAATGCAAAACCCTCAAACATACGTATTATAGGCATTCCAGAAGGAGAAGAGAAGGGAAAGGGGTCAGAAGGAGTGTTGCAGGAAATAATGGCTGAAAACTTCCCAAATCTACTGAAAGAGACAGATGTACATATCCAAGAAGCACAGCACACTCCACTAGTCATGAACCCCAACAGGCCCACCACAAGACATATACTTGTCAAATTATCAAATGCTCAAGACAAAGAGAAAATCCTAAAAGCAGCAAGAGAAAAGAAAACCATCACAAACAAGGGAAGCTCTATAAGATTAAGTGCTGATTTCTCATATGAAACCATGGAGGCAAGAAGGCAGTGGTATGATATAGTCAAGGTACTAAAGGGAAAAAATTTCCAACCAAGAATACTCTATCCAGCTAAACTAGCATTCAAACATGATGGAGAGTTCAAAATATTTGCAGATAAACAGAAACGGAAAGAGTATACCAACAAGAAACCTCCCCTTCAAGAAATTCTTAAGGGAGTTCTGCAGGAAGAAAGGAAAAAACAGGACAGGCAGAGTTGGAGGAGAGTATAAGAGCAACAAAAAAAGACAAAAATAGAAGGAAAAAAATACAAAATATGGCAAACACAAATACAATCAAAATATGGCTAACACAAACAATTCCTTGAAAGTAATAACACTGAATGTCAACGGATTAAACTCACCTATCAAAAGATTCAGACTGGAACATTGGATAAGGAAATATGTCCCATCTGTATGCTGTCTACAAGAGACACATCTTAGACCCAGAGACGCATGGAGGTTGAAAGTGAATGGCTGGAAAACAATCATACAAGCAAACAATAACCAAAAAAAGGCAGGAGTAGCTATATTAATATCAGACAAAATAGACTCTAAATGTGAAACAATGGTGAGAGAAAAGAAGGATACTACATTTTAGTGAAAGGGAAAATCTGTCAAGAAGATCGAACAATCATAAATATTTATGCTCCTAACAAGGGTGCCTTCAAATATGTGAGGCAAACACTGGAAAAACTAAGTGAAAGAATAGATGGATCTACAATTATAGTGGGGGATTTTAATACACCACTATCAACTCTGGACAGAACATCTCAAAAGAGAATCACTAAAGAAACAAAACATTTGAACAATATATTAGAGGAGCTGGATCTAATAGACATATATAGATCATTACACCCAAACACAGCAGGATATACGTTTTTCTCAAGTGCACATGGATCATTCTCCAAGATAGACCATATGCTAGGCCACAAAGAAAGGCTGAATGAATTCAGAAAGATTGAAATCATACAAAACAATATCTCTGACCACAGTGGAGTCAAGTTGGAAATTTGCAAGGGACAGAGGCCCAGATTTCACACCACAATTTGGAAATTAAACAGCACACTTTTAGAAAAACAGTGGGTCAAAGAGGAAATCTCAAAAGAAATCAATTACTACCTTGAAACAAATGATAATGATAACATAACATACCAAAATTAATGGGATACAGCAAAAGCAGTACTGAGAGGGAAATTTATAGCCATAAACTCATATATCAAAAAAGAAGAAAGAGCAAAAATTGAAGAACTAACTGCACATTTGAAGGAATTAGGAAAACAACAACAAAGTAACCCAACAGGAAGAAGAAGGAGGGAAATAACAAAGATAAGAGCAGAACTAAATGAAATAGAAAATAAGAAAGCACTTCAAAAGATAAACAAGACAAAGAGCTGGTTTTTTGAGACGATCAACAAAATTGACAAATCTTTAGCAAGACTAACAAAGAAAAAAAGAGAGAAGATGCAAATACACAAAATAAGAAATGAGAAAGATGATATCACCACTGACCCCACAGAAATAAAGACTATCATAAGAGGATACTTTGAAAAACTACATTCCAACAAAAATGACAATTTAGAGGAAATGGACAAATTCCTAGAAACACCTAAGCAACCCATATTGATGAAAGAAGAAACTGATGATCTTAACAAACCAATCACAAGCAGAGAGATAGAATCAGTCATTAAAAATCTCCCAACGAAGAAGAGCCCAGGGCCAGATGGCTTCACAGGTGAATTCTACAAAACATTCCAGAAAGAACTAACACCAATACTGCTGAAACTATTCCAAAAAATCGAAACAGAAGGAACATTGCCAAACTCCTTCTATGATGCCAACATTAGCCTAGTACCAAAGCCAAACAAAGACACCACAAGAAAGGAAAATTACAGACCGATTTCTCTAATGAACCTAGATGCAAAAATACTTAACAAAATACTTGCTAATCGTATTCAACAACACATTAAACGAATTATACACCATGACCAAGTGGGATTTATTCCAGTTATGCAAGGATGGTTCAACATAAGAAAATTAATCAATGTAATACACCATATAAACAGACTGAAGGAAAAAAATCACATGATTATATCTATAGATGCAGAAAAAGCATTTGACAAAATACAGCACCCTTTCTTGATAAAAACACTTCAAAAGATTGGAACACAAGGAAATTTTTTGAACATGGTAAAGAGTATATATGAAAAACCTACAGCCAACATTGTTTACAATGGAGAAATCCTAAAATCCTTCCCTCTAAACTCAGGAACAAGACAAGGATGCCCATTGTCTCCGCTCCTATTTAACATTGTCTTAGAAGTACTTGCTTGAGCACTGAGGCAAGAACCAGATATAAAAGGCATTCAAATTGGAAAGGAAGAAGTCAAAATGTCATTATTTGCAGATGACATGATCCTATACATAGAAAACCCTGAGAGATCTACAACAAAGCTTCTAGAACTCATAAATGAGTTTAGTAAAGTCGCAGGTTATAAGATCAATGAGCAAAAATCATTACCATTTCTGTACACCAATAATGAGCAAGATCAGAAGGAAATCAAGAAACAAATACCATTCACAATAGAAAGTAAAAAAATCAAATACATAGGAATAAATTTAACTAAAGAGGTAAAAAACTTATACACTGAGAACTATACAAGACTGTTCAAGGAAATAAAAAAGACCTAAATAAATGGAAGAATATTCCTTGTTCATGGATAGGAAGACTGAATATTATTAAGATGTCTATCCTACCAAAACTGATCTACACATTCAATGCAATCCCAATAAAAATCAACACAGCCTTCTTTAAGGAACTAGAAAAACTAACTATGAAATTTATTTGGAAAGGAAAAAGATCCCGAATAGCCAAAGACATACTGAAAAAGAAAAATGAAATTGGAGGAATCACACTACCTGACTTCAAAACATACTACAAAGCTATGGTGGTGAAAACAGCATGGTATTGGCATAAGGACAGACACACAGACCAGTGGAATTGAATTGAAAGCGCTGATATAGAACCTCACATATATAGCCACATAATATTTGATAAAGCCACCAAACCCTCTCAACTGGGAGAGAGTGGCCTATTCAACAAATGATGTCTGGAGAACTGGATAGCCATATGTAGAAGAATGAAAGTGGATTACCATCTCACACCTTATACAAAGATCAACTCAAGATGGATCAAAGACCTAAATATAAGAGCCAAGACCATAAAAACCTTAGAAAGCAGTGTAGGGAAACATCTACAGGACCTTGTAATAGGAAATGGATTCATGAATATCACACCAAAAGCACGAGCAGCAAAAGAACTAATAGATAAATGGGACTTCCTCAAAATTAAAGCCTTCTGCACCTCAAAGGAGTTTGTCAAGAAAGTAAAAAGGGAGCCCACACAGTGGGAGAAAATATTTGGCAACCATATATCTGATAAGAAACTTATAACTTGCATATATAAAGAACTCCTATATCTTGGAAATAAAAAGATAAACAACCCATTTAAAAAATGGGAAAAAGATTTAAAAAGACACTTCTCCAAAGAAGAAATACAAATGGCTAAAAAGCACATGAAAAAATGCTCCAAATCTCTAGCTATCAGGGAAATGCAAATCAAAACTACAATGAGATACCATCTTACACCCATAAGATTGGCAGCTATGAAAAAAACAGAAGAATTCAAATGCTGGAGAGGATGTGAAGAAAGGGGAACACTCATCCACTGCTGGTGGGAATGCAGAAGGATCCAACCATTCTGGAGGACAGTATGGCGGTTTCTCAAAAAACTAGTCATAGATTTGCCATATGACCCAGCAATACCACTGCTGGGTATATACCCAGCAGAACTGAAAACAAGGACACAAACCGATATATGTACACCAATGTTCATAGCAGCACTGTTTACTATTGCCAAAAGTTGGAATCAACCCAAACACCCATCAACAGATGAGTGGATCAATAAAATGTGGTATTTACACATAATGGAATACTACTCGGCTATAAGAACAAATACACTACAAACACACGTGATAACATGGATGAATCTTGAGAACCTTATGTTGAGTGAAGCAACCCAGGCATCGAAGGACAAATACTACATGACCTCAATGATATGAAATAAGCAAGCTGCCTCAGAGAGCAAGAGACTGAACGATAGGCTTACAGGAAATCGGGGGGTGGAGGAAGGAAGTGAGCCGACGTCTACAGGGGTGGAATTTATGACGAGCTGGTGGTAAGTAGGAACACAAAGAAGAGATAAAATGGGGGCAAGGAGTTGCCTTTGGGAGGGGCTTTGCGGGTTTGAGGGTGGCTGGGGATGGGCGGATGGGTAATATTGCCCAAAAGTGGGGGGAGGGAGGGGTAGCATACGAACATAGGAGAGTGTCAGGTGTTGGTGGAGAGTAAAATGCCGAGGAAATCATACCAAAATATAATTAAGAAGGTTACCCTGTTTAGAATGCTCGGAGGGGAGGGTCTGATGCGGGACAGGCTCCTGGGGAATGTCTGAATGCTCATTTTGCCAGAGTGGGTGGCACCATTGGGTAGAGACCCAAGTAGTGAGAGTGGGGGTGGACCCACATCCTGGGGAGGACTGATGCCATCAAATAGAGGGAACTGTATCTCTCGAGAGAAAGGGTGGCTCCCAGGGCATTGGGGCAGTTGAGCAAGTTAGGCACTGAACACTATTCCAACTATCTCTGGACGTGGCTCCTCAGGAAACGGAGGTTGGCTGTCACCGTGGGCACCAAGGTGGATGGGAAAATGGATGTTAAATGTGTGGAACCAAGGTAAATGGGGGGTAAGAGAGGAGTTTCATGAGAGTACACAAGGATGGATATAAAACATGTAATATTACACCATAACATATAGGAGACAACAAACTGATAATGTAAACCATAATGTAAAACATAGGATAACTAAAAAATTAGAAAACTGTGTATCCTAAAATATGCAACACAATGTAAGCACAGATGTCACCTTGTTTGAAGCTATTGTCTCAGACTCTGTACATCAATTTAAGTAAATATGATGTGAATAGGGTGTGAGAGTATCGCTGTGGAAGGGAAAAGGTTTTGTGGTGGATGTGTGGGAGTGCTGTATATTATATATATGAATTGCTGTGGTCTAGGGCTCTTGTTAAGAGAAGTTCAATAATTAGGGGGAAAAAAAAAGAAAAAGATAGGATGTAGAATTTTTTCCAACTCAACATGTATTCTATATCTAACCTTTAAACCCATCACTATATGCCATTTAGCTAGTAAGGGATCCTGACATTATATTGGGCTTCAATTTTCAGGAAGTTCTGGATCACAGAGTGGTTCAACAATGGCAATGGAGGAATACTGGTATAGGATACTATTGACAGGTGATATATGGCTGACAGGGAGCTATACAGGACATATGTACAGGGTGCACGGTAATGTTTGGATATACTCATAGAGGCAACAATTAAAAACTACAGCTGTGGGGGTATTGGGTTCCTGGCCAATGGTGCTCTGTCGTGGTCCCTAGGGGAGCAGCGACAGTCTCCCAGGTGCAGCAGCAAGGACCAGGAAGGAATGAGGGTCCAACAGTGAGTCCTGATGCTAATGACTATGCTTGTGAGCTGATATGCCTGAAATAAGAACAAGGCCTAGAGCAGCATTGTGCATAAGGGCAATCCTCCTGACAGCCTTCATGTTACTCAAATGTGGCCAGTCTCGAAGCCAAACTCAGCATGTAAATGCAATGCCTTCCCCGCAGCGTGGGACATGACACCCGGGGATGAGCCTCCCTGGCACCGAGGGATCACTATCAACTACCAACTGATGATGCAACTGGAAAATGACCTGGAAAGGAAGGTTCAATGCGGATCAGCAGAATATATCCCTGTCTACATAAAATAACATGACTTTAAAATGCTGTTTGACCTAATATAAGGGGGAAATGTAAAGGAGAAATGAGTTTATATGGCTACGAGTCTCTAAAAAAAAAAGAGTCTGGAGGCTGTCAGAAGGATTGCCCTTATGCACAACTGAGCAGAGTCTAAGAGACAGATAAAGTAGATACAACCCCCAGGTATTGGTTCCTTTGAGGGCTAAAGAGATCCATGGGTGCTATGGTCATGGCAGATGGGGTTAACTGCCATGTCAGATGGCCCTTCTTTGGAGCTGGTGTTTATGCATGATGAATCTGGACTCAGATGGGATCTCTCTTCATAAGACTTTCATGCTACTGTGCTGGAGTTGTAGTTGGTGTTGGGGTTTAAGATATATTTAGGGGATCTGAATCTCTGGACTGACAATGTGATAGCCAGGCCCTGAGCCTCAACAGACTCCAGCACCTACAATCTGATTTATTGGACTCATCTCACTCAGCTAAGATGGAGTTGAAGAAGGACAACCACCACACCATGGAGCCTAGAGTGCCTACAACTGAAAGCAGGAGGATTGCATCCAGTATCCATGAGGAATCTGAGCCTCCTCTTGACATAGAGGTGCAATGGACACAACCAATCCAATGTCCACAGAGAAAAGGTGGCATTGGAGTGGGAAAAGTGGACATGGTGGCTAATGGGTATGGGGAATGGCAGGAAGAGACGAGATGTGGAGGCGTCTTTGGGACTTGAAGCTGCCCTGGATGGTGCTTCAGGGGCAATCACTGGACATTGTAAATCCTCACAGGGCCCACTGGATGGAATGGGGGAGAGTATGGGCCATGATGTGGACCATTGACCATGAGGTGCAGAGGTGCCCAGAGATGTACTTACCAAATGCAATGAATGTGTCATGATGATGGGAATGAGTGTTGCTGGGGGGGGAGTGGTGGAGGGGGTGGTGGGGTTGAATGGGTACTCATATATTTTTTAATGTAATATTTTTACAGACTCAATAATAAAAAAAATAAATTTAAAAAAAAAGCATCTCTGGCAAGACATATCTCACTGAATCACTACCCTTACCAATCATAAATTAATTTGACCCTCTATTATTTGTTGACCCATATTTCATCTATCAGTCTGATAGATGATATGACTGAGTTTGTTTACCTTTTGTTTCCTCAGCATTGACCTCCTCAGTGTGAGCCAGACAAAATAACTGTAACCTAGAAATATAAAGCACTGTTCACAAAACAGAAACTGGAAATTCATCTCTCTTCTGTGTGACAACCCTTGAACTGTCTGAAGACGTCTATCATGTTCTCCCTGAGCCTTCCCTGCTTTGCACGGAAGCCCTTCAGATGTTGTAACTGCTCCTCAGACATGGGTTTTGAATCCTTCACCAGCCTGGTTGGCCACTTCCGGGTGCACTCCAGTTTACCCACATCCTTCTTAAAATGAGAACACAAGAAGTTGCCTTTTCAAACTTTCAGTCAATTTAAATGAACTATATTGTCTTAACAATGTAGATATGGAGGGTTCAGTCTTTTGGAAACCAGGAAATAGGCATCAAGTGTGCCTAATGTAGTCCTCACCACATGCAAAGCCTTGTGCTAGGTGCTGTACAGAACCATTTCTCTAAATTCTCACAGCAACCCTTGGAGACAGGTTCTATTAAAAATGCTCTTCTATAGATGAGGCAATGAGGTGACTCAGGGGACAAAGAAGAATTCAACTCAAGCTTCATTCAAACCTCTGCTTGTATCCTCCATACATATTGCTTTATGTATCCCAGACCCTTCCACACTAATAGCTTGAGGTACCTATAGAATATTATACAGAAGAAATAAATAATACCTTAAAATTTTGTACACTCACTTTCCTGTTCTTGCTTTGCCACAGATTTGCAGGTAAATTCCTTATCTGGGCCTTGGATCCATCATGGACATAAAGATGGAATTAGGTTTCATGATCTCCTGAAGCCTCCTCTTCAGTTCTGAGATGTGTGGTTCTATTAGCTCTAGCATTTGTGGGTGTGCCAGTGGAAAGGATGAGTGAAATCTGAGTGAGAATGAAATGGTCACCTTAGTTTATTGACTCTTCTTTCTAGGAAGAAAAAATAAAAACTGTTTTTCTGGAACAATACAACCCTGTCCCAAGTTCTCCACAACTCTGCAAATTCTAGAGTACTCACTCACCAATCTGAGTTCCTGTGGGCATCAGGGAAGCTTGCTCAGTCTCTTTCTCATTCTTGGGGAGTCTTGTCTGGATGTGCCATTAATGACCTGACCATGTTATGATCATGCTGGTACGAGTGAGACAGAGAAACCACTGAGCTGGCAATTTCCATCCAATCAGCCCTCTCCTAGTTACCCAAGCATTCAGGCTGCACCTCTATTTGCAAAGGTAAATGTGTTCCCCTGGGTCAGGTTTGCCAAATAATGGAAGGTTTTAGGGTACCAGAGGTTACTAAAATGCTGAGTACTTAGCACAGTCCCTGCTTCTCCAGAAGGTAATGGGAAAGCTACTCTTTCACCTAAGAGCTAAGTAGGCATATAAATGGATAAGGGCAGTGAAGGGTACTGGAGAATCAAAGATCATTACCTCAAGTTTATCTGCTTCCAACAAACAATGGAGAGACAAGAATAGGATAAATATTCCCATTGCAGAAAGGAGAGATTGGAAGGAAAACAGGAGTTCCAGGCCCCAAACCTAGCAGGGCAAACTCCATTTGATCTCAAATCTGAGACTCCCATGTGGAGAGATGTTTTGTCCTCCAGACCTGTGGGAAAAGCAGCCCCACCCTTTCCAAGTCCTGCACTACAGCCATGCTCTCCCCCAACACTGGGGTGTATGGTGCACCATCTCCAAGCATTGGGTAGCTGTCCTCTCCTTGAACATCATGTGCAAAGCCACCTGCTCTGAGCACCAGGACAGATGGACTGGCCCTGCAAGCACAGGGGTGGGCCTGCTCTGTCCACACACTGGGGTGAGCCCACTCTCTTGGCCCAAGGAGATCTCTTCAGTCTAGCCCTCAGTTTCCATTTTTCTACCCTTGAAGCCATTCTTTCTTCTACTCACCCCTTCTCTCTCCCTTTATGGAGTTATTTCCATTCATACATTTTGTTAAAATCTATTGGTTTTGCTTGCAGTTCCAGGGGGTCCTAATTATAGACATCAGAACTTCCTACAGATTCTTCTTGTTTAACTGCATTTCCAATCCCGTCTTCCCCTGAAATGGCTGACTGGATCCACGTTCAGTGACACCTTCTTTACAAAGGGTTGTTGAGTTCAGCCCTCACATAGAAACCTGCTCTCTGGGGAGTCACACCCCAAAAGCTCAGGGAGGTCCCCTAACAGAGCTGCTTGCATGCCTACTCTCAGGGTAAATTTTCTGGATATGCTGATAATTCTCAAATTCCTTAATTTCTCCTTTCTTTGTGATTAAAGTTTAATTCTCAGCTTACCCCTTTCCTCTCACATTTTATGAAAAGCTGCAAGGAGAAGCCAGGCTGAACCTTCCACACTTAGCTTGAAATTGTCCTCTGCTAAATATCCCAGTTTATTGATTACAATTTCTACTTTCAAGAAAAAGATTATATAATTTGTGAAGATGACTGGTGACTTTTTGGGGCTTTCCAGATGTGCTTCAAGTTAGGCAGTTTACTGCTTTCTTGATCTTGTGGTGGGGTCGTGGTGTCCAGATGTCCTCAGAAATAGTGATTTTGATTTTGCATACTCTGGCAGTTCATGATATCTAAGATATGCATAAGATAACTTCCTGAATGGTCTCCCAGCTACATTTTAATTGTCTAGCCATAGTAATTCTGTTTTGTTTTATTTCTTTTCACACTGCTAAAAGAATCACCATCCAATAGGCTAGCTTAAAAATGGCAATTATTGGCTCACGGTTTGGGGGCTAGGAGAAGTCCAAAATCAAGGCAACATCAAGCCTGCACTTTTTTCTCAAAAATTGTGGCACTCTGGGGGCTGGTTGCTTGTGGCCTTTGGTCCTTGGCTTTTCTGTCACATGGCAGTGCACATCATTGCATCTTCTCTTTTTCTTGTTCTGTTGACTCCCAACTTCTGGTTGCTGTCTGCAGCTTCTCTCTGTGTCCAATATTCTCAAAGGACTTCAGCCACATTCAATTAAGGGCCACCTTCATTCAGTTTGGGCACCTCTTCACTGATAACGTCTTCACAGCTGCTGTTTACAAAAGGGCTCACACCCACAGGACCAGGGCTGGGTCCTGAACATGGGGCTCTCTGAGGAGGGTGTGGTTAATCCCCAGCACATGGGAAAGGAAATCTCTGAGGAAGTGTAAAACTTAGGACTAATATTTAAACAAGTTAAAAATGTAAGATCTCTATACAGAGGGTGTAAATCAAAAGGAAAGAATGTAATAGTCTAGGAACAAAAATAAATAAGGCACTTGACTCCTTAAGACAGATGAGTCAAAGTAGTAGAATATAGTTGGATCTATGCCATGATCTATTGAATGGGCAGGTGAGTAGGAGAGCAGTGAAGAGGGATGTAATTGATTCTGCTGAGAAGAAGTGAAGAGCTTTGCTTTCTTCAGGGTCTAGGACAGCGCACACTATCTATGGGTCTCCATAAAAATGCATTTGAAATAAATAGATAAGAAATATTTTGGATTGGAAACCACAAATATCACTTGATATTACTATCTAAAAGTGTCCATGTAAGTGTGTTCTCTCCTTCAATACTTCAATCCTGTGGAACGCTGCGTGAGTGGAGATGGATACCCATACTCTGTGTTCCTGTGCTGCTCTAGCATGGTGCTGGGTAGCCTCTCTCCCAGGCTTTTCTGGGTGCCCTTGCTGCACACCTTTACAGGAACTGGGAGGGACTCCCATCTCCACTTCCTCTGAGGCCAGGTCTGCAGGGAGAGGATCTCTTCCCAGTCATGATATGATAGAGGGCATTTCTAGCTCTGGCAGGGCTCCAAAAGTTAGAGTGGACTCAATGGTTATGTCATGAAGAAGGCCAAACTTTCCTAGAACATGGATCTATTCTTTAAAATAGCAAAGGAAAACTATCATTAAAAAACCAACATCAACAGTGTTGGCTATCAGCTGAAGGCAATATTGGAGAAATAAATGAGAAGTAGAATAATGGAGACTTGCCCTTGGTCTCTAAGACAGGCCCCTGTTGTTGCAGATGGAGGGTGGTTCTGATTTTTGAACTTGGAGGGCCTTCCCTGGAAATGGAACCACCTATTTATTTTGCATAAATAAATATATTCTATTTATTATTAAAAAAAAAAGAAGTGAAGTGCTGTGACCAAGTTCAATTTGGCTTCAGTGACAAATTGGTCAGCAAGTTATAATCCTCAGCGACTAGTATTTCCAGACTTGATAATTTTGTCTGAATCCTGACTGATTTTACAATTGTATATGGACCTTTAATCATTTTTTCTATTTTTTCAAAATTTTGATGCATTTTTCTGTTTTTGTCCTCTTTTCTCTTTTATTTCTAGTTCATTGAATTGGCAGACAGTTTTTCTTGTGCTAGCTGTATTAACAGCCAAAAAATTAAAACAAAGACAGAAAAGCAGGAAACAAACCAAGTATCCAAGTATACAGTACCAGAAAATGTAATGAGTAAATTTTCATTGGTAATAAAAGAGCACACATAGTGTGGCACCAGTTTGACTTAAATATAATGACAAACATAACAGAACTGAAAATAATATACATTAAATGCTTGTTTTCATGGGAAGATTGAGTTCAATTGAGTTAACTGGCTCCTCTTTCAATCTATATTTTGTTTTTTCTATATTAAGCATGAATTATTATTGTAAAAAGAAAAAATGAAGCTATAAAGCAGAGAAAAATTAAAAATAAAAAATGGATCTGGGGCATATTAGGTTATGTTAATATTTTTCAAGCCCGTATTTGGTCAGCTGTGCCTACTCTGATAACATTTTTACAAATATTTCAATTTTGGAAATTGGTTAACAAACTAAAGTGTCAAATAACCAATTCATATGACTTTTTAGTAAACTGCACATATAATTTATATTTACGTGTTTTATAAATCTCATGTCACTAGATATTAACATCATTTTCAAAAAAACAGAGAAGAAATAATTGACTGAAAATGAAGTTGAAATGGAAGCAAAAATGTAGAGAAAGAGCATGTATGATGGCATTTGGAGTAAATGTCTGTGTTCAGGCTGGCTGTGCCACGTACTAGCTAGGTGGTCCTTGACAAATTGTTTAGACTCTTTAAGTCCCCATAAAATGGGGACAACATAATGCCTAACGCATAAGTTGATGAGGATCACTTGAGATAATGCATCCAAAGTTTTTGGCATATTGCCTAGCACATAATAGTTTTAAACAAAAGCTGTTTTTGTTAGACAAATATCAGAAAAACTTGTTCTGTAGGAATATTCATTAAGACCTAAATGTTCTTTGAACCAAATTGGCATTTCCTGCACTTTGCTTTAGGATACATTATCATTCTTTTTACCTTTTTATTATATTTTACAGTGACAGAGCTTAATTCAGTGTGTGGGAGGAAGGGCTTTTAAAATGATTCAGGATCATTTAAAAAAAAATTTTCAGGGGCTGAGGAAACACCATTGTTCCTCTGGTTATATAATATTTTCCTTCAAGTTGACTCACATTTTTCACTTTAATTATCTTTGAAGTCAAACTTCAAAGTACCATAAATGGAAAATCACTATTGCTTGATAAGCAGAATGCATACAGTGAAAACAAAGCAGTAATCGAAGAAAATGTGGCATTGGTGTGCAGAAAATGGCCATGGTGGCTGCTGAGGGTAGGGAGTAGGAGGAAGAGATGTGATGTGGGGGCATTTTCGGGGGTTGGAGTAGTCCTGGGTGGTGCTGCAGGGACAGTTATTGGACATTGTATATCCTCCCATGGCCCACTGGGTGGAATGTGGGAGAGAGTGGGCTATGGTGTGGACCATTGGCCATGAGTTGCAACGGTGCTCAGAGATGTATTCACCAAATGCAATGAATGTCTCATGATGATGGAGGAGGTTGTTGTTATGGCAGGAGGAGTGAGGTGAGGGGGTGGGGGGTATATGGGGACCTCATATTTTTTTAATGTAACATTAAAAAAATAAAGAGGAAAAAAAGAAAACAAAGCAGTGTAATTCAATTTTTTAAAAATTAGGAGAGTATGTGAAAACGAGTATAAATGGCCTGTAATCCCAATACTTAGGAAGGATAACAGCATTTAATATCTTTTCAGATACTGAATGTACTTGTGCATGCATAGGCTCTATAATAAAGCAATTTAAAAGTGGGATCATACCATAATAGCTGTTCAGTAATCTGCTTTATTCACTCAACCATCTTTTAAGGACAATTCTCCATATCAAGATGTAAATAAATGTGCATGTATTACATCCATCATTATTTTTCTATTTGCATGGAGTTCCATTCTAAGAGTATACCTTGATTTATTTAACAAATCTCCTGTTGATGTCCAATCTACATTGTTTCCAAATTTTCACTATTAGGAACAATAACATGATGTATATCTTCATACATATTATTTGAAAATTTGTCCCCTTAACTTCTTAGAGTAAATTCTTAGAATAGGAATTACTCACTCAAAACTTATGTGTTTTGGGCGATGGAATTTGCCCAGTGATTAGGGCGTCTGTCTACCACATGGGAGGTCTGCGGTTCAAACCCCTGGCCTGCTTGACCTGGGTAGACCTGGCCCATGCACAGTGCTGATGCGTGCAAGGAGTGCCCTGCCATGCAGGGGTGTTCCCTATGTAGGGGAGCCCCACGTGCAAGGAGTGCACCCCATAAGGACAGCCACCCAGTGTGAAAGAAAGTTCAGCCTGCCCAGGAATGGCACCGCACACACGGAAAGCTGACACAACATGACACAACAGAAAGAAACACAGATTCCCGTGACATTGAAAACAGAAGCAGACAAAGAAGACACAGCAAATAGACACAGAGAACAGACAATGGTGGTGGGGGGGGATGAGGAAATAAATAAATAAATAAATCTTTTTTAAAAAGTTATGTGTATTATATATACATATAGTCAAATTGCTCAGTAGGAAAATTTGCACTTGTAGTCACATCGAGGACATTTAGATTTGTATTTCTGCAAGTCTCATCAAATTTAGGTCTCATCAATCTTTTAAAACTCAACCAAACTAAGCCTAAAAATGTTGAATTTTTTTTCATAGATTGAATATTGAAATTTCATGTGTTTATGTATATATAATCTCTTTTCATACACAACAAAAGATCAAAGCCACAATAGCGACTAAAAACCGAACTCAAATTACCACATCACATCTAACCATAACAAAAACCATAAAATACCTAGAAAAATCAAAAAATATATTTTCATTACTTAGATAGAAGAATAAAAAGATCCTCATAACAATAAAAAATACTTACATGTCTATACTAGGTGCACAATTTGCTCTGTTGTGGGAGGACATTTTAGTTCATTGGGAAGTATAAATTGTGAAACTAGCAAGGAAAATAATAAAAATGAAAGGTAATGAGGAGATTTGCTCTACAGATTTTAAAAGAATCATTACAGTACAGAAATTAATTAGAGAAAACTGGCACAGAAGTAGATTTATTAATTAAAATGAAAAGAAATAGAATGGAGTATGTGAGAATGCAGCATTTTAAAACAATCAGGAAATTTTCAAGTTGTAATAAGTGAACAGATTAAACACTTGTTAAGAGAGAAAAAAAGTGTATCCCTTAATGACTTTTTATAACACAATATATTCTTTCTTTTCAATTTGATTTGGTATATGTAATAGTTGAAAATATAAACAATTATTTTTTAAAAAGCTCTTGAATAAAAGCATACATTTCTCTATTAAATGTATCCTGGATACACACAAACTTTTTTTTTAATCATGCAATATGTTACACAATATATTTGTGTATACAATATGTGTCTGGCTTGCTTCACTTGACTAATGTCCTCCAGATTCATCCATGTTGTCATATGCTTTATGACTTCATTTCTTCTTACAGCTGCATAATATTCTATTGTGTGAATGTACCACAGTTTGTTTATCCATTCATCTTTTGATGGACACCTGGGTCATTACCAACTTTTGGCAGTCATGAATAATATTACTATGAACATTGGTATGCAGATGCCTCTTTGTGTCACTGCTCTCAGTTCTTCTGGGTATAAACCAAGAAGTGGTATTGCAGGGTCACATGGCAAGTCTATATTCAACTTCTTTAGGAACTGCCAAACCATCCTCCACAGTGGCTGTACCATTCTGCATTCCCAACAGCGAGTAAGTGTTCCTATTTCTCCACATCCTCTCCAACACTTGTAGTTCTCCATCTTTTAAATAGTGTCCATTCTATTAGGCATGACGTGATATCTCATTGTAGTTTTGATTTCTATTTCCCTTATCATTAGTGATGCTGAGCCTTTTTCAAGCGTGCTTTTCTTTTTTGCCATTTGTATTTCTTCTTTGGACAAATGTCTACAGAAATCTTTTCCCATTTTTTTATTGGCTGGCTTGTCTCTTTATTGTTGAGTTGTAACATCTCTTTATACATCCTGGATATTAAACCCTTATCAGACATGGGATTTCCAAATATTTTCTCCCATTGAGTCAGTTACCTTCTCACACTCTTGATAAAGTCCTGGAGGAGCAAAAGAGTTTAATTTTGAGGAGGTCCCATTTATCTATTTTTTTCTTTTGTTGCATGTGCTTTGGGTGTAAGGTCCAAGAAACCACCACCTACCACAAGGTCTTTACGATGTTTCTTTACATTCTATTCTGGTAGTTTTATGGTCGTGGCTTTTATATATAGGTCTTTGATCCATTTTGAACTGATTCTTGTATAGAGAGTGAGATATGGGTCTTTCATTCTTTAGGTTATAGATATCCAGTTTTCCCAGCACTGTTTCTTGAAAAGACTCTTTTGTCCCATTAACATTGCCTTGGTAGGTTTGTCAAAAACAAATAGACTGTATAGGTGAGGGTTTATTTCTGGATTCTCAATTCTATTCCACTGATCGATATGTCTATCTTTATGCCAGTACCATGCTGTTTTGACCATGGTAGCTTTGGAGTATATTTCAAGGTCAGGAAGTGAAATTCCTCCCGTATTCCTCTTCTTTTTTAGAATGTTTTTGGCTATTCAGATGCACTTTCTCTCCCAAATGAATTTGGTAATTACCTTTTCTAATTCTGTAAAGTAGGTTTTTGAAATTTTGATTGGTATTGCATTGAATATATAAATAAGTTTGGGTAGGATTGACATCTTCAGGATATTTATTCTTTCAATCCATGAACATGGACAGTCTTTACATTTGTTTAGGTCTTTTTTCATTTATTTTAGCATTGTCTTGTAGTTTTCTGCATATAGGTCCTGTACTTCTTTGCTTAAATTAATTCCAAGGTATTTGAATCTTTTCATTGCCATTGTAAATGGAATTTCCCCCCTTATTTTATCCTCAGATTGTTTCGTAGTAGTGCAGAAAACCATTACTGATTTTTGCATGTTGATCTTCTATTCTGCCACTTTGCTGAACTCATTTATTATTTCAAGGGGCTTTGACATGGATACATCAGAAATTTCTAAATACAGGATCATGTCATCTGCAAACAGTGAGTTTTACTTCCTCTTTTCCTATTTAGATGACATTATTATTATTTTTTCTTGTCTAATTGCCCTAGATAGAACTTTTAGTACAATACTGAATAAAAATGGTGATAGTGGGCATACTTGCCTTGTTCCTGATCTTAGAGGGAAAGCTTTCAATCCTTCCTCATTGAGTGTGGTATTGGCTGTGGGTTTTATCCTTTTATCATATTGAGGAACTTTCCTTCTATTCCTATCTTTTGAAGAATTTTTATCAAGAAAGCATGCTGGATTTTGTCAAATGCCTTTTCTGTGTCAATTGAGATGATCCTGTGGTTTTTTCCCCTTCATTTTGTTAATGTGGTATATTATACTGATAGATTTTCTCATGTCGAACCAGCCTTGCATACCAGGAATAACTCCACTTCATCGTTATGTGTAAGTCTTTTGATATGCTGTCGGATTCTCTCTTTAAATATTTTTTTGAGAATTTTGCATCTATGTTCATTAGAGAGATTTGTCTGTAATTTTCTTTTCTTGTACTCTCTTTATATGGCTTTGGAATTAAGGTGATGTCCTCATAAAATGTGTTGTGTAATTTTCCTTCATTTAGAATTTTTTGGAAGACTTTAAACAGTATTGGTGTTAATTCTTTTTGAAATGCTTGGTAGAAGTCACCTGTGAAGCCATCTGGCCCTGGACTTTCCTTTGTTGAGAGATTTTTGATGATGTTATGTTTTTGTATTTCTTGTAGTGTCAGTGTAGGTTGTTTGTACATTTCTAGGAATTTGTCCATTTCATCTAGGTGGTCTAGTTTGTTCACATATGGTTTCTCATAATATCCTCTGATGTTCCTTTCTATTTCTGTGGGGTCAGCTATAATTACCCCAATTTCATTTCTGTTTTTATTCATTTGCATCTTATCCCTTCTCTTTGTTGGTCTAGCTAGAGGTTTGTCAATTTTATTAATCGTCTTAAAAAACGATTTTTGGTTTTACTGATTTTCTCTATTTTTTCCGTGTTGTTGTTCTCAATTTCATTTAGTTCTGCTCTAATCTTCATTATTTCTTTCATTCTGCTTGCTTTGAGATGGGCTTGCTGTTCTTTTTCTTGTTTCTCTAGTTATTCAGTTAAATCTTTGAGTTTAATTCTTTCTTTTTAAAAAATGGTTATTTAGGGCTATAAACTTCCCTCTCAAGACTGTCTTCGCTGTAACCTATAAGTTTTGATAAGTTGTGTTTTCATTCATTTGTGTTAATATATTTACTGATTTTACTTGCAATTTCTTCTTTGGCCCACTGATTATTTAAGAGTGTGTTGTTCAGCCTCCACACATTTGTGAATTTACTTTTATCCAGTCTATTAATTTCCAGTTTCATTCCATTATGACCTGAGAAGGTGCTTTGTTAAATTCATGCTTTTTATATTCATTGAGAGCTGTCTTGTGCCCTAACATGGGGTCTACCCTGGTGAAAGATCCATGGGCACTTGAGAAAATAAGATTATATGCAGCGTTCTGTATATGTCTGTTAGGTCTAAGTCATTTATCATATTGCTCAAGTTCTCTGTTTCCTTGTTGATCTTCTGTCTAGTTGTTCTATCTAATGGTGTGAATGGGGTGTTGAAGTCTCCAATGAGTTTTGTAGAAATGTTGATTTCTCCCTTCAGTTTTGCCAGAGTTTGTCTCATATACTTTGGGACACCTTAGTTGGGTGCATAGATATTTATGACTGTTATATCTTCCTAGTGGATTGCCTCTTTTATTAATATATTATGGCCTTCTGTACTTCTTATAACTTTGTTTGCATTTAAAATCTGTTTTGTCCAATATTAGCATGACTACCCCTGCTCAATTCTGGTTGCTATTCATGTGGAGTATCTTTTTCTGACCTTTCACTTTAAGCCAGTTTGTATCCCTGGTTCTAAGGTGAGTTTCTTGTAGGTAGTATATGGATGGCTAATTTTTTTAAATCTTTCTGTAAGCCTGTATCTTTTGATTGGGGAGTTTATCCATTCATATTCAATGAAATTACTGTAAGTGCATTATTTCCTTCCACCATTTTATTCTTTGGTTTTCTTATACTGTATCACAATTTTGTTTGTCTTTTTACTCTTTTGGTTATCCTTTCTCTATTCTTTCTTCTATCCTCTCCTCCAGGTCTCTATCACTTGTATATACATTTCAGGTTCTAAGGCTTCCTTTAATATTTCTTGCAAAAGTAAGGTTTTTTTTTTCAAACTCTCTTATTTCTGTTTGTTTGTGAATATATTATGCTCACCTTCATACCTGAAGGCCAATTTTTGCTGCATAAAGAATTCTTGGCTGGCAGTTTTTCTCTTTCAGTATCTAATTGTAACATACTGCTGTGTTCTCATCTCCATGGTTTGTGAAAAGAAATCTGTGCTAAGTCTCACTGGATGTCCCTTTTACATGATGGTTTGCTTCTCCCTTGTAGCTCTGAGAATTTTCTCTTTGACAGTGAACATTCTTAGTAGGTCTATTTGGATTTATACTGATTGGGGTATGCTGCACTTCTTGGACATTTAAGTTCATTTTTTTTCATGAGAGTTGGGAAAATTTCAGCTCTTATTTCCTCAGATATACTTTCTGCCCTTTTCCCTTCTCTTCTCCTCTGGAACTCCATTGACATGCGTGTTTTTGTATTTCATGTTGTCATTCAACTCTCTGAGCCCCTGCTCAATTTTTTTTCCATTCATTTCTCTCTCTGTTTTTTCTTTCTTCAATTTTAGCTGTTTTGTCTTTGGTATCATTTATTCTTTCTTCTATCTTTTTGAGTCTGCTGTTGTTTGTCTCAAATGTGTTTTTGTCTGTGTGTTACCACTGCTCTTTGATTCTTGGTTCAACCTGGATTGTCAGAATTGTCCCTGCTAATTGTCAATAATAGGCTCATGAACCAGTAATTGGTTGCAGGCCTGCTTCCTAGGGCCTTGGGAGGGGAGCTATAGATGCCAGAAAAGGCCTCTCTTACTTATGTTTAGTTTTCTGACATGTGCTTCTTTGTCTGCCAGTAGGCAGTCCCCTTTGACAGCTCTTAGCTCAATGCCTGGTCTGGGAGTATTTGTAGCAACACAGATAGGATCAATGTGATAGAACTTCCTGCCTGGAGGCTAAGAGCCTTGTGAATCAAACTTTCTCAGTGACAGTTCTCCAGCCTTCTCTCACAGCCCCCTCCCTTTTCCTGGGATGGAAATATTTCCCCTCCCCTCTGAGTCCTCAACAGTCAATCCCTGTTAGTAGAGAAGGAGATTGGGAAGGTTGTATATCTTTATGCAAACAATGGAATGTGACCACCTGGCCTGGAAGGCTCCTGGGACACAGCACACTGAATCTGTGGGTCAGAAGTTGAGTCAGTCTTAGGCTGTTTCTGTCTCCCCCCTTTCTTGGAGTCGTGGGTCCCTGGAGCCCCCTTTCTCTACAGTCAACTTGAATAATATAACTTTAAAGTAAAATCCATATGCACACTCACACAGACAAAGTAAGATTGAAAATAAAGCAGAAGAAAGAAATCTGCTGTCTATATATCAGAAAGTAGTCAACCCCAACTTTCCTCATAAAAGTTAGAAACTGCAAATCTAAAAAAGGCAGAGATGCCCAAAATGGACAAAGATAGGATTAGGTCATGCACAGAAGACTGTTGCGAGAATCACAGGTTGCAGCCTGATCTCCTTCCATTTGCTCTCTAACCCTCACGGAAAAGACAAAACAGACAGTTCCAAGAAACAACCAGGTATGAATGGATAAAACTACAGCTGTGCCTTATGAAAATCCCTCAGGTATTTTGGGACTTTTTCACAGTTCAGATCTTGCTCATGAAATAGCCTTTGAGAGCCTCCTTGGCCAGGCATCTTCTATGCATGGTCACAGCCCTGTGTCCAGCCTTGGACTTGCTATGAATCCTCAAACCCATCGTTAGCTTCCACTTCTGCACTACGGAGTGAATTCTGCCTCAGTGCTCTGAATGATTAAGTGAATTATGAGGTTTCAGCAAGCTTTGCAGAACTTCCAGCTATTGCAAATGGAATTTGGCATAGATGGCCTGGAGCGACACAACTGCCTGAGTGTGGAGCTGAGGAGCTCCTGGGAATTCCCAAGGGCCCACGTGGTCTGCTCAGGCCTGATAAAGGCCTTTGTATTTTAGGCCAAGGTGCATGTTAATCTTTTCACATCAGATTTTAAGTAACTGATTTAAGCACTTTTTAAGTCATTCTATCTGAGGCAAGTGAAGTCTTAAAGTCTGGTCCTGAAGAAGGAGATAGAAAAATATGCAGAACAGACATAAGAACTCAGGAAGGCCAATATTGTGAGTCTATTTTTATAGAAACAAATGGTCTGTGTCGCCACAGAACAATAATATATAATTAAAATGAATTATTTAATTGTGTAAAAAAAGTTGAGTAAAGATGCAATGGTATCTGTATAGGAAGAAATTGAAATGAAATTTGAATCTAACCAGGAAAGCACTTTGCATGCAAAAATGTTTCAAATACATTTGTAAACTTTCATGCTTGTAGAAAGACTCATCTATCCAAAAAGTGTTGACATGCTGATTTATTTCCTAAGGTTTTCTGGAAACCCAAAGAAAGACAATACATTTTTTTCTATTGTATCATTCTTAGTGCAACTCAGAACCCTGGTATTACAATGAATATTTGTTGAATTTTTTAGGAATTCTATTGAAAACCTTTAGCCTCATGTCTTCCTTGCCTTAAAATGGTAACTAGCATGCCATGACTGCCACCCTGTGCCAGGAAGTGTACTTAGATTACATAAATATTACCAGAAAAATAGAGGGGCCACTTTCTCCACATCAATGCTACAATTTCTTCCATTACTAATCACAATAGTTTCATAGTAGAATATCAGTAAGTCCACTCTTGTTTTTTTTTTGTAATTTTATTTTATTTATTCATTTTTTTAAAATATTACATTCAAAAAATATGAGGTCCCCATTCTCCCCCACCACCCCGACCCCATCACACCCCCCACAGTAACACTCTCCCCCATCATCATGACACATCCATTGCATCTGGTGAGTACATCTCTGGGCATTGCTGCACCCCATGGCCTGTGGTCCACACCGTAGCCCACACTCTCCCACGTTCTATCTAGTAGGCCATGGGAGGACATACAATGTCTGGCAATAGTCCCTGCAGCACCACTTAGGACAACTCCAATTCCCAAAAATGCCTCCACATCTCATCTCTTCCTCCCCTTCCCCGCACCCAGCAGCCACCATGGCCACTTTTTCTACACCAATGCCACATTTTCTCAATTATTAACCACAATAGTTCATGAATAGAATATCAGTAAGTCCACTCTAATCCTTAATGTAGTCCTCCTTCCTGTGGACCTTGGCTTGGTTGTGTCCACTCAACGTGTATGTCAAGAGGGCCTTAGATTCCACATGGATATTGGATGCAATCCTCCTGCTTTCAGTTGTAGGCACTCTAGGCTCCATGGTGTGGTGGCTGACATTCTTCAACTCCATGTAAGCTGAGTGGGGTAAGTCCACTAAATCAGAGTGTAGGAGCTGAAGTTTGTTGAGGCTCAGGGCCTGGCTATCATATTGTCAGTCCAGAGATTCAAATCCCCTAGATATATCTTAAACCCCAGCACCAAATACAATTCCAGTAAAGTAGCATGAAAGGCTTGTGAAAAGAGATCCCATCTGAGTCCAGCTCCATCATGCAGAAACACCAGCTCCAAAGAAGGGCCAACTGACATGGCAATGAACTCCATCTGCCATGACCATAGAACCTGTGGGTCTCTTTAGCCCTCAAAAGAACCAGTACCTGGGGTTGTATCTACTTTATCTGTCTCTGAGACTCTGCTCAGGTGTGCATAAGGGCAATCCTTCTGCAACCTCCAGACTCTTTTTCAGAGACTCATAGCCATATAAACTCATTTGTCCTTTCCATTTCCCCCTTACTTTAGGTCAAAGAGCATTTTTAACTCCTGCTCTTATTTGTAGACAGGGATATTCTACTGGTCCACATTGAACCTTTAATTCAAGGTCATTTTCTAGTTATGTCATAAGCTGGTACTTGGTAGTGATCCCTCATTGCCAGGGAGATTCATCCCTGGGTGTCATGTCCCACGCTGGGGGGAAGGCATTGCATGTATATGCTGAGTTTGGCTTTGAGACTGGCCACATTTGAGTAACAAGGAGGCTGTCAGGAGGGAACTCTTAGGCACAGTGCTGCTCTAGGCCTTGTTCTTATTTCAGGTGTATAGGCTCACAAGCATTGTCATTAGTTTTAGGGTGTCACTGTTGGACCCTCATTCCTTCCTGGTCCTTGCCATTGCACTTGGGAGACTGCTGCTTCTCCCCTAGGGAACACGACTGAGTCACCACCCCCCCCAGCCAGGAACCCAGTACCCCCCCGCTGTTGTTTTTAATTGTTTCCATTATGAGTATATCCGAACATTTCCATGCACCCTGGACACATGCCCTGTATAACTCCCTGTCAAACCTATGTCCCCTGTCAATAAAATCCCATACCAGTATTCCTCCGCTGCCATTGTTGAACCACTCTGTGATACAAAACTTCCTGAAAAGTGAAGCCCAATATAATGTCAGGTTCCCTTATTAGTAAATGGAATATAGCGATGAGTTTAAAGGTTAGATATAGAATACATATTGATTTGAAAAAATTCTACATCCTTTTTCTTTTCTTTTTTCCTAATTATTGAGCTTCTCTTCACAACAGCCTTAGATCATAGTAATTCATCTATACAATATACAGTACTCCCACATATCCATTATAAAACCATTTCCCTTCCACAGCAATAATCTTTTAACTTATTCATATCATATTTACTGATACTGATGAACAGATATTGAGACAATAGCTTTCAAACAAGGTAACATTTGTGTTTACATTGTGGTTTATACTTTAGGCTATACAGTTTTGTAAATTTTTTAGTTTTCCTATGTTTTACATTATGGTTTACATTATTAGTCTGTCATCCCCTATAATGTTTTTGGTGTAATATTACATGTTTATATTCATCCTTGTGTACTCTTGTGAAACACTTCTTTTGCCCTCACATTTACTTTGGTTCCATCTATTCAATATCTATTTCCCCCTCCCCTTGCGGCCCACAGTGACAGTCAATCTTCATTTCTTGAGGAGACATGTTCAGAGATACTTGCAACAGTGTTGAGGGCTTGACTTGCTCAACTGCCCTAATGCCCTGGGAGCCACCATTTCTCGAGAGATACAGTTCCCTCTCTTTGATGGCATTAGTCCTCCCCAGGTTGTGGATCTACCTTCACTCTCATTATATGGGTCTCTATCCAATGGTATAACCCACTCTGGCAAAATGAGCATTCAGATATTTCCTAGGAGTCTGTCCTGCATCAGAGTATCCCCTTTGAGTATCTTAAACAGGTAACTTTTCTAATTATATTTTGAAAAGGTTTTCTCAGCATTATACTCTCAACCAACACCTGACAATCTCCTATGTTTGTGTGTTGCCCCACCCTCCCCCAATTTCTTGTGCAATATTTCCTATCCGCCCATCCCTAGCCCCCCTCAAACCCCCAAAGCCCCACACAAAGGTAATCCTATGCCCCCATTTTATCCCTTCCTTGTTCACATACTTACCACCAGCTTATCATAGATTTCACCCATGAAGATGTCAGCTTACATTCTTCCTCTACCTCCCGATTTCCTGTAAGCCTATCTTCCAGTCTCTAGCACTCTGAGGCAGCTTGCTTATTTCATATCATTGAGGTCATGTAGTATATGTCCTTCAATACCTGTATTGCTTCACTCAACATAAGGTTCTCAAGATTCATCCATGTTATCACATGTGTTTGTAGTGTATTTGTTCTTAAAGCCGAGTAGTATTCCATTGTATGTATATACCACATTTTATTGATCCACTCATCTGATGACGGACATTTGGGTCAATTCCAACTTTGGCAATAGTGAAAAATGCTGCTATGAACATTGGTGTGCATATATCAGTTTGTGTCCATACGTTCAGTTCTGCTGGGTATATACCCAGCAGTGGAATTGCTGGGTCATATGGCAAATCTATGGTTAGTTTTTTAGAAACTGCCAAACTGTCCTCCAGAATGATTGGATCCTTCTGCATTCCCACCAGCAGTGGATGAGTATTCCCATTTCTTCACATCCTCTCCACTATTTGTATTCTTCTGTTTTTTTTCATAGCTGCCAATCTTATGGGAGTAAGATGGTATCTCATTGTAGTTTTGATTTGCATTTCCCTGATAGCTAAAGATTTGGAGCATTTTTTTGTGTACTTTTTAGCCATTTATATTTCTTCTTTGGAGAAGTATCTGTTTAAATCTTTTCCCCATTTTTTAAATGGGTTGTTTATCTTTTTATTTTCAAGATATAGGAGTTCTTTATATATGCAAGTTTTAAGTCTCTTATTGGATACATGGTTACCAAATATTTTCTCCCATTGTGTAGGTTCCCTTTTTACTTTCTTGACAAACTCCTTTGAGGTGCAGAAGGCTTTAATTTTGAGGAAGTCCCATTCATCTATTTGTTCTTTTGCTACTCATGCTTTTGGTGTTATGTTCATGAAGCCATTTCCTATTACAAGGTCTTGTAGATGTTTCCCTACATTGCTTTCCAAGGTTTTTATGGTCTTGGCTCTTATATTTAGGTCTTTGATCCATCTTGAGTTGCTCTTTGTATAAGGTGTGAGATGGTAATCCTCTTTCATTCTTCTACATATGGATATCCAGTTCTCCAGGCACCATTTGTTGAATAGGCCATTCTCTCCCACTTGAGAGGGTTTGGTGGCTTTATTGAATATTATATGGCTAATATGAGGTTCTATATCAGAACTTTCAATTCGATTCCACTGGTCTGTGTGTCTCTCCTTATGCCAATACCATGCTGTTTTCACTACTGTAGCTTTGTAGTATGTTTTGAAGTCAGGTAGTGTGATTCCTCCAATTTGATTTTTCTTTTTCAATATGTCTTTGGCTATTCAGGGCCTGTTTCCTTTCCAAATAAATTTCATAGTTAGTTTTTCTAGTTCCTTAAAGAAGGCTGTGTTGGTTTTTATTCAGATTGCATTGAATGTGTAGATCAGTTTTGGTAGGATAGACATCTTAATACTATTTAGTCTTCCTATCCATGAACAGGGAATATTCTTCCATTTATTTAGGTCTTCTTTGATTTCCTTGAACAGTCTTTGTATAGTTCTCGGTGTATAAGTTTTTTACATCTTTAGTTAAATTTATTCCTATTTGATTTTTTTATTTACTATTGTGAATGGTATTTGTTTCTTGATTTCCTCCTGATCTTGCTCATTATTGTTGTACAGAAATGGTAATGATTTTTGCTCATTGATCTTATAACTTGCGACTTTACTAAACTCATTTATGAGTTCTAGAAGCTTAGTTGTAGACCTCTCAGGGTTTTCTATGTATAGGATCATGTCATCTGCAAATAATGAAATTTTGACTCCTTCCTTTTCCATTTGAATGCCTTTTATAATTGGTTCTTGCCTCAGTGCTCGAGCAAGTACTTCTAAGACAATGTTAAATAGAAGGGGAGAAAGTGGGCATCCTTTTCTTGTTCCTGATTTTAGAGGGAAGGATTTTAGGATTTCTCCATTGTAAATGATGTTGGCTGTGGGTTTTTCATATATACTCTTTATCATGTTCAAAAAATTTCCTTGTATTCTGATCTTTTGGAGTGTTTTTATCAAGAAAGGGTGCTGTATTTTGTCAAATGCTTTTTCTGCATCTATAGATATAATCATGTGATTTTTTTCCATCAATCTGTTTATATGGTGTATTACATTGATTGATTTTCTTATGTTGAACCATCCTTGCATGCCTGGAATGAATCCCACTTGGTCGTGCTGTATAATTTGTTTAACGTGTTGTTGAATACAATTAGCAAGTATTTTGTTGGGTATTTTTGCGTCAAGGTTCATTAGAGAAATTGATCTGTAATTTTCCTTTCTTGTGGTGTCTTTGTTTGGCTTTGGTACTAGGACAATGTTGGCATCATAGAAGGAGTTAGGCAATGTTCCTTCTGTTTTGATTTTTTGGAAGAGTTTCAGCAGGATTGGTGTTAGTTCTTTCCAGAATGTTTTGTAGAATTCACCTGTGAAGCCATCTGGCCCTGGGCTCTTCTTAGTTGGGAGGTTTTTAATGACCGATTCTATCTCTTTACTTGTGATTGTTTTGTTGAGATCTTCAATTTCTTCTTTCATCAATATAGTCTGCTTATGTGTTTCTAGGAATTTGTCCATTTCCTCTGAATTGTTGTTTTTGTTGAAATATAGTTTTTCAAAGTATACTCTTATGATAGTCTTTATTTCTGTGGGGTTAGTGGTTATATCTCCCTTCTCATTTCTTATTTTGTGCATTTGCATCTTCTCTCTTTTTTTCTTTGTTAGTCTTGCTAAAGGTTTCTCCATTTTATTGATCTTCTCAAAAAACCATCTCTTGGTCTTGTTTATCTTTTCAAGTGCTTTCTTATTTTCTATTTCATTTAGTTCTGCTCTTATCTTTGTTATATCCTTCCTTCTTCTTCCTGTGGGATTACTTTGTTGTTGTTTTTTCTAATTCCTCTAAATGTGCAGTTAGTTCTTCAATTTTTGCTCTTTCTTCTTTTTTGATGTATGAATTTATAGCTATAAATTTCCCTCTCAGTACTGCTTTTGCTGCATCCCATAAATTTTGGCATGTTGTGTTATCATTATCATTTGTTTCAAGGTAGTCATTGATTTCTTTTGAGATTTCCTCTTTGACCCACTGTTTTTATATGAGTATGCTGTTTAATTTCGATACCTTGGTGTGAAATCTGGGCCTCTGTCCCTTGCAAATTTTCCAGCTTCACTCCACTGTGGTCAGAGATATTATTTTGTATGATTTTGATCTTTCTGAATTCATTAAGCCTTTCTTTGTGGCCTAGCATATGGTCTATCTTGGAGAATGATCCTTGTGCACTTGAGAAAAATTTATATCCTTCTCTGTTTGGGTGTAATGATCTGTATATGTCTATTAGATCCAGCTCCTCTAATATATTGTTCAAATATTTTGTTTCTTTAGTGATTCTCTTGTGAGATGTTCTTTCCAGAGTTGACAGTCGTGTATTAAAATCCCCCACTATATTTGTAGATGCATCTATTCTTTCACATAGTTTTTCCAGTGTTTGCCTCACGTATTTAGAGGCGCCCTTGTTAGGAGCATAAATATTTATGATTGTTCATTCTTCTTGAGAGATTGTCCCTTTCACTAATATGTAGTATTCTTCTTTGTCTCTCACAATTGTTTCGCATTTACAGTCTATTTTGTCTGATGTTAATATAGCTACTCCTGCCTTTTTTTGGTTATTGTTTGCTTGTAAGATTGTTTTCCAACCATTCACTTTCAGCCTCCATGAATCCCTGGGTCTAAGATGTGTCTCTTGTAGACAGCATATAGATGGGTCATATTTCCTTACCCAATGTCCCAGTCTGAATCTTTTGATAGGTGAGTTTAATCCATTGACATTCAGTGTTATTACTTTTGAGGAATTATTTATGTTAGCCATATTTTGATTGGAATTGTGTTTGTCATACTTTGTTTGTTTGTTTTTTTCCTTCTCTTTTTGTTATTTTTGTTGCTCTTACACTCTCCTCCAAATCCGTCTGTCCTGTTTTTTCCTTGCTTCCTGCAGAACTCCCTTTAGAATTTCTTGAAGGGGAGGTTTCTTGTTGGCATACTCTTTCAATTTCTGTTTATCTGTGAATATTTTGAACTCTCCATCATGTTTGAATGCCACTTTAGCTGGGTAGAGTATTCTTGGTTGGAAATTTTTTTCTTTTAGTACCTTTACTATATCATACCACTGCCTTCTTGCTCCACGGTTTCAGATGAGAAATTAGCACTTAATCTTATAGAGCTTCCCTTGTATGTGATGGTTTTCTTTTGTCTTGCTGCTTTTAGAATTTTCTCTTTGTCTTGAACATTGGATAATTTGACAAGTATATGTCTTGGGGTGGGCCTGTTGGGTTTTATGATGTTTGGTGTGCATTGTGTTTTTTGGAGATGTACATCTTTCTCTTTCAGTAGATTTGGGAAATTTTCAGCCATTATTTCCTGCAACACTCCTTCTGACCCCTTTCCCTTCTCTTCTCCTTCTGGGATGCCTATAATACGTTTTTGTGCATTTTGCATTGTTATTCAGGCCCCTAAGACCTAGTTGGATTTTTTCTATCTTTTTATCGATCATTTCTACTATCTGTTTTATTTCTGATGTACTGTCTTCCACATCGCTAATTCTCTGCTCTGCCTTTTCTAATGTGCTGCTATTTGCTGTGAGTGTACTTTTGATTCCTGGAACTGTGGTGTTCATTCCCATCATATCTGTTATCTTTTTGCATATGTCTGCAATTTACCCTCCAAGTGTTGTCTTCATATTATTAACCTCTTCCTTTACTTCATTAAATTTGTCTGTGATATATGTTCTGAGATCTTTAATTACTTGTGTGAAGTTCTGCTCCCCTTCCTGGTTTTAGTTTGTTCATTGGACTCAGCCATGTTTTCCTGATTACTGGTTTGGTTTGTAGATTTTTGTTGCTGCCTGGTCATCATTTTATCTTGATGGATTTAATCAGTTCCTTAGCTTCTTTGTCTTGTCTTGGGGATTAATTAGCTGTTGTTTTTGCATAAGTGTTATATCTTCTCTTTGTCACTTTGTTCTTCTTATTCTAATTTCTTATTTCTGGCTGAGTTCACTTTGAAGGAAAGTATTAGGGCCAGGGAAAGGCAATTGTGTAAGAAAGGAAAGTGTGTAAAGTAGTACTTGTAATTAATTTTAACAGAGCAACAATATGAGATCTGGGAGGATGGATATTAGATTCACGTAAGTTGTGTAGAGTTATAGCAGTAAGTAGAGTACCTATAATGAGGTAGTCGACTGAATATGGGAGGAATATGGTATGAATTAAAAAGCTAGTGTTTTCATGAGAGAGGGAAAGAGAAAAGAAAGGCAATGCGTTCAAGAGTGGATAAAAGACAGAAAACAAAACAAAGGTATTAGAAATTAAGAGTTATACAATTTGGGGATCAAAGAAAGGGAGGAGGAATATAGGAGAGACCATAGATGATGGAGGATATCAAGATGTGGGGGAAAGGGGATAGTGTAGGTAGCCAAAATCAATTCACACAGAAATGAGGCAATGGCGGATGAGGAAACCCAGCAAATGTGAGGTGTTCCCTGCAGCATCTATTGTATTATTAAGATAAAACAAAATAAGAAGAAAATGAGGGACAAGAGAAAAGAGAGAAAAGAAAAAAAAAGAGAGAAGAAAGAAAGAAAGAAAAAGGGGGGTGGGTAAAGAAAAGGGAGGGGAATAAATAAGGAAAAGTAAAGAAGATACAGAACACCAACAACAGCAACAACAAAAAAACCCTAAATAAATGAGAAAAAAAAATCTTGGGGGATACAATAGGAGAAAAGACTAGGAAATAATGCAATATTAGCAACCAGGACAATAAAAAATTAAAAATTAAAAATTAAAAAAAATGCAAACCTTGAGGACTAGGACAATCAAGGACCTCAGATGGGGCTCAGGGCATGGTGGATTCAGGGATGGAAAGTCTATGATATTGCAACTCAAGAGATGTAAGTCTCTGGGGTGTGGGCCACCAGGGTTTAAGGGACACAGACCTGGCAACCTCAAATCCGGTTAATAGGGAGCCTGGGAGCACTGCAGCGCAACACAGCCTTCAGGGATCCCCACAGCTGGGTGCCAGCCCTATGGGAGAGGCCACACCTGCAAACTCTGACCTATGTGTCCAAAACTCACAATTCCCCATTTCACTAGGGTCTCTTCTGTGGCTGTATCACCAATTCAACTTCAGGACACCTCCTGCCCTGCAGGCCCCCGAAATACCCAGTTGGGGGCGCTTCTATATCGCAGTCAGTTTAAGGATGCTGCAGATCCGCAGCCAGGGTTAGGGGGCGGGGCTCTAGCCAGCAGCACTGTATCAGTGTCCAAAACCAAAAATCCCACACCTCGCCAAAGATTCCCCTAATTGGCTTCCAGCTGCCTCCCACCCTGCAATCCCCGAAATTGCCTCCTGGTGATGTCTCTTTACTGTGAGTGATTTAAGGCCACTGCAGATCAGCAGCCGGCCTTGGGGGCACTCTAGCCGGAAGCGCTATTATTAGTATCAGAAATAAAAAATTCCCCGCCTCCCAAATAACTCCCATTTGTCTCACCAAATTGGTTTGCGAAGGCCTCCTGCACTGTTAGCCCCTTAATCGCCTGCTCAGGGCTTATGAATTCCCCAGCACCGCAGAGCCTCCAGGAATCAGCCCGCAGTGCCAGTGCTGTGATTCCGCCCGCCCCAGGGGAGAGCCTTTGCCGGCACGCAGCCCCTATCTCTGTGTAAGAGAGTCTCAATTTTATCTTTAACATGAATTTTCTCTGTTACCTTCCCATGAAATCGATGTCCAGACACCTCCTGCCCTGCAAAATCCTGAAACAGCCTGGTCCTGAAGAATTTCTAACGCTGCCCAGCCACTTCTTTGCAGGAGAGACTATCAGGTGCACTCACTCAACCACAATCTTGTGCCGCTCCAACACCTTTTCCAGTAAGTCCACTCTAATCCATAGTCCAGCCTGTGGACTCTGGGATGGTGATGTCCACTCCATCTCTATATCAAGGGGGGGCTTAGATTCCACATGGATGTTGGATGCAATTCTCCTTCTTGCCATTTTAGGCTCTTGGCTCCCTGGTGTGGTGGATAACCTTCTTCACCTCCTCGTTAGCTGGCTGGGGTAAGTCCATTGAAACAGAGGGTAGGAGTTGCAAGTCTGCTGAGGCTCACGTCCTGGCTGTCACATAGACAGTCCAGAGATTCACATGTCCTGAGTATACACCAACCCCAGAGCTAACCACAGGTCCAGTAAAAGTGACAGAAGAAGCACGTGTAGCAAGGTCACATCTGAGTCCAACGCCATCACACTCAGGATCACAAACTCCAAAAGATGTGGGGAAAGTGGCCACAGTAGCTGCTGAGGGTAGGGAGAAGGAAGAAGAAATATGATGTGGGGGCATTTTCAGTACTCGGTGTTGTCCTGGGTGGTACTTCAGGGACAGATGCTGGACATTGTATGTCCTGCCAGGCCCACTGGGTGGACTGGGGGAGACTGTAAACTACAGTTCAAACCATTATCCATGTGGAGCAGGAGTGCTTCAAAGTGTATTCACCAAATGCATTGAAGGCCCCACGATGATGAAAGAGGTTGTTGATGTGGGAGGAGTGGGGTGAGGGGGTGGGCGGTATATGGGGACCTCTTATAGCTTTTGATGTAATGTTTCAAAAAAATAGAGAAAGAAATAGAGGGATTCCCATATGCCCCTTAGGCTTCTCCCCATTTCCACATCAGCAGCCTCCTTCATTGTGTGGTCCATTTGCCTCCCTTGATGAACACATCTTGGAGCATTGCCACCAGGTGATGATTAGAGTTTACATTGAGTTTATCCACTCTTCTGCATATTTTGCAAGTTATTACACATATACAGTATCCTGTACCTGTCACGACTTCCCTGGCAGGTGCCCCCTTCTCTGAGCATCAAGGCACTTGCAGGGAACAGCTCCTGATGTTGTCCCAAGGGAGGAGGTTCGCACCCTCCTGGCATCCTGCTCAGAGGCCCTGCCAGGGCATGCCCCAGTGTGGAGCCTGTGATACCAGGGGTGGGGGCAAGGGAAGCACCTCCCTGCTCCTCAGGGCTCCACCATCCAGCTGAAATGAGGACAAGTCAGGTTCTAACCCACGTTGGACAAACCACTTATCTTTCTGCTGTTTCTCTCCATAAGGAGAAAAGCAGGGAACTGCTCAGATAGGCAGCCTGGAAATGCTGGTGAAATGCTTGTCAACTAGTGAGTTCCAGGGTCTGACTAACTTGAAAGGATTCTAGGACTTAGAGTTCTGCCCTTGGTTTACATAGGTCAGACTTTACTAGGACCAAGTTCAAATCATGCAGATATAGAGTTCTATCAATGTGTTAAAAGACAGCTGTCCCCATTGGAATGAACTGATGCAACAATTCTGAGACAACAAATGATACGAACAAACTGATGCAACAAATGATGCAAACAAACTGAAGCAAGCTGTCCCCACTGGAATGAACTGAAGCAACAAAATGATGCAAACAAACTGATGAAGAAATGAACAAAATGAACAGATAAAACAAATGATGCAAGCAAACTGATGCAACAAAATGGGCAAAAAAATGACAACCATTTCATTCTTCCTCAAACTAAGCCATTCCTCTAAACACCTTGTCAGAAATTCTCCAGGCTTTCAATACTATGTTAATACCAAAGTCCATGAAACCCATTCAGGCACCGATGACATTTTATTCAAATTTAATCCCTCTACAGAAGCTCATTCTCTAAATCATCATACTCAAGTCTGTGGAGCTAAACACTGTTGATTTTGGCACTAACCCATGGATGTTCTCTACCCTGAAATTTTCAGTAGAATTGTTTGCCCCTGACTAATTTGCTCTGCTCCCATGGGATTGCACGTGCCTTCTTACTCTCTCAAACAATCTCAAGCAAAAGATATCCCCATGCTCTGACATCAATTTCAGGGAAGTTTCAATATTTATGCTTTGATTTGGGGTGTCATTCTAAACTACAGCACAGCCTATGACTTGCCAGTTTGCACTCTACATCACCGTTAACCTAACAAAATTGTGGGCATGGAGAGGATAGCATGGCTCAAATCTAGGATAGAGCTTAGTTGGAGGAGCATGTGGGTGCCTCACAAGAATTCAAAATGCTCCTACACAGGGAACCAAAATGTAAATCCAAGTGTCTGCAAGTCTTCCAACTTCAGAGCATTTTTAGTCAGATATCTTTTACTATCAAATAACCCAAAGCAATGGAATAAGAACAAAAAGGATTGAACAACACAAGAAGAGTGAACTAGAGTCCTTTCAGCTCCATTTTCCTCCTGTTTTTACTTCATTTTCCAAAATGTTTTCCCTGTGTCAGAGTAAACATCGCCCCTCGTGGAGAGGAATTCCCACCTCGGCATCCTTATAATAAGTGTCCTACTAGCCCCAGGTGCCCACACCTGGACCAATCACTGCACACATAGGTTGAGGGTTTTCTGATTGGTAATTTTGCGCCACATTCTTCCTCCTACAGGAAAGAATCTTGGATTAACAACCCTTCACCCATCCAAGAATGACACTGGGTAAAATGGATATTTTCCAAAAGAAAGAGCTATAGGACCAGGTAAAATTGTGCACATCTATTACAAGGGATCAGTTTTTTTTTTAATAATCAAAATTGAATGACTCCAGCCTCAATATCACAAGGAGAAGCACCAGTTACCCTATTAGCTCCCAGGAGTCCTCTGCAGAGCACCTTTCTCCTATTTTAATCTTTCTGAAAGTTTCTCCTTTACCGAGTCGCTCTGCACCTTGCCTTCCACCACAGCTGCTCTTCTCCAAAGTTCTTTGACTCATTCAGCACATTGCTCTTATAGTCTCCCCTTCCTCTTCTGAAGGAAACAAGTAATTTAGAGCAGTTATGCATAATAGATTTTTTAAATTGAAGGTTTTATATAATAGGTGGGAATTACAGAGCACCACAAAAGAGATGACAAAATACAAGTCAGTTTAATTCTATCATTTGATAAAACTCAATCAGCATTTCCAGCCTGCGATATTGCTTTTTGGTCATGAACAGTCTAGGCCCAGAATTACAACCATTCTCTCTCCTCTAGTGGTCATCTTACTACCCTCAAATTCTTCCTAAGTGTAAATTACATCCCAGTCCTCTCCTAAGCTAGTTTGTGATGGTACTTCCAGTAGTTAATGATGGGCCTCTGAAGTAGCAAAATTGCCCTGGTTTTCATTCAAAATACATATGAGAGCATGCCATTTCCAATTCAGGATATGAGGATGTGGAAGTACATTTCCTCAGGTAGCACCAAGAAAAATCTAAATGAACAATTCAGATAACATAAAATCAGTCATATCTATGGAAATACTGAAGAGGAGTGGACACTACAGGGCCTTGGTGAAGTGGTTTCCTGGGAACAGTGTCCTTCCCAGTGAGCAGCACATTACAGTGATTTGCAAAGGCCTCTGCATGCAGATGGAGAGAAGAGGAGGCAGCTGAAATGTGAGAAGCTTGACCTGGTCAAGGGAAGCCAGCAAGGCTGTCCTTAGGGTGCTGTCATATGGGATTGACCTGAGTCTAGAGAAACCCCAGGTGAAATAATTTGTTTAGCATAACAATTCTTCTCTACCCACCCTTCCACAGTGAGGAAGAGAAAACCTTTGCAAAAAACATTGCTGGTTCAACAGGATTTCCATCTAAAAAAAAAAAAAAAATACAGATAATGAACATCAACTCCTACCACACACCATACATATAAAGTATACCTGAGGTAGAGTATAGTCTAAGTGTAAAACTTTAACCAGCAAAATTTTCATAGTTTTTATTCAAGATCCTGAGATGGTTTCAAATAAAGTGTCTAGGTGATGACACAGGAGAAAAATCTTCAAAACCTGAGAAAGGTAAATATTTCTTAGGTGGAACATACAAAAAAAAATAATATTAAAAGAAAATCATCATGAACTTCATCAAAATTTAAAACCTCTGCTCCTGAAAATAAAGGGAAAGCCAAGGAATGAGAAAAAAATATTCTTAATATAGGTATCAGACAAAGGATTTATACCTAGAATATATACTATATAATGAATTAATAGAAAAAAGTCTTAGACTTCTAATTCAGAAAAAAAGACAAAAGATTGGACAGACATACACAAAAGAGGATATATTATTATGAAATATATCCTGATCTATTATGATAGAGTGAAAAATAAGGTACTTCACACTGTTATTAAGGAACAGCAAATATTAAAACCAAAGTGAGATGCTACTACAAGAGGTAAACTTGAAAGCGTACCAATATCAAGTATGGGGGGGAGAGATGCAGAGAACTGGAGCTCTGGCTCTGCTGGTGGCGAGGAGTAGCTGTTGCATCAGACACGAAGAGCAGAGACTTAACTTCATGAGTCAGTTTGACTGGGTTATGGCGGCCAGTGGTTTGGTCAAGTGAGCCTTGACGTGCCAGCTACTGTGAGTATGTAACAGGTGGATCAATCATTGGTCAGTTGATTCCATCTGTGGCTGATTCCATCTACCCTGGACAAAGGAGGTAGAGACCTTAAAGGATTTCAGCAGTCAGAAAGGAGACTTTATAAACTCTACTTCACACAGACAGCTTCTCCTGGGGAATTCAACATCATCCTCGTCAATTTCCAATTTGCAGCCTGCCCTACAGATTCAGATTTATTAATCCTCTTGGATGCATGAACCAATTCAATTAAATCAAAATGGATACCTACCTTATATCCAGAACTTCCAACCCTGGGTATTTCTCCAAAATAATGACAACCTATATCCACAGAAAGATACATGTGCGGATGTTCCTTGCAGCTCCACCAGGGGTGGAGGCACTCTCACAAAGGCTCTGCAGGACAGGTTTTGGAATCCAGGACCTCAGACAAAACCCCAAGGCTGCCTCTAAATGGGCAGATGCAAGCAAAATACTTGATGTATTAGTCAGCCAAAGGGGTGCTGATGCAAAGTACCAGAAATTGGTTGGTTTTCATAAAGGCATTTATTTGGGATCAGAGCTTACAGATAGAGGCCTTAAAGAGTAAGTTAATTCCCTCACCATAGTCTCTTTGGAGTAAGGTGGCTGCCGATGTCTGCAAGGGTTCAGGCTTCCTGGGTTCCTATGTTCCTGGGGTTGCTTTTCTCTGGGTTCAAGGTTCCTTCCTTCCTGGGGCTGGCTTTTCTTTCCTCTGTGTGCTGACTTCCCGGGTCTTCAGCATCAAATTATAACATCAGAAATCCTCAACTTTGTCCTTTGCCATGCATTTTACCTGTGAGTTCCCACCCACCAAGGGGTGGGGATGCAACACCCTAATTATAACTCAGTCATGCCCAGGAACAGATCAGATTACAAGCATAATCCAATATTTCTTTTTGGAATTCATCAGTTATATCAAACCGCTACACTAGATCATCCTGTGCTCCATTTCCTTCATTTGTAAGATATCTAATAGAACCTACTTCAACAGGTGATTGTGAGATTACCTGAGTGATGCTCAGGAATAGGTGCTGGAAAGAGAAGGTGCTTAATAGGTATTAGTCATACGATGATGGTAGTGGATGAAGGACACCAGCTCAGGATAATGTAAGTGTGTGGGAAGGAGGCTGGACAGTGGAAAGTCTTACCTATCACTGTGTTCATTTGTCCCCAACATCACCACCACCTGTCCCTCAATTCATGCCAACATCTACCATCACAAAGGCACATGACAGGGCATTTTGTACTACCTTTTGTACAGACAAGACTTCAAGCTCCCACGGAGAGTCTTCACCCTCCTCCCTCTTTCTTGTAGCTGCACCCAGAATAAGTGAGGACACTGTCCCACTGGACCAACACTGGGCTGTAGGTAAGCATCATCAGGAGTCAAGCAATATCGTGCATGATACAGCATTGACCTCATCTATCAATGGCTGGAAGAATATAAACTTACCATGTCTTGTAAAAATAATTTTAAGAAGATACACACACACTAAGCTCATAACTAAACCTCAATTTGGAGAGAGAAAGACACGAAGTAAACCAGCTATTTCCACACTGTCAGGTGGAACCATGCACTGCTTTGGTTCTCAGCTGGCAGAGCTCAGAGCAGCAGAGCCTGGAGGAGACAATCCCTGAGTCAGGGGCTCAGGCCATTGCACCTTCAGGGTGTGCAGTGGCAGGAGGGCCTCTCCCAAAGGTCTGGGAAAGAAGGGGCATGTTGGCCCCACTGTGGGGCCTGGGAGCAGGGGCGAGTGGGAGGGTCATGGCATGAAGAAGCCCAGGGAAGAATCACTGCCTCCTAGGACAAGTAGCCCACGGTTCCTATTACAGCAGGAAAAGGACACTTAACTGGCAATGGGCTGGTCACTCAGGATGTGGGTCTTTACCTCATTTGGGTTGTTGTTTGTTTCCTGTAACACCCACACACACTCAGAGAGACATGTACTTGCACACACAACAGTCCAAGGTTTCCATCTTACCAATACCTGCCCTTCCATACACACTTATAAATACACACAGATGAGCGTGCACACACCACCCAGCACACATTCAGACACAGCTGCCCTGAAATGCTGACCCCAGTGCCCATGAGCTCCTACTGGACCTGCCTCAGTCTCTGCACTGCAGCTGCTGAGCCTCATGTGCACAGCCCCAGAGCCATTGCCTTTAGTGCCCCAAGGACTGCTGGGAGCCTCTGCTCCAAGGGCCTCAGCTTACAGGAAAGAGCAGAGGCTGGAGGGGCCGGTCACTTGCTCATGATGTCATGGCTTGTTAAGGGCACACCTGGGCCTGGGACCCCCCACACATGGTCTAGTTCCTCCCCAGAAGCTTCCAGAGCTGAGGAGCTGCCACACTCTGCTCTCTGTCCAGGACCCCTCCTGGCAGGAACCTCAGCTTTCTTTCTGGTGGCTCAGCTGGCGTCAGAGCCATGGGAGAATGTGGAAGAGAGCAAGGGACCTCATGGCTGTGGACCACCTGGACATCAGCATTTGTTGGGAAACAGGAACACAAGTACATACCAGCTCTGCCTTTCTACATGTCAGAGGTGCAGGATCAGAGAGGAATAAACTCCTGAGAAAGGTCTGTCCTCAGGATGTTTGATGTGCACATTGCTGAGGATGAAGGAGCCTGTGGGGCTTCATGGCTCAAATCTACAGTGCTCCTCTGGTCTAGGAATAGCAGCTCCATGTACACACCTGCTGTTCATGTTTGCTAAAGGCCCATAAACTCTCCTTCACCATGAGCTTGACCATTAGCATCAAAAGGGGCACAGTTGAGCATCTTTTATATCCTAAACTAGACTGGAATTTGAACTTCTCCAAAAGCACCTTCTGTAGCTGTCTAATCTCTCCTTTCACACCATGTCTCTTTCACCATACTTCTCAGTACAGCCACATTCATTTTCTCTCTGAATTCCTAAGTCACAGGCCATGGGAATTCATGTCATCTGTAAGTAGGTTTCCAGATGAGGCAGCTGTGCTGCTTCTGTGCTGGCTATGGATTAGGAGAGGCAAGAGTGGAGGATGAGGATGAGAAGCATGAGTCCTTAGGCTTTCCTTAAATGACTGCAGGTTTGATGTTGAGGACAGTAGGCCATGGAGTCCCTGCTGCAAAAAGAAAGGTATTTTATTCTTAATTATTAATCATAAGCACATTGAAACTCTAAACACTTTTCCAAAATGCCACTACAGAACCCTAGAAATATTTCTCCAGTTAGAAGCCGAGGAGAGGGAAGTTCTGAGGCAGGGCTGTGTTTAAGGCTGAAAGGTGAGCTGAGAGAGACCTGATCCCAAACACACGGGTTCAATGGCACCTTCTTGTTTGTGGGAATGGTGGATTCTACCTCTTAAAAATCAGAAGTTAAAATTTTTAGCCATTCATTTTTCTTTCCAGAATTTAGACCCAAATAAATTGAGGATCAGGAAGGATGAATAAAAGCTCAGGTAAAATTTTTCCTATAAAAGAGGAATCTGGGTGATGAAGACACACATGGCGGAAACCATGGGGTATGGCCATAACTGGAATAAACTTCCCTTATGCACTTCCTTCTCCTTCCCAGCCTCAGCTCAGCTCATGAAGCAATAGGAGCTGTGTACGCAGAGCTCAGGAATGGTGTAAAAGGAAGGGGAAGGCATGGTGGATTGAGACAGTGCCAACTAGTTGACCACAGTCAGCCAGGTAGAGCAAGGACCACACAACCAGACAGCAAAAGCTGAGATTTTGAGCACTGGACTATAATTGTTGCTGTCCCTTCAACAGTGCAAGTGCATATTCCAGGCATGGTTGTACCTCTTACTTGGTGCCAACCACTACCTTAGTGCTTACATTTCAGCAGGTGATGCTGATGATGACAAAAACAATAACTACAACTGGAATATATTTTGAGTTGTCAGACACTCTCTAAACGCTTTACATGGTTTTTATTATTTTATCCTTGCAACCACAAATGAAATGAAGATAAGAATAAAAAAAAAGCTTAGGGGCAGAGCAGTACCTTCCCAAACTCACACAGACAAGCACAAATATCTCAGCAGACCAGGTCCCTTCCCCCATGGCACTTTCAATTGAATGAGGAGAAAGGAATAGCACAGGCAGGTGATGCAGTGAACGCCCTTCCTGGCATTTTCTTGGCATTTTCTATTATAATTCTTGACTTTTTCTTTCTTAGTTAAGGAGAATGAATAGAGTTCCTTTTTCCTTCCTTCTTATCTTTTCTTCCTTCCACTGCACCCTTTCATTTATTACATATCCTACTTATACAGACTTCCATTGGTCAACATTCTACCATTTAAACATATATTTAAATGAGTATCTTCATATTGAATTAATCATTATCCATAATCCCCACTTTCTATTCTTGATTAATTTCCATATTTTGCTGAACAGTTGGGGAATTCTAATTTCAAATGGCAATGCATAAATTGTTTAATAAATGTTTTCTAAGAGTATTAAAATATCCAACCTTATTATCAACCATGAATGGAAAAATATCTAAACCAAATATAAACAGTTTTAATGAGTCTTTTTTCAACTCTGTTTTTCTATTTCTATATCTTATTACATGGATTCCTTTTTTATTTTATTGGAGTATTTCCTTTTCAAAAATATTCATGTACTGTACATTTCTATTGTCTGTGAATATAAAAAAAAAAGACCATGTGTTCCCATAAATATGAATCATATATTGTCTCAAAATAGAATTCCACATTCAAGTTGTTTTTCCTCAGAAATGTAAAAAATGGAACCTAGTAACCAATGTTCCAAGGGAAAAGTCTAATGCCATTTTTATCATTGCCTGCTTGTAGTTGTTTTCTTTTCTTTTAGATGGTTTCAGAGGCACATACATACAAATACTTTACTGATAAATATTTGAACAAAGTTGTAGCAGGGAAACTTATTAACTTCCTAACAAGAATCATCACCTGTGAAAAACAAACATGGACACCAAGCAAATAGATGCATATTGTAAGTAGAGGGAGAAGCAGATCAGAGGAACATCAAAGTGACTCAGGTAACAGGAGGACCTTGGGCAGCCACCCCTCCCTAAGGTATTGACACATTTAGGTATTGACACATTTAGGTATTGACACAATTAGGTACTGACACACCTATAAATGCAGGACTGAAACTCCACCCTCTCCACCACACTCAGCCTCCTGCTCTCCTGTCCTGGTCTGACCCCCAGGTGACTCTCAGCCATGAGGACCCTCGCTGTCCTCTCTGCCATTCTCCTTTTGGCCTTCCTGACCCATGCTGAGCACTTTGGAGAAAGTGCTGAGGAGCAGCCTGAGGCCCAGCACCAAGATACAGCCATCTACTTTGCAGGGAATGCAAGGGCCATGCAAGAGGCTTCAGGTGAGAGCCCAGTGGTGCCACCAAAAAGCCAGCCATGATAGCATTCTCAAGTGAGGGCCTTCAAGCTAGAGAATCTTCTAGGGTTCTTGGAACACCAGAGGATTGGGTTCCAGGAGGTGTGTATGGGAGAATCAGCAAATTCAGGGTCAGAGAATGACCAGCCTCTTCCAGTTGCTCCTTAGCACCTGCAGGCAGGGCTCAAAATCTGATGTGTGGGGATGGGTTGGAATGAGAGGTGAGTAATCCTGAATTTGGGAGCTGTATTGCAGGGGGTGTGATAAGCCTGTAAATGATAGACTAGAATGGTTGAAGAATGATCCTTCATGAGCAACTCAGAGTAAGATTTATTTTTGCTTCATGACAAACACATGAATTCTCTCCATCCTTTTATGAATGATGTATATTGGTTGATTAGTGGTAGACATGGCATGTCTTAGAGCATCTCCCCTGGTCTACTCTGCCTCTCCCCCTTCCCTCCTTTCCCACTGTGCCTGACATGCCCCTTCTCTTCCCAGGCCCTCAGCGGAGAGCCGCCTGCTTCTGCAGAACTGGGCGCTGCTTGTTCAATGAGCGTCAACTGGGGATCTGTATTCGCAATGGCAGACGTTACAACTTTTGCTGCTCCTGAGCCGTGCAACTGAGATGCAAAGCAGTGCAAGACCCAATCCGAAGATCTTGAAAATAGTGATTTTACTCTGTACGCTTTGTACTTTTTTTACTTCTCTATCCAAAATAAAGTTAAAGCATTAGTCTCAGTGTTTGGCCTGTGCTTATTTGTTTGTGTGACATGGCATATGGCTTTTCTCTGCTGTCCAATTTTATTGTGAATTCTGTCCTGAATGGTTTACATTAAGAGGATCCTGCCTTTGCTTCCCAAAGATCCACAATTTGAGCATCAGACATCAATTGTAAAAAAATCAGCAAAGAGAAACTAACAGGTTAATTGGTTAGTTTGAATCTAAAGAATTCTACACATTCATAACGCTATTCAAAAGAGGAACATCACTATAAAATTTACAAAAATGTGGTTGTTGATTCAAAGCAAAGTTACATAGAATAGACTACTTTTATAAATTTAATTAGTGGGAAATCATTGATATATATGAATATTTTTCTTATTTTAAGCAAATTTGTTCAGTGTATACAACTTTTTCAATGTGTATAAATGGTATAGAGCAAAGTAAAACCTTAGTGAATCGTAGGCAAAGAAAAATGAGAAGCGTTCTGAGTAGGAATGCCTGAGCAGCCTAATGGTTTCATGTAATAAGCAGAGAGGAGAGCCCAGAAGCTGATCACTGACGTAATACCAGTAAGTGGTAAAATAGAGGGTTCCCCTAGACACAGAAAGATAACTGAGTGAGTCTAATGTCCTAGAAAGGATCTGGTCTCAACCCTCCATACTTTTGAAGATATTCATTCTATTAATTATAATAACTCCTAGTCATTTTAATAAAATGCTAACAGGAAATATGTATGTGTTTATAATACCAATGAAGTAAGTCAGCATATTGTAATGACAATTAATTACAAAGCAACTCCCAAGCAGAACATAAAGAGCACCCTATCTTTGGGAAAGGCATGTTTTCAATATTAAAAGTTAAATAAAAGGGAAGAGGCGGTGGCTTAATCACTTGGGCTGCCATCTCCCACATGGGAGGCCCTGGGTTCATGTCCCAGGGCCTCCTTGTGAAGGCAGGCTCACCACACAGTGCAGAGAGCCACTAGGTGGCCAAGTGCCATGGAGAGCTGACTCAGCAAGGTGGTGAAACAAAAATAACGGAGACACAGAGACAAGCGAGAACCCAGAGCAGCATGCAACAAATGGACACAGAGAGCAGACAGCATACCAAAAGCCACAAGTGAGGGGGGGATATAAAAAAAGTTAAATAAAAGGCAGTAATTGAAGAGTGCCATGACATGACAAAGGAAAGCATATTTGTTATTGAAATTAATAATCAGTTCTTGGGCTTTGACTCATCTTAGAGACACAACCAAGCCCCAGAGTCAGCTATTTGACAACAAAAACTGCAACCTCATCTCACCTCCTCTTGGGTCTGGTATGATTACAAAACCCTAGAAAGGAGGAAATTCAAGACAAATGAGAAAAAAGTTAAGTTCCCTTTTGTATAGATTTGATGTAATGTTATTAATAAATTTGTTATTGATCTTGAGTGTGTTTATCTGCCATTTAAGGTGTTAGAAGTTTTCAAAACAAATCAGGCATAGGAAATTTACTATCTAAAGTAAGTTCCTTAGGAAAATTTAAATATCAAATCTGTATCAATATTTGTTTCCCCAAATAAGTACTTTTGGTTTTGAAAAGTGTTGATTCAGCATTAAACTGTGCAAATAGTGGCTAGTGTTCTTTCCTGTGCACTGACGTCCTTCCAAGATGTTAAAGAACCTACAGTGAACTCCAGCTTGGTCCTTCTGCTCTCACCGGAAGCCCCTTGAACAGAGCTCCCTTCCACGCCAGGAGCCTGGTTCTCTGCCTTTACTTTCCAATATTCTAAGTGTCCAGTGTGCCTAAGTGATCTTTTTCCCATTCTTCAGAGAGGCTATAATCATTCTATACCACCATTCTATACCACCTTCCACCATATTTATTGTTTCTGAAATTCTACATGTGTCTTCTGTCTACATGCAAATGCAATGCGATAGTGATTTATTTTTTATAGTATCTAAAATTGCATAATACCCACCATTTTAGCATCAAGGGCACATGATACAGTGAATATCCATTAATCACCTACATCATGTCAGGCATGGCACTGTCTTATAGCTGCCTATCAAACCACGCCATGTGGTAGGAAGAATGGTGGTCTGGATTTGGGGGGTGAGGAGATGGAGATGAGGTAAGATCTGGGCTTTCATCCTTATGTCCATCTGCCTCCACAACCAGTGGTCTCAGGATCTACCCACCACCACCTCCAAAATGTAAAAACTACCCTATTCTCCTTGCACTTTTTTTTTTTTTGGATGTTATGGAGATTGAACCCAGGACCTTGTAATTGGGGAGCAGGTGCTCAACCACTTGAGCTACATCTGGTCCCCCACATTCTACTTCTTCACCTTGAACCTCACTTTTGACTGATGATCTTGCCATCTAAGGCTCAGAGCAAATAAAAGACATCAGATGGGAACTTCACAGACTTCAGGCTACAAATCCAACTAAATGTATCCCTAATTGCCACCTTGTTCCTTCCTGGAAAGTCATATTCCTCTTCTCCAAGGCTGGCCTTTGGGCCTCATCCCTTACAACAGCTCCAGGAACCTCTGCTCTCCACTGATTATTCATTTTTCCTGTATTTTCAAACACGTCCAACTCCTTCTCATAACTATTTAAATATATAAATCTTTTTAAAAAATATATTTTCTTTAATCTCTCAACACCTGCAGCTATCACCCTGTCTTTCCTCCTCTTCATAGGTAAAGGAAACCTCTGGAAGTGTTGCCTATACCCGCCATCTAATTTTAACTCCTCTTTACTCCCTGACCCTAGCAATGTGACTTCTACCTCCAGCTCTCCCCTGACAAAGTCTCTGTTGCAGACACTTGTTTTCTGGCCAATAGCTGCTCCATCCCTTACCTAGAGGTTCAGAGGGCCGTACCCTACTTTCCTGGCCTTCTAGACAACAAGGGCATGTGTCTGTGACCCACTTCTAGGCAACTGGAGCAGAGAAGTCTGCTGGTGGGTGACCTGGAGAAGACTGTCATCTCTGATAGGAATGCAGACAAGCCCAAATACAGTATGTGCTTGTGGTTGTGAGACAATGTGATGCTTGGCATGACACAGCCATCTCAAACACCTGAAAAAGGTCAGAGGCCTCAGATCGGAACATCTGCTCCTTGACTATAATAACCGTGTGTCTAATCCTGAACAGCAGAGCTCTATTTCCTATCCATGTGTTTCTTTGGAGCTCCTATCCTGGATCTTCTGCAATATGGAAGCTGGCAGCTGAGGACTGGCAAATGCAGGCCTTCCTGCCAGTCTGTCTGTCTCTAAAATACATCCCTCCAAGGATGCCATGTTTTATCAGCACGTGGGGGCCCAGAGTCAGGAGATCCAGTGGGCTGAGCCTTTTGTCAGGTTTAAAGGAAATTGTGTTGAAATAACTTTGATCTCAATTATATTTGAAATATCAGACCCATTAGATCACCAAGGAAACCTAGCTACTTCCTTCACAAGCACTGCATTCAGAAAGTCTGCACATACATGAAAGCACTGTGTGGCTCATACTATTTCTTATGTAGTCTCAAATCACCTTGATAATATTGAACATATTTGTTGTAATAGTTTGTTTCTTGGATAATTCTCCTTAGTGATATAGCCTCAATGTCCAAAAAATAGAATATGAATGCATAAGTATTTCATAAAGTGTTAGAGTGTGATGAAAATATAACAAATACTACAGTTCCAAATAACATCATAGGTAAAATAGTAAACAAGACTTCAGTTTGTATTTTAAAAATGGGAACATGTAGTTACAGGCATCATTAATCTTGACAAATCTGGAGAGCACACATGGCCTGAAATAGCACAGTGAAATATCTGAAAGTTAGATTTGAGAACACAAAGCAATGACCATTATCCCAAACAAATTGTCCCCCGTATAGCTGTACCCAAAAGTGTCATGAAGGTGTTGAAAGGCTGTGGGTTTCTCTCACTCTCATCTGCCTGGGATTTTGTTCCTGCAATCATTCTCTCTTTCATGCACCATCAATTTCCTCTCCACTTACTTGCTCTTAACAGCATCAAAGTATGCTCTAGTAAATACCAGCTTATATGCAACTTCCTCTCTTACATGCAATCACAACAACACAACTTCCCAAATAAATAGTCTGTCTGTCCTCTCTTCACCCCCTACCTCACTGCTCCTTCCCTCCCAGGCCTACTGCTCTCAGGCTTTTGTCTGCTCCAGGCCCTGAAAGACTTTTCAATCATCCCCCCACACTGCTGAAGTCTACTGTCAGTCCTCAACGTTCATATTTCCCCACTTCTGAGCTGTATTGTGTCTAATGGGTCATTCCATCCTTCTTGGCTCCTGCTCAAAAACATGAAAACCTTCTTTGGGTTTAGTGAGGCAAATTGCCCAGAAGGAGACTTCTTTCACTCAACTCCATGCTACCTGATATAATAGCTACTGTCGGGCAAAATTTTGGGTTTTGTCAGCTCATATATAATCAAGCAGCCAACTAACAGTCTGCACTTAGGAAAAGGCTACCCATATTGCAGACAATGTATCAAGGGAGGTAGGGCCACAGCACTCTGAGCAGATAAACTGAGCTAAAGCCTCTGCTCAGAGAAACAAAGGCTCCAGAGGATTTCCAGAACAAGGAAGAACAGCTATCAAATAGCTTGCTTAGTGGTTCTTGGGAAGTTCAAGTAAATAGATCATAATATAACATTTTCTCCCTGATCTTTGCCCAACCTCAGACTGATTTACCCTTCACTTAATTCCTCTTTAACTCCAGACTATGCCTCATTTCACTTGAGGCATGAAAATGATACTGTGCTGACCCCTACACTCAAGCATGAGCCCGCCCTCCCCCTCACCTTGTGAAACATGGGGATCGCCCTTTTCTATGACGCTAACAATGTGTTGGAGTCTCATCTCTTTAGGGAAGGGTTCTCATCCAGGACTCAGCTATTCAATAACTGATGAGGTAGAAGGGCTATCATTACTTATTGTTATCATCATTAACTCAACAATAAATGCATATATCAGGTGATACTGATGTGTGATAAATGGAGCTGTTAGACCAGAGAGCCATCAAATAATACTGAAGGCAACAAATGAATCAGCTTTCCCAGTGAACTCTACACCTGAGTTCTATCTCCAGAGGCTAGTTCTCCTAAAAGACCAGTATAAACATGGACATAGGATGCCTCCATTCTCCAGAGACAGTGCTAGGCATCCACTACTTCCCAATCTGGGCTTTGCCATTTTGCAAACTCAGCATTCCCTCATTTTTCCTTCAGGTACTGGAGACCCTAACTGTTCTCAGTACTTCTTTCTCTGTATTTTAGTTTCTCCCTGTAGTGATTTCTCTGCTTTATTTCTGCCTTCTGATTCCTGCCCTTGCGAACACCTGATGATTCTTCCTGTACTGTTCAAGTGAAAAGAACCCACAGAAGTGGATTTCAAATGTTCATTCAATCAATATGTGCTATTTTCTGCCCTATTGGATAAATATTGTGCATCATGTCATCTCCTAAGCAACTGTTAGACCAATGACACAGATGGCAACCTCAACAAAAATGCTGATCCCTGCTGCAGACAATGTGACCAAGGAGATAATGGAAAATAGTTTGAAACATTTAAACTGAGCTGGAGCTCTCTGCAGAGGAGCTGTTCTCTAGGAAGGCATTCTGAGCTCACCTGCCAGTGGGAATTAAACCTATCAAATGCATTATAGGATGGTTCCAGGGCAACTCATATAAATTGGGATATGATTAAATGTTTTACCTTAGATATTTGTTCAGCCTTCGGCTGACTTGCTCCTAACCCCAAATCTGGATTCATTTTAAAGATGTGTGTCATTGTTCTCACTTCTTTAAATGAAGCAAGAACCTCCTACTCCCATCACCTGGAGTGTCAATTCCAATCAGCTGACACATCCACCAAATCAAGGTTTCATCCTCTTGGGAAAGCATTGGACAAGGGAAAAATTTCACAGATAACAGGCACATCCAAAGCAAGCAGGGGTTTTAGTGTTCCTGGCAATTCTGTATGGGACCAATGTTTTTTTTTTTTTTTGAGGAGGAAGGCGAGTACAAGAGCTATTCAGGTAGGTGGGAATAAGAGTGGTTCATTTTCTACCAGGGCAGACACCAGGCAAATAGACACATGTAATCAGTAGACTCACTGTATCAGTAGACTCACTGTATCAGACACCTACAAAGCAACTGCCCATGAAATCCCCAGGAAGATTTCACATGATTAGCTCATCCACCCTACCCTGCCTTGGTTCCAGGGTATTACAGGATGTACAGTGACAGCTTATCAAATGATATTTCATTGGTCTACCTGCAAATACACAGATTAAAAACAGGGAACCCTTCACTTCCAAGAGATACATGGGTTGCTATGGCCCCTCAGGGACCCTCATCACCAGAGGCCTCATGGCCATGCAGATCCTCATCATCCTCATTGTAAGTGGATTAAACTGCCTAGTTAAAAGGCAGAGATTTCCAGAATGGATAAAGAACCATGACCCAATCTTATACACTTCGTAAGAGACTAACCACATAATGAAAGACACAAGTAGGGTGAAAGTGAATGAATGCAAAAACCCTGCAAATAGTAACTGAAAGAGTGCTGTGTAGTATTAGTATAATCAAATAAAATAGACTTTAAGTAAAAAAAGTAGTTATGAGAGACAAATATCAGCACATACTGATGAAAGTGACATGATATCACAATTATAAATACATATGCACCTAATGGCAAAACCAAAAATATATGAAGTAAATTTGAAAGTTTTGTAGGGAGAAACAGATTGTTCTACATTAATAGTAATAGACTACCATATAAAACTTTCAGTAATGGATAGAACATCTAGGCAGAATATCAATAAAGTAAAAGAAGATTTGAACAATATGATGAATCAACTAGAACTAAAAGACATATATATGAACACTTCACCCAAAATCAGCAGAAGAGACCCTCTTCTTTAGAAAATCTATGTGTAGATTAGAACATATGTTTGAACACAAAACAAGTCTCAATAAAATTAAATATATGGAATCATACCACACACCATAGATCGTCTCTGACCACAATGGAATGAAGAAAAAATCAATACAAGAGGGATAAGTAGAAAAGTCACAAATATGAGGAAATTGAAAACACATTTTAAATAACCAATGGGTCAAAGATGTCACAAGGAATTTAGGAAATAACTTGATTTGTTTCCTTCATAGCCTTGTCTATCTTTAGCAACACTCATATTACTTTCTCCCATCCCACTTCCATATACACATTCACGTATTGTGAATTAACATTCTTACCATCTTACATTTTGTTCTATATCAAAATATCTCCTGAATAAAACACAGGTCTTGATTAGGGTTCATAAAACTAGAGGCTGTTGGCCAAGCCTGTCAGAATGGTGGCTATTAGAATAAAGCCACGCTCATTCAAGTACACAGTGTCCATAGCTCCTTTCAAGCTACAGAGAGTATTCCATATGTTATGAAACCAGAAGCCTATGGAAAAATATCTCTTAGTGACATTCATGCCAATTTGCTCTGTTTTCAAATGAAGAATGGAGAAAAAATGAAAGTGTTCCTCTTAGATGAGAAACAAGGCAAGATGCCCACTGTCACCACTGTTATTTAACATTGTACTGGAATTTGTAGCCATAGCAATTAGCAAGAAAATGTAACAAGTGGAATTCAGATTGGAAAGGAAAAAGTAAATCACTCCCTCTTTGCAGGTGACATGATCATATATGTGGAAAATTCTGCGAAACCCACTGCAAAGCTACTAGAAAAATCAAATAGTTCAGCAAAGTGGTGAGGTACAAAATCAACAAACAAAAATCAGTTATGTTTCTAAACAGTAGTAATGAACAATCTGAGGAGGAAATCAGAAAAACAAATTCCAAAGATGGCAGCAAGACCATCTGTCCATGAACAGATGAATTCCTAACACAATGTCATGTGTACATATAATGAATATTATACAGCTACAAAAAGAATGGAGTTCTGATGATTCCTGAAGACATCGTATTGATGAGAGAAGCCAGACACAAAATGACAAATATTGGATGCTCTTATTGTTATGAAATAGTGACAGTTTGCAAAATACAAAATCAGAAACTAAAATACAGGTTACCAGGCACCAGGGTGGGTTAGGGAATGGGGAGGTAATGCTTAATTGGTACAGCATCTCAGTTTGGGGTGATGGGAAATTTTTTGTAATGAATGGTGGTGAGAGCTGTACTACAGTGTAATGTAATAAACACCACTGAAAATACATTTGAAAGTGATTAAAATGGGAAATCTTAGTGTATATATGTTACCAGCATAAAAAATTAAAGAACTGCACAACTCAAGCAGTGAACCCTAATGTAAAAAACTATGGGCTGCAGTGAATAGTGTAATTATAGTTATATTGTTTCAATAATCACCACAAAAGTACCACACTATCTAGACATTAATAACAGGGAATATTGTGTTTGGAGGGTGATTTCTGTACTTTTTGATGATTTTCTTATAAACCTATAACTTCTTTAATGTTTGCTGATTCATACTTCCAAACTATTGCACTGTCATGTTAAGGTGCTGCTACAGTTCAGTTTCCACATAGATCATAGGACTAGGGAGGAAAGGACATGGACTTTGGGTTTGGTTCAGAAGCCCTGAGTTCACGTGAGTGTTCTGGTTTCTACTTAATCTCCCTTTCTTAGGTCCTCATCTTTGAAATGAGTAGGTTTGCCCACAAAATCTTTGAGAAGATTCCTGGCCCAATTATACAGTCCAACTTCATTTGCTATTCTGACAAACCTTCTCATCCTGTCAGCACAATCCGCACATTGACATTTTGAATGTTATATATATTTAGCTTCTTCACACCATTTCCCATAGTTGCCCTTTTGTCTCTTTTGTACTCCAAATCCTGTTCCTCCCTCAAGCTCTTGCTCTGCATCTGAGTTGAAACCTTCGCTCTACCAAAGGTGTCATTTTATTTAAGCCACGTCTATCTTGGAACATTTGTTAATTGCAACTTTTTGTCAATACTGAACTATCAATGTTATAAACTGCTTGAAGCTGAAAAGAGAAAGCCTGGTTTGCAGATATGCTCTAATAAATATTGCCATTTTCCATTGTATACACATTTATTCTATGGGCATTGATATTTTTTATCTGTAAAATGTAATATGGGATGAAAATAGCCTGTGTGACTTCATTAAAGTGCTAATGACTGAGTAACTACTATATACCAGGTAGTGTTCCCAGGATATATGAAAACATTTACTTTACTAATTATGGCTAATATTTATTGATTACCATTTACCCTCTCTCTGTTTATAATTAATTCTCACAAAAACCCTAGTAAGCAAATATTATCATTAACCATTTCTTTGCAGATGGTAAAAAAGTTTAGAGAAAAAAAAACTTCAGAGAGATTATCACTTTATTCAAAATCCCAAAAGATTAAGAAACAGAGCTGATGCCAAATCCCTTCTATTCAAATACTGACTTGCACTCGCTCTTAATTTTCTGAATTCAAGAATGCTACACCAATGTGAGGGACCTGAATTCACATTCACAAATATCTTGGGTCCACAGCTTTTACTTTCCCCAGGTAATGGTAGCTGGGGGCACTGGCAGCCTGTCCACAGATGGGCTATTTAGCAACATGGTGGCCAGAGGGACTGGCCATCAGAGTCTCCAGGAGCCTGAGATTATGAGAAGGGAGAATCCTCAGAGCTCTGACCAGCTACTGGAGTCACAGGAGGCTGACACACCCCAGGAGAGAAGAGGTTTGGTGCCATGGGCACACAGGTAGGTGGGTGCAGGGTCAGAGACAATGGAAAAGGCCGCATTTCCAGTGATGCAGATGGGAGCTAATGGACTGGGGAATCGAGGCACCAGTTGCATGGAGGAGGAAGAGGGACACACTGGTCTCTCATTGCCCAGAGTCACTCTGAGGCTCCTCGTCCTTCTGGCTGCCATCCTCCTGGTGGCCCTCCAGACCCAGGCTGAGGTCCTCGTTGAATGAGCTGGCGAGGTTCCAGCCCAGGAGCAGCCGGGGGTAGATGATTAGAGCTGGACCATCTCCTTTGCAGAGGATGCAAACCCTGCTCAGGAGGCCAAAGGTGAGAGATGTCCACCCTAGAGAGAGAAATCTAGAAAAAATGACCAGAGGTGAGCTCCAGAATCAGTGTGGAGCAGCCTGTGTCACTTTAGGTGACTTTACTTAGCCACTCTGTGCCTTGACATTCTCATCTACACATTGAGCAGGGAGAGGCAGATAATAGCTAAGGGATCTTCTTTTTCCACAGGCTCTGGTTCTAAGACAAGTCTCTGAAAATCACTGTGTTTAAGACATGGTGAAGCATAGTGAGAAGACCTTCTGGAGCAAAACAGGTAGAATGGGTTCTAGGAAGACAGCTTTGCTCTGTCCATCAGAGGGTCCTTCAGAGCTGGAGATAGACCTGAAGGGTGTGTTAAGGCGTGTGTGGCATGGGGGAAGGAGCATATGTAAAACAGAAAGACCAGAATGGGTGTCCAATCCTGGATGAGCACCACATGCTCTTTATAGTCATTCCTGTTCTTGGGAACAGTCATTGCTGCAGGCTCTAATTTACTCGCATGGCACAGCATCCAAGCCGGCCTGTGACTTCTCTAGGGATTCTGTTTCCCCCACCTTGACCCAGGTCTCAATGCCTGATGTTCCTTCTGTTTCTTCAGGTCTCATGAAGGATCTCATCTGCCATTGCACAAACCCACTCTGTTGTTCGGGAGAAGGTCGTGGTGGGTCCTACAGAATTGGTACTTTGGGTAACAAACTTTGGTGCCACTGAAAGATAAGTGTTAAAATTGGCCTTGGCAAAATTTAGAAGAACTGTCATTATTTCTACCTTTTCCTGTTTCCTTTCCCTATCACAAATAAAGTATTTGCAGCAAATTTTCTGGGCTTATGAGTTCTTTTGTGTGTGTGTGTGTCTGTTTGGAGCTTATACATGTGTTAGTCTGGACTTGTTAGAATGCAAGTACCAGAAACCTAAGTCATACTCCCTGAAAAAAAATATGGGCTTCAAATCATCAGAATTTCAAAAAGGAATATGCTTTACACATTTTTTTTCATTTTTTTAATTATTTATTTTTAAAAATTACATTCAAAAAATATGAAGTCCCATTCAACCCCACTGCCCCAGCCCCCCCCTCCCCCCACAGCAACACTCTCTCCCATCATCGTGACACATCCATTGCACCTGGTAAGTACATCTCTGAGTATCACTGCACCCCTAGTCAATGGTCCACATCATAGCCCACACTCTCCCATGTTCCATCCAGTGGGCCCTGGGGGGATCTACAATGTCCCGTAATTGTCCATGAAGCACCACCCAGGACATCTCCTCATCCCGAAAACGCCTCCACATCTCATCTCTTTCTCCCAGTCCCCAAACCCAGCAGCCACCATGACTACCCTTCCCACACCCATTCCACATTTTCTCTGTGGACATTGGATTGGTTGTGTCCATTGCACATCTATGTCAAGTGGGGGCTTAGATTCCACATGGATACTGGATGCACTCCTCCTGCTTTCAGTTGTAGACACTCTAGGCTCCATGGTGTGGTGGTTGCCCTTCTTCAACTTGATGTTACCTGAGTGGGGTAAGTCCAATAAATCAAAGTGTAGCAGCTGAAGTCTGTTGAGGCTCTGGGCCTGGGTGTCATATTATCAGTCCAGAGATTCAAATCCCCTTAATATATCTAAAACCCCAGCACCATCTACAATTCCATTAAAGTAGCATGCAAGTCTTGTGAAAAGAGATCCCCTCTGAGTCCAATTCCATCATGCAGAAACACCAGCTCCAAAGAAGGGCCATCTGCCATGGTAGTGAACCCCATCTGCCATGATCATAGAACCTGTAGGTCTCTTTATTCCTCAAAAGAACCAATACCTGGGGTTGTATCTACTTTATCTGTCTCTCAGACTCTGCTCATTTGTGCATAAGGGCATTCCTTCTGACAACCTCCAGACTCTTTTTTAGAAACTCATAGCCTTATATTCTCATTTCTCCTTTCCATTCCCCCTTACATTAGGTCAAACAGCATTTTGAAGTCATGTTATTATATGTAGACAGGAATATTCTGCTGATCCGTGTTGAGCCTTTAATTCAAGGTCCTTTTCTAGTTGCATCTTCAGCTGATATGTGGTAGTGATCCCTCGGTGCCAGGGAGGCTCATCCCCGGGTGTCATGTCCCATGCTGGGGGGACTGGACTGCATTTACATGCTGAGTTTGGCTGTGAGAGTGGCCACATTTGAGTAACATGAAGGCTGTCAGGAGGAAACTCCCAGGCACAGTGTTACTCTAGACCCTATTCTTATTGGAGGTGTATAGGCTCCAAAAGCATAGCCGTAAGTATCAGGAGCCCACTGTTGGGCCCTCCTTCCTTCCTGTTTCTTGTCATTGCACCTGGGGGACTGCCGCTGCTCCCCCAGGGTCCACGACAGTGACCCCCCGGCCAAGGACCCAGTACCCCCCCCAGCTATTGTTTTTAATTGTTTCCACTATGAGTATATCTAGACATTACTACATACCCTGGGCATATGCCCTGTATAATTCCCTGTCAACCATATATATCCTGTCAATAACATCCTATATCAGTATTCCTCCACTGCCATTGTTGAACCACTCTGTGATCCAGAACTTCCTGTAAAATCAATCCCAGCATAATGTCAGCTTCACAAGAGTCTTAGATCACCAAAATTCATATATACAATATACAGTACTTCCCCAGATTCACCATAAAACCTTTTCCCTTCCACAGCGATAATCTCTTAACTTGTTCATATCATATTTCCTGAAACTGGTGTACAGATTCCGAGACAATAGCTTTCGAACAAGATGACATCTGTGCTTACTATGTGGTCCATACTTTAGGTTGTACAGTTTTCTAAATTTTTTAGTTATCCTATGTTTTGCCTTATGGTTTACATTATTAGTCTGTCATCCCCTATATGTTTTTGGAGTAATATTACATGTTTTATATTTATCTTCGTGTACTCTCACAAAACTCCTCTCTTGCCCCCATATTTACCTTGTTTCCATCCATTCCACATCCATTTTCCCCTCCCCTTGGGGCCCACAATGCCAGCCAATCTCCATTTCCCAAGAAGCCATGTCCAGAGATACTTGCAGCAGTATTCAGGGCCTGACTTTCTCAACTGCCCTAATGCCCTGGGAGCCATCCTTTCTCACTAGAGATACAGTTCTCTCTATTTGATGGCATTAGTCCTCCCCAGGATGTGGGTTCACCCCAACTTTCACTTCTTGGGTCTCTTCCCAATGGTAGAACCCACCTTGGCAAAATGAGCCTTCAGCTATTCGCCCAGAGTCCATCCCACATCAGCCCATACTCCCTGAGCATCCTAAACAGGTAGCCCTCCTACTTATACTTTGATACGATTTTCTCAGCATTTTGTTCTCAACTAACACCTGACACTCTCCCATGTTTGTATGTTGCACCTCCCTCCCCCTGATTTTTGGACAATATTACCCCTCTGCCCATCCCCAGCCCCCCTCAAACCCACAAAGCCCCACCCAAAGGTAACCCCTTGCCCCCATTTTGTCCCTTCTTTGTGCTCATACTTACCGCCAGCTCATCACAGATTCCACCCCTCCAGACGTTAACTCACATCCTTCCTCCACCCCCCGATTTCCTGTAAGCCTCTTTTCCAGTGTCTAGCTCTCTGAGGCAGTTTGCTTATTTCATATCATTGAGGTCATGTAGCATTTGTCCTTCAATGCCTGGGTTGCTTCACTCAACATAAGATTCTCAAGGTTCATCCATGTTATCACGTGTGATTGTAGTGTATTTGTTCTAACAGCTGAGTAGTATTCCATTGTGTGTATATACCACATTTTATTGATCCACTCGTCTGTTGATGGACATTTGGATTGATTCCAACTTTTGGCAATAGTAAACAGTGCTGCTATGAACATTGGTGTACATATATCAGTTTGTGTCCTTGTTTTCAGTTCTGATGGGTATATACCCAGCAGTGGTATTGCTGGGTCATATGGCAAATCTATGGTTAGTTTTTTGAGAAACCGCCAAACTGTCCTCCAGAATGGTTGGATCCTTCTGCATTCCCACCAGCAGTGGATGAGTGTTCCCCTTTCTTCACATCCTCTCCAGCATTTGTATTCTTCTGTTTTTTTCATAGCTGCCAATCTTCTGGGAGTGAGATGGTATCTCATTGCAGTTTTGATTTGCATTTCCCTGATAGCTAGAGATTTGGAGCATTTTTTCATGTGCTTTTTAGCCATTTGTATTTCTTCTTTGGAGAATTGTCTGTTTAAATCTTTTTCCCATTTTTTAAATGGGTTGTTTATCTTTTTGTTTTCAAGATTTATGTGTTCTTTATATATGCAAGTTATAAGCCTCTTATCAGATATATGGTTGCCAAATATTTTCTCCCATTGTGTGGGTTCCCTTTTTACTTTCTTGACAAACTCCTTTGAGGTGCAGAAGGCTTTAATTTTGAGGAAGTACCATTTATCTATTTGTTCTTTTGCTGCTCATGCTTTTGGTGTGAAATTCATGAAGACATTTCCTATTACAAGGTCCTGTAGATGTTTCCCTACACTGCTTTCCAAGATCTTTATGGTCTTGGCACTTATATTTAGGTCTTTGATCCATTTTGAGTTGATCTTTGTATAAGGTGTGAGATGGTAATCCTCTTTCATTCTTCTACATATGGCTATCCAGTTCTCCAGGCACCATTTGTTGAATAGGCCATTCTCTCCCAGTTGAGAATGTTTGGTGGCTTTATCGAATATTATACGGCTATATACATGAGGTTCTATATCTGAACTTTCTATTTGATTCCATTCATCTGTGTGTCTCTCCTTATGCCAATACCATGCTGTTTTCACTACTGTAGCTTTGTAGTATGTTTTGAAGTCTGGAAGTGTGATTCCTTCTATTTCATTTTTCTTTTTCAATATGTCTTTGGCTATTTGGGGCCTCTTTCCTTTCCAAATAAATTTCATAGTTAGTTTTTCTAGTTCCTTAAAGAAGGCTGTGTTGATTTTTATTGGGATTGTATTGAATGTGTAGATCAGTTTTGGTAGGATAGACATCTTAATAATATTCAGTCTTCCTATCCATGAACAAGGAATATTCTTCCATTTATTTAGGTCTTCTTTGGTTTCCTTGAACAGTCTTGTATAGTTCTCGGTGTATAAGTTTTTTACCTCTTTAATTAAATTCATTCCTAGGTATTTGATTTTTTTATTTACTATTGTGAATGGTATTTGTTTCTTGATTTCCGCCTGATCTTGCTCATTATTGGTGTACAGAAATGCTACTGATTTTTGCGTATTGATCTTATTACCTGCGACTTTGCTGAACTCATTTATGAGTTCTAGAAGCTTTGTTGTAGACCTCTCAGGGTTTTCTATGTATAGGATCATGTCATCTGCAAATAATGAAATTTTGACTTCTTCCCTTCCAATTTGAATGCCTTTTATATCTGGTTCTTGCCTCAGTGCTCGTGCAAGTACTTCCAAGACAATGTTAAATAGGAGCGGAGACAATGGGCATCTTGTTTTGTTCCTGAGTTTAGAGGAAAGGATTTCAGGATTTCGCCATTGTAAACAATGTTGGCTGTAGGTTTTTCATATATACTCTTTATCATGTTCAAAAAGTTTCCTTGTATTCCAATCTTTTGGAGTATTTTTATCAAGAAGGGGTGCTGTATTTTGTCAAATGCCTTTTCTGCGTCTATAGATATAATCATGTGATTTTTTTCCTTCAATCTGTTTATATGGTGTATCACATTAATTGATTTTCTTATGTTGAACCATCCTTGCATACCTGGAATAAATCCCACTTGGTCATGGTGTATAATTCATTTAATGTGTTGTTGAATACAATTAGCAAGTATTTTGTTAAGTATTTTTGCGTCTAGGTTCATTAGAGAAATTGGTCTGTAATTTTCCTTTCTTGTGGTGTCTGTTTGGCTTTGGTACTAGGATAATGTTGGCCTCATAGAAGGAATTCGGCAATGTTCCTTCTATTTCGATTTTTTGGAATAGTTTCAACAGGATTGGTGTTAGTTCTTTCTGGAATGTTTTGTAGAATTCACCTGTGAAGCCATCTGGCCTTGGCCTCTTCTTAGTTGGGTGATTTTTAATGACAGATTCTATCTCTTTCCTTATGATTGGTTTGTTAAGAGCCTCAATTTCTTCTTTCACCAGTGTGGGCTGCTTGTGTGTTTCTAGGAATTTGTCCATTTCCTCTAAATTGTCATTTTTGTTGGAATATAGTTTTTCAAAGTATCCTCTTATGATAGTCTTTATTTCTGTGGGGTCAGTGGTGATATCATCTTTCTCATTTCTTATTTTGTGTATTTGCATCTTTTCTCTTTTTTTCTTTGTTAGTCTCGCTAAAGGTTTGTCAATTTTGTTGATCATCTCAAAAAATCTGCTCTTGTTCTTGCTTATTTTTTCAAGTGCTTTCTTATTTTCTATTTCATTTAGTTCTGCTCTTATCTTTGTTATTTCCTTCATTCTTCTTCCTGTTGGGTTACTTTGTTGTTGTTTTTCTATTTCTGTCAAATGTCCAGTTAGTTCTTCAATTTTTGCTCTTTCTTCTTTTTTGATATGTGAATTTATGGCTATAAATTTCCCTGTCAGTACTGCTTTTGCTGCATCCCATAAATTTTGGTATGTTGTGTTATCATTATCATTTGATTCAAGGTAGTCATTGATTTCTTTTGAGATTTCCTCTTTGACCCACTGTTTTTCTAAGAGTATGCTGTTTAATTTCCAAATTGTGGTGTAAAGTCTGGGCCTCCATCCCTTGCAAATTTCCAGCTTCACTCCACTGTGATCAGAGATATTGTTTTGTATGATTTCGATCTTTCTGAATTCATTAAGCCTTTCTTTGTGGCCTAGCATTGGTCTGTCTTGGAGAATGTTCCATGTGCGCTTGAGAAAAATGTATATCCTTCTGTGTTTGGGTGTAATGATCTATATATGTCTATTAGATCCAGCTCTTCTAGTATACTGTTCAAATGTTTTGTTTTTTTAGTGATTCTCTTTTGAGATGTTCTGTCCAGAATTGATAATGGTGTATTAAAATCCCCCACTATAATTGTAAATGCATCTATTTTTTCACTTAGTTTTTCCAGCCTTTGTCTCATGTATTTAGAGGCACCCTGGTTAGAAGCATAAATATTTATGATCGTTCGATCTTCTTGACAAATTGTCCCTTTCACTAAAATGTAGTATCCTTCTTTGTCTCTCACAATTGTTTCACATTTAAAGTCTATTTTGTCCGATATTAATATAGCTACTCCTGCCTTTTTTTGGTTGTTGTTTGCTTGTATGATTGTTTTCCAGCCATTCACTTTCAACCTCCATGAGTCTCTGGGTCTAAGATGTGTCTCTTGTAGACAGCATATAGATGGGTCATATTTCATTATCCAGTGTCCCAGTCTGAATCTTTTGATAGGCAAGTTTAGTCCGTTGACATTCAGTGTTATTACGTTCAGAGAATTATTTGTGGTGGCCATATTTTGGTTGGATTTGTGTTTGTTATATTTTGGTTGTAATATTTTATTTTCCCCTTCTATTTTTGTCTTTTTTGTTGCTGTTACACTCTCCTCCATCTCTGACTGTCCTGTTTTTTCCTTTCTTCCTGCAGAACTCCCTTAAGAATTTCTTGAAGGGGAGGTTTCTTGTTGATATACTCTTTCAGCTTCTGTTTATCTGTGAATATTTTGAACTCTCCATCATTTTTGAATGCTAGTTTAACTGGATAGAGTATTCTTGGTTGGACATTTTTTTCCTTTAGTACCTTGACTATATCATACCACTGCCTTCTTGCCTCTATCATTTCAGATGAGAAATCAGCACTTAATCTTATGGAGCTTCCCTTGTATGTGATGGTTTTCTTTTCTCTTGCTGCTTTTAGAATTTTCTCTTTGTCTTGAGCATTGGATAATTTGACAAGTATATGTCTTGGGGTGGGCCTGTTGGGGTTTATGACCAGTGGAGTGTGCTGTGCTTCTTGGATATGTACATCTGTCTCTTTCAGTAGATTCAGGAAGTTTTCAGTCATTATTTCCTGCAACACTCCTTCTGACCCCTTTCCCTTCTCTTCTCCTTCTGGAATGCCTATAATATGTATGTTTGAGCGTTTTGCATTATCATTCAGGTCCCTAAGTCCTATCTGGATTTTTTCTACCTTTTTATTGACCACTTCTACTATCTGTTTGATTTCCAATGTACTTCTTCCACATCACTAATTCTCTGCTCTGCCTCTTCTAGTCTGCTGATATTTGCTGCAAGTGTATTTTTGATTTCTTGAATTGTGGTGTTCATTTCCATCATATCTGTTTTTTTTTTAATGCATGTCTGCAATTTCCCCTCCAAGTGTTGTCTTCATGTTGTTAATCTCTTTCATTACTTCATCAAATTTGTCAGTGATAAATGTTCTGAGATCTTTCATTGCTTGTGTGAAGATCTGCTCCCCTTTCTGATTTTTAGTTTGTTGATTGGATTCAGCCATGTTTTCTGATTACTGGTTTGGTTTGTATATTTTTGTTGCTGTCTTGTCACCATTTCTTCTTGATGGGTTTAATCAGTTCCTTAGCTTCTTTGTCTAGTCTTGGAGATTAAATAGCTGTTGTTTTGGTGTAAGTGATATATCTTCTCTTTGTCCCTTTGTTCTTCCTATTCCAATTTCTTATTGCTAGTTAAGTTCACTTTAAAGGAAAGTATTAGTGCTGGGGACAGGGAATTGTGTAAGGAAGGAAAAAGTGTAAAGTAGTATTGGTGATATATGTTACTAAAGCAACAATATGAGTTCTGGGAGGATGGAGGTTAGATCGTGTAAACTGTGTAGAGTTATAGTAGTAGGGAAGTACCTATAATGAGGTAGACGACTGAATATGGGAGGAATATGGTACGTACTAAGAAGCTATTGTTTTCGTGAGAGAGGGAAAGAGAAAAGAGAGGTAATAGTTTCAAGGGTGGATACCCAATGGAAAACTAAGCAAAGGTATTGGAATTTAAGAGTTAGACAGTTTGTGGGTCAAAGAAAGGGAGGTGGAATATAGGAGAGATAGCAGATGGTGGAGGATATCAAGTTGTAGGGGAAAGGGGATAGTGTAGATAGCCTAAATCTATTCACAGAGAAATGAGGCAGTGGAGGATGAGGAAACCCATCAAATGTGAGGTGTTTCCTGCAGGACCTATTGTATTGTTAAGATAAAATAGAATAAGAATAAGATCAGGGACAAGAAAGAGAGGATAAAAAAAAACAAAAACAAACAAACACACACACACACACAAAGAACAGAAACCCCGTGCCCGGCTTGGCCTGGCCCCCCCGGCCACTGCCGCTCGGCGCTCGGCCCGGCTCAGCTCGGCCAGGCTCGGCGCGCCCCCGGCTGCCGACGCTGGGCGCTCAGCCCGGCCCCACCCCCGCCGCCGCAGCATCAGACACCTCGGCTCCACCTACCCAAGGAGGGAATCCTCCATACGTAGCTGGAATGTCCGTATATATTTCACAGATGGATCCTCTCTGTTACCTTCCCTCCAAATCAATGTCCAGACACCTCCAGACCAGCAAAAATCCCGAAACAGCCTGGTCCCGAAGAGTCTCCAACGCTGCCCAGCCGATTCCCCACAGGAGCTAGTAACCGGGATGTTCACTCAGCCGCCATCTTGCCCCTTTCTCCTACACAATTTCCTATGAAAGCTCATATGACATTACTGTGCTATCATTAGACTGTGGATTGAAGCAGCATAAAGAAAGTCCTCTGCTGAAGGTGAGCATATGAATGATTATAAATGCCAGTACAATTTTTTTTCCATTATTTGGTATATATCTCCATTTTTCACTTCTTACACCTTCTAAAATGCAAATGTATAAAAATTTGATAAACTTATGGTTATGTAAATGCAATATTTAAAGATGTAATATATGATAAGAACAATAAAATGTGAGGGACAGTTTGGTATATGAATAAGGTTTGTGTATCCTATTAAGTTTGTATCAAATCAAATGATACTGTTATAAATAGGGGATGCTATATTTAAGCCTCTCCATAACTATAAAGAAATATTTGAAATATAGACACAGAAGGAAATGTGAAAGGACCTAACATGACTCACTACAAAAGATCAAACAGATAGAAAAGGAGCTAAAATGGAAGAATTGATGGACAAAAATGGTGCAACTTATGAAGACCCCATAACAAAAAGTCAGAAGAACACATTATGATTAGTCATTTTCAATGTACATGGTTAAAACACTCAGGTGAAAAAGCAGTGTTTGGTAGAATGGATTAAAAGTCATGAACCAACTATAATTTGCTTATAAATGACTAATCCTAAAATCAAAGACACAATTATGCTGACAGTGAAAGGATGGAAAGAAATATTCCATGCACATAGTAATCAAAGGAGAGCTGGGGTGGCTATACCATATTAAATATATGTAAAATAGACTTTAAGTAGAAAACTGTGACAAGAAACAAAGGACATTATCTATTGTTAAGGTGGTTATTTCACCAAGAGATACCTCTCTCTCTCTCTCTCTCTCTATATATATATATATATATAGATATATATATATATATAAGCACATACTTGCAAAGGCCCAGTATATGAAGGGAATATTGACAGATTAGAAAGGAGAAAGAGATGACTCTATGGATAAACAGGAAATAGAAGTAAAAAAAATAAGAAATGACAAAAAAGTTGGTCCTCAGTAAACATCAATAAAATTGACCAACATTGAGATAGACTGAAAAAGGAGGAAAAAGAGAGGTTGCAAATTTTGAAAATTAGAAAATCAATAGAAGACTACTGCCAGCCTCATGTAAAGAAAAAGGATTATAAGAGGACATTATGAACTACTGTATGCCAACAAATGAGAAAACTTATTTGAAATGGACAAATTCTTAGAAATACCCAACAACCTGCATTGAGTCAAGAAGAAACAGATAAACAGACAAATAACAAATAAAGGCATTGAATCAGTGATGAAAACTTGGGTAAGAGCAAAAAGCCTGGGGAGCAGATGTGGCTTGAGTTGTTGAGTGCCTGCCTCTCACATGGGAGGACCTGGGTCAGTTCTCAGAACCTCCTGAATAAACAAAAACAAAACGAATGAGAAAACCAACCCAGGGAAGCCAATGTGGCTCAGTGGTTGAACGCTGCCTTCCCACATATGAGGTCCCAGATTAATTCCCCTGGTCCCTGGTACCTAAAAAAAAGAGAGAGAGAATAAAATGAAGGTGTACACCAGGGAGCCAAGAGTGCCTACAACTGAAAGCAGGAGAATTGCATCCATCATCCATGTGGAATCTAAGCCCCCTCTCGATAGAGATGTGGAGTGCACACAACCATTCCAGGGTCCACAGGATGGAAGAATAGAGTATGGATTAGAGTGAACTTACTGATATTCTATCCTGGAACGATTGTAATTAGTGATTGAAGAAAATGTAGCATTGATATAGAGAAGGTGGCCATGGTAGCTGCTGAGGGTAGGGAGTGGGAAGAAGAGATGTATTGTTGGGGCATTTCAGCACTTGGACTTGTCCTGGATGATACTGCAGGGACAGAAACTGGACGTTGTATGTCCTCTCATGGCCCACTGGGTGGACCCCACGCCACTATAATGTGGACCATTAACCATGTGGTGCAGCAGTGCTCAGAGATGTGTTCAAGAAGTATGATGAATATCTCATGATGATGGAGGAGGTTGTGGTTATGGGCAGAGGGGGTGAGGGGGATGGGGGGTATATGGGGACCTCATATTTTTTTTAATGTAACATTAAGATAAAGTAAAGACTTAAAAAAAATGGTGTGGAACTCACCTAGCACCTCCCCCACAAAAAGAAAGGTCCAATTTCGATGGTTTCACTGGTGTTGGTTACCAAACATTCCAAGAAGAACTAGCTTTGCCATAAGTCCTGACCCCTTCGTGACCTGGGATTAAGATTTGACCTCTGCTAGCTGCCTTCACCCTCCATATCTGAGTCCCTGCCCCAGCCAAGCATCTCAGAAGACAATCTGTCTAGGCCAAGGGCTGGCTCTTCTTTCTTTTTAGAATTCGTCCTAGAATGTTTCCAAGTTGCAGTGTCCACAGTCATGAGACAGTGACCTAGTGACCACATATATTCCCAGTAAAGTGGATCCTGCCCTGAGAGAAAAAGGGAGGACAGCCTTCCAGTACCCGCTCCCAGCTAGCAGGGGGAAGCCTTGCCCTTAGGAAAGTTGGCTCAAGAGGGACAGCCCTGGGATTCCCTGAGAAGTGGTGCTTCCTCATCAAATTCTTGTCCTTGCACCCCCGGGGCCAACACTACAGCATTAGTCCCAAATCAGGTGCTACTAAGGAAAAAGCAAGGAGCTTCCATAAACAATACTTGAGGAGTGCAGTTCACATAAGTCCACTGAACACCAGGAAAGCCAGAGTTGAGTTATCAGAGGCCTTCAGCCCTTAGGTGACCTAGGAGGCCTCTGCTGATTCCAGATGCTGGACTTTGGAAAGTGACATCTACTCTCAGGCTCAATATGCTTCTTCATGAAATGGGAATAATAATATTTCAAGGTTTACTACATGCCTCAGGTAGGATAATAACTATAATTTTCCTAGTGCAGGGTAAGAAACCAATATATAATTAATTGCATTTTTCCATTTCATGAACAGTAGGTTTGTATTTTGCAACACCACACAAAATATAGCAACAGTGCTGCAGCACACTTACTTTATGCATGAGAAAGTGCATTTACCCAAAGGCATGCATCCAATGTTTGCTAGAAATAGTACTGCAATTCATGTCTCCTGTTTCCAAAACCTTTGAAGGGCTTATAACATTAGGAAGTTTAGTCTAAACAGCAGATAACAAATAAGAGGTGTCCCAAGGACGTTTATAATGATTTTATATGTGGAATGGGTTTTGGGATTACCAACAGCTGAAGTGTTCAGGAAATCTTATGGTGTGAAGCAAGGAAAGAAAGTGGCCTTCAAGTTTGGAATAAAAAGGATGAGGAAAGAGAAGAGGAGAGGCTCTCCCAGCCCTGTTTCTAGAGGACAGGCTGCTCTGGCCTGCACAAGAACCTCAGCCAACCAAAGATGACAAAAGACCAGCCCTAGTGAAATTCCTGAGGAAATGCAATCCCTTCCCTCCCCCAACAAGGTGAGGGCTGCTGGGCTCAAAGCTTTCCCCACATGCCTACATTAGCCCTTGTAGTGGAGAGGGCAGCTGGGCAGTAAAGTATGAAAGTATGACTTTTTCCACATTTTGATGTTAGCAAGAGCTGGGACACCAAAGGAAGGCCATCGGCTCTTCAGCACAGCCATGGGGACCCCTTATTTATAAAGAGAGCCCAGAGCCTTGAGGTACAAGGAGCTGTTCTTTTCTACATGAGTTTCTGCCTCAACTATCTCCAAGAAAAAAATAGTATCATTTTGCGGGAAGTGTGGCTGTGTCTACTTTAATTGGCAGTAGACAAAGGAACAAACTGGCCTCTTGGTGGAAATCTAGAAAAGGTGCGGTCACCCCTCGGACTAAAGTGTGGTTTGCTGGCCTGGTGGGGGGCGGCGGCCGCGGTAGGCTTATTCCAAACTGCTGCCCCCATAATAGGGTGGTTGGTCGGGCCCACCGCCACCCCTGAAGGAAGCTCGGCATGGGCGCAGAGTGCCCTTGGGTCTCCCCTTCTCGGCAGCCATGCTCCCGCGGCCGCCCCTCCTCCCGGATAGCGCCACACGATGCCTTATGAGGCAACACCCTTCTTCTTCTTTCTCCCTGCACAGGCACAGGGCGGAAAATTCCAGTCTGCCTTTTTCCTCTCCCCCCGACAGCAGCAACAGCCAGGCATGGGTGGGAAACTCAAGTCTGCCCTCTACCCCAGCAACAGCAGCCACCAATCACTAAACCCTGCCACTTCCCCCAGCAACAGCAACAGCCAATCCCTAATCACCACCCCTCCCCCGTCCAGTACCTCCCACTGACCTTTCTCCGGCAACCAATCAGAGCAGGGCATGGCTTCGACCAATCAGCCTTCCCCAGCCCCTATAAAACTGTTGCCTCTCCCTCAATAAAGTTCGACTTGCATGTTTACCTTGTCTCCGCGGTTTACCTTGTCTTCTTCTGCCGTGCGCCCTCCAGTCCTGAGAGCCCCTGACAAGGGCCTGGACTTCCTTGTCCCCAGTTCATCACCTGCTTCTCCGGGCGACCCCCTCGTCGCCGGCTCCGCCGGGCGACCCCGTCAGCCGAACCGCGCAACCCCTGTGAGACCGACCCCTCGTCCCAAGCGGGACCAACCCCTCGTCCGCAGCCAGACCCCACCTCTACCGACTGAGCAAGCCGTCGCAGCTGGCGCCCAACGTGGGGCAGTGCAACCCCACCACAGCCTCATTCCATAACCTGGCGGCCCCCCCCTCCTCTCTTCTCACCGTGGGGCTTCTCTCGTGCAACATTGCTGCTACCTGAGCCTTGGCTACCTCATATGATCCACGGCGGTCTGGGAGAATCACTGGATGGCTTTCTCCTTCCATGTTGGGGGCTTATACTGACCCGCTTTGATTAAGAGGAGCCTTGGATTTCTCGGGAGCGCACGCTTGCACGTCTGAAGTAACCCTACCACAGCCCTACGCCCTCCTCTCTTCTCACCCCTATCTTTTCGCTCTGCATTGCTGCTCCTGAACCTTGGTGACCTCATACGATCCACAGCGGTCTGGGAGAATCGCTGGATGGCTTTCTCCTTCCATGTCGGGGGCTTATACTGACCCGCTATGATTAAGAGGCGCCAATAAAACTCTCAGGAGCGCGTGCCTGAGCACCTCCACCCCTGCCTTCACCTCTGCCTCCTCCCCTCCGCGCTTGCTCCCCTTTGCCTTACTCCACTGCTCATCGTTCCGCCTTCCCCTCGTTGGGGCCTTCCTTTGGCCCGCGACCACTGTCGGAGTCCCATCGGCTCCGACCCCTCGTCTCACCGCGCACCTCGGCTCCCATCGCCGCGCTCTCAAGGTAAGGGCCCCTTTTCTTATCGGCTCCAAAAGGCCATTAGCAATGGGTAACATCCTTTCTGCTAAGCAAGCCCTGCAAGTTCGGGCCCTCGCCGGTCTCCTAGACACTCACCGGTGTAAGATCTCTTTGAAACAGCTCCAAGTTTATTGGGACCTTCTTCTCCCCTTTAATCCGTGGCTTACCACGTGTCAGCTCTGGGACCCGGATACCTATACTCGCCTTATAGATAGGGTCACCTCTGCTGTGGAACAGGAAGGTAAAAGATTCCCTCCTGGCTTATTACCGGCGCTTTTTACCATCCGCTCCTGCCTTCAAGGCGCCCCTACCATCGACTCCCCCCGGCCGTGCCACCGCCGCCGCCGTGATTGTCAGGACGGTGACTTTAACCGGGATCCTGATCGGGATCCTGATGTCGGCTCCGACTCCGACTCTGAGTCGCTTGTTGAGCGCCTTAATAACGTGCTCGAAAATTATCCCCCTAAACAGTGTAATCTTGCAGCGCCAAGCGCCAGTGAAGATGGCGAACTACCGCCTTCTTCCTTGCTCGAAAAGGGGAGGCACTCTCAAGATGGTGGACTTCCGCCTTCTTCCTCGCTCAAAAAGGGGAGGTCCCTTTACCCCTCCCTCCCCCCGACGACTTCCTGCCTGGGTGGGCCGGAAGCTCCCTCCCCGCCATCTTACCCCTCCGTGCAGAGCGGCCTGCGGCCATCTTGTGGCACCGTTTGGGCACCGGAAGCTTCCGCCCCGCCATTTTCTCCAAGCAGTCCGCGGCCATCTTGTAGCCCACGGCCATTTTGTGGCCCGCTGTCATTTTGTAGTACCGCTGGGGACAGCCCGCAGCCATTTTGTAACACCGCATGGGCAATGGCTCCTCTTGCGCCCTCCGCGCCAGCGGCCCCCCCAACTCTGCCTCCCCCGGGCAGCCCCCTCCATCCAATCCGTGGCAAGCTGCCGCACACGCGGCCCCCCATGCCGCCATCGCTCTCAAGCAGCTCCAGCCCCGCTAAACGGCCTGCAACCTCCTTTCCCCGGCCCGCGGCCTGCCTTCTAGCATCTAATAACATTTCTGCTTTTGCCTCCCCATATTTCTGCGGAGCTTCCTCCTGTCTCGACCTCACTCCTCTTCTCAGCCATCCAAAGCGTCCTTTCTCGTCCCCCGCCCCCCCTCCTTTTTTGCTTGAACCCCCATTGCATTGCAGATTGGGCCGCCCCATGTCAGCCCGCCCCGTTAACATCGGCCTCTCTCGTGCCCATGGAGACCTTGGCCTTCTTATTGCCCTCACCTACATCTCCACCACTCCTGACGCTGCCGCCACCACTGCCGCTGGTGCCCTGACGCGACTTGTCCTCACAGCTGTGATCCTCCAGACCATCACACAGTCTGCCTCTGCCGCTCTTCGCCGCCAAGGATAGATCAACTACCTGTAGCGCGCTGTCACTCTGGACTTTTAACAGCAGATGGACCTTATAGCTGCTGAGATCAACGAGAATTGGACATTGGCCACCCTTGCTTGCAACGGCAAGATACCGCCCCCCAAATTGTACATTTATATCCCCGGCATACTCACCTCCCTCTTCAGCCCCACTTCCCTCATTGCTTACTGCCCTTGGGCCTCAGCTACTTGTTGCTGCTGCCTTCCTGGCCCTTATTTGAAAAGAAGGGGGAAATGCGGTCACCCCTCGGGCTAAAGTGTGGTTTGCTGGCCTGGCGGGGGGCGGCGGCCGCGGTAGGCTTATTCCAAACTGCTGCCCCCATAATAGGGTGGTTGGTCGGGCCCACCGCCACCCCTGAAGGAAGCTCGGCATGGGCGCAGAGTGCCCTCGGGTCTCCCCTTCTCGGCAGCCATGCTCCCGCGGCCGCCCCTCCTCCCGGATAGCGCCACACGATGCCTTATGAGGCAACACCCTTCTTCTTCTTTCTCCCTGCACAGGCGCAGGGCGGAAAATTCCAGTCTGCCTTTTTCCCCTCCCCCCGACAGCAGCAACAGCCAGGCGTGGGTGGGAAACTCAAGTCTGCCCTCTACCCCAGCAACAGCAGCCACCAATCACTAAACCCTGCCACTTCCCCCAGCAACAGCAACAGCCAATCCCTAATCACCACCCCTCCCCCGTCCAGTACCTCCCACTGACCTTTCTCCAGCAACCAATCAGAGCAGGGCATGGCTTCGACCAATCAGCCTTCCCCAGCCCCTATAAAACTGTTGCCTCTCCCTCAATAAAGTTCGACTTGCATGTTTACCTTGTCTCCCCGGTAGTTCTTCTGCCGTGCGCCCTCCAGTCCTGAGAGCCCCCGACAAGGGCCTGGACTTCCTTGTCCCCAGTTCGTCACCTGCTTCTCCGGGCGACCCCCTCATCGCCGGCTCCGCCGGGCGACCCCGTCAGCCGAACCGCGCAACCCCTGTGAGACCGACCCCTCGTCTGCTGCCGGACCGACCCCTCGTCCCAAGTGGGACCAACCCCTCGTCCCAAGCGGGACCAACCCCTCGTCCGCAGCCAGACCCCACCTCTACCAACCGAGCAAGCCGTCGCAAAAGGAAAGTCTACTTGAAAGGTGCACATTCAGCTTTCTACATGCACCTGCGCCAGAGCCAGTGCAAAGCTCAGGTTATGAGTCCGCATTAGGGGAAGAGAAGGTCACAGGGAGGGCAGGGCCCGTCCCCACAGCAGGCAGGCGGCTCCTGGCGGGCCTCGGCGCCCCGACTCCCCGGAACCGCCCCGGGGGCTCTTCTGAAAGCGCATCTGGGCTCAGGCCGCTACTGCCCCGCGTCTCCCGCGTCTTCTGCCTGGACACGTCCCCCCGGAGGTCCTCAGGGTGGCTCTGCGGCCCCGGCGCTGCGGGCTCTGCTCCCCTGGGCCCTGCAGCCTCTGGAGGTCACGGGATTGTTGGTCCCCGTGTGGCCCCGCGTCAACCTCCACCCCAGACCGCGCTCGCGGGCCCAGGAAGGCCGCGCCCTGCAGGGCCTCCAGGTCCAGGCCTGGTGGTCACTGGGCTGGAGGGCGACGGGGACGGGTGGGCCCAGGGCTGCTCCTCCACGTGGGACACAGACGCGGCTGAGCTCAGCGCGGGCGGCAGCCCCGTCAGGGGGAGGAGGCCCTGCAGGAGAGGGGCTCAGGCCCACCTGCCCCCGCCAGGGACCCCGCGCCCCAGCAAGGCCCTCAGGGCAGGACGCCGCTGGGGTGGGGGCAGGCGACGACACAGCCCGCGCCCCCTGAGCCCGAGCTCCTGCCCGTCCCAGTCCCCGTCCCCGCCGTCCCCGTGGCGCCTGCGGCGGGGCCTGGAGCGCTGGGACGCGGCACAGCTGAGCCCGGGACCCTCCTCCCCGCTTGGCTGCACGACCCCCGGGAAGGGGTGGTCGCAGCGGGGCTCGGGGCGTCTGCTTGGAGCTGACTCCAGCCTCGCCCCTTCCTCACCCTGTGACCTTGGACCCCGGGTCAGTCACTGGCTCCAGGTCTAACACCCGCAGAGGTGGCGGCTGGGGACGCTGAGGTCAGGTCGGGAGCCCCGGCCTTGGCGGCGGGCGGGTGTGTCCTTGGCCTTTAAATCCGCGCCCCCCTCTTGCCTCCCTCCGTTCTCCCCTCCCCGCCGCCTCCCCCTCCCTAGGTAGGCGCCCCGCGCTGTGTAGCCCCACTGTGCGCCCCTTCTCGTCCTGCGAGCCCTGGCGCCTCCTCGAGGCGGCCGCCGAAGGTGTTGTCTGTGGTTGGGTTTGCGGCCTAGTGGGCCGGGCCGAGCCGGGGCCTCGATTTGGGAGCGTGGCCGGGGCGGGGCGGGGGGTGGGCATAGGGGGTGCCTGGGCCAGAGCCTGAGAAGGGAGGAAGGAGAAAGAGCGCAAGCGAGCGAGGCCTGGGCCTGCCTGAGGGGGCCTCCCTCTAGCCTGGGCAGTGCCTTGGAGAAGACGAGGGGCTCCTCCGTCCAGCCCCTGCGGGCCTCCCCTGACCCGGATCCAGCCTAGTTTGGGGTGGGGGGAAAGGAGGGCTGAGGCGTGGAAATGCCCCCAGCACCCCTTGCAGACCTCACTTTGGAGGGCGGACGACTAATTTGTTCCGGGTGGAGGGGGGAGCAATTGGCCCCGTGAGTTCTCGTCGTGGTTCTGAGGGGTGGGGGCTTGCCTCCCCTCTCCACTTTCAGGCTCTGTGTCAGCTCCTCTTATTACCCTTCCTTCTGTCTCACCGTCCCAGCTTTGGAATGTATTTTTATTGCTGTCTCTAACTACCTGAGGCCCACACTCCAGGTTTGGATACTCCAGACGATTATGATGTTATTTGGGAAGCTGGAAATGGAGCTCCCCAAAGGCTGTATTCTGCCCAAGGGACGTCACTAAAGCACTGGGGTATTGGGGATATCATAATGGGCAGAGAGATCACATTTCTGTAGTCCCTTCACCTTGGGGACAGTACCTAAATTGCTTTGTAAACTGATGTCACGAACAGGTGACATTTCCACAGTTCTTGAAATACAGTCACCTTTGGTGTAGGATGTTCTTGGGTTCTTGGGGAAAACCACCAAAGAAACAGGTGTTTTTGTTGTTATCATTTCTGCCTGTGACATCTCCTAATTATTAGATGCAGAAATCCTTTTTTTGTCTCCTTTCCCATCCCCATTTCCTACTTTGGTGGAACTCTCTTGTGACTTACAGGCAGGCGATGAGGGCCTGTGACAACCAGCATTACTAGAGAAGTAAAATGGTTTGGTTGCATATCAGATGGTAAGAGTGCTCTGAGATCCTACACTATTGTCCTTCAGGATTAGATTGTCCTAATGATTGCTTCTGTTTTGAACGGGGAAATATTGTTAGCATCTAAACTAGTGATGGAAGCCCTAAAAATGTACTGTTTTGCTTTTGATTTTTAAAGCCCTCTTAGCTAAGACTGTCCTAACTGGGAAGTACTTTCTCTTGCTAGATTCAAGTTGGTGGGGATTGGGATGCAAGGGTCATTTCAACCAAGCATCTAGGAAGCTAATTGCTCTCTTAGAGATAGCGAGTCTTTTCGACTGCAGTTCAGCTTCAGAGTTTTTGAAATGTTTCTTAAATTAGAGTGTAAGCTCCCTGAGGGCAGCAACCAAGTCATACTGCTTTTGTATTTCCTGAAGTGCTGGACACATAGTAGATGTTCAATAAATACTTGTTATTTATTATTTCAGTTAAAAAAACAAAACATACAAAAAAACCGAAACTGTCAAGTTGGACATAAATGAACCTCTCTTCCCCCTTAGTGTTACTGGGCAGTGCAAATGAGTTCAGATCCATAAGTCGCTGAAGAGAGTCCTGGTGAATAGAAGGAATGCCGTTGTCCTCAGGATGCTTTCAGCTGAGAGTAGCCGAGCTACCGGACACCCAGCCGTGGGTCACTTGAGCTACAAGGTTGGAGGAGGTTGGAGGTGGCTGAGGAGGTGGCTTTACTTCCTTGTTGGCTGGCTCAGGGGCTCCGCAGTCCACCCCATATGCCCAGTGACCTGGCCTCTGTCCTCAGCTTCAGGCCGTGCGTCCTCACACAACTGGAGGCAAGTCAGGAGGGGGAGATATGAGGAAGGCAGAGCTGGCCTAACGCATGTTTGGAGAAGCACCCAGCACCTCCTTGGTACTCGTCATGGTCAGAAAGAGCAGAGTTTTCTGAACAATCAAAGGAGACAAGCAGGAGCCGAGGCTGTGCAGTGGACTCAGGTTCCAGCTGTGGGAGCCGGTTCAAGACATTCCTCTATATGAAGTATTTACCTCATGGGAGCTTTGTGGGCAATGACTTTTTTTTTCCTTCATTCTTTACAATTCTTTAATCTCAAATATTTCTCCAGAAGTGTTAACAGGATTATTCATTTAAAAATAGAAACGGAGGAGCCCATCAATGGGTCACGAGGCTAGGGTGAAGCTCTGGATGGGAGGGGCTCCTCACTGCTCACCCAGGTTCAGCCCAGACAGTGCAAATCCGCCTGCAGAGCTGCATGGACAGGTCAACGAGAAGGACGCGAGGGGCCTTCACTGTCAGCCCACCAGGGACAACCCCTGTGAAGCCAGGTCAGCACTGCCCCTCCTCAGAAAGCTTGGGGCCCTGCAGTGTGCCCCTCACATCCATGGCCCCAGCTTCCCCCCTGCAGGAGGGCAGCTGCCTTCTCTCTGCTCTGACCTGTTTCAGCACAAGGCCATGGCTCCAGGGACCCAGGCCAAGGCACAGAGACGCACCTCAGTGTGGGGGAATACAATGACTGCTTATTTAAGCACTAATTTAAACAAAGACCTGACCTATAAAGACTTACCTGTTTGCTTACACCACAATGTTTAGTTTCCCAAAAGGTTAACAAAGGCATCAAATAGGAAGCAAGTGCATTTTAGTGCTAGCTGCTTTTTAAGTTTTGTTTTTATTGTTAAATTGACTTTCATAATATTAGCCTTTAGTAAAGGCCATGGGGAACACCAGTCCAGGCTCTGCAGGCAGGCTGCAGGCAGGGCCTCCGATGAAGGTCCAGTGAAGGTTCCTAACGAGTTCTGGTAGACGTTGGCTGTCCAGAGACGAGCTGGGAAATTCTCTCTCAATACTTAAATTGCTTCCCCTTTTAAGGGATTCTGCTGATTAGGTTAAGCCTCCTCACTGCTGATGGCAATCGCTCTGACTGATGTAACTATAACCAGCTATCTATGACTTACCACTGCAGTAAAGTCAGTGGTGAGGAAAGTCCACAAATGCCCTTGGATTACAGTTAGCCCAGTGCTTGCTTGACCAAACAGCTGGGCACAATTACCTGACCAATTGACACAATAGCCCAACCATCACAGGGGCTCTGTTTTCTCTTTTCATGGTAATGGATTTCTCTAGCCTGCATGGGAACATCTGGGTATTGTCTGCTGGCCACATATACTCCAGAATGCTCCTCTAACAGCAGGGCTGACTCTTGTTTTTTGTTTCCATTTTATTTATTTATTTATGAATTTTATTTCTCTCCCCGTGCCCTCAGTTGTTTGTTCTATGTGTACATTTGTTGGGCGTTGTTCTGTGTCCCCTTGCTTTCTTGTCTGCAGCACTTGGAATCTGTGTCTTTTTGTTTTATCATCTTGCTGCATCAGCTCTCCGTGGCTCTCTTTTCAGGGTGCACTCATTGCGAGTGGGGCTCCCCTACACAGACACTTTGCATGGGTCAGCACTCCTTGTGTGCAGCAGCACTGTGCATGGGCCAGCTCATCACACGGGTCAGGAGGCCCTAGTTTTGAACCCTGGACCTCCCATGTGGTGGACAGACACTCTACCAGTTGAGCCAAATCTGCTTCCCTGACTCTCTTGTATACGCTCACTCCAGAATGCTCCTCTGACAGCAGAACTGAGTGCCACCCTTTTGTAATGCCCATTACCACTTAAAACTCAGGTAAGCTAAGGCCCACCATGGAATCGAGCCCCCTGATACCCAGTGAAGAGAGTATGGGGTTTCTTAAAACTTCTACTCAGTTGCCATCGTCCCTGTTCATGCTCTGCAAATTGTGGGCACTGACCTCCCCCAGGAGCTTGTTCAAATTTCAATATGAAGAGGCTCTGATTTGGATTCTTTTACCGTACAGTTGGGAAAATTACAAAATAGAATTACAACTTTAAGAAGGACAAGGATAAATGTCTATCAAAGTGGACTTTTTGCTCGATTTCATGAGGGAAGGCATACAAGACAAGTCCTGGGCGTGCACAGGGAGGGCGTTCCAGTGAGAACACGCTCAAGCACGTGCGCTCGCCAAACCTGGGTCCCTCTTATCCAGGCTGTCCCCATCAGCTCCCTTCTTCAAGACTCTCTGCTCAGAGCTCTGCCCTCCCTGGAAACTTCTCTTCCCCGAACGCAGACTCATAACCTGAACTATGCACTGGCTCTGGCGCAGGTGCATGTATAAAGCTGAATGTGCACCTTCCAAGTAGACTCTCCTTTTCTAGATTTCCACCAGGGAGATCTATAGGCCAGTTCATTCCTTTGTCTACTGCCAATTAGTGTAGACACAGTCACACTTCCCATCAACAAAACTAATTTTTCATGGAGAAAAGAACAGCTCCTTATTCATCAAGGCTCTGGGCTCTTTATAAACACAGGGTCCCCATGCCTGTGCTGAAAGCCAATGGGTTTCCTGTGGTGTCCCAGCTCTTGCTAACATCAAAACATGGGAAAGCCATACTTTACTGCCCAGCTGCCCTCTCCATTACAAGGGCAAATGTAGGCATGTGGGGAAATCTTTGAGCCCAGCAGCCCTCACCTTGTTGGGGGAGGGAAGGGATTGCATTTCCTCAGGAATTTTACTCAGTTTGGTCTTTTTTCACCTTTGGTTCACTGAGGTTCTTGTGCAGGCCAGAGCAGCCTGCCCTCTACAAACAGGGCTGGGAGAGCCTCTCCTCTCTTCTCATCCTTTTTATTCCAAACGTGAGGGCCACATTCTTTCCTTGCTTCATACCTTAAGATTTCCTGAACACTTAGGCTGTTGGTAAACCCAAAATCCATTCAATGTATAAAATGCCACAATTAACATCATTATAAACCTCCTTGGATCACCTCTTATTTGTTATCTGCTGTTTAGAAAGAGATCACAAGGGGTAAAAATATACGACCCTCCCAGTCTCCTCTTCCACAGATAGGGACTGACTGTTGAGGACTCAGAGGGGAGGGGAAATATTTCCAACCCAGGAAAGAGGTGGCTGCCAGAGAAGGCTGGAGGACTGTCACTGAGGTAGTTTGAATCACAAGGCTCTTAGCCTCCAGGCAGGAAGCTCTATCATATTGATCCTGTCTGTGTTACAACAAATACACTCAGACCAGGCATTGAACAAGGAGCAGCCAAAGAGTAACGCTTGCTGGTAGACAAAGAAGTACATGTGAGAAAACTAAAAATAAATAACAGAGGTCTTTTCCAGCATCTCTATGCAATGCTGGTTCACAATTACTGGGTCATGAGCCTAGTTTTGAGCAATTAGCAGGGACAATTCTGACAATCCAGGTCAAGTCAAGAATCAAAGAGCAGTGGTAACACACAGCCTCCCACTATTAAATCCCAAAAAATGTTCTGTTTCCTTACTGAACTTCTGCCTAGATGTTCTGTCCTTTACTAAAAGTGGTATATTAAAGTCTAGTACTATTAATGTAGAACAAGCTATTTCTCCCTTCAGATCTGTCAAATTTGCTTCATGTATTTTGGAGTTCTCCCATTTGGTGCATATATATTTGTAATTATGCCATGTCACTTTCATCAGTATGTACTGAAATTTGTCTCACAAGAGAATTTTTTTTTACTTTAATGTATTTGATTTGATTATTGTATAACTACACAGCACTCTCCTAGTTATTATTTGCAGAGATTTTTTGTGGGTTTTTTCATCCATTCACTTTCAATCTGTTTCTGTCTTTCATTATGTGCTTAGTCTCTTATAAACTGTATAAAGTTGGGTCATGTTTCTTTATTCATCTGGCAATCTCTGCCTTCTAACTGGGAAGTGTAATCCATTTACATTGAGGGTGATGAGGATCTGCATGGCTGTGAGGCCTCTGGACATGAGGGTCTCCCTGAAGGTTCATTCTAATTGATGTATTTCTTAGGCATGAAGATCCCCATTTTTAATATGTCTACTTGCAGGTAGGCCAATGAAATATCAAGCATTTGATAACCTGTCATTGTACATCCTGTAATTACCTGTAATTTCCCCAGGGTGGGGTAGGTGAGCTAAGCCATGTAAAACCTTCCTGGGGCCTTCACGGGCAGTAGCTTTAATAGCTGTCTGATCTAATGAGTCTACTGATTACATGGGTCTATTTGCCTTGTGTCTGCACTAGTAGAAATTAGAACCCCTTTTTTTCCCACCTGCCTCAATATCTGTTGCACTCTCCTTCTCCCTCCACCCCAACAAGAAACCATTGGTTCCACACAGGACTGTCAGGGACACTAAAACCTCTGCTTGAATAGGATGTAACCATTACCCTTTGAAATCATTCCCTGGTCTAAGTCTTCCCCAAGAGGATGAAAACTTGATTTGGTGGAGATGTCAGCCCCTTGGAATTGACACTCCAGGTGAGGGCAATAGGAGATTCTTGCTTCATTTAAATATGTGAGAACAATGACACACATCTTTAAAATGAATCCAGATTTGGGGTTAGTTGAGAATCAGGCTGACTGAACAAAGATCAAAGGTAAAACCATTTTATGATATCACAGTTTATATGAGTTCCACTGGAACCATCCAATAAAATAACTGAAAGATCTAACCCCTCTTGCAGGTGAGCTCAGCATGCCTTCCTCGAGGACAGCTCCTCTGCAGAGAGCTGCAGCTCAGTTTAACTATTTAGAAATATTTTCCTTATCTCCTTGGTAACATTGGTTTTTCTCATCCAAATTGCCATCTGTGTCATTGGCCTACCAGTTGCATAGGAGGTGAAATGATGCACAATTTTTATCCAATAGCACAGAAATTAGTACATGTTGATTGGATAAACATATGAAATCCAATTCCGCAGGTACTTTTCATTTGAACAGCTCAGGAAAAGTTTTCAGTTGTTTGCAAGGGCAGGGATTAAAAGGCAGAAAGAAAGCAGAGAAGTCACTGAAGGTTGAAACTAAAATTCAAAGCAAAGAAGTATTGAGAAGAGTTAGGGTCTCCAGTAACTGAAAGAAAAACATGGAAATGCTGATTTTGCACAATGGCAAAGCCCAGGTCGGGAAGTAGTGGATGCCTAGCACTGTCTCTGGAGAATGGAAGTATCTTATGCCCATGTTTATACTGGTCTGTTAGGAGAATTAGCCAACCCATGGAGATACAACACAGGTGCAGAGTGCACTGGGAAGATGGATTCATTTGTTTCCTCCAGTGTCACTTTGATGGCTCTGATCTAACACCTCCATTTGTCACACATCTCTATCACCTGATATCTCCATTCATTGATGATTTAGTGATGATAACAATAAGAGTTGATAGCCCTTCTTCCTCTGCAATTATTTGAATATCTCAGTCCTTGGGCTACTCCCCCTTCCCTAACATAATGAAACTCCAACATGTTGTTAGGGTCATAGAAAAGGACAATCCCCATGTTTTACAGGGTGATGGGGAGGGTGTGCTTATGCTTGAGCATAGGGGTCAGAACAATATCATTTCCATGCCTCCAGTGAAATGAAGCATAGTCTGGAGTTAAAGAGGAATTAAGTGAAGGGCAAATCAGCCTGAGGTTGGGCACAGATCAGGGAGAAATTTTTTTATTATTATCTATTTACTTGAACCTCCCAAAACCCACCAAGCAAGCTATGTGGTAGCTGTTCTTCCTAGTGCTGGGAATCCTCTGGAGCCTTTGCTTCTCTGAGCAGATTCTTTAGCTCAGTTTACCTGCTCAGAGTGCTGTGGCCTTACCTCCGCTGTTACAGTTACTGTAATAGGAGAAGCCTTTTCCCAAGGGCTGTCTGTTATTTGACTGGTTGGTTATATATGAGCTGACAAAACACAAAATTTTGCCTGACAGTAGCAATTATATCAGGTAGCACTGAGTTGAGTGAAAGTGATATCTTTTGGGTTTAGTTTGCATTATGAATATATAAAATTCTTTAGATTCAAACTGACCAATGAATGCACTAGTTTCTTTTTGCTGTTGTTTTTTCAAATTTTAATTGATATCTGATGCTCGAATTGTGGATCATTGGAAGTGAAGGCAGGTTCCTTTAAATGTAAACCATTCAGGATGAATTCACAATAAAATTGGACAGCACAAATACGCCATGTGCCAACTCAAACAAACAAATAAGCAAAGGCCAAACACACTGAGGCTAATGCTTTAACTTTATTTTGGATAGAGAAGTAAAAGAAAGCACAAAGTATACAAAATAAAATTGCTCATTTCAAGATCTTCAGATTGTATCTTGCACTGCTTTGCATCTCAGTTACACAGCTCAGCTACAGCAAAGCTTGTGAGGAGTGCCCTTAAGAATACAGGTCCCGAAGTCGATCTCACCTAAATTGCAGACATTTGTTCTGCAAAAGCAGGTGGTTCTCTGCTGAGAGCCTTGGAAAAGAGGGGCATGTCAGGCACAGTGGGAGAGGAGAGAAGGAGGAGAGGCAGAGCAGACCAGGGGAGATGCTCTAAGAAGTGATGTGTCTGCTACTAATCATCCATTAGACACCAATCATAAAAAGATGGAGAGAATTCACATGTTCATCATAAAGCAAAAGAAATCTAACTCTGAGTTGGTCATGAAGGATCTCATTCTTCATCTATTCTAGCCTATCATTTACAGGCTTATCACATCCCCTGCAATACAGCTCCCAAGTCAGGATTACTCACCTCTCATTCCAACACATCCACACACACCAGATTTTAAGCCCTGCCTGCAGGTGCTCATAATCTACTTGAAGAGGCTGGTCTAGCCTCTGACCCTGATTCTGCTGAGTCTCCTGCTTATACCTCCTGGAACCCAGTCCTCTGATGCTCCAAGAAACAGTAGTGTCTCTAGCTTGAAGGCCCTCGCTTCCTTATGCTTTCATGACTTGTTGTTGGCCCTGCTGAGCTCTCACCTGAAGCCCCTTGAGTGGCCCTTTCATCCCCCGGAAAGTAGATGGCCATATCTTGGTCCTGGACCTCAGGCTGCTCCTGGACTAGAAGCTCCTCAGCACTTTCTCCAAGGGCCTCACCATGGGTCAGGAAGGCCAACAGAAGAAGAGCAGAGAGGACAGTGAGGGTCCTCATGGCTGAGAGTCACCTGGGGTTCAGCCCTGGACAGGAGAGCAGGAGGCTGAGTGTGTTGGAGAAGGTAGAGTTTCAGTCCTGCATTTTCAGAAGGATTGGAGGAAAGAAGGTGGTGTCCTAAAGGTGTCAATATCTGAAGGTGGCATGCCCAGCCCATGGTCCTCCTATCACCCAAGTCTCTTTGATGTTCCTCTGATCTGGCTTCTCCCTCAACTTACATCATGTACCTATTAGTTTGGTGTCCATGTTTGTTTTCCACAGGTGATGATGCTTGTTAGGAACTTGACACGCCTCCCTGCTCCTCATCTGTTAAAATATTTATGAGCAAAAATATTTGCATATGTATGCCTTTAAAACTGTCTAGAAAAAGAGAAAAATGGGTACGAAGGAGCAGTGATCAAACTGGCACCGGACTTTTCACTTGCAACATTGGTTACTAGATGGCATTTTTTACATTTCTAGGAAAAAAGAATTTGAATGGAGTATTCTATGCTGAGACAATATATAATTCATATTTATGGGAACAAATGATCTGCTTTTGGGATGTTCACTGACAAAGGAAATGTACAGTACATGAATATTTTGAAAAGGAAATTGCACGGGGATATACTACAATAAAATAAGAATTCAAGCAAGAAGATGACATAGGAATAGAAAAATAGAGTTTAAAAAAGTTTCATTAAAAGATTTATATTTTGTTTATGTTATTTTTTCTATTAATGGATGATAATAAGGTTGGACATTTTAATATGGTTGTTAAAAATGTTATTTAACAAAATAGAGTGAATTAAAACAATGTATGCATTGGCATTTAGAATAAGATTTCCTAAGAAGTTCAACAAAACTTTGAAATTAATCAAGGAAATGAGAAAGTGGGGATTATGGATAATGATGAACTCAATATGAAGACAATTAAATATATGTTAAAGTTTGTAATGTTGACCAATGGACGTTGATGAAACTAGGATATATAATAAATAGGAAGATGCAGTGGAAGGAAGAAAAGATAAGAAGGGCAGAAAAAGGAAATCAATTCATTCTCCTTAACTAAGAAAGAAAAAGCCAGGAATTATAATAGAAAATGACAACAAAACACCAGCAAGGTCATTAAACCCACCACCTGCTTGTGTGATTCCCTTTCTCCTCGTTGGACTGAAAGTTCCACAAGGGCAGTGACCTTGTCTGCTGAGATCTTTATGGCTTGTCTGTGAGAGTTTGGGAAGGTCCAGCTCTGCCCCTCAGTTTTCTTTTTATTCTTATCTTCATCCACATTTTGTTGTTGTAAGCATTAAATAATTAAAGCTGTATAAAGTGTTTAGAGAAGTGTCAGATAACCCAATCACCTGCATGTGTGATTCCCTTTCTCCTCATTCAATTGAAAGTTCCATGAGGGCAGGGACCTTGTCTTTTGAGGTCTTGTGCCTTGTCTGGGTGAGTCTGTGGAGGTAATACTCTACCCCTCAGTTTCTTAATTCTTATCTTCATCTTCATTTTGTTATTCAAGCATTTGCTGAGATGAGCTTAGCAATAGGTTGGCTGAAAGGGAAGGCCACACAGAACTTTATGAAATAAAGGACAGAGAGGAAGACACAAGAGAGGAGATAAAGATGGGACCAGGGGACTCACAGCTTCTGGAACTGAGAGCCTCAGCCCTAGTTTCCTCATGGTACTTATTGGAAACTACCAAGGAACTGTTTGCTATCAGAACTGCAATGTCATTCAAAATATATTCCTGTCGTTGTTATTGTTTTTGCCATCATCAGCATCACCTGCTGAAATGGAAACACTAATGTAGTGGTTGGCCCCATGGAAGAGGTACAGCCATGCCTGGAATATGCATTTGAACTGGTGAATGGACAGCAACGACTGTGGTCCAGTGCCTGTAATCTCAGCTTTCACTGTCTGGTTGTGAGGTCCTCGCTCTTCCCTGCTGGTTGTGGATACCTAGTTGGCACTGTCTCAATCCACCATGCCTTCCCCTTCCTTTTACACCATTCCTGAACTCCACATACACAGCTACTATTGCTTCACGAGCTGAGCTGAAGCTGGGTGGGAGAAGGAAGTGCATAAGAGGAGTTTATTCCTGTTATGACCGTACCCCACAGTTTCCATCATGTGTGTCTTTCCACCTATAAAAGATTCCTCTTTTATGGGTGAAATTATATCTCAGTCTTTCTTCATCCTTCCCTGGCCACAATTTATTTGGGTGAGTCTAAATTCTGGAAAGAAAAATGGATGACTGAAAAACTTTAACTTCCAGACTTTTAACAGGTAGAATCTAGCATTTCCCACAAACCGGAAGGTGCCTGTGAACCTGTGTGTTTGGAATCAGGATGCTCTCAGCTCACCTTTCAGCCTTAATCACAACCCTGCCTCAGAACCTACCTCTCCTTGGCTTCTTTCTGGGAGAAGGATCTCTAGGGCTCTCTTGTGACATTTTGGAAATGTGTTTAGTATTTCAATGTGCTTATGAGTAATAATTAAGAATAAAATACCTTTCTTTTTTCAGGAAGGCATCCATGGCCTACCATCCTCTATGTCAAACCTGTGGTCATTTAAAATAAAGCCTGAGGACTCATGCTTCTCTCCTGCACTTTGACCTACTTCTTGCCTCTCCTAATCCAGGGACAGGGAAGAAGCAGCACAGCCACCCACATCTGGAAACCTACTTACAGATGGCATGAATTCCCAGGACCTGTGACTTAGGAATTTAAAGATGAAAATGAATGTGGCTGTGCTGAGAAGCACAGTGAAAAGGAAATCATCTGAAAGGACATATTAGACATCTACAGAAGGTGTTTTGAAGAAGTTAGTATTCCAGGCAAGTCTGGGAAACAAAGGCTCCTTAGCTGTGCCCCTAGCAATGCTAATGGACAAGCTCATGGGGAAGGAGAGTTTATGGGCCTTTAGCAAACATGAACAGCAGGTGTGTACATGGAGCTGCTATTCCTAGGCCAGAGGAGCACTGGAGGTCTGAGCCATCCAACCCCACATGCTCCTTCACCTCAGCAATGCACACATCAAACATCCTAGGGAAGATCCTTCTCAGAAGTTTATTTCTCTCTGATCCTGCTCTGCTCTGACCTGTATAAAGTGTGAGCTGGTGTCTGCTCAGCATCCTGTTGTCCCATCCAGGATGCTGAGGTCCAGGTGACCCACAGCCACAAGGACCCTTGCTCTCTCTGCTGCCATTCTTCCATTGCCCTGCATGCTCAAAATCTGCTTTAAACAGTTACTTAAAACCTGATGTGGGTGGCGGACTTGGCCCGGTGGTTAGGGCATCCGTCTACCACATGGGAGGTCCACAGTTCAAACCCCAGGCCTCATTGACCTGTGTGGAGCTGACCCACGTGCAGTGCTGATGCACGCAAGAAGTGCCGAGCTACACAGAGTTGTCCCCCGCATAGGGGAGCCCCACATATAAGGAGTGCACCCTGTAAGGAGAGCTGCCCAGTGCAAAAGAAAGTGCAGCCTGCCCAGGAATGGTGCCACACACACAGAGAGGTGACACAACAAGATGATTCAACAAAAAGAAACACAGATTCCCATGCTGCTGACAACAACAGCAGTGGACAAAGAAGATGGAGCAAAAAGACACAGAGAACAGACAACCGGGGTGGGTGGGGAGGAGAGAGAAATAACTAAATAACTAACTAAATAAATAAATCTTTTTAAAAAAAACCTGGTGTGAGATTAACAGTGCAACTTGAAAAAATTACAAAGGCTTTTATTAGGCCTGGGCAGATCACATGGGCCCTAAGGAATTCCCAGGAGCTCCTCAGCTCCAGGCTCAGGCAGTTGTGCTACTCCAAACCATCTGCACCAAATTCCTCATGCAATAACCAGAGGTTCTGCAAAACACAGTCATGCCTCATAATTCACTTAATCATTCAGAGCATCGAATGTGCAGAGTTAGAGGAAAATTTGAGAGCTGATGCGACTGGCTTGAGGCCTCCCAGGAATTACAAGGCTGGACATGGGGCTGTGGCCATGCATAGAAGGCACCTGTCCAAGGAGGCTCTCAAAGGCTATTTCAAGAGCAAGATCTGTACTCTGAAAAATTCCCAAAGTAACTGATGGATTTCCACAAGGCACAGCTGTAGTTTTGTCCCTTCATACCTGGTTATTTCCTGGAACTGTCTGCTTTGTCTTCTCCATGAGGGTTAGAGAGCAAAGGGAAGTGTACAAGTCCCCAAAGTAATGTGTGGCACTCAAGCCTCTTTGCTAAGGAGGATCAGTGTGCACAGAGAGGTGAGGGTGTGGTCAACAGTGTCTGTACCTGCAAGTAAGCAGAAAGGAGCTGGTGTCCTGATATGAAGGAACTTAAAAAACCCTCCTCAAAGAACTTCAAGCCTGAAGGCCCCTGCTCTGAGAACAGTGACCTAGTTACCTGTTTTAAATAAAGCTTGTGGTGTCAGCTTAGGGCCTTGGCTTTGCCATCAACTAACCTGGCTCACCTGGTCCCCTCTAATTTTGTCTTTGCCTCTGTGTCTTTCTTAAGCTCCCGTCACCTCCCCTCAGGTTCTCTGTTCACCTGTACAGGTCGTGGCCTCCCTGTCCTCTCCTAAGCTAGTTTGGGATGGTACTTCGAGGAGTTAATGATAGGCCTCAAAACTACTAAAATTGCACTGGTTGTCATTGAAAATATGTATGAGATCATTCCACTCCCAATTTAGGATTGAGGACATGAAAGTCCTTTCCTCAGGTGGCACCAGAAAAATCTAAATGAACAATTTATGTAACATAAAATCACACATATCTGCTGAATTACTGAACAGTAGTGGACACTGCAGGTCCTCGGTGAAGGGGTTTCCTAAGAATGGTGCCCTTCCCAGTGAGCAGCACATTGCAGTGATTCCCAAAGCCCTCTGAGTGCAGGCAGACAGAAGAGGAGGTGGCTGAAGTGTGAGAAACATAAGCTGGTCAAGGGAAGCCAGCAAGGCTGTACTCAGGGTGCTGACATATGGGATTGACCTGAGTGTAGAGAACCACAGGTGAAATAATTTGTTTAGCCTAACAAATCCTCCCTACCCACCTTTCCCCAGTGAGGATGAGAAAACCTTTGCAACAAACACTGCTGGGTCAACAGGATAGTGAACCTCTACTCCTACCACAACCATACATAAAAAATACACCTGATGTGGAGTATAGTCCTAAGTGTAAAAGCTTTAACCAGCTAAATTGTCATGGGTTTTATTCAAGATAATGAGATGGCTTCAAATAAATTGCCTAGATGATAACACAGGAGAAAAATCTTTACAACCTGGGAAATTCAAATATTTCTTAGGAGGAACAAAATAGAAAGTATTAAAAGAAAAAATTTCCTGTACTTCATCAAAACTAAAAACCTCTGCTCCTCAAAATAAATGGCAAGCCATGAAATGAGAGAAAATATTTTTAGTACAGATATCAAAGGATGTGTTCCTAGAATATATATTATATGATGAACTAATCAAACAAAAATGGCTTAGACTTTTAATTTAGCAAAAATGGCAAAAGATTTGGACATTCACAAAAGAGGATATATTAATATAAGTATATATTAATATACAATATATATTGATATATGATATAATGATCAAGAAGATATTTCACTCTGTTATTAGGGAACAGCAGTTATTAAAACCAAAGTGAGATGCCTCTAAAACAGCTGAATTTGAAAGAGTAATAATAACAAGTATAGGGGAGGACAGACTCAGAGAACTGGAGCTCTTGCTGCACTGGAGGGAGTGGTTCAACTACTGCATCAGACATGAACAGCAGTGATTTAATTTCATGAGTCAACTTGGCTGGCTTATGTTACCCAGATGTTTGGTCAAGCAGCCTTGACTTGATAGTTACTATATGTAGCAGATGGACTTCAATCATTGGTCAGTTGATTGCATCTGTGGCTGACTACATTCACTATGGACAAAGGAGGTAGAAACCTTAAAGGATTTCAGCAGTGAGAAAGGAGACCCTTTATCTCTACTTCACACAGACAGCTTCTCCTGGGGAATTCAATGGCATCTTCATCAAACTTCCCATTTGCAGCCTGTCCTACAGATTCACATTTATCAATCCCTTTGAACATATGAATGATTTGAATAAATCTAAATGGATACCTACCTTATATCCAGTAATTTCAAACCTGGGTATTTCTCCAAAATAATTACAACATATATCCATGGAAAGACACGTGCAAGGTGTTCCTTGCAGCTCCACCAGGGGGCAGAAGCACTCTCACAAAGGCTCTGCAGCACAGGTTTTGGAATCACAGGACCTCAGACAAAACCCCAAGGCTGCATCTAAGCAGGTAGATGTAAGCAAAATCCTTGAGCATCCTGTGCTTCATTTCCTTCATTTGTGACATAAGTGATAGAACCTACTTCAACAGATGGTTGTGAGATTAACTGAGTGATGCTCAGGAATAGGTGCTGGAAAGAGGAGGTGCTTAAAAAGCATTAGTCATATGATGATGGTGGTGGTGATGGTGGGGACACCAGCCTGGGGTGATGTGTGTGGGAAGGAGGCTGGGCACTGGAAAGTCTTACCCATCACTATGTTCAAGTGCCCCAGTGTCACCACCACTCTGTCCCTCAATTCATGCTGACATCTCCTACCACCTCAAAGGCACATCCTGGCATTTCCTACTACTTTTTGCTCAGATAAGTCATCAAGCTTCCCCAGGGAGTCTTCACCCTGCTCCCTCTTTCTTGTAGCTGCACCTAGAATAAGTGAGGACACTGCCCCCCTGGAAAAACACTGGGTTGTAGGTGAGCATCTTCAGGGGTCAAGCAATATCATGGATGATACACCATTGACCTCAATCTATCCATGGCTGGAAGAATATAAACTCACCATGTCATGTAAAAAATAATTTTAAAAAGATCCACACACACCGGACTTATGGGTAAAACTCAATTTGGAGAGAGAAAGACATCAAGTACAACAGCTATTTCCACACCTTCAGGTGGAACCTTGCACTGCTTTGCTTCTCAGCTGGCAGAGCTCAGAGCAGCAGAGCCTGCAGGGGCCGCTCCCTGAGTCGGGGCTCAGGTCATTGCACCTTCAGGGTCTGCAGTGGCAGGAGGGTCTCTCCCAAAAGCCTGGGAAAGGAGGGGTGTATTCGGATGACCAAAGGGCTTGGGGACACGGGTGAGCCGGAGGGTCATGACATGGAGCAGCCCAGGGAAGGAATTGCTGCCTCCAGGTCACCTGGGAAACAGGTTCTATTAGAGCAGAAAAAGGACACTTAACTGGTCATGGGCCAGTAACTCAGGATGTGGGTCTTTCTTGCGTTTGGGCTGTCATTGGTTTCCTGTAACATCTATGCACACTCACTCAGAGACACACATACTTGGACTCACAACAGCCCAAGGTTTCCACCTTACCAACCCCCGCCCCTTCATACACAATTTATTTTTTTATTTTTTTTATTTTTTAAAGATTTATTTATTTACTTGTCTCCCCTTCTCCCCCCGCACCAGTTGTCTGTAATCTGTGTCCATTTGCTGCATCGTCTACTTTGTCTGCCTCTGTTGTTGTCAGTGGCATGGGAATCTGTGTTTCCTTTTGTTGCATCATCTTGCAGCATCAACTCTCCATGTGAGCACCATTCCTGTGCAGGTCACACTTTCTTTCCCACTGGGTGGCTTTCCTTATGGAGCATACTCCTTACACGTGGGGCTCCCCTATGTGAGGGGCACCCCTGCGTGGCACAGCACTTCTTGTGTGCATCAGCACTGTGCATGGGCCAGCTCCACAGGGGTCAAGGAAGTTCAGGGTTTGAACTGTGAACCTCCCCTGTGGTAGACTGATGCCCTAACCACTGGGCCAAGTAATCTTCCCTCCATACACTTACAAACACACACAGATGAGCGTGCACATACCACCCAGCACACAAAACACAGATGCCCTGAAATGCCAACCCCAGTGCCCATGAGTTCCACTCCTAGACCTGCCTCAGTCTCAGCACTGCAGCTGCTGAATCTCACATGCACACCCTGGAGCCAGCACCTTTAGTGCCCCAAGAGCTTCTGGAAACCTCTGCTCCAAGGGCCTCAGCTTACAGGAAAGAGCAGAGGCTGGAGGGGCCAGTCACTTGCTCATGATGCCATGGCTTGTTAAGGGCACACCTGGGCCTGGAACCCCCCAAATGGGATCTCGTCACTCCCTGGAAACCTCCAGAGGCAAGGAGCTGCCACACTCTGCCCTCTGTCCTGGGCCCTTCCTGGCAGGAACCTCAGCTTTCTTCCTGGAGGCTCAGCTGTCCTCAGGGCCATGGGAGAATGGTGGAGAGAGGGAGTGTCCTCATGGCTGTGGGCCACCTGGATGTCAGCATCCTGGATGGGGAGCAGGAGCTGAGCAGATACCAGCTCTGACTTTATACAAGTCAGAGCAGAGCAGGATCAGAGAGGAATAAACTCCTGAGAAGGGTCTGCCCTCAGGATGTTTGATGTGTGCATTGCTGAGGGTGAATGAGCCTGTGGGGCTGGATGGCTCAAACCTCCAGTGTTGCTATTGTCTAGGAATAGCAGCTCTACATACACACCTTCTGTTCATGTTTGCTAAAGGCCCATCAAGTCTCCTTCACCATGTGCTTGATCATTAGCATCTCAAGGGGCACAGCTGAGCACCTTTTATTTCCTGAACTAGCCTGAAATACAAACTTCTCCAAATGTACCTTCTGTAACTGTCTATTCTCTCCTTTCACACTATGTCCCTTTCACTGAACTTCTCACCACAGCCACATTCATTTTCCTTCTGAATTCCTAAGTCACAGGGCCTGGGAATTCATAACCTCTGTAGGTAGTTTTCCAGATGGGGGTGGATGTGCTGCTTCTCTCCTGGTCCTGGATTAGGAGAGGCAAGAGTAGGTCAAAGTGGTAGAGGAGAAGTGTGAGTCTTCAGGTTTTTTTTCAAATGACCATAGGCTTGAAGTCAAAGATGGTAGGCCATGGTTGCCCTGCTGCAAAAATAAAAGGTATTTTATTCTTAATTATTATTCATAAACACATTTAAACACTAACCACTTTTCCAAACTGTCACTAGAGTGCCCTAGAAATACTTCTCCCAGGAAGAAGCTGAGGAGAGAGGGGTTCCGGGACAGAGCTGTGTTTGAGGCTGAAAGGTGAGCTGAGAGCATCCTGATCCCAAACACATGGGTTCACAGGCACCTTTGAGTTTGTGGGAATGCTAGATTCCACCTGTTAAAAGTGTGGAAGTAAATATTTTTTAGACATTTTAGGCTCACCCCATTAAATTGGGATCAGAAAAGGATGAAAAAGGGTGAGGTAAAATTTCACCTATGAAAGAGGAATCTTGAGATGATGACACACATGGCAGAAACCATGGGGTATGATCATAACTGGAATAAACTCCCCTTATGCATGTCCTCTCCCCACCCAGCCTCAGCTCAGCTCATGAAGACTCAGAAAACATCAAAAAGATGCAGCTCGTGAAGCAATAGGAGCTGTGTATGCAGAGCTCAGGAACATTATAAAAGGAATGGGAAGGCATGGTGGATTGAGACAGTGCCACATAGGTGTCCAGGGCCAGCAGGGTACAGTGAGGACTACACAACTGGACAGCGAATGCTGAGATTACGGGCATTGGACAGCCATCGTTGCTGTCCAACCATCACTTGAAATTCTTATTCCAGGCATGGCTGTACCTCTTCCTTGGTGCCAACCAGTACATCAGTGGAATTTTCAATCCAAGAGGAGAAAGGGAATTGCACAAGGAGGAGGTGTGGTGAATGCCATTTTGTTTACCTTTTCCATTATAATTCCTATTTCTTTCTTAGTTAAGCAAAATGAATTGATTCCTTTTTCCTCTCAACTTAACTATCCTTCCTTCCACTGCATTTGTTTATTTATTATATATCTTAGTCATGCAGATTTCATCAGTCAACATTACACCTCTTAACATATATTTGAGTATCTTCATATTGAGCTCATCATTACCCATAATCCCCACTTTTTCTTCTTTCTTGATAAATTCCCATGGTTTGTTGGATTTTTGGGGAATTCTAATTCCAAATGTCAATTCATATACTGTTTTATTTCACCTACTTTGTTTAATAGTATTTTTTAACAACAGTGTTAAAATGTCCAATCCTATTTTCAACCATTAATGGAAAATTAATCTAAACAAAATATTAACAATTTAATGAGTGTTTTTTCAACTCTGTTTCTATTCCTATGTCTTCTTCTTACTTGGATTCTTCTGTATTTATTGCAGTATATCCTTGAGCAATTTCCTTTTCAAAAATATTCATGTACTGTACATTTCCTTGTTGTAAACATCTAAAAAGAAAAAGACCATTTGCTCCCATAAATATGAATTATGTATTGTCTCAGCATAGAATTCTCCATTCAAGTTTATTTTATTCCTCAGAAATGTTACAAATGCCACCTAGTAACCAATGTTGCAAGGGCAAAGTCCAATGCCAGTTTGATCATTGCCTCTTTGTAGTAATTTTTCTCTTTTTGTAGGCTGTTTTATAGCATATACACACAATTATTTAACTCATAAATATTTGAACAGATGAGTAGCAGGAAGATTTATCAAGTTCCTAAAACAGCATCACCTCTGAAAAACAAACATGGACACCAAGCAAATAGATGTATATTGTAAGTAGAGGGAGAAGCCAGATCAGAGGGACATCAAAGTGACAAGTGACAGGAGGACCTTGGGCTGGCCACCCCTCCCTCAGGTATTGACACATTTACATACTGACAATTGTGTAAATGCAGGACTGAATCTCTCCCCTCTCCACCACACTCAGCCTCCAGCTCTCCTGTCCAGGGCTGAACCCAGGTGACTCTCAGCCATGAGGACACTCGCTGTCCTCTCTGCTGTTCTCCTGTTGGCCTTCCTGACCCATGCTGTGCCCTTTGGAGAAAGTGCTGAGGAGGAGTCTGAGGCCCAGAACAATGATGTGGCCATCTCCTTTCTGGAGGATGAAAGGGCCACTTGAGAGGCTGCAGGTGAGAGCCCAGAGGTGTCACCATGAAGCCATGATAACATTAGGAAATGAGGGCCTCCAAGCTAGAGACTTTTCTGGGTTCTTAGAACACCAGAGGATTCAATTCCAGGAGGAGTGAGTGGGAGCCTCAGAACTTCAGGGTCTGAGGCTAAAGCAGCCTCTTCAAGTTGCTCCTTAGCACCTGCAGGCTGGGCTCAAAAGCTGGTGTGTTTGGATGGGTTGGAATGAGAGGTGAGTTATTCTGATTTTGGAAGCTGTATCATAGTGGTTGTCAAAAGCCTGTAAATCATAGACAAGAAGGATCAAAGAATGAGATCCTTCATGAGCAACTCCTAGAAAAATTACTTCTACTTTATGACAAACTTATGAGTTCTCTGTCCATTTATGGATGTTGTATGTTTTTTGAGTAGCAGCACGTGTGTCACTTCTTAGAGCATCTCCCCTGGTCTGCCCTGCCTCTCCTCTTTCCCTCATTTCCCACTGTGCCTGGAACATCCCATCCCTTCCCAGGCCCTCAGCAGAGACTCACCTGCTATTGCAGAACTGGGCTCTGCATGATCTGGAAGTGACATGTGGGGACCTGTAATCTCAATGGCAACTGATACAGGTTTTGCTGCCCCTGAGCAGTGTCAACTGAGATGCAAAAAAGTGCAAAATCCAATCTGAAGATCTTGAAATGAGGGATTTTACTCTGTATATTTTGTGCTTTTCCTTACTTCTCTATCCAAATAAAGTTACAGTATTAACCTCAGTGTTTGGCCTTTATTTATTTGTTTGTTTGAGTTAGTATGGCTTATCTGTCCTGTCCAATTCTATTGTGAATTCTGTCCTGAATGGTTTACATTAAGAGGAACCTGCCTTTGCATCCCAGTGATCTGCAATTTGAGCATCAGACATTAATTAAATTTAAAAAAGAACAAAAAGAAAATAATGGGTTCATCAGTCAGTTTGAATCTGAAGAATTCTACATGTTCATAATTCTACTATAAAGAGGACATCACTATAAAATTTACAGAAAGGGTTGTTAATTCAAAGGAAAGTTAGATACGATAGACTGCTAATTTTCATTAATTTTAATTAATGGGAAGTCATTCATACATATGGATATTTTTCTTATTTTAAACAAAAATGTTCGATAAGTATTTTTTCAATCTGTCTGTATAAATGGCATAGAGTAAACTAAAGCTTAAGTGAATCATAGGCAAAGAAAAATGAGAAGGTTTCTAGGTAGGAAACCCTGAACAACATAATGGATTCAATTACTAAGCAGAGAAGAGATCCCAGAAGCTGCTCAGTGTGATGATACCCAATAACTAGTGATCACAATTCAGATTGTGCTCATGAAATAGCCTTTGAAAGCCTCCTTGGACAGGGTCCTTCTACACATGACCACAGCCCAGTGTCCAGCCTTCTATTTGTTGTGAGACCTCAAGCCAATGTGTAGCTCTTGACTTTAGCTTCCACCTCTTCACAATGGGGTGACCTCTGCCTCAGTGCTCTGAATGATTAAGTGAAGAGAGGTGTGACCATGCTGTGCAGAACCTCTGGGTATTACATGGGAAATTTGGTGCAGATGGCTAGGAGTGGAACAAGTGCCTGAGCATGGAGCTGAAGAGCTCCTGGGAATTCCTTAGGGCCCATGTGGTCTACCCAGGCCTGATAAAAGTCCTTTATAATTTTTCCAAGTTGCACGTTAATCTTCTCACATTAGATTATAAATAACAAATTTAAGCAGAAATTAAGCCATTCTACCTGAGACAAGTGAAGTCTAGAAACATGGTCATGATGAAGGAGATAGAAAAAAAATGCAGAACAAACATAAGAACTCAGAATGGCCAATATTGTGAGACAATTTCTTTTAGGGACAAATTATCTATGTATCAGCAGAACAATAATATATAATTAAAAAGACTATTTTAATTGTATAGGAAAAAGGTGAATTAAAAAGCAAAGGGAGAAGTGGATGTGCCTTATGCAATTGAACTCCCATCTACCATATAGGAGGTCTGCGTTTCGATTCCTGGGGCCTTCCGGTGAAGTCAAGAGGCCCACGTAGAGAGTTGGTCAATGTGGAGAGGTGGCACAGCAAGATGAGTCAACAGAAAGAGACACAGAAAAGAGACAACAAGAGATAAAGATCAGGATGTTAAGGTGGCGCAAGAGATTGAGCACCTCTCTCCTACTCCTGAAGGTCCCAGAATTGGTTCATGGAGCCACCTAATGAGAAGACAAGCAGACACTGAAGAACACACAGCATATGGACACAGAAAGAAGAGAGTGGGCCCCATAAATGGGGGCGGACATGGGGAGAAGTAAATAAATCTTTTATTTTTAAAATTTATTATTAGCTTTTATTTTTAAAGATTCATGGATTGCATAAGATGTTACATTAAAAAATATAAAAGATTCCATATACCGCACTCCCCACACACCTCACTTCTCCCACATTAACAGCTTCTTTCATCAGGGAAGTACATTCATTCCATTTGAAGAGTATATTTTGGAGCATTGCTACAAAGCATGGATTATAGTTTACATTGTAGTTTACACTCTCTCCCAATCCATTCAGTGGCTTATGAAGGATATATAGTATCCTGCATCTGTCAGTCTAACATCAGTGAGGACAACTTCGAGTCCTTATAATGCCCCAATATCACACCTCTTTTTCCCTCTGCCTGCCTTCAGACACTCCTGTGGCCACTGTCTCCACATCAATGACATGATGTCCTCCATTGCTAGATTCACAACGTTTCTATAGTAGAATACCAGTAAGTCCACTCTAATCCATATTTTATTCCTCCTTCTTGAGTACACCTGGATGGCCATGTCCACACCACTTCTAAATTAAGAGAAGGCCCAGATTCCATAAGGCTAATGGATTGAATTCTCCTGTTTGCTGTTGTAGATGCTCTGAGTTCCCTGGTGTGGTGGTTGACCATTATAACCTCCCCTTTAGCTCACCTTGGTAACTCGAATAAACCAGAGAGTAGGTGTTGCAACTCTGCTGAGGCTAAGGGCCCAGCTGGCATATAGACAATCCAAAGATTCGACTCTCCTGAGCATATAACAATCCCAGCACCAACCACAGGATCAGTAAAAGTGACAGAAAAAGCATGCATAGAGAGGTCACAACTGAGTCCCACTCCATCACTCTCAGGATCACAAATTCCAAAGTAGGGCCCACTGGCAATATACCGTCTGTCATTACTGTAGGGCCTGGGTGTCATTGTAACCTAAGGAACACCAGTACCTGGGGTTGTATCTACCTTGACTGCCTCCGAGACCCTGCTGAGATGTGCATAACTGTGACCCACTCTGATGACCCCCTGGCTCATTTTGAAGTCTCTTAACCATATAAACTCATTTGTGTTTACTATTTCCCCCTTTTATTCAGGTCTTTTCTTTTTGCATCACCAGCTGTTGCTTAATAATATTCCCTCTATACAAGGGAGGCTCATCACTGGGAGTCATGTCCCACACTAGTGGAAATGCTGAGTTTAGCTTAGAGAGTGGTCACATTTGAGCAACATGGAGACTCACAGGAGATAACTTTTAGGCACACTGCACTCTAGGCCTAGCTGAAATTTCAAGCACACAGGCACATAAATATAGTCGTGAGCATCAAGGGCTCATAATTGGACCTTCCTTATTTACGGGTATTTGACCTTGTACTTGGAGGACTCTTGCTGCTCCATTGGGGAGTGTGACAGAATTTCCCAGAAAGGGATTCAGCACTCCATCAATTGTCATGTGATATCCTATCCCCTATCTTAATAGCCAAGGAACATTTGAACATAACTCTATATCCTATCTGTATGCCCTGGAGAACTCCCTTCCATCCATGCACCCCTCATCAGTGACACCGCACATCAGTGCTCCTCCTCTGCCATAGCTGAAGTCCTCTGTGATCCAAAACTTCTTCAAAAATGAAGTCTAATATATTCCCAAATTCAATTAAGAGGAAAATGACATGGTAATGATAGGTTCAAAGATTAGAAATAGAATATATAATTTAGAAAAATTAAAATAATGGAAAAAATTAATTGGGGTATTAAAAAAGTGAAAAACATAAAAAGAAAAATTTTTTGATGTGCTGCCTTTCATCACTATCATAGGTGTTGCCCTATATGTACAGTGGTAAGGCAATCATTTATTTCTCAGTATCTACATCCTTTACTATTATTATTATTATTATTATCATTAGGTCTTCAAAAAGGCTTAGTTCACAATATTGTCACATATATAATATAGGGAATTCCCATATACTCAACATCGAACCTTTTTTCTCTTCCCTAGTAATGACGTTTTTATATGTGAATGATACATTCCTTCATCTGATGTACAAATATTGAAACATAGCTACCAACCATGGTTCCATTATGGTTTACATTTTAGTTTGTACACTTTTATAATATTATCAGTTACATTATGATTTACCAGATGGTTTACATTTTAGACTATAAACCTATAAAATTTCTTGGTGATATTTAACATGGCCTGGATCCATCACTGCAGGATCATGCAGAACACTTCTATTGCCTCCCAGTTATGCCCACTTCCAACTATTCCACTCCTCTCTTCTCCTCCCCTTGGGGCCCACAATGGCAACCAAGTTCCATTGCTTGAAGGACAAGATTCATAGATACTTGCCACAAGGCTGAGGGCTTGACACACTGGTCTGTCCTCCCCCACTGGGATCCAAACATGCTCTTGAGAGACACCCTCCCCTCTTTTGAGGTCACTAGGCCTCCACAGGATGGGGCTTCAACACCTTCCTGCCCATTGTATGGGTCTCCACCTGCTGATATAACACACTATGACATGATGAGCACTCTCACACTCCCTAGAAGCCTGCCCCGGGTGCACCCTCTGCCAGATGTCCCCTGTCAAACAACTTAAACCAGTAAACCTTCCTTACTATATTTTCTAAAGGTTTTTTTCAACATTGTAGTTTCAACCACTTACCTGACAAAGTCCCATGCTCACTTTCCCCCTCCCAGCTGTTCCCCCAATTCCTTGGACGATCTGACACATCCTCCCAACTCTAGTCCCCCTCAAGCCTGCAAAGCTCCACCCAATAGTATCCCAATACTCCTGTCTTATCCCTTTGCCGCACAACTAATTAAAATAGATGTAATGGTTTCTGTATAGAAAGAAATTAAAATGAAATTTGTAATCTAACCAGGAAAGCACTTTGCATGCAAAAATGTTTCAAATATGTTTTTAAACTTTTTTTTTTTAAGATTTATTTATTTTATTTAATCCCCCCCTTTCCCCGGTTGTCTGTTCTCTGTGTCTATTTGCTGTGTCTTGTTTCTTTGTCCACTTCTGTTGTCGTCAGCAGCATGGGAAGTGTGGGCGGCGCCATTCCTGGGCAGGATGCACTTTCTTTCGTGCTGGGCAGCTCTCCTTATGGGTGCACTCCTTGGGCATGGGGCTCCCCTACGCGGGGGACACCCCTGTGTGGCACTGCACTCCTTGTGTGCATCAGCACTGGGCATGGGCCAGCTCCACACGGGTCAAGGAGGCCCAGGGTTTGAACCGCGGACTTCCCATGTGGTAGACGGACGCCCTAACCACTGGGCCAAGTCCGTTTCCCTAAACTTTCATGCCTGTAGAAAGGTTCATCTATCCAAAAACACTGACATGCTGAAAGATTTAGATCTAAGGTTTTGGAAATCAGAAGCAGAGACAATACATTCTTTTCTATTGTATCTTTCTTATTGTAACTCAAAACCTTGGTATTACAATAAGTATTTGTTGAAGTTGTAGGAATTTTACTGAAAAGCCTTAAGCTCAAATCCATACCTTGAATTCAAATCTTCCTCCCCCTGCTTTTGTGCATGATGTGGAGTGAAGCAGCAAGTAACGGGCCATTGACCTAACAGGGAACAGCAGCCTCAGCCCAGCCAGCCGCGTGGCCTATAGACAGGACAGGGCACTGCACACCTCCAGAGAGCCCTGCTTTTGGGTATTTGGAGCCAGCTCGGCCCTTTTGCCCAGGGGACAGTGAGCAGGGTGCTACCCACAGCAGTGCCACAGAAGGCTTGGAAAGCTGCTTTAAAATGGTAACTAGCACTTCATGACTGCCACCCTGTGCCAGGAGCTGTGCTAAGACTTTCACTGTCATTATCTCTTAGTCCTCAAATGGGTCCTGTGAGGAAGGTACTATTAGTATATCACAACTATTAGCATGATCCTTATTTTGTGAAATTGGAAATGGAGGCCCAGGGACATTAGGTGTTTGAAAGAGATCAAGGTCACATGCAGGTGGTGTTGATTCTGTTTTTTAAATACACTTTTAATTTATTTTCTTAAAAAGCAACTTAGATTACATTAAGGTTACTCAAAATATATGGGGGAATTTCCATATGCTTCACTCCTCCCTCCCACAATGAGGAAAATAGATATTTTCCAAAAGAAAGAGATATAGGACCAGGTAAATGTGTGACCATCTCTTTCAAGGGATTGATCTTTTTTTAATAATCAAAATTGAATGACTCCCCCCTCCATATCTGATGGGAGAAGCACTAGTTGCCCTGATACCTCCAAGGAGCCCTCTGCATAGCACATTTCTCCTATTTAATCTTTCTGTAAGTTTCTATTTCTACTGAGTCACTCTTCACCTTGCCCTCCACCAAAGCTGCTCTTTTCCAGCTTTCTTTGACTCACTCAGCAGATTGCAGTAGTGATTCTCTCCCTACCCCATCTGAAGAAACCAAGTAACACAGAGCAGTTATGTGTAATAGATTTATAAACTGAAGCTTTTATACAATAGGTGGGAATTACAGAGCATCACAAAATACACAAGAAAATACAAGTCTGTTTGATCCTATCATTTGATAAATCTCCATCAGCATTTCCAGCCTGGGACATTGCTCTCTGCTCATGACCACTCTACGCCAAAAATTACAACCATTCCCTCTACTCTCATAGTCATTGTACTAACCTCAAATTATTCCTCAGTTCTTCTTCAGGGGAAATTATGTCCCAGTCCTCTCCTAAGCTACTTTGGGATGGTACGTACAGTAGTTAATGATGAGCCTCTGAACTAGCAAACTTGACCTGGTTTTCATTCAAAATACATATGAGATCATTCCACTTCCAATTTAGGATGTGAAGATGTGGAAAAACTTTCCTCAGGTCGCACCAAGAAAAATCTAAATGAACAATTCAGATAAGATAAAATCACACATCTCTACTGAATTACTGAACTGTAGTGGACACTACAGGGCCTTGGTGAAGTGGTTTCCTGAGAACGGTGCCCTTCCCAGTGAGCAGCACATTGCCGTGATTTCCAAAGGCTTCTGAGTGCAGATGGACAAAAGAGGAGGTGGCTGAAATGTGAGAAACTCAACCTGTCAAGGGAAGCCAGCAAGGCTATCCTTAGGGTGCTGTCATATAGGATTGACCTGAGTCTGGAGAACCCCCAGGTGAAATAATTTGTTTAGCATAACAATTCCTCCCTACCCACCCTTCCCAGAGAGGATGAGAAAACGTTTATAACACATACTGCAGGGTCAACAGGATATCTGTCAAAAAAAAAAAAAACACAGATAATGGATATCAATTCCTACCACACTCCATACATAAAAACTATACCAAAGGTGGTGTATAGTCCTAACTGTAAAAGCTTTTAACCAGCAAAATTGTCATAGTTTTTATTCAAAGTACAGAGATGGTTTCAAATTAATTGCCTAGATGATAACAAAGGAAAAAAAAAGGCAAATATTTCTTTGGGGGAACACACACACACACACAAATATTAAAAGTAAAACAGTCATGAACTTTATCAAAAGTAAAAATCTCTGCTTTTCTTACTTTAAACAATATGTTCAATATATACAATTTTTTCAGTCTCTATAGATGGCATAGAGTAAATTTAAGCTTATTGAATCACAGGCAAAGAAAAAAATGAGAAGCGTTCTAAGTAGGAATGACTAACCAGCCTAATGCATTCAATTATTTTTTTTATTGATTTTGTAAAAATATTACATTAAAAAAAATTGAGGTCCCATTCAACCCCCACCCCCACCCCACCACTCCCCCCCCCCAGCAACTCTCACTCCCATCATCATGACACATCCTTTGTATTTGGTAAGTACATCTCTGGGCATTTCTGCACCTCATGGTCAACGGTCCACATCATGGCCCACACTCTCCCACGTTCCATCCAGGGGGCCCTGGGAGGATTTACTATGTCCAGTGATTGCCCCTGAAGCACCATCCAAGAATTATTAACCAAAGAGGAGCACCCAGAAGCTGCTCAGTGTGGTGATACCAATAACCAGTGAGCCACAGGGACCCCAGGACACAAAAAGAAATGAGTGAGCCAATGTCCTAGAAAGGATCTGGTTGCAACCCTCCACCCTTTTGAGATTTAAATTCTATTAATTATAGTAACCACTACTAAGTTTAATAAAATGCAGGCAGGAAATACATATGGGTTTATAAGGCCAAGCAATTAAGTCAGCGTATCATAATGACAAGACACTTACTTATAAACTGACTGCTAATCAAAACCTAAAGAATACATTATATGTGAAAAGGCACATTTTCAATATTAAGATTTCAATAAAAGGCAGTGTTTTAAGAGTGCCATGACATGTCACAAGAAACCATTTTTGTTATTGAAAATAATAATCTGTCCTTGGAGTTTGAATCATCTTAGGGACACAATCTTGTCCAGAAGTCAGGTATTTGACTCCAAAAACTGCAGAATCACCTAGCTTCCTCTTGGTTGTGGTAAGATTACAAAACCCTAGAAAGGAGGAATTAAGGACAAATGCAAAAAAGTTAAATTCACTTTCATACAGTTTTAATATAATGGTGTTAATAATTTTGTTATTCTTCTTGACTATATTTATCTGTCATTTAATGTGTTACAGAATTTCAAAACAAATCAGGCATACAAAATTTATTATCTCATAGAAGTTTCTTGAGAGCATATAAATACCAAATTTATATCAATATTTAATCCTCAAAATAAATCCTTTTGGTTTTCAAAAGTATTGATTCAGCATTAAGCAGTGCAAATAGTGGCTAGTGTTCTTCGCTGTGCACTGACGTCCTTCCAAGATGTGAAATGATCCACAATGAACTCCAGCCTGGTCCTTCTGCTCTCACCAGAAGCCCCTTGAGCAGAGCTCCCTTCCACGCCAGGAGCCTGGGTCTCTGCCTTTATGTTCCAATATTCTAAGTGTCCCAGTGTCCCAAAGTGACCTTTTCCTGTTCTTCAGAGAGGCTACCATCATGTTCCAATTCCTCCATTCTATACCAACTTTCACCACCTTTAATGTTTCTGAAATTCTATATGCATCTTTGACCCGACCTGCGGATCAGTTGAACCAAGACCTAAGGGAGAGAGTGGGAATGAAAAAGGGGCAAGAGACACAAAGAATGGAGACAAGACAGGATTCTGATCAAGCCTCTTTATTGAGGGTCAGTCAGGGGTTCTTATAGCCAGGGATGAATGAGGTGGTACACACTGACAACACATGTGTCAGTAAATGATTGGTTAACTAGATTTTTATTTTCATGCACGTGCAGATGGTTATTTGGCAATGTCCGAGGAAAGACTTTTGTGTTCTTTAGGGAATGCCTAATTGGAACCCTGGGGGGAGCGGGGTAACAAACTTAACCCGGTTAGTATCTAAAAATAGCACTTAGATGGTAATGTTTGGATATACTCATAGTGGCAACAATTAAAAACCACAGTAGGGGGGGTACTGGGTTCCTGGCCAGTGGTGCTCTGTCGTGGTCCCTAGGGGAGCAGCGACAGTCTCCCAGGTACAGTGGTGGGGACCGGGAGGGAGTGAGGGTTCAACAGTGAGCCCCTGATACTAATGACTATGCTTGTGAGCTGATAAACCCAAAATAAGAACAAGGCCTAGAGCAACTTTGTGCCTGGGAATTTCCTTCTGTCAGCCTTCATGTTACTCAAATGTGGCCAGTCTCGAAGCCAAACTCAGCATGTAAATGCAATGCCTTCCCCCCAGCGTGGGACATGACACCCGGGGATGAGCCTCCCTGGCAATGAGGGACCACTATCAACTACCAACTGATGATGCAACTGGAAAATGACCTTATACGGAAGGTTCAATGCGGATCAGCAGAATATCCATGTCTACATAAAATACCATGACTTTAAAATGCTGTTTGACCTAAAGTAAGGGGGAAATGGAAAGGAGAAATGAGTTTATATGGCTACGAGTTTCTAAAAAAGAGTCTGGAGGCTGGCAGAAGGTTTGCCCTCATGCACAACTGAGCAGAGTCAGAGAGACAGATAAAGCAGATACAACCCCCAGATATTGGTTCCTTTGAGGGCTAAAGAGACCCATGGGAGTTATGGTCATGGCCGATGGGGTTAACTACCAGGGCAGATGGCCCCTCTTTGGAAATGGTGTTTATGTGTGATGAATCTGGACTCAGATGGGATCTCCCTTCATAAGACTTTCATGCTAATGTGCTGGAGGTGCAGTTAATGTTGGGGTTTAAGATATATTTAGGGGATTTGAATCTCTGGACTGACAATGTGATAGCCAGATCCTGAGCCTCAACAGACTCCAGCACCTACAATCTGATTTATTGGACTTACCACACTCAGCTAAGATGGAGTTGAAGAAGGACAACCACCACACCATGGAGCCTAGAGTGATTACAACTGAAAATGGGAAGATTGCATCCAGCATCCAGGTGGAATCTGAGCCTCCTCTTGACATAAAGGTGCAATGGACACAACCAATCCAGTGTCCACATAGAAGAGGTGGCATTGGATTGGGAAAAGTGGACATAATGGACAAAGGGTATGGGGAAAGGCAGGAAGAGATGAGAGGTGGAGGCGTCTTCGGGACATGGAGCTGCCCTGGATGGTGCTTCAGAGGTAATCACCGGACATTGTAAATCCTCACAGGGCCCACTTGATGGAATAGAGGAGAGTATGGGCCATGATGTGAACCAATGTATATGAGGTGCAGAGGTGCCCAAAGATGTACTTACCAAATCCAATGGATGTGTCATGATGATGGGAACGAGTGTTGTTGGGGGGGGGGAGAGGGGGGGTGGGGGGGTGGGGTTGAATGGGACCTCATATATATATTTTTAATGTAATATTGTTACAAAGTCAATAAAAAATAAAAAAATTAAAAAAAAATAAAATAAAATAAAAAAAATAAAAATAGCACTTAGCAACAAGATGGCCAATACAGCACCTATGCCAGAGGCAGCTTCCCACACATCTTCTATTTAAATGCAAATGCAATGTGATGGTGCTTATGCTTCATTTTATTTAATTCAACCTCTATAATTGCTCAATACATACCACTTTAGAATGAAGGGAATACAATGATTCAGTGAATATCCATTAATCACCTATGTTTTCTTAGTCATCACACTGTCTTATAGCTGCCTATCATGCCATGTCGTGTGGTAGGAAGAATGGTGATCTTGGTTTGGGAGGTGAGGAGATGGAGATGGGGTAAAAGTTGGGCTTTTATCCTTAGGTCCATCTGCCTCCACAGGCAATGGTCTCAGGATCTACCCACCACCACCTCCAAACCATGTCAAAGCTTCCCTATTCTTGCACATATATTTTAGAAGGTAATGAGATCTGAACCCAGGATCTTGTACTTCTTCACTTGCACTGCACTTTCAACTGATGATCTTGTGATCTAAGGCACAAAGAAAATAAGTCATTAGATGGGAATTTCACGGACATCAGATTGCAAAGCCAACTAAATGCATCTCTATTTGCCTCCTTGTTCCTTCCTGGAAAGACATATTCCTCTCCTCCAAGGCTGATACCACCCTCTCCCATCTAGACTTTGGACCTCTTCCCTTACCAGAGCTCCCGGAACCTCTGGAATCAACTAATTATCCTTTTATCTCCTGTATTTTCAAATCCTTCATCTGCTTCTCATAACTATAATTAAATGCATAAATCTTTTTTCAATATTTGTTTTCTTAGTCTCTCACCACCTGTAGCTATCACCCTGTCTGGCCTCCTCTTCATAGGTAAAGGAAACTTCTTGGAAGAGTTGCCTACATCCAATATTTCATTTTAACTCCCATTTTCTCCCCAACCCTCTGCAATGTGGCTTCTGCCTCAAGCTCTCCCATGAAAAAGCTCTTGCCAAAGTCCGTGTTGTAGACACTTGTTTTCTGGCTGATAGCTGCTCCATGCCTTATCTAGAGGTTCAGAGGGCTGTACCCTATTTTCCTGGCTTACTTTATAACGAGAGCATTTGTCTGTGATCCACTTCTAGGTAAGTGGAGCAGAGAAGGGTGACTTGGAGAAGACTTTCATCTATGATAGAAATGCAGACAAGCCCACATAAAATACGAGCTTGTGGTTGTGGGACAATGTGATGCTTGGTGTGACACGGCCATCTCAAAAACCTGAAAAAGTTCAAAGGCCTCTCATCAGAGCATCTGCTCCTGGGGATAAATTACCATGTGTCATATCCTGAACAGCAGATCTCTATTTCCTATCCATGTGTTTCTTTGGAGTTCCAATCCTGGATCATCTGCAATAAGGAAGCTGGCAGCTAAGGTTGGCAAACCCAGGGCTTCCTGCCAGGTCTCTCTGTCTCTAAAATACATGCTCTCAGAGGATGCCAGGTTTTCTCAGCATGTGGGTGGTCCAGAGTGAGGAGATCCAGTGGGCTGAGCCTTTTTGGAGGTTCAGAAGAAAGTGTGTTGCAATACCTTTGATCTCAATTATATTTGAAATATCAGACCAATTAGACCACCATAGAAATCTGGCTACTTTCTTCACAAGCACTGCATTCAGAAAGTCTGCACATACATTGAGGCACTGTGTGGTACACTTTATTTCTAATGTATTCTCAAACATTGAATATATTTGTTGAATTAGTTTCTTGGTTAATTCTCCTCTATGATATATCCCCAGTGACCAAAAATAGAATATGAATGCATAAGTATTTCATAAAAAATTAAATTTGTGATAGAAATACTAACAAATACTACAGTTCCAAATAATATCATAAGTAGAATGGTAAATTAGCCTCCAGTTTAGATTTTAAAAATGAGAGCATGTAAGTACAGGAACCATGAATTCTACCAAATCTGAGAGAACAGACATGGTCTGAAGTAGCATAGTGATATGTGAAAGTCTGATTTGTGAACACATGATCAATGGCCCTTATCCCAAGAGTGTCCACTGTGTAGTTGTACCCCAAAGTGGCTTGTAGTCATTGAAATGGTACCCCTTTCTGTTGATGCTGTGGATTTCTCCAACGCTCATCTGCTGGGGAGATTGTTTCTGCAATCATTCTCTCTCTTCCATCACCATCAATTTCTTCTCCACTTACTTACTGTTGCCAGCATCAAAATATGCTTTATTAAATGGCTTCTTACATGCAACTTCCTCTCTTACATGCAACCACAATGACCACACAACTTCCCAAACAAAAAACACTTTGTCCTGTCTTCACCCCCTTCCTCACTGCTCCTTCTCTCCTCTGCCTACTGCTTCCAGGCTTCTGTCTGCTCCAAGCCCTGAGAGAGCTCTGGTCACAGTGACAGCTCCATAACACTGAGTTCAAATAACAATTCTCAGCATTCATGTTTCTCAACTTCTCAGCTATATTAATCTAATTGATTATTCTGTCCTTCCTCAACACTTACTGCTGGTGTCCTCTGGCTTCTGCCTCCAAAAAATGAAACCTTCTTTGGGTTTATTGAGGCAAATCCCCCCCCAAAAGAGACTCTAGACTTGAACTAAATCAACTCAATTTCAGACCCTAAAAGGGTGGTAGGCTAAACACAAGAGCCACAAAGACACTGGGTTTTTCTGTTGCCTTAAATTTCTCTCAATTCCTTTACAAGAAACAGTCTAATTTTGTTGCTCAAAAGTATGTGGGTGAAAACTACAATCTGTGCTTAATGCACAAGTTGAGTCTTAATCATGTCCCAGAAGAAAAATCAAAGAATTTCATGGAGGAAATACCATGTAACAAAAAACTGCTGCTTCATCTGTATTTTAAAACCTAATTATCTCATGTATGTGCTTTTTTATGTTTTTTTTTTTTTTAATACTCAGGGAGTTGGTCCTCTGCATGAGAAGGGCAGATAAGAGAAACAATGAAGAAAGAGGAAATTGGGAGAAGTAGAAATGTTGGGGGGAGAAGTAAGGCAACTTTTGCAATGCTACTGTGTGCAAGAAGAGCCGTGCCACACGGGGATGGCCCAGTGTACATAAAAATTATCGATCTCAGAAATAATTTTTAAAGGATATATGAAAGCAACCAGGAAATACTATTATTTACCCATATGATTTGCAAAGATTACAACAATTGATAATAACCAGTATTGTATTGGAAAGAATATGGATAGTCAAAAGATTCCTTCATGCATTGTTAGTAAGAAGATAAAGTGGTGCAACAGTTTTTGGAGTAGGAAGTTTGGCAATATCTATTAAATTTTGAGATACCCATAACCATGGCCATACATTTCTAGGAATTGATAAAAAAAGATTAGCCACATACCTTTCTTTTTTTGTTTAAAGATGCTCCATGTACAAGGAGTGTGCCCTGCAAGGAGAGCCACCCCACGTGAAAAAAGTATAGTCCACCAAGGAGTGGCACCACACACATGGAGAGCAGATGTAGCAAGATAATGCAATGAAAAGAGACACAGATTCCCAGTGCTGCTTGATGATAATGCAAGTGGACACAGAGGAAGACATAGTGAATGGACACAGAGAGTAGACAGTAGGGGGGGGAGGTGGGGGAAGTGGGCTCTAGGAGGGTAGGTCACCTGCTGAAGACCCTTCACGCGCACCCCTGCTGATCCTGTCTCTCCAATGAGAAAACAAAATGCTGGCTGTTCTCTACTCTCTACTTTACCCAAACCCACTTGCCCAAGCTCTTGGACCAGGTGAGGGCTAAGCTTACCAAAAGTATCTCTGGCAAGACATATCTCACTGAATCACTACTCTTACCAAACATAAATTAATTTGACCCTCTATTATTTGTTAACCCATATTTCACCTATCAGTCTGTGATATGATGGAGTTTGTTTACCTTTTGTTTCCTCAGCATTGACCTCCTCAGTGTGAGCCAGACAGAATAACTGTAACCTAGAAATATGAAGCACTGTTCACAAAACAGAAACTGGAAATTCATCTCTCTTCTGTGTGACAACCCTTGAACTGTCTGAAGATGTCTATCATGTTCTCCCTGATCCTTCCCTGCTTTACACTGAAGCCCTTCAGATCTTGTAACTGCTCCTCAGACATGGGTTTTGAATCCTTCACCAGCCTGGTTGGCCACTTCTGGGTACACTCCAGTTTACCCACGTCCTTCTTAAAATGAGACCATAAGTTGCCTTTTCAAACTTTCAGTCAATTTAAATGAACTATATTGTCTTAACAATATAGACATGGAGGGTTCAGTCTTTTGGAAACCAGGAAATAGGCATCAAATGTGCCTAATGCAGTCCTCACCACATGCAAAGCTTTGAGCTAAGTGCTGTACAGAACCATTTCTCTAAATTCTCACAGCAACCCTTGGAGACAGGTTCTATTAATAATGCTCATCTATGGATGAGGCAATGAGGTCACTCAGGGGACAAAGAAGAATTCAACTCAAGCTTCATTCAAACCTCTGCTTGTATCCTCCATACATATTGCTTCATGTATCCCAGACCCTTCCACAGTAATAGCTTGAGGTACCTACAGAATATCATACAGAAGAAATAAATAATGCCTTAAAATTTTGTACACTCACTTTCCTGTTCTAGCTTTGCCACTGATTTGCAGATAAATTTCTTATCTGGGCCTTGGATCCATCATGGACATAAAGATAGAATTAGGTTTCATGATCTCCTGAAGCCTCTTCTTCAGTTCTGAGATGTGTGTTTATGTAAGCTCTAGCAGTTTTGGGTGTGCCAGTGGAAATTGTGAGGGAAATCTGAGTGAGAATAAATAAATGGTCACCTTAGTTTATTGACTCTTCTTTCTAGGAAGAAAAAATAAAAACTGTTTGTCTGGAAAAATACAACCTTGTCCCAAGTTCTCCACAACTCTGCAAATTCTAGAGTACTCACTCACCAATCTGAGTTCCTGTGGGCATCAGGGAAGCTTGCTCAGTCTCTTTCTCATTCTTGGGGAGTCTTGTCTGGATGTGCCATTAATGACCTGACCATGTTATGATCATGCTGGTACGAGTGAGCCAGAGAAACCACTGAGCTGGCAATTTCCATCCAATCAACCCTCTCCTAGTTACCCAAGCATTCAGTCTGCACCTCTATTTGCAAAGGTAAATGTGTTCCCCTGGGTCAGGTTTGCCAAATAATGGAAGGTTTTAGGGTACCAGAGGTTACTAAAATGCTGAGTACTTAGCACAGTCCCTGCTTCTCCAGAAGGTAATGGGAAAGCTACTCTTTCACCCAAGAACTAAGTAGGCATACAAATGGATAAAGGCAGTGAAGGGTACTGGAGAATCAAAGATCATTACCTCAAGTTATCTGCTTCCAACAAACAATGGAGAGACAAGAATAGGATAAATATTCCCATTCCAGAAGGGAGAGATTGGAAGGAAAACAGGAGTTCCAGGTCCCAAACCTACCAGGGCAAACTACATTCGATCTCATATCTGAGACTCCTCTGTGAAGAGATGTTTTGTCCTCCAGGCCTGTGGGAGAAGCAGCCCCACCCTTTCCAAGTCCTGCACTACAGCCATGCTCTCCCCCAGCACTGGGGGGTATGCTGAACCATCTCCAAGCATTGGGTAGCTGTCCTCTCCTTGAACATCATGTGCACAGCCACCCGCTCTGAGCACCAGGGCAGATGGCCTGGTCCCTGCAAGCACAGGGGTGGGCCTGCCCTGTCCACACACGGGTGAGCCCATTCTCTTGGCCCAAGGAGATCTCTTCAGTTTAGTCCTCAGTCTCCATTGTTCTGCCCTTGAAGCCATTCTTTCATCTACTCACCCCTTCTCTCTCATTTTATGGAGTTATTTCCATTCACACAAATCTTGTAAAAATCTATTGGTTTTGCTTGCAGTTCCAGGGGGTCTTAATTATAGACATTAGAACTCCCCACAGATCCTTCCTGTTAACTGCATTTCCAATCCTGACTTCCCCTGAAATGGCTGACTGGAGCCATGTTCAGTGACACCTTCTTTACAAAGGGTTGCTGAGTTCAGCCCTCACATAGAAACCTGCTCTCTGGGGAGTCACACCTCAAAAGCTCAGGGAGGCCCCCTAATAGAGCTGCTTCTAGGCCTACTCTCAGGGTAAGCTATCTGAATATACTGAGAATTCTCAAATTCCTTAATTTCTCCTTCCTTTGTGTTTAAAGTTTAATTCTCAACTTACCCCTTTCCTCTCACATTTTATGAAAAGCTGCAAGGAGAAGCCAGGCTGCACTTTCCACACTTAGCTTGTAATTGTCCTCTGCTAACTATCCCAGTTTATTGATTACAATTTCTACTTTCAAGAAAAAGATTATATAATTTGTAAAGATGACTGGTGACTTTTTGGGGCTTTCCAGATGAGCTTCAAGTTAGGCAGTTTACTGCTTTCTTGATCTTGTGGTGGGGTCATGGTTTCCAGATGTCCTCAGAAATAGTGATTTTGATTTTACATACTCTGGCATTTCATGATATCTAATACATGCATAAAGTAACTTCCTAAATGGTCTGCCAGCTCCATTTTAAATGTCTAGCCATAATAATTCTGTTTTGTTTTATTTCTTTTCACACTGCTAAAACAAATACCATCCAACAGGCTAACTTAAAAATGGCAATTATTGGCTCATGGTTTGGGGGCTAGGAGAAGTCCAAAATCAAGGCAACAGCAAGCCTGGAATTTTTTCTCAAAGATTGTGGCACTCTGGGGCTGGCTGCTGGTGACCCTTGGTCCTTGGCTTTTCCATCACACGACAGTGCACATCATTGCATCTTCTCCTCTTTTTCTTGTTCTGTTGACTCCCAACTTCTGGTTGCTCCCTGCAGCTTCTCTCTGAGCCCAACATTCTCAAAGGACTTCAGGCCCAGTCAATTAAGGGCCACCCTCATTCAGTTTGGACACCTCTTCACTGACAACACCTTTAAAGCTGCTACTTACAAATGGGCTCACACCCACAGGACCAGGGGTTGGGACCTGAACATGGGGCTCTCTGAGGAGGACATGGTTAATCCCCAGCAAATGGAAAGGGAAATCTCTGTGGAAGTGTAAAACTTAGGACTAATATTTAAACAAGTGAAAAATGTAAGATCTCTATACAGAGGATGTAAATCAAAAGGAAAGAATTTGATAGTCTAGGAACAAAAATAATTAAGGCACTTGTCTCCTTGAGACAGATGAGTCAAAATAGTAAAATATACCTGAATCTATGACGTGATCTATTGAATGGGCAGGTGAGTAGGAGAGCAGTGAAGAGGGATGTAATTGATTCTGCTGAGAAGATGTGAAGAGCTTTGCTTTCTTCAGGGCCTAGGACAGTGCACACTATCTATAGGTCTCCATAAAAATGCATTTGACATAAATAGATAAAAAAATATTTTGGATTGGAAACCACAAATATCACTTGACATTACTATCTAAAAGTGTCCATGTAAGTGTGTTCTCTCCTTCAATACTTCAATCCTGTGGAACGCGGTGTGAGTGGAGATGGATACCCATCCTCTGTGTTCCTGTGCTGCTCTAGCATGGTGCTGGGTGGTCTTGATGTGGGCTATGGGTGGAAGGCTCTTTGTCTCTTCAGAGATAACTAAGTTGTTTGACTTGTGGGTGTGGAACAGTAAGAGGCTGCAGTCCTGCCCTTAGGGACAGTGGCAGTGGCTCCGGTCCCAGGAAATGTTTAACAATGCAAGGGCTATAAACTTTAAGTATTTAGGGGAAATACAAAAAGTAAATATGCTAAAAGCTTATCTAGAATATCTGGAGTCCATGCTAAAAGCTTACCTAAGATGTGGAAGAGATATATGCTAATTGAAGCCTATTGAGAACTAAAACAAAGGGACCATTTGGCCTTTCCTCTCTGTATAAAAGACGTTTGAAAATCTTGTTCCGGGCTCGGGATTCAAACAGAAGTTCCCTAGTCCGGCCGTCAATAAACCATTTTTCCTTCTCAAAATCATTCCTGAGTCCTGGCCTCTCTATACTCAAATAATTGAACTTCTCTTAAATTCTACAACAGTCTCTCTCCCAGGCTTTTCTGGGTGCCCTTGCTGCACACCTTTACGGGAACTGGGAGGGACTCCCATCTCCTCTTCCTCTGAGGCCAGGTCTGCAAGGAGAGGATCTCTTCCCAGTCATGATATGATAGAGGGCATTTCTAGCTCTGCCAGGGCTCCAAAAGTTAGTGTGGACTCAATGGTTATGTCCTGAAGAAGGCCAAACTTTCCTAGAACAGGGATCTATTCTTTAAAAAAGCAAAGGAAAACTATCATTAAAAAACCAACATCAGCAGTGTTGGCTGTGAGCTGAAAGCAATATTGGAGAAATAAATGAGAAGTAGGATAACGGAGACTTGCCCTGGGTCTCTAAGACAGGCCCCTGTTGTTGCAGATGGAGGGTGGTTCTGATTTTTGAAGTTGGAGGGCCTTCCCTGAAAATGGAACCCCCTTTTATTTTGCATAAATAAATATTTTCTATTTATTATAAAAAAAAATAAATGCTGTGACCAAGTTCAACTTGGCTTCAGTGACAAATTGGTCAGCAAGTTATAATCCTCAGCCACTAGTATTTCCGGACTTGGTAATTTTGTCTTAATCCTGACTGATTTTACAATTGTATATGCACCTTTAATCATTCTATTTTTTTCAAAATTTTGATGCATTTTTCTGTTTCTGTCCTCTTTTCTCTTTTATTTCTAGTTCATTGAATTGGCAGACAGTTTTTCTTGTGCTAGCTGTATTTACAGCCAAAAAATTAAAACAAAGGCAGAAAAGCAAGAAACAAACCAAGTATCCAAGTATACAGTAACAGAAAATGTAACGAGTAAATTTTCATTGGTAATAAAAGAGCACACATAATGTGGCACCAGTTTGACTTAAATATAATGACAAATAACAGAACTGAAAAGAATATACATTAAATGCTTGTTTTCATGGGAAGACTGAGTTCAATTTGGTTAACTGGCTCCTCTTTCAATCTATATTTTGTTTTTTCTATATTAAGCCTGAATTATTATTGTAAAAAGAAAAAATGAAGCTATAAAGCAGAGAAAAATTAAAAATAAAAAAATGGATCTGGGACATATTAGGTTATGTTAATATTTTTCAAACCAGTATTTGGTCAGCTGTGCCTCCTCTGATAACATTTTTATAAATATTTCAATTTTGGAAATTGGTTAACAAATTACAGTACCAAATAACCAATTCATATGACTTTTTAGTAAACTGCACATATAATTTATAAATTTATGTGTTTTATAAATCTCATGTTGCTAGATATTAACATCATTTTCAAATAAACAGAGCAGAAATAATTGACTGAAAATGAAGTTGAAATGGAAGCAAAAATGTAGAGAAAGAGCATGTATGATGGCATTTGGAGTAAATGTCTGTGTTCAGGCTGGCTGTGCCACGTACTCGCTAGGTGGTCCTTGACAAATTGTTTAACCTCTTTAAGTCCCCATAAAATGGGGACATTATAATACCTAATGCATAAGTTGATGAGGATCACTTGAGATAATGCATCCAAAGTCTTTGGCATATTGCCTAGCACATAATAGCTTTAAACAAAAGCTGTTTTTGTTAGACAAATATCAGAAAAACTTGTTCTCTAGGAATATTCATTATGACCTAAATGTTCTTTGAACCAAATTGGCATTTTCTGTACTTTGCTTTAGGAAACATTATCATCCTTTTTACTTTTTCATTATATTTTACAGTGACAGAACTTAATTCAGTGTGTGGGAGGAAGGGCTTTTAAAATGATTCATGATCATTTTTAAAATAAAAATTTCAGGGGCTGAGGAAACACCACGGTTCCTCTGGTTATATAATATTTTCCTTCAAATTGACTCACATTTTTCACTTTAATTATTTTTGAAGGTAAACTTCAAAGTACCATAAATGGAAAATCACTATTGTTTGATAAGCAGAATGCATACAATGAAAACAAAGCAGTACTCAAAGAAAATGTGGCATTGGTGTGCAGAAAATGGCCATGGTGGCTCCTGGGGTAGGGAGTGGGAGGAAGAGATGTGATGTGGGGGCATTTTCGGGGGTTGGAGTTGTCTTGGGTGGTATTGCAGGGACAGTTATTGGACATTGTATGTTCTCCCATGGCCCACTGGGTGGAATGTGGGAGAGTGCGGGCTATGGTGTGGACAATTGACCATGAGTTGCAGCGGTGCTCAAAGATGTATTCACCAAATGCAATGAATGTCTCATGATGATGGAGGAGGTTGTTGTTATGGGGGGAGGATTGAGGTGACGGGGGTGGGACATATAGGGGGACCTCATATATTTTTAATGTAACATTAAATGCAGCATTTTAAAATAATGAGGAAATTTTCAATTTGTAATAAGTGAACGGGATAAACACGTTAAGAGAGAAAAAAAGTGTATCCCTTACTGACTTTTTATATCACAATATATTCTTTTTTTTTCAGTTTTATTTGGTACATGTAATAGTTGAAATTATAAACAATTATTTAAAAAAAGCTCTTGAATAAAAGCATACATTTTTCAATGAAATGTACCCTGGATACACACAAGATTTTTTTTGAATCATGCAATATGTTACACAATATATTTGTGTATACAATATGTGTCTGGCTTGCTTCACTCGACTAATGTCCTCCAGATTCATCCATGTTGTCATATGCTTTATGACTTCATTTCTTCTTCCAGCTGCATAATAGTCCATTGTGTGAATGTACCACAGTTTATCCATTCATCTTTTGATGGACACCTGGGTCATTTTCAACTTTTGGCAGTCATGAATAATTTTGCTATGAACATTGGTATGCAGATGTCTGTTTGGGTCACTGCTCTCAGTTCTGAGTATAAACCCAGAAGTGGTATTGCAGGGTCACAAGGCAGGTCTATATTCAACTTCTTTAGGAACTGCCAAACCATCCTCCACAGTGACTGTACCATTCTGCATTCCCAACAGTGAATAAGTGTTCCTATCTCTCCACATCCTCTCCAACACTTGTAGTTCTCCATCATTTAAATAGTGTCCATTCTGTTAGGCATGAAGTGATATCTCATTGAAGTTTTGATTTGTATTTCCCTTATCATTAGTGATGCTGAGCCTTTTTTAAGTGTGCTTTTCTTTTTTGCCATTTGTATTTCTTCTTTGGACAAATGTCTATAGAAATCTTTTGCCCATTTTTTAATTGGGTGGTTTGTCTCTTTATTGTTGAGTTGTAACATCTCTTTATACATCCAGGATATTAAACCCTTATCAGACATGGTATTCCCAAATATTTTCTCCCATTAAGTCAGTTGCCTTCTCACCCTTTTGACAAAGTCCTGGAGGTGCAAAAGAGTTTAATTTTGATGAGGTCCCATTTGTCTATTTTTTTCTTTTGTTGCATGTGCTTTGGGTGTAAGGTCCAAGAAACCACCACCTACCACAAGGTCTTTACGATGTTTCTTTACATTCTATTCTGGTAGGTTTATGGTCATTGCTTTGATCCATTTTGATCCATTTTGAACTGATTCTTGTATAGGGAGTGAGATATGGGTCTTCCATTCTTTAGGTTATAGATATCCAGTTCTTCCAGCACTGTTTGTTGAAAAGACTCTTTTGTCCCATTAACATTGCCTTGGTAGGTTTGTCAAAAACAAATAGACTGTATAGGTAAGGGTTTATTTCTGGATTCTCAATTCTATTCCACTCATCGATATGTCTATCTTTATGCCAGTACCATGATGTTTCGACCATGGTAACTTTGGAATATATTTCAAAGTCAGGCAGTGAAATTCTCCCATATTCCTCTTCTTTTTTAGAATGTTTTTGGCTATTCAGGTGCACTTTCTCTCCCAAATGAATTTGGTAATTACCTTTTCTAATTCTGTAAAGTAGGCTTTTGAGATTTTGATTGGTATTGCATTGAATCTATAAATCAGTTTGGGTAGGATTGACATCTTCAGGATATTTATTCTTCCAATCCAGGAACATGGAATGTCTTTCCATTTGTTTTGGTCTTTTTTCATTTATTTTAGCATTGTCTTGTAGTTTTCTGCATATAGGTCCTGTACTTCTTTGGTTACATTAATTCCAAGGTATTTGAGTCCTTTTGTTACCATTGTAAATGGAATTTCCCCCCTTATTTCTTCCTCAGTTTGTTCCGTAGTAGTGCAGAAAACCATTACTGATTTTTGCATGTTGATCTATTCTGCCACTTTGCTGAACTCATTTATTAGCTCAAGGGGCTTTGACATGGATACATCAGAAATTTCTAAATATAGGATCATGTCATCCACAAACAGTGAGTTTTACTTCCTCTTTTCCTATTTAGATGACTTTATTATTATTTTTTCTTGTCTAATTGCCCTAGATAGAACTTTTAACACAATACTAAATAAAAATGGTGATAGTGGGCATGCTTGTCTTGTTCCTGATCTTAGAGGGAAAGCTTTCAACCCTTCCTCATTGAGAGTGATATTGGCTGTGGGTTTTATCCTTTTGTCATATTGAGGAACTTTCCTTCTATTCCTATTTTTTAAAGTGTTTTTATCAAGAAAGCATGCTGGGTTTTGTCAAATGCCTTTTCTGTGTCAATTGCGATGATCGTGTGTTTTATTCCCCTTCATTTTGTTAATGTGGTATATTATACTGATAGATTTTCTCATGTTGAACCAGCCTTGCATACCAGGAATAACTCCACTTCATCGTTATGTGTAAGTCTTTTGATATGGTGTTAGATTCTATCTTTAAATTTTTTGTTGAGAATTTTGCATCTATGTTCATTAGAGAGATTTGTCTGTAATTTTCTTTTCTTGTACTCTCTTTATATGGCTTTGGAATTAAGGTGATGATGTCCTCATAAAATGTATTGTGTAATTTTCCTTCATCTAGAATTTTTTGGAAGACTTTGAACAGTATTGGTGTTAATTCTTTTCGAAATGCTTGGTAGAAGTCACCTGTGAAGCCATCTGGCCCTGTACTTTCCTTTGTTGGGAGATTTTTGATGATGTTAAGTTTTCATATTTCTTGTAGTGTCAGTGTAGGTTGTTTGTATATTTCTAGGAATTTGTCCATTTCATCTAGGTGGTCTAGTTTGTTCACATATAGTTTCTCATAATATTCTCTGATGTTCCTTTCTATTTCTGTGGGGTCAGCTATAACTACCCCGCTATCATTTCTGTTTTTATTCATTGGCATCTTATCTCTTCTCTTTGTTGGTCTAGCTAGAGGTTTGTCAATTTTATTAATCATCTTAACAAACAATTTTTGGTTTTACTGAATTTCTCTATTTTTTCCTTGTTGTTGTTCTCAATTTCATTTAGTTCTGCTCTAATTTTTATTATTTCTTTCATTCTGCTTGATTTGGGATGGGCTTGCTGTTCTTTTTCTTGTTTCTCTAGTTGTTCAGTTAAATCTTTGCATTCTTTTTAAAAAATGGTTATTTAGGGCAATAAACTTCCCTCTCAAGGCTGTCTTCACTGTATCCTATAAGTTTTGATAAGCTGTGTTCTCATTTTCATTTGTGTTAATATATTTACTGATTTTACCTGCAATTTCTTCTTTGGCCCACTGATTATTTAAGAGTGTGTTGTTCAGCCTCCACACATTTGTGAATTTATGTTTTTCCAGTCTATTAATTTCCAGTTTCATTCCATTATGATCTGAGAAGGTGCTTTGTTAAATTCATGCTTTTTCTATTTATTGAGAGCTCCCTTGTGCCCTAACATGGGGTCTACCCTTGAGAAAGATCCATGGGCACTTGAGAAAAATGTATAATCCACTAAGATTGTAGGCAGCATTCTGTATATGTCTGTTAGGTCTAAGTCATTTATCATGTTGCTCAAGTTCTCTGTTTCCTTGTTGATGTTCTGTCTAGTTGTTCTATCTAATGATGTGAATGGGGTGTTGAAGTCTCCAATGAGTTTTGTAGAAATGTCGATTTCTCCCTTCAGTTTTGTCAGAGTTTGTCTCATATACTTTGGGACACCTTAGTTGGGTGCATAGATATTTATGACTGTTATATCTTCCTGGTAGATTGTCTCTTTTATTAATATATAATGGCGTTCTGTACATCTTATAACTTTTTTTTGCATTTAATATCTGTTTTGTCCAATATTAGTATGACTACCCCAGTTCATTTCTGGTTGCTATTCATGTGGAGTATCTTTTTCCGACCTTTCTTGTATCCCTGTGTCTAAGGTGAGTTTATTGTAGGCAATATATGGATAGCTAATTTTTTAAAATCTTTCTGTAAGCCTGTATCTTTTGATTGGAGAGTTTATCCATTCACATTCATTGAAATTATTATAAGTGCATTATTCCCTTTCACCATTTTATTCTCTGGTTTTCTTATACTGTATCAAATTTTTGTTTGTCTTTTTTCTCTTTTGGTTATCCTTTCTCTATTCTTTCCTCTATCCTCTCCTCCAGGTCTCTCTCACTTGTCTATATATTTCAGGTCCTAAGGCTTCCTTTAATATTTCTTGCAAAAGTAAGTTCTTTTTTGGCAAACTCTCTTAGTTTCTGTTTGTTTGTGAATATATTATACTCACCTTCATACCTGAAGTGCAATTTTTGCTGCATAAAGAATTCTCAGCTGGCAGTTTTTCTCTTTCAGTATCTTAATTGTATCATACTGCTGTGTTCTCATCTCCATGGTTTGTGAAAAGAAATCTTTGCTAAGTCTCACTGGATGTCCCTTGTACATGATGGTTTGCTTCTCCCTTTTTGCTCTGAGAATTTTCTCTTTGACAGTTGACATTCTTAGTAGGTCTATTTGGATTTATACTGATTGGGGTATGCTGTACTTTTTGGACATTTAAGTTGATTTTTTTCATGAGAGTTGGGAAAGTTTCAGCTCTTATTTCCTCAGATATACTTTCTGCCCTTTTCCCTTCGCTTCTCCTCTGGAACTCCATTGATATGAATGTTTTTGTGTTTCATGTTGTCATTCTACTCTCTGAGCCCCTGCTCAATTTTTTTCCATTCATTTCTCTCTCTGTTTATTCTTACTTCAATTTTAGCTGTTCTGTCTTTGGTATCATTTATTCTTTCTTCTATCTTTTTGAGTCTGCTGTTGTATGTCTCAAATGTGTTTTTTTTCTGTGTGTTACCATAGCTCTTTGATTCTTGGCTCAACCTGGATTGTCAGAATTGTCCCTGCTAATTGTCAATAATAGGCTCATGAACCAGTAATTGGTTGCAGACCTGCTTCCTAGGGCCTTGGGAGAGGAGCTATAGATGCCGGAAAAGGCCTCTCTTACTTATGTTTAGTTTTCTGACATGTGCTTCTTTATAAATCAGTAGGCAGTCCCCTTTGACAGCTCTTAGCTCAATGCCTGGTCTGAGAGTATTTGTTGCAACACAGATGGGATCAATGTGATAGAGCTTCCTGCCTGGAGGCTAAGAGCCTTGTGAATCAAACTTTCTTAGTGACAGTTCTCCAGCTTTCTCTCACAGCCCCCTCTCTTTTCCTGGGATGGAAATATTTCCCCTCCCCTCTGAGTCCTCAACAGTCAATCCCTGTTAGTAGAGAAGGAGATTGGGAAGGTTGTATATTTTAGGTAAACAATGGCATGGCAGCACCTGGTCTGAAAGGGCTCCTGGGGCACAGCACACTTAATCTGTGGGTCAGAAGCTGAGTCAACCTTAGGCTGTGTCTGTCTCCGCCTTTCCTGGGGTGGTGGATCCCTGGAGACCCCTTGTCTATAGTCAACTTGGATAACATAACTTTAAAGTAAAACCCATATGCACACTCACACAGACAAAGTAAGATTGAAAATAAAGCAGAAGAAAGGAAATCTGCTGTGTATATATCAGAAAGTAGTCAACCCCAACTTTCTTCATAAAAGTTGGAAACTGCAAAAAGGCAGAGATCCCCAAAATGGACAAAGATAGGATTAGGTCATGCACAGAAGACTGTTGTGAGAATCACAGGATGCAGCTTGATCTCCTTCTATTTGCTCTCTAACCCTCACGGAAAAGACAAAACAGACAGTTCCAGGAAACAACTAGGTATGAATGGATAAAACTACAGCTGTGCCTTGTGGAAATCCCTCAGGTGTTTTGGGACTTTTTCACAGTTCAGATATGGCTCATGAAATAGCCTTTGAAAGCCTCCTTGGACAGGCACCTTCTATGCATGACCACAGCCCCGTTTCCAGCTTTAGACTTGCTATGAATCTTCAAACCAATTGTTAGCTTCCACTTCTGCACTATGGGGTGAAATCTGCCTCAGTGCTCTGAATGATTAAGTGAATTAAGAGGTTTGGCTGTGCTTTGCAGAACTTCCAGGTATTGCACATGGAATTTGGTGTAGATGGCCTGGAGTGACACAACTGTCTGAGTGTGGAGCTGAGGAGCTCCTGGGAATTCCTTAGGGCCCACGTGGTCTGCCCAGGCCTGAGAAAGGCCTTTGTATTTTAGGCCAAGGTGCATGTTAATCTTCTCACATCAGATTTTAAGTAACTGATTTAAGCAGATTTTAAGTCATTCTATCTGAGGCAAGTGAAGTCTTAAAGTCTGGCCCTGAGAAAGGAGATAGAAAAATATGCAGAACACACATAAGAACTCAGGAAGGCCAATATTGTGAGACTATTTTTATAGAAACAAATTGTCTGTGTCTCCACAGAACAATAATATATAATTAAAATGAATTATTTAATTGTGTAAAAAAAGTTGAGTAAAGATGCAATGGTATCTGTGTAGGAAGAAATTGAAATGAAATTTGAATCTACCAGGAAAGCACTTTGCATGCAAAAATGTTTCAAATACATTTGTAAACCTTCATGCTTGTAGAAAGACTCATCTATCCAAAAAGTGCTGACATGCTGATTTATTTCCTAAGGTTTTCTGGAAACCAAAAGAAAGACAATACATTCTTTTCTATTGTATTATTCTTAGTGCAACTCAGAACCCTGGTATTACAGTAAATATATGTTGAATTTTTTAGGAATTCTATTGAAAACCTTTAGCCTCATGTCTTCCTTGCCTTAAAATGGTAACTAGCATGCCATGACTGCCACCCTGTGCCAGGAAGTGTATTTAGATTACATAAAGATTACCAAAAAAATAGAGGGGCCACTTTCTCCACATCAATGGTACAATTTCTTCCATTACTAATCACTATAGTTCCATAATAGAATATCAGTAAGTCCACTCTAATGCATACTCCAGCCTGTGAACCCTGGGATGGTGATGTCCACTCCACCTCTATATCAAGAGGGGGCTTAGATTCCACATGGATGTTAGATGCAATTCTCCTGCTTGCCATTGTAGGCTCTTGACTCTCCGGTGTTTTGGTTAATGTTTTTCACCTCCTCCTTAGTTGGCTGGGGTAAGTCCAGTGAAACAGAGGGTAGGAGTTGCAAGTCTGCTGAGGCTCAGGTCCTGGCTGTCACATGAACAGACCAGAGATTCAGGTCTCCTGAGTATAAACCAACCCCAGAGCTAACCACAGGTCCAGTAAAAGTGACAAAAGAAGCCTGTGTAGCAAGGTCACATCTGAGTCCAACTCCATCACACTCAGGAACACAAACTCCAAAAGATGTGGAGAAAGTGGCCACAGTAGCTGCTGAGGGTAGGGAGAAGGAAGAAGAAATATGATGTGGCGGCATTTTCAGTACTTGGAGTTGTCCTGGGTGGTACTGCAGGGACAGATGCTGGACATTGTATGTCCTGCCATGGCCCACTAGGTGGACTGGGGGAGAGTGTAAACTACAGTGCAAATCATTGTCCATGTGGAGCAGCAGGGCTCCATAGTATATTCACCAAATGCACTGAAGGCCCCACGATGATGAAAGAGGTTGTTGATGTGGGAGGAGTGCGGTGAGGGGGTGGGGGGTATATGGGGAACTCTTATATTTTTTGAATGTAACATTTCAAAAAAATAAAGAGAGAGAAAAAATAGAGGGATTCCCATATGCCCCTTAGGCTTCTCCCCATTTCCACATCAGCAGCCTCCTTCATTGTGTGGTACATTTGCCTCCTTTGATGAACACATCTTGGAGCATTGCCACCAGGCGATGATAACAGTTTACACTGAGTTTATCCACTCTCCTGCATATTTTTGCAAGTTATTACACATATACAGTATCCTGTATCCATCATGACTTCCCTGGCAGGTGCCCCCTTCTCTGAGCCTTAAGGAACTTGCAGGGAACAGCTCCTGAGGTCGTCCCACGGGAGGAGGTTTGCCCCCTGCTGGCATCCTGCTCAGAGGCCCTGCCAGGGCATGCCCCAGTGTGGAGCCTGTGCTACCAGGGGTGGGGGCATGGGAAGCACCTCCCTGCTCCTCAGGGTTTCGCCATCCAGCTGAAATGAGGACAAGTCAGGTTCTAACCCACCAGGGACAAACCACTTACTTTCTGCTGTTTCTATCCCTAAGGAAAAAGCAGGTAACTGCTCAGATAGGCAGCCTGGAAATGCTGGGGAAATGCCTGGCAAGTAGTGAGGTCCAGGGTCTGACTAACGTGCTTGTGGAAGGATTAATTTGCAAAGAATTCTAGGACTTAGAGTTCTGCCCTTGGTATACCTAGGTCAGACTTTACTAGGACCAAGTTCAAATCCTGCAGAAATAGAGTTCTATCAATGTGTTAAAAGACAGCTGTCCCCACTGGAATGAACTGATGCAACAGTTCTGAGGCAACAAATGATATGAACAAACTGATGCAACAAATGATGCAAACAAACTGAAGCAAGCTGTCCCCACTGGAATGAACTGATGCAACAAAATGATGCAAACAAACTGATGCAGAAATGAACAAAATGAACTGATACAACAAATGATGCAAACAAACTGATGCAACAAACTGGGCAACAAAATGACAACCGTTTCATTCTTCCTCAAACTAAGCCATTCCTCTAAACACCTTGTCAGAAATTCTGCAGGCTTTCAGTGCCTTTCAATACTATGTTAATACCAAAGTCCATGCAACCCATTCAGGCACCGATGCCATTTTATTAAAATTTAATCCCTCTACTGAAGCTCATTCTCTAAATCATCGTTCTAGAGTCTGTGGAGCTAAACACTGTTGATTTTGGCACTAACCCATGGATGTTCTCTAGCCTGTAATTTTCAGTAGAATTGTTTGCCCCTGTCTACTTTGCTCTGCTCCCAATGGATTGCACGTGCCTTCTTACTGTCTCAAGTAATCTCAAACAAAAAGATATCCCCATGCTCTGACATCAATTTCAGGGAAGTTTCCATATTTATGCTTCGATTTGGGGTGTCATTCTGAATTACAGCATGGCCTATGACTTGCCAGTTTGCTCTCTATGTCACCATTAACCTAACAAAGTTGTGGGCATGGAGAGGATAGCATGGCTCAAATCTAGGATAGAGCTTAGTTGGAAGAGCATGTGGGTGCCTCACAAGAATTCAAAATGCTCCTACACAGGAAACCAAAATGTAAATCCAAGTGTCTGCAAGTCTTCCAACTTCATAGCGTTTTTAGTCAGAACTCTTTTATTATTGAATAACCCAAAGCAATGGAATAAGAACAAAAATGAGTTAACAACACGAGAAGAGTGTACTAGAGTCCTTTCAGGTCCATTTTCCTCCTGTTGTTTTTACTTCATTTTCCAAAACATTTTCCCTGTGTCAGAGAAAACATTGCCCCTCTTGGAGAGGAATTCCCACCTCAGCACCCTTATAATAAGTGTCCTACTGGCCCCAGGTGCCCACACCTGGACCAATCACTGTGCTCATAGGCTGGGGTTTTTCTGATTGGTAATCTTGTGCCACATTCTTCCTCCTACAGGAAAGAATCTTGGATTAACAACCCCTCATCCATCCAAGAATGACACTGGGTGAAATGGGTATTTTCCAAAAGAAAGAGCTATAGGACCAGGTAAAATTGTAGACATCTACTACAAGGGATCACTCTTTTTTTAATAATCAAAATTGAATGATTCCAGCCTCAATTTCAGAAGGTAAGCACCAGTTGCCCTACTACCTCCCAGGAGTCCTCTGCAGAGCACCTTTCTTGTATTTTAAACTTTCTGTAAGTTTCTACTTTACCGAGTCACTCTGCACCTTGCATACCACCACAGCTGCTCTTCTCCAAAGTTCTTTGACTCACTCAGCACATTGCTCTTATACTCTCCCCTTCCCCTTCTTAAGAAAACAAGTAACTTAGAGCAGTTATGCATAATAGATTTTTTAAATTGAAGGTTTTATATAATAGGTGGGAATTACAGAGCACCACAAAAGAGATGACAAAATACAAGTCAGTTTGATTCTAACATTTGATAAAACTCCATCAGCATTTCCAGCCTGGGACATTGCTTTCTGGTCATGACCAGTCTAGGCCCAGGATTACAACCATTCCCTCTCCTCTAGTGGTCATCTTATTATCCTCAAATTCTTCCTAAGGGTAAATTACATCCCAGTCCTCTCCTAAGCTAGTTTGTGATGGTACTTACAGTAGTTAATGACGGGCCTCTGAAGTAGCAAAATTGCCCTGGTTTTCATTCAAAATACATATGAGAGCATGCCACTTCCAATTCAGGATGTGAGGATGTGGGAGAACTTTTCCTCAGGTAGCACCAAGAAAATCTAAATGAACAATTCAGATAACATAAAATCAGTCATATCTATGGAACTACTGAAGAAGAGTGGACACTACAGGACCTTGGTGAAGTGGTTTCCTGGGAACAGTGCCCTTCCCAGTGAGCAGCACATTGCAGTGATTTGCAAAGGCCTCTGAGGGCAGATGGACAGAAGAAGAGGTGGCTGAAATGTGAGAAACTTGACCTGGTCAAGGGAAGCCAGCAAGGCTGTCCTTAAGGTGCTGTCATTGGTATTGACCAGAGCCAGAGAAACCCCAGCTGAAATAATTTGTTTAGCATAACAATTCTTCCCTACCCACCCTTCCCCAGTGAGGAGAGAAAACCTTTTCAAGAAACATTGCTCGTTCAACAGGATATCTATCTAAAAAAAAAAATACAGATAATGAACATCAACTCCTACCACACACCATACATATAAAGTATACCTGAGGTGGAGTATAGTCTAAGTGTAAAACTTTAACCAGCAAAATTGTCATGGTTTTTATTTGAGATACTGAGATGGTTTCAAATAAAGTGCCTAGGTGATGACACAGGAGAAAAGTCTTCACAACCTGGGAAAGGTGTATATTTCTTAGGTGGAACATACAAAAAAAATAATATTAAAAGAAAGTCATCATGAACTTCATCAAAATTTAAAACCTCTGCTCCTGAAAATAAAGGGAAAGCCAAGGAATGAGAAAAAATATTCTTAATATAGGTATCAGACAAAGGATTTATACCTAGAATATATATTATATTATGAATTAATAGAAAAAAGTCTTAGACTCTAATTCAGAAAAAAAAGAAAAGAAAAAAGATTGGCCAGACATGCACAAAAGAGGATATATTATTATGAAATATATTCTGATCTATTATGATAGAGTGAAAAATAAGGTACTTCACACTGTTATTAAGGAACAGCAAATATTAAAACCAAAGTGAGATGCTACTACAAGAGGTAAACTTGAAAGCATACCAATATCGAGTATGGGGAGGAGAGATGCAGAGTACTGGAGCACTTTTTTTTTTTCCTCCAAATTCTACTCAATTTATTCATTTCTTAAAAAAATATTACATTCAAAAAATATGAGGTCCCAGTTCACCCCCACCACCCCAACCCCACCACTCCCCCCACAGTAACACTCTCCCCCATCATCATGACACATCCATTGCATCTGGTGAGTACATCACTGGGCATCACTGCACCCCATGTCCTGTGGTCCACACCATAGCCCACACTCTCCCTTGTTCCATCCAGTGGGCCATGGGAGGACATACAATGTCTGGCAATTGTCCCTGGAGCACCACCCAGGACAACTCCAAGTCCCAAAAATGCCTCCTCTCTTCCTCCGATTCCCTGCACCCAGCAGCCACCATGGCCACTTTTTCCACACTAATGCCCCATTTTCTCGATTATTAAACACAATAGTTCATGAATAGGATATCATTAAGTCCACTCTAATCCTTACTGTATTCCTCCTTAGAACTGGAGGTCTTGCGCTGCTGATGGAGAGGAGCAGCTATTGCATCAGACATGAAGAGCAGAGGCTTAACTTCATGAGTCAGTTTGACTGGGTTATGGTGGCCAGTGGTTTGGTCAAGTAAGCCTTGATTTGACAGTTACTTTGAGTATGTAACAGGTGGATCAATCATTGGTCAGTTGATTCCATCTGTGGCTGATTTCATCTACCCTGGACAAAGGAGGTAAAGACCTTAAAGGATTTCAGCAGTCAAAAAGGAGACTTTATAAACTCTACTTCACACAGACAGCTTCTCCTGGGGAATCCAATGTCATCCTCATCAAGTTTCCAATTTGCAGCCTGTCCTACAGATTCAGATTTATTAATCCTCTTGGATGCATGAACCAATTCAATTAAATCAAAATGGATACCTACCTTATATCCAGAACTTCCAACCCTGGGTATTTCTCCAAAATAATGAAAACCTATATGCACAGAAAGACATGTGCAAGGATGTTCCTTGCAGCTCCACCAGGGGTGGAGGCACTCTCACAAAGTCTCTGCAGCACAGGTTTTGGAATCCAGTACCTCAGACAAAACCCCAAGGCTGCCTCTAAATGGGCAGATGCAAGCAAAATACTTGATGTATTAGTCAGCCAAAGGGATGCTGATGCAAAGTACCAGAAATTGGTTGGTTTTCATAAAGGCATTTATTTGGGATCAGAGCTTACAGATACCAGGCCTTAAAGAGTAAGTTACTTCCCTCAACATAGTCTATTTGGAGCAAGGTGGCTGCCAATGTCTGCAAGGTTTCAGGCTTCTGGGGTTCCTACATTCCTGGGGTTGCTTTTCTCTGGGTTCAAGGTTCCTTCCTTCCTGGGGCTGGCTTAGCTTTCCTCTGTGTGCTGACTTCCCGGGTCTTCAGCATCAAATTTTAACATCAGAAATCCTCAACTTTGTCCTTTGCCATGCATTTTACCTGTGAGTTCCCACCCACCAAGGGGTGGGGATGCAACACCCTAATCATAACTCAGTCATGCCCAGGAACAGATCAGATTACAAGCATAATCCAATATTTCTTTTTGGAATTCATCAGTAATATCTAACTGCTACACTAGATCATCCTGTGCTCCATTTCCTTCATTTGTAAGATATGTAATAGAACCTACTTCAACAGGTGGTTGTGAGATTAAATAAGGGATGCTCAGGAACAGGTGCTGGAAAGAGAAGATGCTTAAAAGATAGTAATTATACGATGATGGTAGTGGATGATGGACACCAGCTCAGGATAATGTAAGTGTGTGGGAAGGAGGCTGGGCAGTGGAAAGTCTTACCTATCACTGTGTTCAAGTGTCCCCAACATCACCACCACCACTGTCCCTCAATTCATGCCAACATCTACCATCATAAATGAACATGACAGGGCATTTTTTACTACCTTTTGTACAGACAAGACTTCAAGCTCCCACAGAGAGTCTTCACCCTCCTCCCTCTTTCTTGTAGCTGTACCCAGAATTAGTGAGGACACTGCCCCCCTGGACCAACACTGGGCTGTAGGTGAGCATCATCAGGGGTCAAGCAATATCGTGGATGATACAGCCTTGACCTCATCTATCAATGGCTGGAAGAATATAAACTTACCATGTCATGTAAAAAATAATTTTAAGAAGATACACACACACTAAGCTCATAACTAAACCTCAAATTGGAGAGAGAAAGACACGAAGTAAACCAGCTATTTCCACACCTTCATGTGGAACCCTGCACTGCTTTGGTTCTCAGCTGCAGAGCTCAGAGTAGCAGAGCCTGCAGGGGCCTCTCCCTGAGTCAGGGGCTCAGGCCATTGCACCTTCAGGGTCTGCAGTGGCAGGAGGGTCTCTCCCAAAGGTCTGGGAAAGAAGGGGCATATTGGGCCTACTGGAGGTCTGGGAGCCAGGGTGAGTGGGAGGGTCATGGCATGGAGAAGCCCAGGGGAGAATTGCTGCCTCCAGTATACCTGGCCCACAGTTCCTATTAGAGTAGAGAAGAGGACACTTAATTGGCCATGGGTCGGTCACTCAGGATGTGGGTCTTTAGCTAATTTGGGATGTCATTTGTTTCCTGTAACACCCACAAAAACTCAATCAGAGATACATGTACTTGCACACATGACAGCCAAAGGTTTCCATCTTACCAATACCTGCCCTTCCATACACACTTATAAACACACACAGATGAGTGTGCACACACCACCCAGCACACATTCAGACACAGCTGCCCAGAAATGCTGACCCCAGTGCCCATGAGCTCCACTGGACCTGCCTCAGTCTCTGCACTGCAGCTGCTGAGCCTCAGGTGTACAGCCCCAGAGCCATTGCCTTTAGTGCCCCAAGGGCTGCTGGGAGCCTCTGCTCCAAGGGCATCAGCTTGAAGGAAAGAGCAGAGGCTGGAGGGGTCAGTCACTTGCTCATGATATCATGGCTTGTTAAGGGCACACCTGGGCCTGGAACCCCACACACATAGTCTGGTTCTTCCGCAGAAGCCTCCAGAGCTGAGGAGCTGCCACACTCTGCCCTCTGTCCAGGACTCCTCCTGGCAGGAGCCACAACTTTCTTCCTGGTGGCTCAGCTGGCCTCAGGGCCACAGGAGAATGTGGAAGAAAATGAGGGATCTCATGACTGTGGACCACCTAGACATCAATATTTTGATGGGGAACAGGAACTAGAGTACATACCAGGTCAGAGGTGCAGGATCAGAGAAGAACAAACTCCTGAGAAGGTTCTGCCTCCAGGATGTTTGATGTGCACATTGCTGAGGGTGAAGGAGCCTGTGGGGCTGCATGGCTCAAACCTCCAGTGCTCCTCTGGTCTAGGAATGGTAGCTCCACATACACACTTGCTGTTCATGTTTGCTAAAGGCACATAAACTCTTCTTCCCCATGAGCTTGACCATTAGAATCACAAGGGGCACAGCTGAGCATCTTTTATATCCTAAGCTAGACTGGAATTCAAACTTCCCCGAAAGCGCCTTCTGTAGCTAACTAATCTCTCCTTTCACACCATGTCCATTTCACCATTCTTCTCAGTACAGCCACGTTCATTTTCTCTCTGAATTCCTAAGTCACAGGTCACGGGAATTCATGTCACCTGTAAGTAGGTTTTCAGATGGGGATGGCTGTGCTGCTGCTTTGCTGGCCGTAGATTAGGAGAGGCAAGAGTGGAGGATGAGGATGAGAAGCGTGAGTCCTCAGGCTTTCCTTAAATGACTGCAGGCTTGATGTTGAGGACAGTAGGCCATGGAGGCCCTGCTGCAAAAAGAAAGGTATTTTACTCTTAATTAATAATCATAAGCACATTGAAACTCTAAACACTTTTCCAAAATGCCACTACAGAACCCTAGAAATACTACTCCCAGGAAGAAGCCGAGGAGAGGGAGGTTCCGAGGCAGGGCTGTGTTTAAGGCTGAAAGGTGAGCTGAGAGTGACCTGATCCCAAACACACAGGTTCACAGGCACATTCAGGTTTGTGGGAATGGTGGATTCTACCAGTTAAAAAATCAGAAGTTAAAATTTTTAGCCATTCACTTTTCTTTTCAGAATTTAGACCCAAATAAATTGAGGACCAGGAAGGATGAAAAAAAGCTGAGGTAAAATTTTTCCTATAAAAGAGGAATCTGGGTGATGAAGACACACATGGCGGAAACCATGGGGTATGGCCATAACTGGAATAAACTTCCCTTATGCACTTCCTTCTTCCACCCAGCCTCAGCTCAGCTCATGAAGCAATAGGAGCTGTGTACGCAGAGCTCAGGAATGGTGTAAAAGGAAGGGGAAAGCATGGTGGATTGAGACAGTGCCAACTAGTTGACCACAGTCATCAGGGAAGAGCGAGGACCACACAACCAGACAGGAAAAGCTGAGATTATGGGCACTGAAATATAATTATTGCTGTCCCTCCAACAGTGCAAATGCCTATTCCAGGCATGGTTGTACCTCTTCCTTGGTGCCAACCACTACCTTAATGTTTACATTTCAGCAGGTGATGCTGATGATGACAAAAACAATAACTACAACTGGAATATATTTTGAGTTGTCAGACAATCTCTAAACAGTTTACATGGTTTTTATTATTTTATCCTTACAACCACAAAATGAAATGAAGACCAGAATAAAAAGAAAGCTGAGGGCAGAGCAGTACCTTCCCAAACTCACACAGACAAGCACAAAAATCTCAGCAGACCAGGTCTTTCTGCCCTCATGGAACTTTCAATTGAATGAGGAGAAAGGGAATTGCACAAGCAGGTGGTGGGGTGAACGACTTTCCTGGCATTTTGTTGGCATTTTCTATTCTAATTCCTGACTTTTTCTTTCTCAGTTAAGGAGAATGAATAGAGTTCCTTTTAACTTCCTTCTTATCTTTTCTTCCTTCCACTGCACCCTTTTATTTATTATATATCCTACTTATACAGACGTCCATTGGTCAACATTATACCATTTAAACATATATATAAATGAGTGTCTTCATATTGAAATCATCATTATCCATAATCCCCACTTTCTCTTCTTCATTAATTTCCATATTTTGTTGAACATTTGGGGAATCCTAATTTCAAATGGCAATGCACAAATTGTTTAATAATGTTTTCTAGCAACATATTAAAATATCCAAACTTAAGAACCATGAATGGAAAAATATCTAAACCAAATATAAACAGTTTTTTTTTTTTTTTTTATAAACAGTTTTAATGAGTCTTTTTTCATCTCTGTTTTTCTATTTCTATATCTTATTACATGGATTACTTGTTTAATTTATTTGGAGTATTTCCTTTTCAAAAATATTCATGTACTGTACTATTCCATTGTCTGTGAATATCAAAAAAAAAATTAAGACCACTTGTTCCTATAAATATGAATCACATATTGTCTCAAAATAGAATTCCACATTCAAGTTGTTTTTCCTCAAAAATGTACAAAATGGAACCTAGTAACCAATGTTGCAAAGGGAAAGTCTAATGCCATTTTTATCATGGCCCACTTGTAGTTGTTTTCTTTTATTCTAGATGGTTTTAGAGGCACACACATACAAATATTTTACTCATAAATATTTGAGCAAAGGTGTAGCAGGGAGACTTATTAAGTCCCTAACAAGAATCATCACCTGTGAAAAACAAACATGGACACCAAGCAAATAGATGCATATTGTAAGTAGAGGGAGAAGGCAGATCAAAGGAACATCAAAGTGACTCAGGTAAGAGGAGGACCTTGGGCAGCCACCCCTCCCTAAGGTATTGACACATTTAGGTATTGACACATTTAGGTATTGACACATTTAGGTATTGACACAATTAGGTACTGACACACCTATAAATGCAGGACTGAACCTCTTCCCTCTCCACCACACCCAGCCTCCTGCTCTCCTGTCCTGGTCTGACCCCCAGGTGACTCTCAGCCATGAGGACCCTCACTGTCCTCTCTGCCATTTTCCTGTTGGCCTTCCTGACCCATGCTGAGCCCTTCGGAGAAAGCGCTGAGGAGCAGCCTGAGGCCCAGCAGAAAGATACGGCCATCTATTTTGCAGGGAATGCAAGGGCCATGCAAGAGGCTTCAGGTGAGAGCCCAGTGGTGCCACCAAAAGTCCAGCCATGATAGCATTCTCAAGTGAGGGCCTTCAAGCTAGAGAATCTTCTAGGGTTCTTGGAACACCAGAGGATTGGGTTCTAGGTGGTGTGCATGGGAGAATCAGCAGCTTCAGGGTCAGAGATTGACCAGCCTCTTCCAGTTGCTCCTTAGCACCTGCAGGCAGGGCTCAGAATCTGATGTGTGGGGATGGGTTGGAATGAGAGGGGAGTAATCCTGAATTTGGGAGCTGTATAGCAGGGGGTGTGATAAGCCTGTAAATGATAGACTAGATTGATTGAAGAATGATCCTTCATGAGCAACTCAGAGTAAGATTTATTTTTGCTTCTTGACAAACACATGAATTCTCTCCATCCTTTTATGAATGGTGTATATTGGTTGATTAGTGGAAGACATGGCATGTCTTAGAGCATCTCCCCTGGTCTGCTCTGCCTCTCCCCCTTCCCTCCTTTCCCACTGTGCCTGACATGCCCCTTCTCTTCCCAGGCCCTCAGCGGAGAGCCGCCTGCTTCTGCAGAACTGGGCGCTGCTTGTTCAATGAGCGTCAACTGGGGATCTGTATTCGCAATGGCAGACGTTACAACTTCTGCTGCAACTGAGATGCAAAGCAGTGCAAGATCCAATCTGAAGATCTTGAAAAGAGCGATTTTACTCTGTATGCTTTGTACTTTTTCTTACTTATCTATCCAAAATAAACTTAAAGCATTAGCCTCACTGTGTTTGGCCTGTGCTTATTTGTTTGTGTGAGTTGGAGTTTGGCTTTTCTCTGCTGTCCAATTTTATTGTGAATTCTGTCCTGAATGATTTACATTAAGAGGATCCTGCCTTTGCTTCCCAAAGATCCACAATTTGAGCATCAGACACCAATTGTAAAAAAAAAACAGCAGAAAACTAACGGGTTAATTGGTTATTTGAATCCAAAGAATTCTACACATTCATAATGCTATTCAGAAGAGGAACATCACTATAAAATTTATGAAAATGTGGTTGTTGATTCAAACCACATTTTGTTGTTGATTCAAAACACATTGTTGATACAATAGACTACTTTTATAAATTTAATTAGTGGGAAGTCATTGATATATATGGATATTTTTCTTATTTTAAGCAAATTTGTTCAGTATCTATAATTTTTTCAATGTGTATAAATGGTATAGAGCACAGTAAAGCCTAAGTGAACTGTAGGAAAAGAAAAATGAGAAGCATTCTGAGTAGGAATGGTTGACCAACCTAATGGTTTCACGTAATAAGCAGAGAGCAGAGCCCAGAAGCTGGTCACTGAGGTGACACTAATAACGTGAAATAGATGGTCCCCCAAGACATAGAAAGATAACTGAGTGAGTCCAATGTTCTAGAAAGGATCTGGTCTCAACCCTCCATACTTTTGAAGATATTCATTCTATTAAGTATAATAACTCCTAGTCATTTTAATAAAATGCGAGTGGGAAATATGTATGTGTTTATAATAGCAATGAAGTAAGTCAACATATTGTAATGACAATTACTTACAAAGCAACTCCCAAGCAAAACTTAAATAGCACCCTATCTGTGAGAAAGGCACGTTTTCAATATTGAAAGTAAAATAAAAGGGAAGAGGCTGTGGCTTAATCACTTGGGCTGCTATCTACCACATGGGAGGCCCTGGGTTCACATCCCAGGGCCTCCTTTTGAAGGCAGGCTCACCCACATGCTGCAGAGAGCCGCTAGGCAGCAAGCACCATGGAGAGCTGACTCAGCAAAGTGACAAAACAAAACTAACAGACACAGGGTGACAAGCGAGAACCCAGAGCAGCATGCAACAAATGGACACAGAGAGCAGACAGCATACCAAAAGCCACAAGTGAGGGGGGGTGGGCTATATAAAAAGTTAAATAAAAGGCAGTAATTTAAGAGTGCCATGACATGACAAAGGAAAGCATATTTGTTATTGAAATTAATAATCAGTTCTTGGGGTTTGATTCATCTTAGAGACACAACCAAGCCCCAGAGACAGCTATTTGACAACAAAAACTGCAACCTCATCTCACTTCTTCTTGGGTCTGGTAAGATTACAAAACCCTAGAAAGGAGGAAATTCAGGACAAATGAGAAAAATGTTAAGTTCACTTTTGTACAGATTTGATGTAATGGTATTAATAAATTTGTTATTGACCTTGAGTGTGTTTATCTGCCATTTGAGGTGTTAGAAGTTTTCTAAACAAATCAGGCATAGTAAATTTACTATCTAATGTAAGTCCCTTAGGAGAATTTAAATATCAAATTTGTATCAATATTTGTTTCCCAAAATAAGTACTTTTGGTTTTCAAAAGTATTGATTCAGCATTAAACTGTGCAAATAGTGGCTAGTGTTCTTTCCTGTGCACTGACGTCCTTTCATGATGTTAAAGAATCTACAGTGAACTCCAGCCTGGTCCTTCTGTTCTCACCGGAAGCCCCTTGATCAGAGCTCCCTTCCACGCCAGGAGCCTGATTCTCTTCCTTTACTTTCCAATATTCTTAGTGTCCAGTGTCCCTAAGTGATCTCTTTCCCTTTCTTTAGAGAGGCTAAAATCATATACCAGTTCCTCCATTCTATACCACCTTCCACCACATTTAATGTTTCTGAAATTCTACATGTGTCTTCTGTCTACATGCAAATGCAATGCAATAGTGCTTTATTTTTTTTAATATCTAAAATTGCTTAACACTTACCATTTTAGGATCAAGCGCACACGATGATACAGTGAATATCCATTAACCACCTACATCAGGTCAGGCATGGCACTGTCTTATAGCTGCCTATCAAACCATGCCATGTGGTAGGAAGAATGATTATCTGGATTTGGGGGGTGAGGGATGGAGATGGTGTAAAATCTGGGCTTTCATCCTTAGGTCCATCTGCCTCCAAGCCAGTGATCTCAGAATCTACCCACCACCACCTCCAAAATGTGAAAACTACCCTATTCTCCTTGCACTGTTTTTGTTTTGTTTTGTTTTGTTTTTTTATGTAATGGGGACTGAACCCAGGACCTTGTCCTTGGGGAGTGGGTGCTCAACCACTTGAGCTACATCTGGTCCCCCACATTCTATTTCTTCACCTTGAAACTCACTTTCAACGGATAATCTTGCCATCTAAGGCTCAGAGAAAATAAAAGTCATCAGATGGGAACTTCATAGACTTCAGGCTGCAAAACCAATTAAATGTGTCCCTATTTGCCACCTTGTTCCTTCCTGGAAAGTCATATTCCTCTTCTCCAAGGCTCATACCACCCATCTGGCCTTTGGGCCTCATCCCTTACCACAGCTGCAGGAACCTCTGCAATCCATTGATTATCCATTTTTCCTGAATTTTCAAAGACGTCCAACTCCTTCTCATAACTATTTAAATATATAAATCTTTTAAAAATATATATTTTCTTTAATCTCTCACCACCTGCAGCTATCACCCTGTCTTTCCTCCTCTTCATAGGTAAAGGAAACCTCTTGAAGAGTTGCCTATATCCACTATCTAATTTTAACTCCTCTTTACTCCCTGACCCTAGCAATGTGGCTTCTACCTCCAGCTCTCCCTTGAAACTGCTCTTGCCAAAGTCTCTGTTGCAGATACTTGTTTTCTGGCCAATTGCTGCTCCATCTCTTACCTAGAGGTTCAGAGGGCCATACCCTACTTTCCTGGCCTTCTTGACAATGAGGGCATGTGTCTGTGACCCACTTCTAGGCAACTGGAGCAGAGAAGTCTGCTGGTGGGTGACCTGGAGAAGACTGTCATCTCTGATAGGAATGCAGACAAGCCCAAATACAGTATATTTGGCTTGTGGTTGTGAGACAATGTGATGCTTGGCATGACACAGACATCTCAAACACCTGAACAAGGTCAAAGGCCTCAGCTCAGAACATCTGCTCCTGGACTATAATAACCATGTGTCTGATCCTGAACAGCAGAGCTCTATTTCCCTTCCGTGTGTTTCTTTGGAGCTCCTATCCTGGATCATCTGCAATAAGGAAGCTGTCAGTTTAGGATTGGCAAACCCAGGGCTTCCTGCCAGGTCTGTCTGTCTCTAAAATACATCCCTCCGAGGATGCCAGGTTTTGTCAGCACATGGGGGGCCCAGAGTCAGGAGATCCAGTGGGCTGAGCCTTTTGTCGGGTTTAGAGGAAAGTGTGTTGAAATAACTTTGATCTCAATTATATTTGAAATATCAGACCCATTAGATCACCATGGAAACCTAGCTACTTTCTTCACAAGCACTGCATTCAGAAAGTCTGCACATACATTAAAGCACTGTGTGGCTCATACTATTTCTTATATAGACTCAAATCACCTTGATAATATTGAATATATTTGTTGAAATAGTTTGTTTCTTAGATACTTCTCCTTAGTGATATAGCCTCAATGTCCAAAAAAATAGAATATGAATACATAAGTATTTCATAAAGTGTTAGAGTTGTGATGAAATATAACAAATACTACAGTTCCAAATAACATCATAGGTAAAACAGTAAACAAGACTTCAGTTTGTATATACAAAAATGGGAACATGTAGTTACAGGCATCATTAAACTTGCCAAATCTGGGAGAATACACATGGCCTAAAGTAGCACAGTGAAGTATCTGAAAGTTAATTTGTGAATACAAAGCAATGACCATTAACCCAAACTAATTGTCCCCAGTATAGCTGTACCCAAAAGTGTCATGAAGGCATTGAAAGTCTGTGGATTTCTCCCACTCTCATCCACCTGGGATTTTGTTCCTGCAATCATTCTCTCTTTCATGCACCATCAATTTCCTCCCCACTTACTTGCTCTTAACAGCATCAAAGTATGCTCTAGTAAATAGCAGCCTAAATGCAACTTCCTCTTTTACATGCAACTACAACAACACAACTTCCCAAATAAACCGTCTGTCTGTCCTCTCTTCACCCCCTACCTCACTGCTCCTTCTCTCCCAGGCCTAGTGCTCTCAGGCTTTTGTCTGCTCCAGGCCCTTAAAGACTTGTCAATCATCCCCCCACACTGCTGAAGTCTACTGTCAGTCCTCAACGTTCATATTTCTCCACTTCTCAGCTGTAATGTGTCTAATGGGTCATTCCATCCTTCCTGGCTCCTGCTCAAAAACATGAAAACCTTCTTTGGGTTTAGTGAGACAAATTGCCCAAAAGGAGACTTCTTTCACTCAACTGCATGCTACCTGATATAATAGCTACTGTCCAGCAAAATTTTGGGTTTTGTCAGCTCATATATAAACAACCAGCCAACCAACAGTCTGCCCTTAGGAAAAGGCTGCCCCTATTGCAGACAATGTACCAAGGGAGGTAGGGCCACAGCACTCTGAGCAGATAAACTGAGCTAAAGACTGCTCAGAGAAGCAAAGGCTCCAAAGGATTCCCAGAACTAGGAAGAACAGCTATCAAATTGCTTGCTTAGTGGGGTTTGGGAAGTTCAAGTAAATAGATCATAAGATGACATTTTCTCACTGATCTTTGCCCAATCTGAGACTGATTTACCCTTCACTTAATTCCTCTTTAGCTCCATACTATGCCTCATTTCACTCAAGGCATGAAAATGATACTGTGCTGACCCCTACACTCAAGCATGAGCACGCCCTCCCCCTCACCTTGTGAAACATGGGGATCGCCCTTTTCTATGACGCTAACAATGTGTTGGAGTTTCATCTCTTTAGGGAAGGGTTCTAGTCCAGGACTCAGCTATTCAGTAACTGATGAGGAAGAAGGGCTATCATTACTTATTATTATCATCATTAACTCAACAATAAATGCACATATCAGGTGACAGAGATGCGTCATAAATGGAGTTGTTAGACCAGAGAGCCATCAAAATGACACCAATGGCAACAAGTCAATCAGCTTTCCCAGTGACCTCTACACCTGAGTTCTATCTCCAGAGGCTAATTCTCCTAAAAGACCAGTATAAACATGAACATAGGATGCTTCCATTCTCCAGAGACAGTGCTAGGCATCCACTACTTTCCAACCTGGGCTTTGCCATTTTGCAAAATCAGCATTCCCTCATTTTTCCTTCAGGTTCTGGAGACCCTAACTGTTCTCAATACTTCTTTCTCTCTATTTTAGTTTCTCCCTGTAGTGATTTCTCTGCTTTATTTCTGCCTTCTGATTCCTGCCCTTGCCAACACCTGATGATTCTTCCTGTACTGTTCAAGTGAAAAGAACCCACAGAAGTGGATTTCAAATGTTCATTCAATCAATATGTGCTATTTTCTGCCCTATTGGATAAATATTGTGCATCATGTCATCTCCTAAAGCAACTGTTAGACCAATGACACAGATGGCAACCTCAACAAAAATGCTGTTCCCTGCTGCAGACAATGTGACCAAGGAGATAATGGAAAATAGTTTGAAACATTTAAACTGAGCCGGAGCTCTCTGCAGAGGAGGTGTGCTCAAGGAAGGCATTCTGAGCTCACCTGCCAGTGGGAATTAAACCTATCAAATGCATTATGGGATGGTTCCAGGGCAACTCATATAAATTGGGATATGATTAAATAGTTTTACCTTAGATATTTGTTCAGCCTTAGGCTGACTTGCTCCTAACCCCAAATCTGGATTCATTTTAAATATGTGTGTCATTGTTCTCACTTCTTTAAATGAAGCAAGAACCTCCTACTCCCATCACCTGGAGTGTCAATTCCAATTGGCTGACACGTCCACCAAATCAAGGTTTCATCCTCTTGGGAAAGCTTTGTACCAGGGAAAAATTTCAGAGATAACAGTCACATCCAAAGCAAGCAGGGGTTTTAGTGTTCCTCACAATTCTGTATCAAACCAATGTTTTTTTGTTGAGGAGGAGGAAGGAGAGTACAAGAGCTCTTCAGGTAGGTGGGAATAAGAATGGCTCATTTTCTACCAGTACAGACATCAGGCAAATAGACCCATGTAATCAATAGACTCACTGTATCGGTAGACTCACTGTATCAGACACATATCAAAGCAACTGCCCATGAAATCCCCAGGAAGATTTCACATGATTAGCTCATCCACCCTGCCCTGCCTTTGTTCCAGGGAATTACAGGATGTACAGTGACAGCTTATCAAATGATATTTCATTGGTCTACCTGCAAATACACAGATTAAAAACAGGGATCCCTTCACTTCTAAGAGATACATGGGTTGCTATGGCCCCTCAGGGACCCTCATCACCAGAGGCCTCATGTCCATGCAGATCCTCATCATCCTCAATGTAAATGGATTAAACTACCTAGTTAAAAGGCAGAGATTTCCAAAATGGATAAAGAATCTTGACCCAATCTTATACAATTTATAAGAGACTAGCCACATAATGAAAGACATAAGTAGGTTGAAAGTGAATGGATGCAAAAAATCCTGCAAATAGTAACTAAAAGAGTGCTGTGTAGTATTAGTATAATCAAATAAAATAGACTTTAAGTAAAAAAAGTAGTTATGAGAGACAAATATCAGCACATACTGATGAAAGTGACAAGATATCACAATTATAAATATACATGCACCTAATGGCAAAATAAAAAATCTATGAAGTAAATTTGACAGATTTGTAGGGAGAAATTGTTTTACATTAATAGTAGTAGACTACCATATAACACTTTCAGTAATGGATAGAACATCTAGGCAGAATATCAATAAAGTAACAGAAGATTTGCACACTATGATGAATCAACTAGAACTAAAAGACATATATATGAACACTTCACCCAAAAGCAGCAGAAGAGACCCTCTTCTTCAGAAAATCTATGTGTAGATTAGAAGATATGTTTGGACACAAAACAAGTCTCAATAAAATTAAATACATGGAATCATACCACACACCATAGATCTTCTCTGACAACAATGGAATGAAGCAAAAAATCAATACAAGAGGGATAAGTAGAAAAGTCACAAATGTGAGGAAATTAAAAACACATTTTAAATAACCAATGGGTCAAAGATGTCACAAGGAATTTAGGAAATAACTTGATTTGTTTCCTTCATAGTCTTGTCTATCTTTAGCAACACTCATCTTACTTTCTCACACCCCACTTCCATATACACATTCACATATTGTGAATTAACATTCTTACCATCTTACATTTTGTTCTATATCAAAATATCTCCTGAATAAAACAAGGGTCTTGACTAGGGTTCATAAAACTACAGGCTGTTGGCCAAGCCTGTTAGAATGGTGGCTATTTGAATATAGCCACGCTCATTCAAGTACATAGTGTCCACAGCTCCTTTCAAGCTACAGAGCGTATTCCATATGTTATGAAATCAGAAGCCTATGGAATTTGAATCTCTGGACTGACAATGTGATAGCCAGGTCCTGAGCCTCAACAGACTCCAGCACCTACAATCTGATTTATTGGACTTACCACACTCAGCTAAGATGGAGTTGAAGAAGGACAACCACCACACCATGGAGCCTAGAGTGATTACAACTGAAAGCGGGAGGATTGCATCCAGCATCCATGTGGAATCTGAGCCTCCTCTTGACAGAGGTGCAATGGACACAACCAATCCAATGTCCACATAGAAGAGGTGGCATTGGATTGGGAAAAGTGGACATGGTGGCTGATGGGTATGGGGAAAGGCAGGAAGAGATGAGAGGTGGAGACGTCTTTGGGACATGGAGCTACCCTGGATGGTGCTTCAGAGGCAATCACCGAACATTGTAAATCCTCACAGGGCCCACTGGATGGAATGGGGGAGAGTATGGGCCATGATGTGGACCATTGACTATGAGGTTCAGAGGTGCCCAAAGATGTACTTAACAAATCCAATGGATGTGTCATGATGATGGGAACGAGTGTTGCTGGGGGGGGGGGGGGAGAGGTGGGGTGGGGGGGTGGGGTTGAATGGGACCTCACATATATATTTTTAATGTAATATTATTACAAAGTCAATAAAAAAAATAGATTAAAAAAAAGAAGACTATGGAAAAAGATCTCTTAGTGACATTCATTCCAATTTGCTCTGTTTTCAAATGAAGAATGGAGAAAAAATGAAAGTGTTCCTCTTAGATCAGAAACAAGGCAAGATGCCCACTGTCACCCCTGTTATTTAACACTTTACTGGAATTTGTAGCCATAGCAATTAACAAGAAAAAATAAGTGGAATTCAGATTGGAAAGGAAAAAGTAAATCACTCCCTCTTTGCAGGTGACATGATGATGTGTGTAGAAAATTCTGCGAAATCCACTGCAAAGCTACTAGAAAAATCAAATAGTTCAGCAAAGAGGTGAGGTACAAAATCAGCAAAGAAAAATCAGTTATGTTTCTAAACAGTAGTAATGAACAATCTGAGGAGGAAATCAGGAAAACAAATTCCAAAGATGGCAGCAAGACAACTGTCCATGAACAAATGAATTCCTAACAAAATGTCATATGTACATATAATGAATATTAGACAGCTCTAAAAAGAATGAATTTCTGATGATTCCTGAAGACATCATGTTGATGAGAGAAGCCAGGCACAAAATGAGAAATATTGGGATGCTCTTATTGTTATGAAATAATGAGAGTTTGCAAATTATAAAATCAGAAACTAAAATACAGGTTACCAGGCACCAGGGTGGGGGTAGGGAATGGGGAGTTAATGCTTAATTGGTACAGCATTTCAGTTTGGGATGATGGGAAAGTTTTGGTAATGAATGGTGGTGAGAGCTGTACTACAGTATAATGTACTAAACACCACTGAAAGTACATTTGAAAGTGTTTAAAATGGGAAATCTTAGGGTATATATCTTACCAGCATAAAAAAAATTAAAGAACTGCACAACTTAAACAGTGAACCCTAATGTAAACTATGGGCTGCAGTGAATAGTGTAATTATAGTTATATTGTTTCAATAATCACCGCAAAAGTAGCACACTATCTAGACATTAATAACAGGGAATATTGTGTTTGGAGGGTGATTTCTGTACTTTTTGATGATTTTCTTATAAACCTATATCTTCTTTAATGTTTGCTGATTCATACTTCCAAACTATTGCACTGTCATTTTAAGGTGCTGCTACAGCTCAGTTTCCACATAGATCATAGGACTAGGGAGGAAAGGACATGAACTTTGGGTTTGGTTCAGAAGCCCTGAGTTCACGTGACTGTTCTGGTTTCTACTTAATCTCCCTTTCTTAGGTCCTCATCTTTGAAATGAGTAGGATTGCCCACAAAATCTTTGAGAAGATTCCTGGCCCAATTATACAGTTCAACTTCATTTGCTATTCTGACAAACCTTCTCATCCTGTCAGGTCAGCACAATCCACACACTGACATTTTGAATGTTCTATATATTTAGCTTCTTCACACCATTTCCCATGGTTGCCCTTTTGTCTCTTTTGTACTCCAAATTCTGTTCCTCCCTCAAGCTCTTGCTCTGCATCTGAGTTGAACCCTCACTATACCAAAGGTGTCATTTTTTTAAGCCATGACTATCTTGGAACATTTGTTAATTGCAACTTTTTGTCAATACTGAACTATCAATGTTATAAGCTGCTTGAAGCTGAAAACAGAAAACCTGGTTTGCAGATATGCTCTAATAAATGTTGCCATTTTCCATTGTATACACATTTATTCTATGGGCATTGATATTTTTTATATGTAAAATGTAATATGGAATGAAAATAGCATGTGTGACTTCATTGAAGTGCTAATGACTGAGTAAGTACTATATACCAGGTAGTGTTCCCAGGATATATGAAAACATTTACTTTACTAATTATGGCTAATATTTATTGATTACCATTTACCCTCTATCTGTTTATAATTAATTCTCACAATTACCCTAGTAAGCAAGTATTATCATTAACCATTTCTCTGCAGATGGTAAAAAACTTTATAGAAAAAACTTTAGAGAGATTATCACTTTACTCAAAGTCACAAAAGATTAAGAAACAGAGTGATGCCAAATCCCTTATATTCAAACACTGACCTGCACTCGCTCTTAATTTTCTGAATTTGAGAATGCTACACCAATGTGAGGGAACCGAATTCACATTCACAAATATCTTGGGTCCATAGCTTTTACTTTCCTCAGGTAGTGGTAGCTGGGGGCACTGGCAGCCTGTCCACAGATGGGCTACTTAGCAACATGGTGGCCAGAGGGACTGGCCATCAGAGTCTCCTGTAGCCTGAGATCATGAGAAGGGAGAATCCTCAGAGCTCTGAAACAGCTACTGGAGTCACAGGAGCCTGACACACCCCAGGAGAGAAGAGGTTTGGTGCCATGGTGGGTGGGTGCAGGGTCAGAGACAATGGAAAAGGCCATGTTCCCAGTGATGCAGATGGGAGCAAATCGACTGGGGAATTGAGGCACCACTTGCATGAAGGAGAAGGAGGGACACACTGGTCTCTCGTTCTCCAGAGTCACTCTGAGGCTCCTCGTCCTTCTGGCTGCCATCCTCCTGGTGACCCTCCAGACCCAGGCTGAGGTCCTCGCTGAACGAGCTGGGGAGGTTCCGGCCCAGGAGCAGCTGGGGGTAGATGATCAGAGCTGGGCTATGTCCTTTGCAGAGGATGCAAACCCTGCTCAGGAGGCCAAAGGTGAGAGATGTCCACCCTAGAGAGAGAAATCTAGAAAAAGTGACCAGAGGTGAGCTCCAGAATCAGTCTGGAGCAGCCTGTGTCACTTTAGGTGACTTTACTTAGCCACTCTGTGCCTTGACATTCTCATCTACACATTGAGCAGGGAGAGGCAGATAATAGCTAAGGGATCTTCTTTCTCCAAAGGCTCTGGTTCTAAGACAAGTCTCTGAAAATCACTGTGTTTAAGACATGGTGAAGCATAGTGAGAAGACCTTCTGGAGCAAAACAGGTAGAATGGGTTCTAGGAAGACAGCTTTGCTCTGTCCATCAGAGAGTCCTTCAGAGCTGGAGACAGACCTGAAGGGTGTTTTAAGGCATGTGTGGCATGGGGGAAGGAGCTTATGTAAAACAGAAAGAGCAGAATGGGTGTCTAATCCTGGATGAGCACCACATGCTCTTTATAGTCATTCCTGTTCTTGGGAGCAGTCATTGATGCAGGCTCTAATTTACTCACATGGCACAGCGTCCAAGCCGGCCTGTGACTTCTCCAGGCATTCTGTTTCCCCCACCTTGACCCAGGTCTCAATGCCTAATGTTCCTTCTCTTTCTTCAGGTCTCATGAAGGATCTCATCTGCCATTGCAGAAACCCACTCTGTTGTTCAGGACAAGGTCGTGGTGGGTCCTGCAGAATTGGTACTTTGGGTTACAAACTTTGGTGCCGCTGAAAGATAAGTGTTCAAATTGGCCTAGGCAAGATATAGAAGAACTGTCATTATTTCTACTTTTCCTGTTTCCTTTCCCTATCACAAATAAAGTCTTTGCAGCAAATTTTCTGGGTTTATGAGTTCTTTTGTGTGTGTGTGTGTGTGTGTGTGTCCGTTTGGAGCTTATACATGTATTAGTCAGGACTTGTTAGAATGCAAGTACCAGAAACCTAAGTCATACTCCCTGAAAAAAATTATGGGCTTCAAATCATCAGAATTTCAAAGAGGAATATGCTTTACACAATTTCCTATGAAAGCTCATATGACATTACTGTGCTATCAATAGACTATGGATTGAAGCAGCATAAAGAAATAATGTCCTCTGCTGAAGGTGAGCATATGAATGATTATAAATGCCAGTACAATTTTTTTTTGCATTATTTGGTATATATCACCATTTTTCACTTCTTACACTTCTGAAATGCAAATGTATAAAAATGTTGATAAACTTATGGTTATGTAAATGCAATATTTAAAGATGTAATATATGATAAGAACAATAAAATGTGAGGGACAGATGGGTATAAGAATAAGGTTTGTGTATCCTATTGATTTAAGTTTGTATCAAATCAAATGATATTGTTATAAATAAGGGATGCTATATTTAAGCCTCTCCATAACTATAAAGAAATATTTGAAATATAGACACAGAAGGAAATGCAAAAGGACCTAACATGACTCACTACAAAAGATCAAACAGATAGAAAAGGAGCTAAAATGGAAGAATTGATGGACAAAAATGATGCAACTTATGAAGACCCCATAACAAAAAGTCAGAAGATATTTACACATTATGATTAGTCATTTTAAATGTACATGGTTAAAACACTCAGGTGAAAAAGCAGTGATTGGTAGAATGCATAAAAAGGCATGAACCAACTATAATTTCCTTATAAATGACTAATCCTAAAATCAAAGACACAAAACCAACCCAGGGAAGCTAATGTGGCTCAGTAGTTGAACGCTGCCTTCCCACATATGAGGTCCCAGATTAATTCCCCTGGCCCCCGGTACCTAAAAAAAAGAGAGAGAGAAGAAAATCAAGGTGTACACCAGGGAGCCAAGAGTGCCTACAACTGAAAGCAGGATAATTGCATCCATTATCCATGTGGAATCTAAACCCCCTCTCCATAGAGATGTGGAGTGGATATAACCATTCCAGGGTCTACAGGATGGAAGAATAGAGTATGGATTAGAGTGGACTTACTGATATTCTATTCTTGAACTATTGTGATTAGTAATTGAAGAAAATGTGGCATTGATGTAGAGAAGGTGGCCATGGTAGCTGCTGAGGCTAGGGAGTGGGAAGAAGAGATGTGTTGTTGAGGTATTTCCGCACTTGGACTTGTCCTGGATGGTACTGCAGGGACAGTTACTGGATGTTGTATGTAAGTGTTGAGGAAAACTTACGGTGTGAAGCAAGGAAAGAAAGTGACCTTCAAGTTTGGAATAAAAAGGATGAGGAAAGAGAAGAGGAGAGGCTCTCCCAGCTCTGTTTGTAGAGGGCAGGCTGCTCTGGCCTGCACAAGAACCTCAGCCAACCAAAGATAACAAAAGATCAGCCCTAGTGAAATTCCTGAGGAAATGCAATCCCTTCCCTCCCCCAACAAGGTGAGGGCTGCTGGGCTCAAAGCTTTCCCCACATGCCTACATTAGCACTTGTAGTGGAGAGGGCAGCCGGGCAGTAAAGTACGACTTTTTCCACGTTTCGATGTTAGCAAGAGCTGGGACACCAAAGGAAGGCCATCGGCTCTTCAGTACAGGCATGGGGACCCCGTGTTTATAAAGAGAGCCCAGAGCCTTGAGGAATAAGGAGCTGTTCTTTTCTCCATGAGTTTTTGCCTCAACTATCTCCAAGGAAAAAATAGTATTAGTTTGTGGGAAGTGTTGCTGTGTCTACTTTAATTGGCAGTAGACAAAGGAACAAACTGGCCTCTTGGTGGAAATCTAGAAAAGGAAAGTCTACTTGAAAGGTGCATATTCAGCTTTCTACATGCACCTGCGCCAGAGCCAGAGCATAGCTCAGGTTATGAGTCTGTGTTAGAGGAAGAGAAGGTTCCAGGGAGGGCAGAGCTCTGAGCAGAGAGTCTTGAAGAAGGGAGCTGCTGGGGAAAGCCTGGATAAGAGGGAACCAGGTTTGGCAAGTGCACATGCTTGAGCGTGTTCTCACTGGAATGTCCTTCCTGTGCAGGCCCAGGACTTGTCTTATACGCCTTCCCTCCTGAAATCAAGCGAAAAGTCCACTTTGTTAGACATTTATTCTTGTTCTTCTTAAGCTATAATTCTATTTTTTAATTTTCCCAACCATACAGCAGAAGAACCCAAATCAGAGCCTCTTCAAACTGAAATCTGAACCAGCTCCTGGGGGAGGTCAGGGCTGCTGAAGCAATGCCGACAATTTGAGGAGTATGTACAGGGAGGACGGAAACTGCCTCTTTTCTTTCCTTTCTCACCAGCGTCCATGCACACTCACCCACAGCTTCCTCCAGGGTGTTCATCTTGTCAAGACTTTTCTTTATGAGGTACTGGGAGCAGGGATTGAATCTGGGGCCTCATGTGTGGGAGGCTGGTGCTCAAGCACTGGGCCACATGATCTGTTTGCTTGCTGCTGGCTCCTTGTTTGCTTGTTTTAGCTCGTTGTCTGCTCATTTTTTTGGTTTATTTTTGCTAATTGTTTGGTCATTGTTTGCTCATTCACAGCTCATTGTTTATTTTGCTTTAGGAGGCATTGGGAACCTTGGAGAAGATGAGGGGCTCCTCCGTCCAGCCCCTGCGGGCCTCCCCTGACCCGGATCCCGCCTAGTTTGGGGTGGGGGGAAAGGAGGGCTGAGGAGTGGAAATGTCCCCAGCACCCTTTGCAGACCTCACTTTGGAGGGTGGAGGACTAATTTCTTCCTGGCCGGAGGGCGGGGTGCTGAGGAGTGGGGGTGAGCCTCCCGTCCTCCCGCGTGGGCTTGCCTCCCCTCTCCGCTTTCAGGCTCTGTGTCAGCTCCTCTCATTACCCTTCCTTCATTCTCACTGTCCCAGCTTTGGAATATATTTTTACTATTGTATTTAGCTACCTGTGGCCACTCCAGTTTTGGATACTCCAGACGATTATGCTGTTATTTGGGAAGCTGGACATGCAGCTCCCCAAAGGGTGTATTCTGCCTAAGGGACGCCACTAAAGCACTGGGATATTGGGGGTATCATAATGGGCAGAAAGATCACATTTCTGCAGTCCCTTCACCTTGGGGACAGAACCTAAATTGCTTTATAAACTGATGACACAAACAGGTTACTGTTCTGTTTCCACAGTTCTTGAAATACGATCACCTTTGGTGTAGGATGTTGTCAGGGAAAACCACCAAAGAAACAGACCTTTTTGTGGTTAACATTTTTGCCTGTGACATCTCCTAATTATTAGATGCAGAAATGCTTTTTTTGTCTCCTTGCCCATCCCCATTTCCTACTTTACTGGAAATCTCTTGTGACTTACAGGCAGGTGATGAGGGTCTGTGACAACCAGCATTACTAAATAAGTAAAAAGATTTAGTTGCCTATCAGATGATAAGGGTGCTTTGAGATCCTACACCATTGTCCTTCAAGATTAGATTGTCCTAATGATTGCTTCTGTTTTGAACGGGGAAATATTGCTAGCATCTAAACTAGTGAAGGAAGCACTGAAAATGTACCGTTTTGCTTTTGATTTTTAAAGCTCTCTTTGCTAAGAGAGTCCTAACTGGGAAATACTTTCTCTTGCTGGATTCAGGTTGGTAGTGTAAGAAACAAAGATTAGTTTAGTTTTCACATAAAGGAAGAAAATATTGATTAATGTAACCTGGCAGCCTACTGCCTCTGTCTCCCACTCCCAGGTTAAACAGCAACAAAGGAAACCAGCTTAAGCCAGCCCTATAGGCAGTAAAAAAGATGCCCAGGAAAGAGTTAAGTCAATACCATTTCAGCACTAAATTCCATTCCTTATTTGACAAAGGGGAGCAGGGAAAAACTAAAATGGTTGGAATGTGATGGGGAAAGCGGTTAATCACAAACTTTGGCCCAGGAAAGTTAGATCTTCGAAGATAGGCTATAACTTCTGAAGTATTCAATCTATGGAGAAACAGAGCAAGGGTTTGTGTGCTAGGCTTAGGGGTATAAATTGTGTCGTTTTTCTTTGTTCAGCACGCCAGCCACGTTTTCTGGTTGTGCGCCCCTTCTTGCAAGATTAGGAGTAAGTTCTTTTCTTCTCCACAATTGGGTGAGCCTTATTTTCTTCCAGAAGAAGATTTCTTTCTAACAGTAGGGATTGGGATGCAAGGGTCATTTCAACCAAGCATCTAGGAAGCTAATTGCTCTGTTAGAGATCAAGAGCCTTATCCACTGCAGTTCAGCTTCAGAGTTTTTGAAATGTTTCTTGAATTAGAGTAAACTCCCTGAGGACAGCAACCAAGTCATATTGCTTTTGTATTTCCTGAAGTGCTGGACACATAGTAGTATTCAATAGATATTTGTTTGTTTGTTTAGTTAAAAACAAAACAAAACAAAACAAACCTGTCAAGTTGTATATAAATGAACCTATTTTACCGCTAGTGTTATTATGTGGCACAAATGAGTTTAGATCCATAAGTCACTGAAGAGAGTCCTGGTGAATAGAAGTATGCCATTATGCATTAGGATGCTTTCAGCTGAGAGTAGCCAAGCAACCCAATACCCAGCCGTGGGTCACTTGAGCTACAAGGTTGGAGGAGGTTGGAGGTGGCTGAGGAGGCGGCTTTGCTTCCTTGTTGGCTGGCTCAGGGGCTCCACAGTCCACCCCACATACCCAGTGACCTGGCCTCTGTCTTCAGCTTCAGGCCGTGCGTCCTCACACAACTGGAGGCAAGTGAAGAGGGGGAGAGATGAGGAAGGCAGAGCTAGCCTAACGCATGTTCGGAGAAGTACCCAGCACCTCCTCGGTATTCCTCGTGGTCAGAAAGCAGAGTTTTCTGAACAATCAAAAGAGACAAGCAGGAGCTGAGGCTGTGTGGCGGATTCAGGTTCCAGCTGTGGGAGCCAATTCAAGACATTTCTGTATTTGAAGTATCTACCTCATAGGAGCATTTTGTGCAATATCTTTTTTTTTTTTTCATTATTTTGTAATTCTTTTATGTCAAATATTTCTCCAAAAGTGTTAACAAGATTATTCATTTAAAAATAGTAATTCAGGAGCCCATCAACGGGGCACGAGGCTAGGGTGAAGCTCTGGATGGGAGGGGATCCTCTCTGTTCACCCAGGTTCAGCCCAGACAGTGCAAATCCACCTGCAGAGCTGCATGGACAGGTCAACAAGAAGGACGCGAGGGGCCTTCACTGTCAGCCCACCAGGGACAACCCCTGTGAAGCTGGGTCAGCACTGCCCCTCCTGGGAGAGCTTGGGGCCCTGCAGTGTGCCCCTCACATCCATGGCCCCAGCTTCCCCCCTGCAGGAGGGCAGATGCCTTCTCTCTGCTCTGACCTGTCTCAGCACAAGGCTGTGGCTCCAGGGACCCAGGCCAAGGCACAGAGACGCACCTCAGTGTGGGGGAATATGACGACTGCTTATCTGAGCACTAACTTAAATAAAAACCTGACCTATACTTACCTGTTTGCTTACACCACAATGTTTAGCTTCCCAAAAGATTAACAAAGGCATCAAACAGGAAGCAAGTGCATTTTAGTGCTAGCTGCTTTTTAAGTTTTGTTTTTATTGTTAAATTGACTTTCATAGTAAATTAGTTAATTACAAAATATATTCCCTTTTTAATGCAATGTATGTTTTTTCCCTTTTATGACTTCAGTTATTCTAGAGAAATATTTTCTCCTTTCAAAGTGAGCACTACTGCTCTGTCTCCACAGTGCTCTTACCAGCTTATCTTTGTGGCCTGGGAACCCGTGAGCAGCTTGGGGTCAGGCGTGGCCTCCCTGCTGCTGCGCTTTCCACCAAAGAGCCCCGCGAGCCCAGGTTCCTCCAGTGAGCCTTGAGCACAGGGAATACCAGCCACGACTCAGGGCAGGGAGAGAATCCACCGACTTTCAGCAAGTGCGTGAGCAGAATTCTTCAAGTCCTCCTGCTAGTGGGTCTTTCTGTATGAAAAGCGCAGCTGCTCTCACCTGTTGAAGTTACTGCACGCTGGGCACCACCAGGCACAGAGCTTCTATGCCCTTCTCGTCCCTCCTCAGGTCAACCAGTAAGAGCCTGTGCGAGTCTCTGCAAACCACGGCCTGTGCTGAGCCTGCGCCCCCATGCCCCTGTCAGAAAAGACGAGGAAGGGGCTCGAGAGGCCATGGGGCTGCAGAGGAGGCAGCGGGGCAGGTGTGGGGGAGACCCCCGGGGCTCCCTGCCATCCAGCCAGGTCTGCTCACTTCCTTCCCCACTCCCAGTGCAGCCACGACCCCCTCCCAAGAGGCCAAGGACACCCCATCCCCACGTGGAACTTCTGAGGGCCCCTCAGAGGGGTGTGTTAGTCAGGGTTCTCTAGGAAACAACCAACAAGGGAATCCACCGATAGTAAGAGTTTTATCAGAGTCTCTCACGCGGCCGTGGGGACACACCAGTCCAGGCTCCGCAGGCAGGCTGCAGGCAGGGCCTCCGATGAAGGGCCAGTGAAGGTTCCTGATGAGTTCTGGGAGACATTGGCTGTCCAAAGACCAGCTGGGAAATTCTCTCTCAATACTTGAATTGCTGCCCCTTTTAAGGGATTCAGCTGATTGGGTTCAGGGTCCTCACTGCTGATGGCAATTGCCCTGACTGCTGTAACTGTAACCAGCTATCTATGACTTACCACTGCAGTAAAGTCAGTGCTGATTAAAGTCCACAAATGTCCTTGGATTACAGTTAGCCCAGTGCTTGCTTGACCAAACTACTGGGCACAATTACCTGGCCGAGTTGACACAATAGCCTGACCATCACAGGGGCTCTGTTTTCTCTTTTCATGGTAATGGATTTCTCTAGCCTGCATGGGAACATCTGGGTGTTGTCTGCCGGCCTCTCTTCTATATGCTGACTCCAGAATGCTCCTCTAACAGCTGGGCTGACTCCCTGGTTTTATGTTTTTATTTTTATTTATTTTAAAAATGTATTTCTCTTCCCCCCCTCACCAGTTGTTTGCTCTCTGTGTCCATTTTTCGTGTGTTCTTCTGTGTCTGCTTGCATTCTTGTCAGCAGCACTGGGAATCTGTGTCTCTTTTTGTTGCATCATCTTCCTGCATCAGCTCTCCATGTGTCTAGTGCCACTCCTGGGCAGGCTGTACTTCTTTCACTCTGGGCAGCTCTCCTTTCAGGGTGCACTCCTTGCAAGAGGGGCTCACTTATGCAGTGGACACCCCTGCATGGGCCGGCACTCCTTGCATGCAGCAGCACTGCATGTGGGCCAGCTCATCACATGGGTCAGGAGGCCCTGACTTTGAAACCTGGCCCTCTTATGGTGGACGGATGCTCTACCAGTTGAGCCAAATCTGCTTCCCTGACTCTCTTATGTACACTCACTCCAGAACACTCCTCTAACAACAGGGCTGACTCTTACATCTGCCCTCTCCAGAATGCTCCTCTAGCAGCAGAGCTCAGGGCTGCACTTTTGTAATGCCCATCACCAATTAAAACTCAGGTAAGCTAAGGCCCACCATGGAATTGAGCACCTGACACCGAGTGAAGAGGATATGGGGTTTCTTAAACCTTCTACTTCAGTTTCTGTCCTCCCTTTATGTGCTCCTCAAATTGTGGGCATTGCTTCAGCAGTGCTGGCCTCCCCAAGGAGCTCATACATATTTCAATATGAAGAGGCTCTGATATGGATTCTTTTACTGTATGGTTGGGAAAATTACAAAACAGAATTACAACTTAAGAATGACAAGAATAAATGTCTAACAAAGTGGACTTTTCGCTCGGTTTCAGCAGGGAAGGCGTATAAAGTCCTGGGCCTGCACAGGGAGGGCTTTCCAGTGAGAACACGCTCAAGCGTGTGCACTCGCCAAACCTGGGTCCCTCTTATCCAGGCTGTCCCCACCAGCTCCTGTCTCCAAACCTCTCTGCTCACAGCTCTGCCCTCCCTGGAAACTTCTCTTCCCCAATGCAGACTCATAACCTGAGCTATGCACTGACTCTGGCGCAGGTGCATGTATAAAGCTGAAGGTGCACCTTTCAAGTAGACTTTCCTTTTCTAGATTTCCACCAGGGAGATCTATAGGCCAGTTCATTCCTTTGTCTACTGCCAATTAAAGTAGACACAGCCACACTTCCCATAAAGAAATACTAAGTTTTTTTGGAGATAATTCAGACAAAATCTCATGGAGAAAAGAACAGCTCCTTATTCCTCAAGGCTCTGGGCTCTCTTTATAAACATGGGGTCCCCATGTCTGTGCTGAAGAGCCGATGGGCTTCCTTTGGTGTCCCAGCTCTTGCTAACATAAAGATGTGGGAAAAGTCATACTTTACCGCCCAGCTGCCCTCTCCATTACAAGGGCTAACGTAGGCATATGGGGCAATCTTTGAGCCCAGCAGCCCTCAGCTTGTTGGGGGAGGGAAGGGATTGCATTTCCTCAGGAATTTCACTTGGCTTGGTCTTTTGTCACTTTTGTTGGCGGAGGTTCTTGTGCAGGCCAGAGCAGCCTGCCCTCTACAAACAGGGCTGGGAGAGCTGCTTTTCTTCTCTTTCCTCATCCTTTTTATTCCAAACTCGAAGGCCACTTTCTTTCCTTGCTTCACACTGTAAGATTTCCTGAACACTTAGGCTGTGGTAATCCCAAAACCCATTCCACATATAAAATCATTATAAACCTCCTTGAGACACCTCTTATTTGTTATCTGCTGTTTAGACTAAACATCCTAAAGTTATAAGCCCTTTGGAGGGTTTGGAATCAGGAGACATGAACTTCATTGCTATATCCAGCACACACTAGACACAAGACTTTGAGTAAATATGCTTTCTCACACATAAAGTAAGTGTGCTTCAGCACTGTTGTTATGTTTTGTGTGGTGTTGAAAAACACAGACCTACTGATCTTGACATAGAAAAATCGAATGAATTATATATTGTTTCTTACCATTGCTAAGAACATTATACTTATTATCCTAACTAAAGCACATAGTAATCCTTGGAGTATTATTGTTCACATTTCATGAAGAAGCATTTTGAGCCTAAGAGCAGATGTGCACTTTCCAAAGTCCGGCATCTGGAGTCAGCAGAGGCCTCCTAGGTCACCTAAGTGCTGAAGGGCTCTGATAACTCAACTCTGGCCTTCCTGGTGTTCAGTGGACTTTTGTGAACTGCTCACCTCAAGTATTGGTTATGGAAGCTCCTTGGTTTTTCCTTAGTAGCACCTGATTTGGGACTAATGCTGTAGTGTTGGCCCCGGGGGTGCAAGGACAAGAGTTTGATGAGGAAGCTCCACTTCTCAGGGAAGCCCAGGGTTGTCCCTCTTGAGTCAACTTTCCTAAGGGCAAGGCGCCCCCTGCTGGCCAGAAGGGGGTACTGGAAGCCTGTCCTGTGCAGGGTCCACTTTACTGGGAATATATGTGGCCACTAGGTCACTGTCTCATGACTGTGGACATTGCAACTTGGAAACATTCTAGGATGACTTCTAAAAAGAAAGAAGAGCCAGCCCTTGGCCTACATAGATTGTCTTCTGAGATGCTTGGCTGAGGCAAGTGGCTCAGATGTGGTGGGTGAAGGCAGCTAGCAGAGGTCAAGTCCTAATCCCAGGTCACGAAGGGGTCAGGACTTACGGCAAAGCTAGTTCTTCTTGGAATGTTTGGTAAAATCCATCAGTGGAACCATCGAAATTTGACTTTTCTTTCTTTTTGTGGGGGAGAGGCTAGGTGAGTTCCATACCATGTTTTTTTGTCTTTACTTTTTTTTAATGTTACATTAAAAAAATATGAGATCCCCATATACCCTCCATCCTCCTCACCCCACTCCACCCATACCAACAACCTTCTCCATCATCATGGGATATTCATCGTACTTGGTGAACACATCTCTGAGCATTGCTGCACCACATGGTTAGTGGTCCACATTATAGTTTACACCCTCACCCAGTCCACCTAGTGGGCCATGAGAGGACATACAACGTCCAGTAACTGTCCCTGCAGTACCATCCAGGACAAGTCCAAGTGCTGAAATGCCCCGACAACACATCTCTTCTTCCCACTGCCTACCCTCAGCAGCTACCATGGCCACCTTCTCTAAATCAATGCCACATTTTCTTCAATTACTAATCACAATAGTTCATGAATAGAATATCAGTAAGTCCACTCTAATCCATACTCTATTCTTCCATCCTGTAGACCCTGGAATGGTTATATCCACTCCACATCTCTATGGAGAGGGGGTTTAGATTCCACATGGATAATGGATGCAATTATCCTGCTTTCAGTTGTAGGCACTCTTGGCTCCCTGGTGTACACCTTGATTTTCTTCTCTCTCTCTTTTTTTTAGGTACCGGGGGCCAGGGGAATTAATCTGGGACCTCATATGTGTGAAGGCAGCGTTCAACTACTGAGCCACATTGAGTTCCCTGGGTTGGTTTTGTGTCTTTGATTTTAGGATTAGTCATTTATAAGGAAATTATAGTTGATTCATGCCTTTTTATCCATTCTACCAATCACTGCTTTTTCACCTGAGTGTTTTAACCATGTACATTTAAAATGACTAATCATAATGTGTAAATATCTTCTGACTTTTTGTTATGGGGTCTTCATAAGTTGCACCATTTTTGTCCATCAATTCTTCCATTTTAGCTCCTTTTCTATCTGTTTGATCTTTTGTAGTGAGTCATGTTAGGTCCTTTCGCATTTCCTTCTGTGTCTATATTTCAAATATTTCTTTATAGTTATGAAGAGGCTTAAATATAGCTTCCCCTATTTATAACAGTATCATTTGATCTGATACAAACTTAAATCAATAGGATACACAAACCTTATTCTTATACCCATCTGTCCCTCACATTTTATTGTTCTAATCATATATTACATCTTTAAATATTGCATTTACATAACCATAAGTTTATCAACATTTTTATACATTTGCATTTCAAAAGTGTAAGAAGTGAAAAATGGTGATATATACCAAATAATGCAAAAAAAAATTGTACTGGCATTTATAATCATTCATATGCTCACCTTCAGCAGAGGACTTTATTTCTTTATGCTGCTTCAATCCATAGTCTATTGATAGCACAGTAATGTCATATGAGCTTTCATAGGAAATTGTGTAAAGCATATTCCTCTTTGAAATTCTGATGATTTGAAGCCCATATTTTTTTTCAGGGAGTATGACTTAGGTTTCTGGTACTTGCATTCTAACAAGTCCTGACTAATACATGTATAAGCTCCAAACGGACACACACACACACACACACACACACACACACACACAAAAGAACTCATAAGCCCAGAAAATTTGCTGCAAATACTTTATTTGTGATGGGGAAAGGAAACAGGAAAAGGTAGAAATAATGACAGTTCTTCTATATCTTGCCTAGGCCAATTTGAACACTTATCTTTCAGCGGCACCAAAGTTTGTAACCCAAAGTACCAATTCTGCAGGACCCACCATGACCTTCTCCCGAACAACAGGGTGGGTTTCTGCGATGGCAGATGAGATCCTTCATGAGACCTGAAGAAACAGAAGGAACATCAGGCATTGAGACCTGGGTCAAGGTGGGGGAAACAGAATCCCTGGAGAAGTCACAGGCCAGCTTGAACTCTGTACCATGTGAGTAAATTAGAGCCTGCAGCAATGATTGTTCCCAAGAACAGGAATGACTATAAAGAGCATGTGGTGCTCATCCAGGATTAGACACCCATTCTGCTCTTTCTGTTTTACATATGCTCCTTCCCCCATGCCACACACGCCTTAACACACCCTTCAGGTCTGTCTCCAGCTCTGAAGGACTCTCTGATGGACAGAGCAAAGCTGTCTTCCTAGAACCCATTCTACCTGTTTTGCTCCAGAAGGTCTTCTCACTATGCTTCACCATGTCTTGAACACAGTGATTTTCAGAGACTTGTCTTAGAACCAGAGCCTGTGGAGAAAGAAGATCCCTTAGCTATTATCTGCCTCTCCCTGCTCAATGTGTAGATGAGAATGTCAAGGCACAGAGTGGCTAAGTAAAGTCACCTAAAGTGACACAGGCTGCTCCAGACTGATTCTGGAGCTCACCTCTGGTCACTTTTTCTAGATTTCTCTCTCTAGGGTGGACATCTCTCACCTTTGGCCTCCTGAGCAGAGTTTGCATCCTCTGCAAAGGAGATGGCCCAGCTCTGATCATCTACCCCCGGCTGCTCCTGGGCTGGAACCTCACCAGCTCGTTCAACGAGGACCTCAGCCTGGGTCTGGAGGGCCACCAGGAGGATGGCAGCCAGAAGGACAAGGAGCCTCAGAGTGACTCTGGAGAATGAGAGACCAGTGTGTCCCTCTTTCTCCTTCATGCAAGTGGTGCCTCAATTCCCCAGTCCATTAGCTCCCATCTGCATCACTGGGAACACTGCCTTTTCCATTGTCTCTGACCCTGCACCCACCCATCTGTGTGCCCATGGCACCAAACCTCTTCTCTCCTGGGGTGTGTCAGGCTCCTGTGACTCCAGTAGCTGTTTCAGAGCTCTGAAGGGTTCTCCCTTCTCATGATCTCAGGCTACTGGAGACTCTGATGGCCAGTCCCTCTGGCCACCATGTTGCTAAGTAGCCCATCTGTGGACAGGCTGCCAGTGCCCCCAGCTACCACTACCTGAGGAAAGTAAAAGCTGTGGACCCAAGATATTTGTGAATGTGAATTCGGGTCCCTCACATTGGTATAGCATTCTCAAATTCAGAAAATTAAGAGTGAGTGCAGGTCAGTGTTTGAATATAAGGGATGTGGCATCACTCTGTTTCTTAATCTTTTGCGACTTTGAGTAAAGTGATAATCTCTCTAAAGTTTTTTCTCTAAAGTTTTTTACCATCTGCAGAGAAATCGTTAATGATAATACTTGCTTACTAGGGTTATTGTGAGAATTAATTATAAACAGATAGAGGGTAAATGGTAGTCAATAAATATTAGCCATAATTAGTAAAGTAAATGTTTTCATATATCCTGGGAACACTACCTGGTATATAGTAGTTACTCAATCATTAGCACTTCAATGAAGTCACACATACTATTTTCATTCCATATTACATTTTACATATAAAAAATATCAATGCCCATAGAATAAATGTGTATACAATGGAAAATGGCAACATTTATTAGAGCATATCTGCAAACCAGGTTTTCTGTTTTCAGCTTCAAGCAGCTTATAACATTGATAGTTCAGTATTGAGAAAAAGATGCAATTAACAAATGTTCCAAGATAGTCGTGGCTTAAACAAAATGACACCTTTGGTATAGTGAAGGCTTCAACTCAGATGCAGAGCAAGAACTTGAGGGAGGAACAGAATTTGGAGTACAAAAGAGACAAAAGGGCAGCCATGGGAAATGGTGTGAAGAAGCTAAATATATAGAACATTCAAAATGTCAATGTGTGGATTGTGCTGACCTGACAGGATGAGAAGGTTTGTCAGAATAGCAAATGAAGTTGGACTGTATAATTAGGCCAGGAATCTTCTCAAAGATTTTGTGGGCAAACCTACTCATTTCAAAGATGAGGACCTAAGAAAGGGAGATTAAGTAGAAACCAGAACAGTCACGTGAACTCAGGGCTTCTGAACCAAACCCAAAGTTCATGTCCTTTCCTCCCTAGTCCTATGATCTATGTGGAAACTGAGCTGTAGCAGCACCTTAAAATGACAGTGCAATAGTTTGGAAGTATGAATCAGCAAACATTAAAGAAGATATAGGTTTATAAGAAAATCATCAAAAAGTACAGAAATCACCCTCCAAACACAATATTCCCTGTTATTAATGTCTAGATAGTGTGCTACTTTTGCGGTGATTATTGAAACAATATAACTATAATTACACTATTCACTGCAGCCCATAGTTTACATTAGGGTTCACTGTTTGAGTTGTGCAGTTCTTTAATTTTTTTTATGCTGGTAAGATATATACCCTAAGATTTCCCATTTTAAACACTTTCAAATGTACTTTCAGTGGTGTTTAGTACATTATACTGTAGTACAGCTCTCACCACCATTCATTACCAAAACTTTCCCATCACCCCAAACTGAAATGCTGTACCAATTAAGCATTAACTCCCCATTCCCTACCCCCACCCTGGTGCCTGGTAACTTGTATTTTAGTTTCTGATTTTATAATTTGCAAACTCTCATTATCTAATAACAATAAGAGCATCCCAATATTTCTCATTTTGTGCCTGGCTTCTCTCATCAACATGATGTCTTCAGGAATCATCAGAAATTCATTCTTTTTAGAGCTGTCTAATATTCATTATATGTACATATGACATTTTGTTAGGAATTCATTTGTTCATGGACAATTGTCTTGCTGCCATCTTTGGAATTTGTTTTCCTGATTTCCTCTTCAGATTGTTCATTACTACTGTTTAGAAACATAACTGATTTTTCTTTGCTGATTTTGTACCTCACCTCTTTGCTGAACTATTTGATTTTTCTAGTAGCTTTGCAGTGGATTTCGCAGAATTTTCTACACACATGATCATGTCACCTGCAAAGAGGGAGTGATTTACTTTTTCCTTTCCAATCTGAATTCCACTTATTTTTTCTTGCTAATTGCTATGGCTACAAATTCCAGTAAAGTGTTAAATAACAGTGGTGACAGTGGGCATCGTGCCTTGTTTCTGATCTAAGAGGAACACTTTCATTTTTTCTCCATTCTTCATTTGAAAACAGAGCAAATTGGAATGAATGTCACTAAGAGATCTTTTTCCATAGGCTTCTGATTTCATAACATATGGAATACGCTCTGTAGCTTGAAAGGAGCTGTGGACACTATGTACTTGAATGAGCGTGGCTATATTCAAATAGCCACCATTCTAACAGGCTTGGCCAACAGCCTGTAGTTTTATGAACCCTAGTCAAGACCCTTGTTTTATTCAGGAGATATTTTGATATAGAACAAAATGTAAGATGGTAAGAATGTTAATTCACAATATGTGAATGTGTATATGGAAGTGGGGTTTGAGAAAGTAAGATGAGTGTTGCTGAAGATAGACAAGGCTATGAAGGAAACAAATCAAGTTATTTCCTAAATTCCTTGTGACATCTTTGACCCATTGGTTATTTAAAATGTGTTTTTAATTTCCTCACATTTGTGACTTTTCTACTTATCCCTCTTGTATTGATTTTTTGCTCCATTCCATTGTGGTCAGAGAAGACCTATGGTGTGTGGTATGATTCCATGTATTTAATTTTATTGAGACTTGTTTTGTGTCCAAACATATCTTCTAATCTACACATAGATTTTCTAAAGAAGTGGGTCTCTTCTGCTGCTTTTGGGTGAAGTGTTCATATATATGTCTTTTAGTTCTAGTTGATTCATCATATTGTTCAAATCTTCTGTTACTTTATTGATATTGTGCCTAGATGTTCTATCCATTACTGAAAGTGTTATATGGTAGTCTACTACTATTAATGTAAAACAATTTCTCCCTACAAATCTGTCAAATTTACTTCATAGATTTTTTATTTTGCCATTAGGTGCATGTATATTTATAATTGTGATATCTTGTCACTTTCATCAGGATATGCTGATATTTGTCTCATAACTACTTTTTTTACTTAAAGTCTATTTTATTTGATTATACTAATACTACACAGCACTCTTTTAGTTACTATTTGCAGGATTTTTTGCATCGATTCACTTTCAATCTACTTATGTCTTTCATTATGTGGCTAGTCTCTTATAAATTGTATAAGATTGGGTCATGATTCTTTATCCATTTTGGAAATCTCTGCCTTTTAACTAGGCAGTTTAATCCATTTACATTGAGGATGATGAGGATCTGCATGGCCATGAGGCCTCTGGTGATGAGGGTCCCTGAGGGGCCATAGCAACCCATGTATCTCTTAGAAGTGAAGGGATCCCTGTTTTTAATCTGTGTATTTGCAGGTAGACCAATGAAATCATTTGATAAGCTGTCACTGTACAACCTGTAATTCCCTGGAACAAAGGCAGGGCAGGGTGGATGAGTTAATCATGTGAAATCTTCCTGGGGATTTCATGGGCAGTTGCTTTGATAGGTGTCTGATACAGTGAGTCTACCGATACAGTGAGTCTATTGATTACATGGGTCTATTTGCCTGGTGTCTGCACTGGTAGAAAATGAGCCATTCTTTTTTTTATTATTATTAAAATTATTTATTTTTACAAATTACATTCAAAAAATACGAGGTCCCAATCAACCCCACTGCCCCCACCCCCCACTCTCCCCACAGCAACACTCTCTCCCATCATCATGACACATCCATTGCACCTGGTAAGTACATCTCTGAGTATCACTGCACCCCTAGTCAATGGTCCACATCATAGCCCACACTCTCCCACTTTCCATCCAGTGGGCCCTGGGGGGATCTCCAATGTCCTGTAATTGTACATGAAGCCCCACCCAGGACAACTTCACGTCCTGAAAACGCCTCCACATCTCACCTCTTCCTCCCATTCCCCACACCCAGCAGCCACCATGGCTACCCTTCCCACACCCATTCCACATTTTCTCTGTGGACATTGGATTGGTTGTGTCCATTGCACATCTATGTCAAGTGGGGGCTTAGATTCCACATGGATCCTGGATGCACTCCTCCTGCTTTCAGTTGTAGACACTCTAGGCTCCATGGTGTGGTGGTTGACCTTCTTCAACTCCATGTTAGCTGAGTGGGGTCAGTCCAATAGATCAAAGTGTAGGAGCTAAAGTCTGTTGAGGCTCTGGGCCTGGGTGTCATATTATCAGTCCAGAGATTCAAATCCCCTAAATATATCTTAAACCCCAGCACCAACTACAATTCCAATAAAGTAGCATGCAAGTCTTGTGGGAAGAGATCCCCTCCGAGTCCAATTCCATCATGTAGAAACACCAGCTACAAAGAAGGGCCATCTGCCATGGCAGTGAACCCCATCTGCCATGACCACAGAACCCGTGGGTCTCTTTATCCCTCAAAAGAACCAATACCTGGGGTTGTATCTACTTTATCTGTCTCTTAGACTCTGAAAATGAGCCATTCTTATTCCCACCTACCTGAATAGCTCTTGTACTCTCCTTCCTCCTCCTCAACAAAAAAACATTGGTTTGATACAGAATTATCAGGAACACAAAAACTCCTTCTTGCTTTGGATGTGACTGTTATCTCTGAAATTTTTCCCTGGTACAAAGCTTTCCCAAGAGGATGAAACCTTGATTTGGTGGACGTGTCAGCTGATTGGAATTGACACTCCAGGTGATGGGAGTAGGAGGTTCTTGCTTCATTTAAAGAAGTGAGAACAATGACACACATCTTTAAAATGAATCCAGATTTGGGGTTAGGAGCAAGTGAGCCTAAGGCTGAACAAATATCTAAGGTAAAACTATTTAATCATATCCCAATTTATATGAGTTGCCCTGGAACCATCCCATAATGCATTTGATAGGTTTAATTCCCACTGGCAGGTGAGCTCAGAATGCCTTCCTTGAGCACACCTCCTCTGCAGAGAGCTCCGGCTCAGTTTAAATGTTTCAAACTATTTTCCATTATCTCCTTGGTCACATTGTCTGCAGCAGGGAACAGCATTTTTGTTGAGGTTGCCATCTGTGTCATTGGTCTAACAGTTGCTTTAGGAGATGACATGATGCACAATATTTATCCAATAGGGCAGAAAATAGCACATATTGATTGAATGAACATTTGAAATCCACTTCTGTGGGTTCTTTTCACTTGAACAGTACAGGAAGAATCATCAGGTGTTGGCAAGGGCAGGAATCAGAAGGCAGAAATAAAGCAGAGAAATCACTACAGGGAGAAACTAAAATACAGAGAAAGAAGTATTGAGAACAGTTAGGGTCTCCAGTACCTGAAGGAAAAATGAGGGAATGCTGATTTTGCAAAATGGCAAAGCCCAGGTTGGAAAGTAGTGGATGCCTAGCACTGTCTCTGGAGAATGGAAGCATCCTATGTTCATGTTTATACTGGTCTTTTAGGAGAATTAGCCTCTGGGGATAGAACTCAGGTGTAGAGGTCACTGGGAAAGCTGATTGACTTGTTGCCATCGGTGTCATTTTGATGGCTCTCTGGTCTAACAGCTCCATTTATGACGCATCTCTGTCACCTGATATGTGCATTTATTGTTGAGTTAATGATGATAATAATAAGTAATGATAGCCCTTCTTCCCCATCAGTTGTTGAATAGCTGAGTCCTGGTCTAGAACCCTTCCCTAAAGAGATGAAACTCCAACACATTGTTAGCGTCATAGAAAAGGGTGATCCCCATGTTTCACAAGGTGAGGGGGAGGGCGTGCTCATGCTTGAGTGTAGGGGTCAGCACAGTATCATTTTCATGCCTCGAGTGAAATGAGGCATAGTCTGGAGCTAAAGAGGAATTAAGTGAAGGGTAATTCAGTCTCAGATTGGGCAAAGATCAGTGAGAAAATGTCATCTTATGATCTATTTACTTGAACTTCCCAAGCCCCACTAAGCAAGCAATTTGATAGCTGTTCTTCCTAGTTCTGGGAATCCTCTGGAGCCTTTGCTTCTCTGAGCAGAGGCTTTAGCTCAGTTTACCTGCTCAGAGTGCTGTGGCCCTACCTCCCTTGGTACATTGTCTGCAATAGGGGCAGCCTTTTCATAAGGGCAGACTGTTGGTTGGCTGGTTGTTTATATATGAGCTGACAAAACCCAAAATTTTGCTGGACAGTAGCTATTATATCAGGTAGCATGGAGTTGAGTGAAAGAAGTCTCCTTTTGGGCAATTTGTCTCACTAAACCCAAAGAAGGTTTTCATGTTTTTGACCAGGAGCCAGGAAGGATGGAATGACTCATTAGACACAATACAGCTCAGAAGTGGAGAAATATGAATGTTGAGGACTGACAGTAGACTTCAGCAGTGTGGGGGGATGATTGACAAGTCTTTAAGGGCCTGGAGCAGACAAAAGCCTGAGAGCACTAGGCCTGGGAGAAAAGGAGCAGTGAGGTAGGGGGTGAAGAGAGGACAGACAGACTGTTTATTTGGGTAGTTGTGTTGTTGTGATTGCATGTAAGAGAGGAAGTTGCATTTAAGCTGCTATTTACTAGAGCATACTTTGATGCTGTTAAGAGCAAGTAAGTGGGGAGGAAATTGATGGTGCATGAAAGAGAGAATGATTGCAGGAACAAAATCCCAGGCAGATGAGAGTGGGAGAAATCCACAGACTTTCAATGCTTTCATGACACTTTTGGGTACAGCTATACTGGGGACAATTAGTTTGGGTTAATGGTCATTGCTTTGTATTCACAAATTAACTTTCAGATACTTGACTGTGCTACTTCAGGCCATGTGTGTTCTCCCAGATTTGGCAAGATTAATGATGCCTGTAACTACATGTTCCCATTTTTATAATACAAACTGAAGTCTTGTTTACTATTTTACCTATGATGTTATTTGGAACTGTAGTATTTGTTATATTTCATCACAACTCTAACACTTTATGAAATACTTATGTATTCATATCCTATTTTTTTGGACATTGAGGCTATATCACTAAGGAGAAGTATCCAAGAAACAAACTATTTCAACAAATATATTCAATATTATCAAGGTGATTTGAGACTATGTAAGAAATAGTATGAGCCACACAGTGCTTTAATGTATGTGCAGACTTTCTGAATGCAGTGCTTGTGAAGAAAGTAGCTAGGTTTCCATGGTGATCTAATGGGTCTGATATTTCAAATATAATTGAGATCAAAGTTATTTCAACACACTTTCCTCTAAACCTGACAAAAGGCTCAGCCCACTGGATCTCCTGACTCTGGGCCCCCCATGTGCTGACAAAACCTGGCATCCTCGGAGGGATGTATTTTAGAGACAGACAGACCTGGCAGGAAGCCCTGGGTTTGCCAATCCTAAGCTGCCAGCTTCCTTATTGCAGATGATCCAGGATAGGAGCTCCAAAGAAACACATGGAAGGGAAATAGAGCTCTGCTGTTCAGGATCAGACACATGGTTATTATAGTCCAGGAGCAGATGTTCTGAGCTGAGGCCTTTGACCTTTTTCAGGTGTTTGAGATGTCTGTGTCATGCCAAGCATCACATTGTCTCACAACCACAAGCACATACTGTATTTGGGCTTGTCTGCATTCCTATCAGAGATAACAGTCTTCAGGTCACCCACCAGCAGACTTCTCTGCTGCAGTTGCCTAGAAGTGGTCACAGACACATGCCCTCATTGTCAAGAAGACCAGGAAAGTAGGGTATGGCCCTCTGAACCTCTAGGTAAGGGATGGAGCAGCTATTGGCCAGAAAACAAGTATCTGCAAGAGACTTTGGCAAGAGCAGTTTCAAGGGAGAGCTGGAGGTAGAAGCCACATTGCTAGGGTCAGGGAATAAAGAGGAGTTGAAATTAGATAGTGGCTATAGGCAACTCTTCAAGAGGTTTCCTTTACCTATGAAGAGGAGGAAAGACAGGGTGATAGCTGCAGGTGGTGAGAGATTAAAGAAAATATATATTTTTAAAAGATTTATGTATTTAAATAGTTATGAGAAGGAGTTGGACGTCTTTGAAAATTCAGGAAAAATGGATAATCAATGGATTGCAGAGGTTTCTGCAGCTGTGGTAAGGGATGAGGCCCAAAGGCCAGATGGGTGTTATCAGTCTTGGAGAAGAGGAATATGACTTTCCAGGAAGGAACAAGGTGGCAAATAGGGACACATTTAATTGGTTTTGCAGCCTGAAGTCTATGAAGTTCCCATCTGATGACTTTTATTTTCTCTGAGCCTTAGATGGCAAGATTATCCGTTGAAAGTGAGTTTCAAGGTGAAGAAATAGAATGTGGGGGACCAGATGTAGCTCAAGTGGTTGAGCACCCACTCCCCAAGGACATTGTCCTGGGTTCAGTCCCCATTACATTAAAAAAAAAAAAAAACAAAAAGCAAAAAACAAAAACAGTGCAAGGAGAATAGGGTAGTTTTCACATTTTGGAGGTGGTGGTGGGTAGATCCTGAGACCACTGGCTTGGAGGCAGATGGACCTAAGGATGAAAGCCCAGATTTTACCCCATCTCCATCCCTCACCCCCCAAATCCAGACCAACATTCTTCCTACCACATGGCATGGTTTGATAGGCAGCTATAAGACAGTGCCATGCCTGACATGATGTAGGTGATTAATGGATATTCACTGTATCATCGTTTGCCCTTGATCCTAAAATGGTATGTGTTAAGCAATTTTAGATATTAAAAAAAATAAAGCACTATTGCATTGCATTTGCATGTAGACAGAAGACACATGTAGAATTTCAGAAACATTAAATGTGGTGGAAGGTGGTATAGAATGGAGGAACTGGTATATGATTTTAGCCTCTCTGAAGAAAGGGAAAGAGATCACTTAGGGACACTGGACACTAAGAATATTGGAAAGTAAAGGAAGAGAATCAGGCTCCTGGCGTGGAAGGGAGCTCTGATCAAGGCGCTTCCGGTGAGAGCAGAAGGACCAGGCTGGGGTTCACTGTAGATTCTTTAACATCATGAAAGGACGTCAGTGCACAGGAAAGAACACTAGCCACTATTTGCACAGTTTAATGCTGAATCAATACTTTTGAAAACCAAAAGTACTTATTTTGGGAAACAAATATTGATACAAATTTGATATTTAAATTCTCCTAAGGGACTTACATTAGATAGTAAATTTACTATGCCTGATTTGTTTAGAAAACTTCTAACACCTCAAATGGCAGATAAACACACTCAAGATCAATAACAAATTTATTAATACCATTACATCAAATCTGTACAAAAGTGAACTTAACATTTTTCTCATTTGTCCTGAATTTCCTCCTTTCTAGGGTTTTGTCATCTTACCAGACCCAAGAAGAAGTGAGATGAGGTTGCAGTTTTTGTTGTCAAATAGCTGTCTCTGGGGCTTGGTTGTGTCTCTAAGATGAATCAAACCCCAAGAACTGATTATTAATTTCAATAACAAATATGCTTTCCTTTGTCATGTCATGACACTCTTAAATTACTGCCTTTTATTTAACTTTTTATATATCCCACCCCCCCTCACTTGTGGCTTTTGGTATGCTGTCTGCTCTCTGTGTCCATTTGTTGCATGCTGCTCTGGGTTCTCGCTTGTCACCCTGTGTCTGTTAGTTTTGTTTCGTCACCTTGCTGAGTCAGCTCTCCATGGTGCTTGCTGCCTAGCGGCTCTCTGCAGCATGTGGGTGAGCCTGCCTTCACAACGAGGCCCTGGGATGTGAACTCAGGGCCTCCCATGTGGTAGATAGCAGCCCAAGTGATTAAGCCACAGCCTCTTCCCTTTTATTTAACTTTCAATATTGAAAACGTGCCTTTCCCACAGATAGGGTGCTATTTAAGTTTTCCTTGGGAGTTGCTTTGTAAGTAATTGTCATTACAATATGTTGACTTACTTCATTGGTATTATAAACACATACATATTTCCCACTCGCATTTTATTAAAATGACTAGGAGTTATTATACTTAATAGAATGAATATCTTCAAAAGTATGGAAGGTTGAGACCAGATCCTTTCTAGGACATTGGACTCACTCAGTTATCTTTCTATGTCTCAGGGGACCATCTATTTCACGTTATTAGTGTCACCTCAGTGACCAGCTTCTGGGCTCTGCTCTCTGCTTATTACGTGAAACCATTAGGCTGCTCAGCCATTCCTACTCAGAACGCTTCTCATTTTTCTTTGCCTGCGATTCACTTAGGCTTTACTGTGCTCTATACCATTTATACACATTGAGAAAGTTATAGATACTGAACAAATTTGCTTAAAATAAGAAAAATATCCATATATATCAATGACTTCCCACTAATTAAATTTATAAAAGTAGTCTATTGTATGTAACTTTCCTTTGAATCAACAACCACATTTTCATAAATTTTATAGTGATGTTCCTCTTCTGAATAGCATTATGAATATGTAGAATTCTTTGGATTCAAACTAACCAATTAACCCATTAGTTTCTCTGCTGTTTTTTTTACAATTGGTGTCTGATGCTCAAATTGTGGATCTTTGGGAAGTAAAGGCAGGATCCTCTTAATGTAAATCATTCAGGACAGAATTCACAATAAAATTGGACAGCAGAGAAAAGCCAAACTCCAACTCACGCAAACAAATAAGCACAGGCCAAACACACTGAGGCTAATGCTTTAACTTTATTTTGGATAGATAAGTAAGAAAAAGTACAAAGCCTACAGAGTAAAATCGCTCTTTTCAAGATCTTCGGATTGGATCTTGCAGTGCTTTGCAACTCCGTTGACACGGCTCAGGAGCAGCAGAAGTTGTAACGTCTGCCATTGCGAATACAGATCCCCAGTTGACGCTCATTGAACAAGCAGCGCCCAGTTCTGCAGAAGCAGGCGGCTTTCCGATGAGGGCCTGGGAAGAGAAGGGGCATGTCAGGCACAGTGGGAAAGGAGGGAAGGGGGAGAGGCAGAGCAGACCAGGGGAGATGCTCTAAGACATGCAATGTCTACCACTAACCAACCAATATACACCATTCATAAATGGATGGAGAGAATTCATGTGTTTGTCATGAAGCAAAAATTAATCTTACTCTGAGTTGCTCATTAAGGATCATTCTTCAATCATTCTAGTCTATCATTTACAGGATTATCACACCCCCTGCAATACAGCTCCCAAATTCAGGATTACTCACCTCTCATTCCAACCCATCCCCACACAACAGATTTTGAGTCCTGCCTGCAGGTGCTAAGGAGCAACTGGAAGAGGCTGGTCAATCTCTGACCCTGAAGCTGCTGATTCTCCCATGCACACCTCCTGGAACCCAATCCTCTGGTGTTCCAAGAACCCTAGAAGAGTCTCTAGCTTGAAGGCCCTCACTTGCTAATGCTATTATGACTGGACTTTTGGTGGCACCACTGGGCTCTCACCTGAAGCCTCTTGCATGGCCCTTGCATTCCCTGCAAAATAGATGGCCGTATCTTGCTGCTGGGCCTCAGGCTGCTCCTCAGCGCTTTCTCCAAAGGGCTCAGCATGGGTCAGGAAGGCCAACAGGAGAATGGCAGAGAGGACAGTGAGGGTCCTCATGGCTGAGAGTCACCTGGGGGTCAGACCAGGACAGGAGAGCAGGAGGCTGGGTGTGGTGGAGAGGGAAGAGGTTCAGTCCTGCATTTATAGGTGTGTCAGTACCTAATTGTGTCAATACCTAAATGTGTCAATACCTAAATGTGTCAATACCTTAGGGAGGGGTGGCTGCCCAAGGTCCTCCTCTTACCTGAGTCACTTTGATGTTCCTCTGATCTGGCTTCTCCCTCTACTTACAATATGCATCTATTTGCTTGGTGTCCATGTTTGTTTTTCACAGGTGATGATTCTTGTTAGGTACTTAATAAGTCTCCCTGCTACACCTTTGCTCAAATATTTATGAGTAAAATATTTGTATGTGTGTGCCTCTAAAACCATCTAGAATAAAAGAAAACAACTACAAGTGGGCAATGATAAAAATGGCATTAGACTTCCCCCTTGCAACATGGGTTACTAGTTTCCATTTTGTACATTTTTGAGGAAAAACAACTTGAATGTGGAATTCTATTTTGAGAAAATATATGATTCATATTTATGGGAACAAATGGTCTTTTTTTTTTGGATATTCACAGACAATGGAATAGTACAGTACATGAATATTTTTGAAAAGGAAATACTCCAAATAAATTAAACAAGTAATCCATGTAATAAGATATAGAAATAGAAAAACAGAGATGAAAAAAGATTCATTAAAACTGTTTATATTTGGTTTAGATATTTTTCTATTCATGGTTGTTAAGGTTGGATATTTTAATATGTTGTTAGAAAACATTATTAAACAATTTGTGCATTGCCATTTGAAATTAGGATTCCCCAAATGTTCAACAAAATATGGAAATTAATGCAGAAGAGAAAGTGGGGATTATGGATAATGATGATTTCAATATGAAGACAATCATTTAAATATATGTTTTAATGGTATAATGTTGACCAATGGACGTCTGTATAAGTAGGATATATAATAAATAAAAGGGTGCAGTGGAAGGAAGAAAAGATAAGAAGGAAGTTAAAAGGAACTCTATTCATTCTCCTTAACTAAGAAAGAAAAAGTCAGGAATTAGAATAGAAAATGCCAACAAAATGCCAGGAAAGTCGTTCACCCCACCACCTGCTTGTGCAATTCCCTTTCTCCTCATTCAATTGAAAGTTCCATGAGGGCAGAGAGACCTGGTCTGCTGAGATTTTTGTGCTTGTCTGTGTGAGTTTGGGAAGGTACTGCTCTGCCCTCAGCTTTCTTTTTATTCTTGTCTTCATTTCATTTTGTGGTTGTAAGGATAAAATAATAAAAACCATGTAAACTGTTTAGAGATTGTCTGACAACTCAAAATATATTCCAGTTGTAGTTATTGTTTTTGTCCTCATCAGCATCACCTCCTGAAATGTAAACACTAAGGTAGTGCTTGGCACCATGGAAGAGGTACAGCCATGCCTGGAATATGCATTTGCACTGTTGGAGGGACAGCAACAATTATAGTCCAGTGCCCATAATCTCAGCTTTTCCTGTCTGGTTGTGTAATCCTTGCTTTACCTGGCAGGCTGTGGTCACCTAGTTGGTGCTGTCTCAATCCACCATGCCTTCCCCTTCCTTTTACACCATTCCTGAGCTCTGCGTACACAGCTCCTATTGCTTCATGAGCTGAGCTGAGGCTGGGTGGAAGAAGGAAGTGCATAAGGGAAGTTTATTCCAGTTATGACCATACCCCATGGTTTCCGCCATGTGTGTCTTCATCACCCAGATTCCTCTTTTATAGGAAAAATTTTACCTCAGCTTTTTTTCATCCTTCCTGGTCCTCAATTTATTTGGGTCTAAATTCCGGAAAGAAAAGTGAATGGCTAAAAATTTTAACTTCTGAATTTTTAACAGGTTGAATCCACCATTCCCACAAACCTGAATGTGCCTGTGAACCCCTGTGTTTGGGATCAGGACGCTCTCAGCTCACCTTTCAGCCTTAAACACAGCCCTGCCTCGGAACCTCCCTCTCCTCGGCTTCTTCCTGGGAGTAGTATTTCTAGGGTTCTGTAGTGGCATTTTGGAAAAGTGTTTAGAGTTTCAATGTGCTTATGATTAATAATTAAGAGTAAAATACGTTTCTTTTTGCAGCAGGGCCTCCATGGCCTACTGCCCTAAACATCAAGCCTGCAGTCATTTAAGGAAAGCCTGAGGACTCACACTTCTCATCCTCATCCTCCACTCTTGCCTCTCCTAATCCACGGCCAGCAAAGCAGCAGCACAGCTACCCCCATCTGGAAACCTACTTACAGGTGACATAAATTCCCATGACCTGTGACTTAGGAATTCAGAGAGAAAATGAACGTGGCTGTACTGAGAAGAATGGTGAAAGGGACATGGTGTGAAAGGAGAGATTAGACAGCTACAGAAGGTGCTTTCAGGGAAGTTTGAATTCCAGTCTAGCTTAGGATATAAAAGATGCTAAGCTGTGCCCCTTTTGATGCTAATGGTCAAGCTCATGGGGAAGAAGAGCTTATGGGCCTTTAGCAAACATGAACAGCAGATGTGTATGTAGAGCTGCTATTCCTAGACCAGAGGAGCATTGGAGGTTTAAGCCATCCAACCCCACAGGCTCCTTCACCCTCAGCAATGCACACATCAAACATCCTGGAGGCAGAACCTTCTCAGGAGTTTATTCCTCTCTAATCCTGCACCTCTGACCTGGTATGTACTCTTGTTCCTGTTCCCCATCAAAATACTGATGTCCAGGTGGTCCACAGTCATGAGATCCCTCATTTTCTTCCACATTCTCCTGTGGCCCTGAGGCCAGCTGAGCCACCAGGAAGAAAGTTGAGGCTCCTGCCAGGAGGAGTCCTGGACAGAGGGCAGAGTGTGGCAGCTCCTCAGCTCTGGAGGCTTCTGGCGAAGAACCAGACTATGTGTGGGGGGTTCCAGGCCCAGGTGTGCCCTTAACAAGCCATGACATCATGAGCAAGTGACCGACCCCTCTAGCCTCTGCTCTTTCCTTCAAGATGATGCCCTTGGAGCAGAGGCTCCCAGCAGCCCTTGGGGCACTAAAGGCAATGGCTCTGGGGCTGTACACCTGAGGCTCAGCAGCTGCAGTGCAGAGACTGAGGCAGGTCCAGTGGAGCTCATGGGCACTGGGGTCAGCATTTCCGGGCAGCTGTGTCTGAATGTGTGCTGGGTGGTGTGTGCACACTCATCTGTGTGTGCTTATAAGTGTGTATGGAAGGGCAGGTATTGGTAAGATGGAAACCTTTGGCTGTCATGAGTGCAAGTACATGTATCTCTGATTGAGTTTTTGTGGGTGTTACAGGAAACAAATGACATCCCAAATTAGCTAAAGACCCACATCCTGAGTGACCGACCCATGGCCAATTAAGTGTCCTCTTCCTACTCTAATAGGAACTGTGGGCCAGGTGTACTGGAGGCAGCGATTCTCCCCTGGGCTTCTCCATGCTATGACCCTCCCACTCACCCCGGCTCCCAGACCCCCAGTAGGCCCAATATGCCCCTTCTTTCCCAGACCTTTGGGAGAGACCCTCCTGCCAGTGCAGACCCTGAAGGTGCAATGGCCTGAGCCCCTGACTCAGGGAGTGTCCCCTGCAGGCTCTGCTACTCTGAGCTCTGCAGCTGAGAACCAAAGCAGTGCAGGGTTCCACCTGAAGGTGTGGAAATAGCTGGTTTACTTCGTGTCTTTCTCTCTCCAATTTGAGGTTTAGTTATGAGCTTAGTGTGTGTGTATCTTCTTAAAATTATTTTTTACATGACATGGTAAGTTTATATTCTTCCAGCCATTGATAGATGAGGTCAAGGCTGTATCATCCACGATATTGCTTGACCCCTGATCATGCTCACCTACAGCCCAGTGTTGGTCCAGGGGGGCAGTGTCCTCACTAATTCTGGGTACAGCTACAAGAAAGAGGGAGGAGGGTGAAGACTCTCTGTGGGAGCTTGAAGTCTTGTCTGTACAAAAGGTAGTAAAAAATGCCGTGTCATGTTCATTTATGATGGTAATGTTGGCATGAATTGAGGGACAGTGGTGGTGGTGATGTTGGGGACACTTGAACACAGTGATAGGTAAGACTTCCACTGCCCAGCCTCCTTCCCACACACTTACATTATCCTGAGCTGGTGTCCATCATCCACTACCATCATCGTATAATTACTATCTTTTAAGCATCTTCTCTTTCCAGCACCTGTTCCTGAGCATCCCTTATTTAATCTCACAACCACCTGTTGAAGTAGGTTCTATTACATATCTTACAAATGAAGGAAATGGAGCACAGGATGATCTAGTGTACCAGTTAGATATAACTGTTGAATTCCAAAAAGAAATATTAGATTATGCTTGTAATCTGATCTGTTCCTGGGCATGACTGAGTTATGATTAGGGTGTTGCATCCCCACCCCTTGGTGTGTGGGAACTCACAGGTAAAATGCATGGCAAAGGACAAAGTTGAGGATTTCTGATGTTAAAATTTGATGCTGAAGACCCGGGAAGTCAGCACACAGAGGAAAGCTAAGCCAGCCCCAGGAAGGAAGGAACCTTGAACCCAGAGAAAAGCAACCCCAGGAACGTAGGAATCCCAGAAGCCTGAAACCTTGCAGACATTGGCAGCCACCTTGCTCCAAATAGACTATGGTGAGGGAAGTAACTTACTCGTTAAGGCCTGGTATCTGTAAGCTCTGATCCCAAATAAATGCCTTTATCAAAACCAACCAATTTCTGGTACTTTGCATCAGCATCCCTTTGGCTGACTAATACATCAAGTATTTTGCTTGCATCTGCCCATTTAGAGGCAGCCTTGGGGTTTTGTCTGAGGCCCTGGATTCCAAAACCTGTGCTGCAGAGCCTTTGTGAGAGTGCCTCCACCCCTGGTCCTTGCACATGTCTTTCTGTGGATATAGGTTGTCATTATTTTGGAGAAATACCCAAGGTTGGAAGTTCTGGATATAAGGTAGGTATCCATTTTGATTTAATTGAATTGGTTCATGCATCCAAGAGGATTAATAAATCTGAATCTGTAGGATAGGCTGCAAATTGGAAACTTGATGAGGATGACATTGGATTCCCCAGGAGAAGCTGTCTGTGTGAAGTAGAGTTTATAAAGTCTCCTTTTAGACTGCTGAAATCCTTTAAGGTCTCTACCTCCTTTGTCCAGGGTAGATGAAATCAGCCACAGATGGAATCAACTGACCAATGATTGATCCACCTGTTACGTACTCAAAGTAACTGTCAAGTCAAGGCTTACTTGACCAAACCATTGGCCACCATAACCCAGTCAAACTGACTCATGAAGTTAAGCCTCTGCTCTTCATGTCTGATGCAATAGCTGCTCCTCTCCACCAGCAGTTGAAGACCTCCAGTTCTAAGGAGGAATACAGTAAGGATTAGAGTGGACTTAATTATATCCTATTCATGAACTATTGTGTTTAATAATTGAGAAAATGGGGCATTAGTGTGGAAAAAGTGGCCATGGTGGCTGCTGGGTGCAGGGAATCGGAGGAAGAGAGGAGATGTGGAGGCATTTTTGGGACTTGGAGTTGTCCTGGGTGGTGCTCCAGGGACAATTGCCAGACATTGTATGTCCTCCCATGGCCCACTGGATGGAACAAGGGAGAGTGTGGGCTATGGTGTGGACCACAGGCCATGGGGTGCAGTGATGCCCAGTGATGTACTCACCAGATGCAATGAATGTGTCATGATGGTGGGGGAGAGTGTTACTGTGGGGGGAGTGGTGGGGTGGGGGTGGTGGGGGTGAACTGGGACCTCATATATTTTGAATGTAATATTTTTTTAAAAAATGAATAAATTGAGTAGAATTTGGAAAGAAAAAAAAAAAAGAGCTCCAGTACTCTGCATCTCTCCTCCCCATACTCGATATTGGTACGCTTTCAAGTTTACCTCTTGTAGTAGCATCTCACTTTGGTTTTAATATTTGCTGTTCCTTAATAACAGTGTGAAATACCTTATTTTTCACTCTATCATAATAGATCAGAATATATTTCATAATAATATATCCTCTTTTGTGCATGTCTGTCCAATCTTTTGTCTTTTTTTTTCTGAATTAGAGTCTAAGACTTTTTTCTATTAATTCATAATATAATATATATTCTAGATATAAATCCTTTGTCTGATACCTATATTAAGAATATTTTTTCTCATTCCTTGGCTTTCCCTTTATTTTCAGGAGCAGAGGTTTTAAATTTTGATGAAGTTCATGATGACTTTCTTTTAATATTATTTTTTTTGTATGTTCCACCTAAGAAATATACACCTTTCCCAGGTTGTGAAGACTTTTCTCCTGTGTCATCACCTAGGCACTTTATTTGAAACCACCTCAGTATCTCAAATAAAAACCATGACAATTTTGCTGGTTAAAGTTTTACACTTAGACTATACTCCACCTCAGGTATACTTTATATGTATGGTGTGTGGTAGGAGTTGATGTTCATTATCTGTATTTTTTTTTTTAGATAGATATCCTGTTGAACCAGCAATGTTTCTTGCAAAGGTTTTCTCATCCTCACTGGGGAAGGGTGGGTAGGGAAGAATTGTTCTGCTAAACAAATTATTTGAGCTGGGGTTTCTCTGGCTGTGGTCAATCCCAATGACAGCACCTTAAGGACAGCCTTGCTGGCTTCCCTTGACCAGGTCAAGTTTCTCACATTTCAGCCACCTCCTCTTCTATCCATCTGCACTCAGAGGCCTTTGCAAATCACTGCAATGTGCTGCTCACTGGGAAGGGCACTGTTCCCAGGAAACCACTTCACCAAGGTCCTGTAGTGTCCACTATTCTTCAGTAGTTCCATAGATATGACTGATTTTATGTTATCTGAATTGTTCATTTAGATTTTTCTTGGTGCTACCTGAAGAAAAGTTCTTCCTCATCCTCACATCCTGAATTGGAAGTGGCATGCTCTCATATGTATTTTGAATGAAAACCAGGGCCATTTTGCTACTTCAGAGGCCCATCATTAACTACTGGAAGTACCATCACAAACAAGCTTAGGAGAGGACTGGGATGTAATTTACCCTTAGGAAGAATTTGAGGGTAATAAGACGACCACTAGAGGAGAGGGAATGGTTGTAATCCTGGGCCTAGACTGGTCATGACCAGAAAGCAATGTCCTAGGCTGGAAATGCTGATGGAGTTTTATCAAATGTTAGAATCAAACTGACTTGTATTTTGTCATCTATTTTGTGGTGCTCTGTAATTCCCACCTATTATATAAAACCTTCAATTTAAAAAATCTATTATGCATAACTGCTCTAAGTTACTTGTTTCCTTCAGAAGGGGAAGGGGAGAGTATAAGAGCAATGTGCTGAGTGAGTCAAAGAACGTTGGAGAAGAGCAGCTGTGGTGGTATGCAAGATGCAGAGTGACTCAGTAAAGAAGAAACTTACAGAAAGATTAAAATACAAGAAAGGTGCTCTGCAGAGGACTCCTGGGAGATAGTAGGGCAACTGGTGCTTACCTTCTGAAATTGAGGCTGTAATCATTCAATTTTGATTATTAAAAAAAGAGTGATCCCTTGTAGTAGATGTCTACAATTTTACCTGGTCCTATAGCTCTTTCTTTTGGAAAGATTCACCGAGTGTCATTCTTGGATGGGTGAGGGGTTGTTAGTCCAAGATTCTTTCCTGTAGGAGGAAGCATGTGGCACAAAATTAACAATCAGAAAACCCTCAACCTATAAGCACAGTGTTTGGTCCAGGTGTGGGCACCTGGGGCCAGTAGGACACTTATTATAAGGATGCTGAGGTGGGAATTCCTCTCCAAGAAGGGCACTGGTTTTCTCTGACACAGGGAAAATGTTTTGGAAAATGAAGTAATAACAACAGGAGGAAAATAGACCTGAAAGGACCCTAGTACACTCTTCTCGTGTTGTTAACTCATTTTTGTTCTTATTCCATTGCTTTGGGTTATTCGATAATAAAAGAGTTCTGACTAAAAACGCTATGAATTAGGAAGGCTTGCAGACACTTGGATTTACATTTTGGTTTCCTGCGTAGGAGCATTTTGAATTCTTGTGAGGCACCCACATGCTCCTCCAACTAAGCTCTATCCTAGATTTGAGCCATGCTATCCTCTCCACACCCACAACTTTGTTAGGTTAATGGTGACAAAAAGAGCAAACTGGCAAGTCATAGGCTGTGCTGTAATTCAGAATGACACCCCAAATTGAAGCATAAATATGGAAACTTCCCTGAAATTGATGTCAGAGCATGGGGATATCTTTTGTTTGAGATTACTTGAGACAGTAAGAAGGCACGTGCAATCCATTGGGAGCAGAGCAACGTAGTCAGGGGCAAACAATTCTACTGAAAATTACAGGGTAGAGAGCATCCATGGGTTAATGCCAAAATCAACAGTGTTTAGCTCCACAGACTTGAGAATGATGATTTAGGGAATGAGCTTCTGTAGAGGGATTAAATTTGAATAAAATGTCATCAGTGCCTGAATGGGTTGCATGGACTTTGGTATTAACATAGTATTGAAAGGCACCGAAAGCCTGGAGAATTTCTGACAAGGTGTTTAGAGGAATGGCTTAGTTTGAGGAAGAATGAAACGGTTGACATTTTGTTGCCCAGTTTTTTGCATCAGTTTGTTTGCATCATTTGTTGTATCAGTTCATTTTGTTCATTTCTGCATCAGTTTGTTTGCATCATTTTGTTGCATCAGTTCATTCCAGTGGGGACAGCTTGCTTCAGTTTGTTTGCATCATTTGTTGCATCAGTTTGTTCATATCATTTGTTGCCTCAGAACTGTTGCACCAGTTCATTCCAGTGGGGACAGCTGTCTTTTAACACATTGATAGAACTCTATTTCTGCATGATTTGAACTTGGTCCTAGTAAAGTCTGACCTAGGTAAACCAAGGACAGAACTCTAAGTCCTAGAATCCTTTGCAAATTAATCCTTCCACAAGCAAGTTAGTCAGACCCTGGACCTCACTAGTTGCCAGGCATTTCCACAGCATTTCCAGGCTGCCTATGTGAGCAGTTCCCTGCTTTTTTCCTTAGGGATAGAAACAGCAGAAAGTAAGTGGTTTGTCCCTGGTGGGTTAGAACCTGTCTTGTCCTCATTTCAGCTGGATGGCAAAGCCCTGAGGAGCCATGCTCCCACCCCTGGTAGCACAGGCTCCACACTGGGGCATGCCCTGGCAGGGCCTCTGAGCAGGATGCCAGCAGGGGGCAAACCTCCTCCCTTGGGACAACCTCAGGAGCTGTTCCCTGCAAGTGCCTTAAGGCTTAGAGAAGGGGGCACCTGCCAGGGAAGTCGTGATGGATACAGGATACTGTATATGTGTAATAACTTGCAAAAATATGCAGGAGAGTGGATAAACTCAGTGTAAACTGTAATCATCGCCTGGTGGCAATGCTCCAAGATGTGTTCATCAAAGGAGGCAAGTGTACCACACAATGAAGGAAGCTGCTGATGTGGAAATGGGGAGAAGCCTAAGGGGCATATGGGAATCCCTCTATTTTTTTCTCTCTTTATTTTTTTGAAATGTTACATTCAAAAAATATAAGAGGTCCCCATATACCCCCCACCCCCTCACCACACTCCTCCCACATGAACAATCTCTTTCATCATCGTGGGGCCTTCAGTGCATTTGGTGAATATACTATGGAGCCCTGCTGCTCCACATGGATAATGGTTTGCACTGTAGTTTACACTCTCCCCCATTCCATACTGTGGGCCATAGCAGGGCATACAATGTCCAGCATCTGTCCCTGCAGTACCACCCAGGACAACTCCAAGTACTGAAAATGCCCCCACATCATAGTTCTTCTTCCTTCTCCCTGCCCTCAGCAGCTACTGTGGCCACTTTCTCCACATCTTTTGGAGTTTGTGTTCCTGAGTGTGATGGAGTTGGACTCAGATGTGACCTTGCTACACAGGCTTCTTTTGTCACTTTTACTGGACCTGTGGTTAGCTCTGGGGTTGGTGTATACTCAGGAGATATGAATCTCTGGTCTGTTCATGTGACAGCCAGGACCTGAGCCTCAGCAGACTTGCAACTCCTACCCTCTGTTTCACTGGACCTACCCCAGCCAACTAAGGAGGAGGTGAAAAACGTTAACCACAACACCAGAGAGTCAAGAGCCTACAACGGCAAGCAGGAGAATTGCATCTAACATCCATGTGGAATCTAAGCCCCCTCTTGATATAGAGGTGGAGTGGACATCACCATCCCAGGGTTCACAGGCTGGAGTATGGATTAGAGTGGACTTACTGATATTCTATTATGGAACTATAGTGATTAGTAATGGAAGAAATTGTACCATTGATGTGGAGAAAGTGGCCCGTCTATTTTTCTGGTAATCTTTATGTAATCTAAGTACACTTCCTGGCACAGGGTGGCAGTCATGGCATGCTAATTACCATTTTAAGGCAAGGAAGACATGAGGCTAAAGGTTTTCAATAGAATTCCTAAAAAATTCAACAAATATTTATTGTAATACCAGGGTTCTGAGTTGCACTAAGAATAATACAATAGAAAAGAATGTATTGTCTTTCTTTTGGTTTCCAGAAAACCTTAGGAAATAAATCAGCATGTCAGCACTTTTTGGATAGATGGGTCTTTCTACAAGCATGAACGTTTACAAATGTATTTGAAACATTTTTGCATGCAAAGTGCTTTTCTGGTAGATTCAAATTTCATTTCAATTTCTTCCTACACAGATACCATTGCATCTTTACTCAACTTTTTTTACACAATTAAATAATTCATTTTAATTATATATTATTGTTCTGTGGAGACACAGACAATTTGTTTCTATAAAAATAGTCTCACAATATTGGCCTTCCTGAGTTCTTATGTGTGTTCTGCATATTTTCTATCTCCTTTCTCAGGGCCAGACTTTAAGACTTCACTTGCCTCAGATAGAATAACTTAAAATCTGCTTAAATCAGTTACTTAAAATCTGATGTGAGAAGATTAACATGCACCTTGGCCTAAAATACAAAGGCCTTTATCAGGCTTGAGCAGACCACGTGGGCCCTAAGGAATTCCCAGGAGCTCCTCAGCTCCACTGGACACATGTCTTTGGGTAAATGCACTTTCTCATGCATAAAGTAAGTGTGCTGCAGCACTGTTGCTATATTTTGTGTGGTGTTGAAAAATACAAACCTACTGTTCATGAAATGGAAAAATGCAATTAATTATATATTGTTTCTTACCAAGTACTAAGAACATTATACTTATTATCCAACCTGAGGCACGTAGTAATCCTTGGAGTATTATTCTTCACATTTCATGAAGAAGCATTTTGAGCCTGAGAGCAGATGTGCACTTTCCAAAGTCCGGCATCTGGAGTCAGCAGAGACCTCCTAGGTCACCTAAGGGCTGAAGGGCTCTGATAACTCAACTCTGGCCTTCCTGGTGTTCAGTGGACTTTTGTGAACTGCTCTCCTCAAGTATCGGTTATGGAATCTCCTTGGTGTTTCCTTAGTAGCACCTGATTTGGGATGAATGCTGTGCTGCTTGCCCCGGGGGTGCAAGGACAAGAATTTGATGAGGAAACACCACTTCTCAGGGAAGCCCAGGGCTGTCCCTCTTGAGCAACTTTCCTAAGGGCCAGGCTGCCCCCTGCTGGCCGGAAGAGGGTACTGGAAGGCTGTCCTCCCATTTTCTCTCAGGGCAGGGTCCACTTTACTGGGAATATATGTGGCCACTAGGTCACTGTCTCATGACTGTGGACATTGCAACTTGGAAACATTCTAGGACAACTTCTAAAAAGAAAAGAGAGCTAGCCCTTGGCCTAGACAGATTGTCTTCTGAGATGCTTGGTTGGGGCAGAGGTTCAGATGTGGTAGGTGAAGGCAGCTCGCAGATGTCAAATACTAATTCCAGGTCACCAAGGGGTCAGGACTTATGGTAAAGCTAATTCTCCTTGGAATGTTTGGTAAAATTCACCAGTGAAACCATCAAAATTGGGCTTTTCTTTATTTTTGAGGGCAGGTGCTGGGTGAGTTCCACACCTTCATTTTATTCACTCCTTTTTTTTTTTTTTTTCAGGTACCAGGGGCTGCGGAATGAATCCTGAACTTCATATGTGTGAAGCCAGCGCTCAACCACTGAGCCACATTGGCTTCCCTGGGTTGGATTTTGCATTTGTTTTGTTTACTTTTGTTTGTTCAGGAAGTTCTGGGAGCTGACCTGGGGCCTCCCGTGTGAGAGGCAGGTACTCAACAGCTCAAGCCACATTCACTCTCCAGGCTTTTTGCTCTTACCCAAGTTTTCATCACTGGTTCAGTGCCTTACCTTGTTATTTGTCTGTGGAGCTCTCTTTCTTCTTGAGTCAATGTAGGTAGTTGGGTATTTCTAAGCATTTGTACATTTCAACTAAATTTTCTAATTTGTTGGCATACAGTAATTCATAGTGTCCTCTTATAATCCTTTTTCTTTCCATGAGCCTGGCAGTAGTGTTCTATGAATTTTCTAATTTTTAAAATTTGAGACCTCTCTTTTTTGTACTTTTTTTAGCCTACCTAAATGTTGGTCAATTTTATTGATGTTTTCTGAGGACCAACTATTTTGTGGCTTTTTTTTTTTTACCTTTAGTTCCTGTTTATCCCATAGAGCCACCCATTTCTCCTTTCTAAACTGTCAATATTCCCATCACATACTTGGCCTTTGCAAGTATGTGCATATATATATGTGTGTATGGAGAGAGAGCGAGAGAGAGAGAGGTACACCTTCTTGACATAACCACTTTGTCAGTGTATAATGTCCTTCTTGGTTTATTGTCACAGTTTTCTACTTAAAGTATTTTATATGGTGTTAGTATAGACACCCCAGCTCTCCTTTGATTACTATGTGCTGGAATATTTCTTTCCATCCTTTCACTCTTCAGCATACTTGTGTCTTTGATTTTAGGGTTAGTCACTTTAAGCAAGTTATAGTTGGCTCATGCCTTCTTATCCATTCTACCAATCACTGCTTTTTTACCCAAGTGTTTAAACCATGTACAATTTAAAATGACTAATAATAATGTGTAAGTTTCTCTGACTTTTTGCTATGGGGTGTTCATATGTTACATAATTTTTGTCCCTCAATTCTTCCATTATAGCTATTTTTGTATCTGTTTGATCTTTTGTAGTGAGTTGTGTTATGTCCCTTTTCATTTCCTTCTGTGTCTATATTTCAAATATTTTATTTATGGTTATGAAGAAGTTTAAATATCCTCTGTTTATAATAATATCATCTGATTTAATACAAACTTAAATTAATAGAGTATAGAAACTTTCTTCTTATACCCATCTGTCCCTCACATTTTCTTGTTCTTATCGCATATTACATCTCTAAATATTGCACTTACAAAATCATAAGTTTATCAATACTTTTTATATATTTGTATTTTAGAATGTATAAGTGAAAAATGGAATTATATTTGCAAAAATGCAAAAAAATTGTACTGGCATTTATATTCATTCATATGATCACCTTCAGCAGAGGACTTTATTTCTTATGCTGCTTCAATCCACAGTCTAATGATAAAACATTAATGTCATATGAGCTTTCATAGGAAATTGTGTCTAAAGCATTTTCCTCTTTGAAATTCTGATGATTTGAAGACAATATTTTGTTTCAGAGAGTATGACTTAGGTTTCTGGTACTTGCATTCTAACAAATCTAGACTAATACATGTATAAACTCCAAAACAACAACAACAACCTTAAAAACACACACACACAGAAAATTTGCTGCAGGTACTTTATTTGGGATAGGAAAAGGAAACAGGACAAGATGCAAATAATAACAATTCCTGTATATCTTGTCAAGGCCAATTGGAACACTTATCTCTCAAATTCAGCAAAGTTTGTAGCTAAATAGAAGACCTTTGCAGAACCCAGAGATATGTTCTCCCAAGCCATAGGATAAAATTCTGCACCTGCAGATGGGGACCTTCTTAAGACCTGAAGAAACAGAAGGAACATCAGGCATAGGGACCTGGGCCAAGGTGGGGTAAAGAGAAACCCTGGAGAAGTCACAGGCCAGCTTGAACACTGTGCCACATGAGTAAATTAGAGCCTGTGGCAATGGCTGTTCCCAAGAACAGGAATGACTATAAAGAGCAAGTGGTGCTCTTCTAGGATTAGACACCCATTCTGGACTTTCTGTTTTTTATGTGCTCCTGCCCCCATCCCACACATACCTTAACATGCCCTTCAGGTCTGTCTCCAGGTTCTAAATGACCCTCTGATGAACAGAGCAAAGCTGTCTTCCTAGAACTCAGTCTATCTACTTTGATCCAGAAGGACTTCTCAATATGCTTCACCATGTCTTAAACACAGTGATTTTCAGAGACTTGTCTTGAAAACCAGAGCCTTTGGAGAAAGAAGATTCCTTAGCTATTATCTGACTCTCCCTGCTCAGTGTGTAGATGAGAACATCAAGGCACAGTGAGGCTAAGTCAAGTCACCTAAAGTGGATTATTGGGAAGCACAGGTAGGTTTCTCTTAATGTAAACCATTCAGAACAGAAGTCACAATAAAGTTGGACAGCACAAATAAGCCATATGCCAACTCAAACAAACAAATAAGCAAAGGACAAACACACTGCTGCTAGTGCTTTAAATTCATTTTGGATAGAGAAGTAAGAGAAAGCACAAATTATACAGATTAAAAGTGCTTTTTTCAAGATCCTCAGATTGGACCTTGCACTGTTTTGCATCTCAGTTGACACAATCAACAGCAGCAAAAATTGTGGGACATAGTTGTGAATACAGGTCCCCACTAGACACTCCCTGAACCTGCAGGACCCAGTTCTGCAATGGCAGATGGCTCTCTGCTGAAGGCCGGGGAAGAGAAGGGACGGTTCAGACACAGCAGGAAAGGGGGGAGGGGGAGAGGCAGAGCAGACCAGGGGAGATGCTCTAAGAAGTGACGTGTCTGCCACTAATCAACCAATATACACCAATCATAAAAGGATGGAGAAAATTCACATTTGTCATAAAGCAAAAGAAATCTTACTCTGAGTTTCTCATGAAGGATTATCAGTCATTTACAGGTTTATCACATCTCCTGTGATACAGCTCCCATATTCAGAATTACTCACCTCTCATTCTAACCCATACACACATACCAGCTTTTGAGCCCCACCTGCAGGTGCTAAGGAGCAACTCAAAGAGGCTGGTCTAGCCTCTAACCCTAAAGTTGCTGAGTCTCCCACTCACACCTCCCAGATCCCAATCCTCTGGTGTTCCAAGAACCCTAGAAGAGTCTCTAGCTTGAAGGCCCTCACTTGCTAATGCTATCATGGCTTCTTCTGGCACTGCTGGGCTCTCACCTGAAGCCTCTCGAGTGGCCCTTCCATCCCCTGTAAAGAAGATGGCCGTATCATGTCCAGGGCTTCAGGCTGCTCCTCAGTGCTTTCTCTGAGGGGCTCAATATGGATCAGAAAGGTCAACAGGAGAACAGCAGAGAGGACAGTGAAGGTCCTCATAGCTGAGAGTCACCTCGGGGTCAGCCCTGGACAGGAGAGCAGGAGGCTGAGTGTGATGGAGAGGGAAGAGGTTCACTCCTGCATTTATAGGTGTGTCAGTACCTAAATGTGTCAATACCTGAGGGAAGGATGGCTGCCCAATGTCCTCCTGTCACCCTAGAGTTGCTTTGATTTTCCTCTGATCTGACTTCTCCTTCTACTTCCAATATGCGTCTATTTGTTTGGTGTCCATGTTTGCTTTTCACAGGTGATGATGCTTTTTTGGAACTTGATAAGCTTCCCTGCTACTCACCTGTTCAAATATTTATGAATAAAAATATTGGCGTGTATGCTGTAAAATGGTCTAGAAGCAGAAAATGGCTACAAAGGGGCAATGATCAAACTGGCATTGGATTTTTCCCTTGTAACATTGGTTACTAGATGGCATTTTTTACATTTCTGAGGAAAAATAACAAATGGTGAATTCTATGCTGAGAAAATATCATTCATATTTATGGGAGCAAATGTTTTTTTTTTATAATGTTCACAACTTGGGAAATGTACAGTATGTGAATGTTTTTGAAAAGGAAATTGCTAAGGAAATACTCCAATAAATAATGAAGAATCTAAGTAAGAAGAAGACATAGGAATAGAAACAGAGTTGAAAAAAGACTCATTAAAACTGTTTATATTTTGCTTAGATTATTTTTCCATTAATGGTTGATAATAAGGTTGGGCATTTTAATATGTTTTTAAAATCATTAAACAGAGTGAAATAAATCAAAATATGAATTGACATTTGGAATTAGAAATCCCAAAAAATTTCAAAAAAAAAAATGAGAATTTATTAATAAAGAAGAGAAAGTGGGGATTATAGATAATGATGAACTCAAAATGAAGATACTCAATTAAATATATGTTAAAAGGTGTCATGTGGACCAGTGGAAGTCTGTTAAACAAGAATAGAAAATAAATAAACAGGTGCAGTGGAAGAAAAAAAAGATAAGAAGGAAAAAGGAAATCAATTCATTCCTCTTAACAAAGAAAGAAAATCAGAACTTATAATAGAATATGCAAAAAAATGCCAGCAAGGTCATTCACCCAACCACCTGCATGTGCGATTCCCTTTCTCCTCATTCATTGAAAGTTCCATGAGGGCAGGGACCTTGCCTTTTGAAGTCTTTTTGCCTTGTCTATGTGAGTTGGGGAAGGTACTGCTCTACCCCTTAGTTTCTTTTTATTCTTATCTTCATCTTCATTTTGTTATGCAAGCATTTGCTGAGATGAGCTTAGCCATAGGTTGGCTGAAAGGGAAGGCAACACAGAACTTTATGAAATAAAGGACAGAGAGAAAGACACAAAAGAGGGGATAAAGATGGGACCAGGGGGCTCACAGCTTCTGAAACTGAGAGCCTCAACCTAGTTTCCACATGGTATTTATTGGAAACTGCCGAGCAGCTGTTTGCTATCAGAACTGCAACATCATCTACAATATTAGGGAACAACTGCAACATCTACAATAAGGAACAGGTCCTACAAAGTTCAAATACAATTTAAACTCTTTTTCCCCACAAGCATTAAAAAACAAAAACAGTGTAAAATGTTTAGAGAAGTACCTGATAATTCAAAATATATTCCTGTCATTGTTATTGTTTTTGTCCTCATCAGCATCACCTGCTGAAATGTAAACACTAAGGTAGTGGTCGGCACCGAAGAAGAGGTACAGCCATGCCTGGAATAGGCATTTGAACTGATGAATGAACAGCAATGACTGCGGTCCAATGCCTGTAATCTCAACTTTTGCTGACCAGTTGTGTGGTCCTCACCCTATCCTGTTGTCTGTGGACACCGAGTTGGTGCTGTCTCAATCCACTATGCCTTCCTCTTCCTCTTACACCATTCCTGAGCTCTGTGTACACAGCTACTATTTCTTCCCAACGTGCATCTCTTTGTCTTTTTTGGAGTATTCACAAGTAGAGCTGAGGCAGGGTGGGAGAAAGACTTGCATTAAGGGAGTTTATTCCAGTTATAATGGTACCCCATGCTTTCTGCCATGTTGTCTTCATCACCCAGATTCCTCTTTTATAGGTGAAATTATACCTGTCTTTCTTCATCCTTCCCTGGTCCCCAGTTTATTGGTGTGAGTCTAAAATCTCAATCAAAAAAATGGATGGCTTAAAGTTTTTAACTCCAGGTTTTTAACAGGTAGAATCTACAATTCACACAAACCAGAAGGTGCCTGTGAAGCCATGTGTTTGGGATCAGGTTGCTCTCAACTCACCTTTCAGCTTTAAACTCAGCCCTGCCTCAGAACCTCCCTCTCCTCTGCTTCTTTCTGGGATAAGTATTCTAGGACTCTCTAGAGGCATTTTGGAAAAGTTTTTAGTTTCAATGTGCTTATGATTAATAATTAAGAATAAAATACCTTTCTTATTCAGCAGGCCATCCATGGCCTACCGTCCTAGATGTCAAACCTGTGGTCATTGAAAAGAAAGCCTGAGGTGCACACTTCTCTCCTCCACTTTGACCTACTCTTTCCTCTCCTAGTCCAGGGCCAGAACAGAAGCAGCACCGTCACCCCATCTGGAAACCTACTTACAAATGGCATGAATTCCCATGACCTATGACTTAGGAATTCGAGAAGAAAATGAATGTAACTGTGCTGAGAAGGACAGCGAAAGGGACATGGTATGAAGGAGAGATTAGACAGCTACAGAAGGTGTTTTTGGAGAAGTTTGTCCTCCAGGCTAGTCCAGACAACAAAAGGTGCTCAGCTGTACCCCTTGAGATGCTAATGGTCAAGCTCAAGCGGAAGGAGAGTTTATGGGCCTTTAGCAAACAGGAGCAGCAGGTGTGTACATGGAGCTGCTATTCCTAGACCAGAGGAGCACTGGAGGTTTGAGCCATCCAACCCCACAGGCTCCTTCACCCTTAGCAATGCCCACATCAAGCGTCCTTAGAGCAGACCCTTCTCAGGAGTTTATTCCTCTCTGATCCTGCTCTGCTCTTACCTGTATAAAGTCGGAGCTGGTACCTGCTCAGCTCCTGTCCCCCATTGAGGACACTGATGTCCAGGTGGCCCACAGTCATGAGGACCCTCACTCTCTCCCCCTTTCTCCTGTGGCCCTGAGGCCAGCTGAGCCACCAGGAAGAAAGCTGAGGTTCCCACCTGGAGGGGCCCGGGACAGGGGACAGAGTGTGGCAGCTCCTCAGCTCCAGAGGCTTCTGGGGAGGGACCAGACCACACATGGGGGGTTCCAGGCCCAGTTGTGCCCTTATCAAGCCATGGTGTCATGAGCAAGTGACCAGCCCTTCCAGCCTCTGCTCTTTCCTATAAGGTGAGACACTTGTAACAGAGGCTCCAGGAGCCCTTGGGGGGCTAAAGGTGCTGGCTCTGGGGTGTGCACATGAGGCTCAGCAGCTGCAGTGCAGAGACTGAGGCAGGTCTAGGAGAGGAGCTCATGGGTTCTGGGGTTGGCATTTCAGGGTGTCCATGTCTGAGTGTGTTCTGGGTGGCATTTACACACTCATCTGTGTGTGTTTATAAGTGTTATGGAGGGGTGGGTGTTGGTAAGGTAGAAACCTTGGGCTCTCATGTATGCAAGTACATGTGTCTCTGAGTGAGTGTGCATGGGTGTTGTAAGAAACCAATGACAGTCCAAATGAGAGAGAGACCCACATCCTGAGTGACCAGCCTGTGGCCAGTTAAGTGTCCTCTTCCTGCTCAAATAGGACCCATGACTCAGGTGTCCTGGAGGCAGTGATTCCTTCCTGGGCTACTCCATGCCAATGATTCACTTGACCATGTTCCCAGGCCCCACAGTGGGCCTGACATGCCCCTTCTTTCCCAGGCCTTTGGGAGAGAACCTCCTGCCACTGCAGACCCTGAAGGTGCAATGGCCTGAGCCCCTGACTCAGGGAGCAGCCCCTACAGGCTCTGCTGCTCTGAGCTCTGCCAGCTGAGAACCAGAGCAGCACAAGTTTCTTCCTGAAGGTGTGGAAATAACAGTTGTACTTTGTGTCTTTCTCTCTCCAAATCAAGGTTTAGTCATGAGCTCAGTGTGTGTGGATCTTTTTAAAATTAATTTTTACATGAGGTCAATGCAGGAGCATCCATGCTATTGCTTGACCCCTGATGATGCTCACCTACAGCCCAGTGTTGTTCCAGGGTGCAGTGTGCTCACTTATTCTGGGTGCAGCTACAAGAGAGAGGGAGTAGGGTGAAGACCCCATGTGGGAGCTTGAGGTCATATCTGAGCAAAAGCTAGTAGGAAATACCCTGTGATGTGCCTCTGTGATGCTAGGAGTTGTCACCCTGAATTGAGGAACATCAGTGGTGGTGACACTGGGGACATCTGAACACAATGATGGGTAAGAGTTTTCCACTGCCCAGCCTCCTTCCCACACACTTATATCACCAGAGCTGGTCTCCCTCACCATTACCATAACCACCATAATATGACAAATGCTTTTTAAGCACCTCCTCTTTCCAGCACCTGTTCCTAAGCATCATTCAGTTAATCTCATAACCACCTGTTGAAGTAGGTTCTATTACCTATCTTACAAATGAAGGAAATGGAGCACAGGATGGTCAAGTATTTTGCTTACAGTCTGCTTCCTTACAGGTAGTCTTGGGTTTTCCTTTGTGACCCTGTGATTCCAAAACCTGTGCAGCAGAGCCTTTGTGAGAGTGCCTCTGCCCCCTGGTGGAGCTGCAAGAAACAGACTTGCACGTGTCTTTCTGTGGATATATATTGTCATTATTGTGGAGAAATACCCAGGGTTGGAATTACTCAATGTAAGGTAGGTATCCATTTTAATTTAGTCAAATTCATTCATCCAAGGGCTTTGATATATCTGAATTTGTAGGACATGCTGCAAATTGGAAACTTGTTGAAGATGATGTTGATTCCCCAGGAGAAATTGTCTATCTGAAGTAGAGATACAATCTGTTTTCTGACTGCTGTAATCCTTTAAGGTCACTAACTCCTTTGTCAAAGGTACATGTAATCAGCCACAGATGCAATCAACTGAGGGATGTTTGAAGTCCATCTGTTAAATACTCACAATAACTACCAAGTAAAGGTTTGGTTGACCAAACAACTGGCCACCATAGCCCAGCCAAGTTGACTCATGAAATTAACCCCCTGCTGTCCAGTTCTGATGCAGTAGTTGGGCCACTCCACCAGCAGAGCAAGAGCTCCAGTTCTCTGCATCTCTCCTCCCCTGTACTTGATATTGTTAGTCTTTTAAGTTTAGCTGTTGTAGTGGCATCTCACTTTGGTTTTAACATTTGATGTTCCCTAATAACAGAGGGAAGCATCTTATTTATCATTATATCATAATATATCAGGATATATTTTATATTAATATATATTTATATTAATATATCCTCTTTTGTGAATGTCCAAATGATTTGCCTTTTTTCTAAATTAAAACTCTAAGTCTATTTTGTTTGATTATTTCATTATATAATATATATTCTAGGTACAAATCCTTTGTCTGATAACTGTACTAAGAATATTTTCTCACATTCCATGGCTTTCCTTTTATTTTCAGGAGCCTAGATTTTAAATTTTGGTAAAGTTCATAAATGTTTTTTCTTTTAATATTTTTTTGTGTATTCCTCCTAAGAAATATTTGCCTTTCTGAGGTTGTGAAGATTTTCTCCTGTGTATTTGAAACCATCTCAGTACCTTGAATAAAAACCATGACTATTTTGCTGGTTAAAAGCTTTTACACTTAGGACTATACTCCACCTCTGGTATATGTATGGTGTGTGGTGGAGTAGAGGTTCATTATCTGTATATATCATTTTTAGGTAGATATCCTGTTGACCCAGCAGTGTTTGATGCAAAGGTTTTCTCATCCTCACTGGGGAAGGGTGGGTAGGGAAGAATTGTTACACTAAATAAATTATTTCACCTGTGGATTCCCTAGTCTCCAGTCAATCCCATATGACAGCACCCTAAGGACAGCCTTGCTGGCTTCCCTTGACCAGGTCAAGTTTCTCACATTTCAGCCACCTCCTCTTCTGTCCATCTGCACTCAGTGGCCCTTGGAATTCACCGTAACTTGCTGCTGCCTGGGATGGGCACTGTTCTCAGGAAACCACTTCACCAAGGCCCTGTAGAGTCCACTACTGTTCACTAATTCCAGAGATATGTGTGATTTTACTTATCTGAATTTTCTTGGTGCTACCTGAGAAAAAGTTCTTCCTTTTCCTCACATCCTAAATTAGAACTGGAATGATCTCATATATATTATGAATGAAAACCAGGGCAATTTTGCTAGTTCAGAGGCCCGTCTTTAACTAAGAGAAGTACCATCCCAAACAATCTTAGGACTGAGTCATAATTTCCCCTGAAGAAGAACTGAGGAAGAATTTGAGGGTAGTGAAATGACCACTGGAGAAGAGGGAATGGTTGTAATTTTGTGCCTAGACTGGTCATGAGCAGAGAGCAAAATCCCAGGCTGGAAATGCTGATGGAGATTTATCAGACGATAGGATCAATCAGACTTGTATTTTGTTGTCTATTTTGTGGTGTTCCATAATTCCCACCTATTATATAAAAGCTTCAATTTTTAAAATCTATTACACATAACTGCTCTGAGTTACTTGTTTTATTTGGAAGGGGGAAGAGAGAATATAAGAGCAATGTGCTGAGTGAGTCAAAGAACATTGGAAAAGAGCTGCTGTGGTGGAAGGCAAGTTGAAGAGAGACTCGGTAAAGCAGAAACTTACAGAAAGACTAAAATAGGAGAAATGTGCTCTGCAGAGGACTCCTTGGAGGTACCCAGGCAACTAGTGCTTCTCCTGTGTGATGTAGAGTAGGGAGCAGTTCAATTTTGATTATTAAAAAAAGATTGATCCTTGTAATAGATATCCACAATTTTACCTGATCCTATATCTCATTCTTTTGGAAAATATCTATTTTACTCAGTGTGGGAGGGAGGAGATGGGCATATGGGAAGTCCTTACATTTTTTGGTTAACATTCAATTAATCTAAGTCTTTTTCAGAAAATAAAATAAAAAATTACATTTTAAAAAAAGAATCAACATTGCCTATGAGTGAACTTGAGCTATTTCAAACACCTAATGTCCCTGGGCCTCCATTTCCAATTTCACAAAATAAGGATCATGCTAATAGTTTTTAAATACTAATAGTATGTACCTCGCAGGATTTGTTTGAGGATTAAGAGATAATTACAGTGAAATTCTTAGCATAGCTCCTGCCACAGGGTGGAAGTCATGGAGGGCTAGTTACCATTTTAAAGCAGGTTTCCAAAGCCTTCTGTGGCACTGCTGTGTTAGCACCCTGCTCACTGTCCCCTGGGCAGAAGGGCTGAGCTAGTTCCAAATACCTAAAAGCAGAACTCTCTGGAGGTGTGCAGTGCAATGTCCTGTCTATAGGCCATGCCACTGGCTGGGCTGAGGCTGCTATTCCATGTTAGGTCAATGTCCCGTTACTTCTAGACTTCACTTTCCTCAGGTAGAAAGGCTTAAAATCTGATGGGAGATTAAAGTGCAACTTGGAAAAATTATAAAGGCCCTTTATCAGTCCTGGGCAGACCAAATGAGCCCTAAAGAATTCCCAGGATCTTCTCAGCTCCACGCTCATGCAGTTGTGCCACTCCAAGACATCTGCACCAAATTCCTTTTACAATACCCAGAGTTTCTGCAAAGCATGGTCACAATTCTTAATTCACTTTATCTTTCAGAATACTGAGGCAGAGGTCACCCCATTTTGCAGAGGTGGAGGCTAAAGTCGAGAGCTGATGGGACTGGCTTGAGGTCTCACAGCAACTAGGAGGCTGGAGGCTGGATGCTGGGCTGTGGCCATTCACAGGAGATGCCTTTCCAAGGAGGCTTTCAAAGTATACTTCATGAGCAACATCTGAACTGAGAAAAAGTCCCAAAATAACTGATGGATTTACACAAGGTACAGCCATAGTTTTGTCCCATCATAGCTGTTTTTTTTTTTTTTTTTTTTTCCTGGAACTGTCTGAATTGTCTTCTTCAATGGGGTTAGAGAACAAAGGGAAGGAGATCAGGCTGAAGCCTATAATTTTCACAACAGTCTCTTGTGCATTACCTAATCCTATCTTTGTCCATTTTGGGGATCTCTACCTTCTTCTTTCTTTGCTTTTTTTTAAGATTTATTGATTTTTAAATTTTTCACCCTTCCCCTCCTCCTGCCCTGCAGTTTTTACTATCTGTATTATCCTCTCCTCTCATTTTCTCTCCTCTAGGATTCATCAGGATTTGATCCTGGAGACCTCTGATGGGGAGAGAGGTTCTCTGTCTATTGCACCACCTCAGTTCCTGGTTTCTGCTGTGTGTCACCTTGACTCTCCTCTTGTCTCTCTCTCGATGTGTCATCATATTGCTGTGTGAACCACTTGTGTGGGCATTGGCTCACCATGCAGGCATGCTTTCTCTTCTTCTTTTTTTACCAGGAGGCCCCAGGGATTGAACCTAAGTCCTCCACATGGTAGGCAAAAGCTCCATTGCTTGAGCCACATCTGCTTCCCTCTGCCTTTTTCTCAATATGCTGTTTCTAACTTTTATGAAGACAGTTGGTATTGACCACTTTCTGATATATACAGAGAAAATTTCCTTTCCTCTGTTTCATTTTCAATCCTAGTTTGTGTGTTTATACATATGGGTGTTATTTTAAAGTTATGTTATCCAAGTTGACTACAGAGAGAGGGGGCTCCAGGAATCTACCACCCCAGGTAAGAGGAGAGAGAGGGACACAGCCTAGGACTGACTCACATCTGACCCACAAATTTGGTCTGCTGTGTCCCAGGGGCCATTCAAGGCCAGGTGGAGTTCCACCATTTTCTGCATTAGAGCTGGCAAGGGGCTAAAGATATACCACCCTCCCAATCTCCTCCTCCACTAACAGAGATTGAGTGTTGAGGACTCAGAAGGGAGTGGAAATATTTTCAACCCCTGATAATGGAGGGGGCTGCCAGAGAAGACTGGAGAACTGTCACTGAGAAAGTTTGAATCACAAAGCTCTAAGCCTCCAGGCAGGAAGCTCTACCACATTGATCTTGTCTGTGTTGCAACAAATACACTCAGACCAGGCAAATAGTACCACTTGATAGTAGACAAAGAAGCACATGTGAGACAAAGAAGCACATGTGAGAAAACTAAAAATAAGTCACAGATCTTTTCCAGCATCTAGAGCTTCCCTCCCCAAGGCCCATTTGCAAACAATAACTTGGTCATGAGCATAATTTTGAGCAATTAGCAGGGACAATTATGACAACCCAGGTCAAGTCAAGAATCAAAGAGTAGTGGTAACACACAGCCTCGCACCACTATATCCCTACAAAGTGAAAGCAATTGAGCATCTGAGTAAACTAGTAATACATCCTAATCAGATGTCTATACATCAACAAACAACTAAGTCATGTTAAGAAAATAGAGGACATAGCCCAAGAAAAGTAATATATCAAAGCCCCAGAAGAGACACAGGATTTGAGAGAACTAAATGGCAAGCTGAACACAAATGTCCAAAATCAAATTAGTGAGTTGAAAGGCAATGTGACTAAAGAAATAAATGGCAGAGTAAGACACTGAATGACAAAAGAATTTGAAATCATGAACAGAAAAGTAAGAGAGCTCATGGGAATGAAAGATACTATAGGTGAGAATAAAAACCACATTTGAAGCATACAACAGCAGACTCAAAATGACAGAGGAAGGAATAAATAATACCAAATACAGAACAGCTAAAATTTAAGAAAGAAAAGAAGAGAGAAAAGAATGGAAAAAAATTAAGCCAGGGCTCTGAGAGTTGAATGACAACATGAAACTCAAAAACATACATGTCATGGGATTTCCATTATTAGAAGAGAAGGGAAAGGGGGCAGAAAGAGAATTTGAGGAAATAATAGCTGAAAATTTCCCAACTCTCCTGAAAGAAATGAACTTACATGTCCAAGAAATACACCATACCCCAATCAGAATAAATCCAAATAGACCTACTCCAAGACACATACTACTCAGAATGTGAACTTCTAAAGAAAATTCTCACAACAGCAAGGGAGAAGCAAACCATCATGTACAATGGATATCCAGTGAGATTTAGTACAGATTTCTCTTCACAAACTATGGAGATGAGAAGACAGTGATCTAATGCTAATATACTGAAAGAGAAAAACTGCCAGCAGAGAATTCTTTATTCAACAAAATTTTCCTTCATGTATGAATGTGAACATAAAATATTTACAAACAAACAGAAACTCAGAGAGTTTGCAAAAATGAATCAAACTTTGCAGGAAGTATTACAGGAAGCCTTAGAACTGGAAATAAAAAGGCAGGCAAGTGAGACCTGGAGGAGAGTATAGAAGAAACAATAGAGAAAGAATAACCAAAAGAGGAAAAGACAGACAGAAATATGATACAACCAAAGAAAACAAAAGAATAAAATGGTGGAAGTAAATAATGCATTTACAGTTATTTCATTGAATGTGAATGGATTAAAATCGCCAGTCAAAAGATACAGGCTGAGAGAAAGGATAAAACCAAATGAGCCATCCATATGCTGCTTACAAAAACTCACCTTAGACCCAGGGAAACAAACTGGCTTGAAGTGAAAGTTTAGAAGAAGATACTCCATGCAAATAGTAACCATAAAAGAGTAGGGGTAGAAATACTAATATCAGACAAAACAGACTTTAAATGTAAAAAATGTTATAAGATATACAGAAGGACATTAATAATAAAAGACACAACACACAAGGAAGATATAGCAGTCATAAATATCTATGCACCTAACAAGGGTGCCCCAAACTACATGAGACAAACTCTGGCAAAACTGAAAGGAGAAGTAGACATCTCTACAATAATCGTTGGAGAAGTAAACACCCCACTCACATCATTAGACAGAACAACTAGACAGAAGATCAACAAGGAAACAGAGAACTGGAACAATATGATAAATGACTTAGACCTAACAGAAATTACAGAACATTGCATACAAACTCAACAGTTTATAAATTTTTCTCAAGGGCCCATGGATCTTTCTCCAGGGTAAACCACGTGTTAGAGCCAATGCAGCTCTCAATGAATATAAAAAGATTGAAAGCATACAAAGTACCTTCTCAGATCATAATGGAATAAAGCTAGAAATCAATAATAGACTGGAAAAAATAAATTGACAAATGTGTCGAGGCTGAATAACACACTCTTGATTTTTTTGCTTCATTACATTGTGGTCAGAGAAGATCTATGGTATATGGTATGATTCTGTATATTTAATTTTATTGGGACTGGTTTTGTGACCAAACATATGTTGTAATCTGGAGAAAGACTTTCTATGGAAGAGGGTATATTCTGCTGCTTTGGGTGAAGTGTTCTATATATGTCTTTTAGTTCTAGTTGATTTAACATATCATTGAACTCTTCTATTTCCTTATTGATCTTCTGTCTAAATGTTCTTTTAATTACCGAAAGTGGTATATTGAAGTCTACTCCTTTTAGTGTAGAACAATCTATTTCTCCCTTCAAATCTTTCAAATTTGCTTCATATGTTTTTGAGTACTGCTGTTAGGTGCATATATATTTGTAATTATGGTGTCATGTCACTGCCATCAGTATGTACTGATCTTTATCTTGCATAATAACTTTTTTAAAACTTTAAGTCTATTTGATTTGATTTTAGTATAACTATACAGCACTCTATTAGTTACTATTTGCAGGGGTTTTGTTTCTGTTTTTGTTTTTTTGCATCCATTCTCTTTTAACCTACTTGTGTCTTTCATTATGTGATTACTCTCTTATAAACTGTATAAAGTTGGGTCACATTTCTTTATCCATTCTGGTAATCTCTGCATTTTAACTGGGAAGTTTAATCCATTTACATTGAGGATGAAGAGAATCTGTATGTCTGTGAGGCCTCTGGAGATGAGGGTCCCTGGAGGGGCCATACTAACCAATGTATCTCTTAGGAGAAAAGGGATCCCTAAGAGAGAAGTTTGGTGAACGCAGTATTGAAGGCCAGGACATGAGTATTCTGAAAGGGAAAATTTATTTTGACTGGCCACACCCAGGGGACACTTGTGCTGATAAAAACCAACCCCAATAGAATTTTTGGGTCCCTTTTACACAGAGGATGTAGCAGTGGGTAGTCAAATGGTGCTTATATGCAAAAGGACTTTTTGTTAATTTCCTCAAGTGTTTTATCTGAGTATTAGATTATTTCCTCCAGCTAAGCTTGAATTAACACATATCCCCCACATTCCAGGTAAGCTTTTAACATGAACCCCCCACACTTCAGGTAAGTTTAACACATTTGGTTTGCATCCTCCCTGAGTATCCAAATCCTATAGAGTATATAATTCTCAATTAGTTTTCTAGGCATAATTGGATATAAGAATAAGTTTGAATTTATGCACAGGCTATATTACTTTCCCCCTTTGATGCATGCTTAAGGTTATTAAGCATTGGCATCACTATTGTCAGAGTCTCTCTGGTGTGATCTGGTGTGATTATATATAGATATTATATATATAATGTAATATATAATATCTATATATAATATAGAGCCATGAGATTGACTGTCTGCATTTTTACTATATGATTTATTAGGGCACGTGTTCTGTTTATGATGAAGGGGTGGAGGCAAGGAAGTATGGTGCATCCTCCTAGGGGAAAGGCAATTATTTAAAGCAGAAGTTTGAAATTGCTTATATTGTCTGCCAGCTTCCAAAGGGATTACCTAAATTCCAACCACTCCAGGTCTGCACTGGAACATGAGCAATTTTTACCATTTTGCTTGTAATTTCATCAATAACCTTTCCAGTGTTGTTTAGTTCAAGGCAGCAGTAATAGAGATTGAATTTTCCTTATGGAAAATTCTGCCAGGAGATAGTCTAGAGTGAGTCAGTTTTGACAGATAGCATTTCTGAATTTAGTTTGCTATTCAGCTAGTAAGTTTAGAGCATGGGCTGTTTCATTAGGTATTATTTCTACCATGGCTTGTAAGTGGATGATTCACGTTAGCATACAGATAGGGGTTCAATAACACCATAAGACATTCTCTGCCCAAGTTGCTGGCTCATAGTATTAGATTATACACTCAGGGGGCCATTCTTCACCTCCCCAGTTAATGACAGCCCTTTTTTCCTTTATGTTTTGATATACCGGCTGGCTTAGCTCTTTCCCTTCTGCTAAGGGAATGAGGAAGAAGGAGGGTTTTATTGTACTTAGCATACAAGTACCACACCAGTTTGGGGGAAGTTCTAAGAATGCAACCTTTCCACAAATCCAGTATGGACAATTTGGGGCTGTAAAGGGACCCTTCACAGTGGAGTTCAACACTGATTAATTTGGGGAAAGTACAATTTATGAAATGATGTCAGATTCATTCCATGTTCCCCAAGGCTCTGTTTTATTAGTGGTATAATTTTGGAATTTTCCCTCTGTACATGTTAGGTTTCCAACAGATATAGAGGAGTGTAGACAGGCTCTTGAAGCACAATATTTTCCAATGACAGAAGTTTGTAAGGGCCACATACTATCTTGGGGGATAACCAGGAGGCCAGTTTCATTAAATGGTTGGCTGTAATTATATTCTCTAGTTTCCCAGGGCCATTGGTCTCCCATATTCGTATCTCCACATACATAGCACAAGGAGACATTTAAGGCTGCCCCTATTACTTCAGCTAGGTTTATGAAGAGGTTTCTTGCCTCTTGTGGAATGGAAAATGGCTTTTCCATTTCTTCATAGAAGAAGTGGAACACAGAGTGGGCTTTACTTGTGAGTGGGTGTTCCTGATACCCAACCCAGATTTATGCTCCTGGGTTTATTTTTCTACCAACAATGCAGAGGTCCTTTTCAACTCCTTGAATCTGCCAGGATTCAGGATTAAGGATGGTGAAATTTAAGGGGTTATAGGGACCATGTGTACACTTAGCCGGGGCCATACCTTTTATGAAGGTGGCTGTTTGTTTAGTTTTGTCTGTGTCCAGGTGGCCCAGTTCACACAGGACCAGTAGTATGTACCACTGTATTTGCACCAGATGGACCCCCTTGGACTGCACTTTTCATTTCTGGAGTGCACAAATACTTATTGTTATGAGTATATTTCTGCTCCCAGCTCAGCCCTCCACATTTGTTGTTCCATGGTATCCTGGAGTCTATAACTTGGCATGCATCAAACAGGAGGGAAACTCGGTGGTTCCAGCTAGTGACTGGAGTGGAGTTAAGTAGCTCCCCATTTTGATTAAACACTTTTATTTCCCATTTACAGGAGACTGCTAGGGGTTTGGGGTCATAGCAGGTTATTTGGCTGGATACGTGACAGACACTAGAGGAGACTCCCTGAACCTGGCAGGTGGTTATATGGCCCTTGCAGGTGTAATGGCCATGATATATCAATGTGGTATTGACATGGCCCCATTCACACTTCTTGGATACATTGTTTACACACTGTGGTTCTGACCTGGGACCAAGGGAAGGTCAGGGCTGGGAGTAGGGAAAATAACAGAATGAGCATTGTAACTGGGATTAAATCAGGTTCTTATTCTTTGGCTGTGTGTAGACCAATCAGCTTCTGGGGTGTGATTGGAGCAGAACTCAATGTTCTGTCCTCAACCTTCAGCCGTGCATGGCCAAGTCAGCTTCCAGGTGTGACTGGAGCAGGGCTTGGTGTTTTGTACTTTTGCAAGATGAGTTTGGGTATCTGGAATTCAGGTCCAGGATTCTGGAGCAGCCTGCTTGACTCAGCTATACTGTATCCACAGGGTGATTTCAGCTACTTTAACTGCACTGGGGGTGGATAAAATGACAAGACAGAGTCCTTGCCATTGAGGGGTTAGTGGTGCTGATTTCCAATCTTTGACCCAGATTGCATCTCCTGGCTTGTACAAGTTTATGGAGCTGCTTAAACTAATGGGGGCCCTTTCTTGGATCCAGTGATGCAAGTTTTGTAGGTTTTCCTAAGCTGATCATTTGCTCAGCTATTGATAAGTTTCCTCTTTCTCTGAGATCTCCCTCTATATTTCAGACTAAGGGGTGGGGGGGGCCTCCCAAAGAGGATTATATAAGGAGTTAGGTTTAGCTATCAGCTTGGGCTGGCCCAAACTTGGAGGAGAGCCCTCAGGAGTACTTGCACCCATGTTAGCCCAGTTTCTTGGCAAATCTTGGCAAGATAAGTTTTTATTGGATGGTTCATTTGCTGCACTTTCCCTGAGCTTTGAGGGCAGTCAGCAGTGTGCAGGTTCCTCAGATGCGCTGTGCAATCTTTTGAGTGATTTAGGAGACAGAGGCGGTGCCATTGTCAGAGCCTTTGAGAAGGGTAGCCCATACCAAGGAATGATTTCCCTGAGGAGAACTTTGGCTACTTCTTCAGCTTTTTCTGTTCGAGTGGGGAAGGTTTTCCCCCAGCCAGAAAAGGTGCAAATGAGGACTAGGAGATATTTATAGCTTCTGGATCGTGGCATTTCTGTAAAATCAACTACTAGATATTTGAGGGGCATACTGCTGATTCCTTGGACTCCTGGAGCTCCCATGGGTCCCTGGCAAGGGTTATTTTTTGCACACGTCATGCACCACTGGCATGTGGCATGGGTGATAGCAGCTAGACTTGGGATGTAGAAGAATCTTTCTAACACTACTTTAAGATGGGTTTTCCCCAAGTGTGTGTTCCCACGGTAGTTTTGAACTACAGTTGCAGCTAATATTTGTAGCACAAGTATTCTGTGATTGAGCAATGCTCACTGCCTGTTTGCTCCTTGTCTCCCACTCTGAGAGCAGCTGGATTCTGCCAAAATTGGAACCCCAATTTTATGGTCCTCATTCACCCTTTATATGAGCTGCAAAGTGGGGAGATCATGAATCCCTGCTCAGGGAAAGCCCATAGAAAAATGTTTCCACTGCTCTCAAACAAGCTGTAATGGAAGCACTGAACCTCATGCTTCCAGAACTCAGTAGACCATTCTACTTTATGTTCATAACTACCAAAGCATCACAGTAGGAGTACTCACCAAATACCTCGGTTCCTGGCAAAGACCTCTAGCTTCGCTCTCCAAACAACTGGACACTGTAGCACAGGGATGGCCCTCATGCCTGCAAGCAGTAGCAGCTGCAACAATGCTAATGCAAGAAGCCATAAAATTAACTCTTGCGCAGCCTATATTAGGCAAATTGTGGCTTCTTTAGTTGTACACTTCCCTAACCAGGGTGGATTTTGACTCATGACATCTTGCCAGGCATCAATGTATGAGAACTGGTCTGGGTGCCCTGGTTTTCCTGTTACTATGTTGTGGAATTTATGGATGATCTGGGGGTCTAAAATGTCCTTCTGGGTCCAGCCCATGCTGAAAGTTGGCCATTCTAATTCAGAAAGCATTCTAAGCTTTCCTGACTGGAACTTTATGTCATATATGTCTCCATGGAATGCATGGGGGAAGTTTTTCAGCATAAAACCTAATGGGGTCCTACTTTGTGTGTTTCCATGTTTCCATCCCATGCTGATGCTGCACAACATTCAATCTTACACATCATCCATTTCTGGTCACATCCTTCCCAGGAACTTAAGGAGCCTCTTAGCCATAGTGGGTCTGCACAAATACCCAACTTGGAAGAGTGTCCCTTTGCAGAGAGGCCCCCAGGGTCACCCTTGACCAGATGAGGTTGCCACAGAACCATAGATCGGGACTCCGCACTCAACCCACAGAAATATATTTCTGTGTCTCACTCATTCTCTATAATCACATGCACACAACCACCCCCTTTTCCTTTCTAGGACCTAGAGAAGTTACCTTCCTCCCTTTTTCTCAGAAGTAATGGGGCCTTGCTCCTTTTGAGAGCTGATCAAGCCCCCTCTAAATTTTTTCAGGGTTAGGCTTTTCCTGCACTATGCCCCCAAGGAGTCTTATCCATCTGGTGTGCAGAACTCTTTGCTTCATTCTCAGAGTGTCTTGAATGCTCTTGTGCCTCCAATTTCTCTGGGAGTGCTCTGGCAGAGTCCACAACCTCTTTCTTGACTAAAGGGAAGTCTGGCGCACCCAGGGCTGCATTTCACCCAGGCCATTCCAACCTCTTTGGAGACATCTGTGAGGGGCTATCAACCATTGCCACCTCTAACCTTCTCAGCATATCCCGGATGAGCCCCTAGAGATGTTGTAGCAGATAGAAGTTGAGTGTATGCAGTATCAAAGGCCAGGACATGAGAATTCTGAGAAGGAAGATTTATTTTGACTGGCCAACTTGGAGGGCTATTATCCTGATAAAAACCAAACCCTGAATAGAATTTTTGGGTCCCTTTTACATGGAGGGTGTAAGAGTGGGGAGTGAAATGGTGCTTATATGCAAAAGGACTTTTTGTTAGTTTCCTCAAGTGTTTTATCTGAGCATTAGATAGATGATTTCCTCCAGGTAAGCTTGAATTAACACATATCCTCCACATTCCAGGTAAACTTTTAACATGAACCCCCCACATTCCAGGCAAGCTTCACACATTTGTTTTGCATTCTTCCTGAATATCCAAAGCCTATAGATTTTATACTTCTCAATTGATTTTCTAGGCAATCTTAGATATAGAATGAGTTTGAATTTATGCACAGGCTATATTATCACTACAGGGAGAGTAAAAAATACAGAGAAAGAAGTCTTGAGAAGCGTTAGGGTCTCTGGTATCTGAGGTGAGGCAGGCTGAAGTCTGGCTGGCAAGCATAGCTGCGCCCAGTGGGAGATATGCGCAGCCCACCACTCGAGTGTAGGGTGGCTGGAACGGGTGAACTGCCCTCAGCCATGGAACGGGCGCACTGCCCTCAGCCCCACCCAGGCAACCGACACTGGCTTGCTGATAGCCAGCAGAAGCTGCCTACACTCACATCCCCCCTCCCGCACTGTCAAGCTGCAGCACAAGCTGCACCATAAAAGGCAAGGAACTAGTCCCTACCAATCACTCCCAGCCCCGTTCCCCTTTCCCACCGGTGCCGCCCCTTCACCAACCTAGAATCTGCCTCTTCCCCCCACCAACTGCTTGCCACTGCCAATCCAATCCCCCTTTGGCCACAGCCAATCAGTCCCCTGCTCACTCCCCCATAACCCTATATAAACACATGTACTTCCCTTAATAAATTAGACCTGCGTGCTCACCTCATCTTCGTGGTGGTTTCTCCGCCCCATGCGCCCTCCACGCCTGCGAGCCCCTGCAGGAGCCTAGGCCTCTCCTGCCCCGTCATCCACCAGACAGGACGTACTGACTGCAACTGGCGCCCCACATGGGGCACTGCCCGCCGTGAACGGGTAAGGCCCTACTCCGCCTCGCTCCATAACTTGCTGGCCCCTCCCTGCCCATGAACCCTGCTCTTCTTTCCCTTTTCCCCGTCTTTCTCCTTCTCCCGATCATCCTCCTTGCCGTCCTCTCCATATTACACCACTACTGCCCCTCACTTTCGCGCTTGACTGCTCCGACCACCATCTTTCTCTGCCTCCTTACCTCCCTTCTCATTGCCTTTGTCGTCGCCATTTTCCTTTACCGCTGAGTAGGGTGCCTCCTGCTCGCCGCCCTATCAGAGACCCCCGGTAGCCGCCACTACCCGATCGCTGCGCTCGCTAGGTAGGGCCCCAACCCTTCCGGCTCCCTAGGCCTAAAATGGGCGGTAGGCTGTCATCTCGCCAAGCGCCCCAAGTCCGTGCCCTTGCTGGACTCTTAGACACCCACAAGTGCAAAGTTTCAGTTCGCCGACTGCAAGTTTATTGGGACCTTCTCCTTCCTTTTAACCCTTGGCTCACAACTTGCCACCTTTGGGACCCCGGTACTTATGAACGCCTTATCGACCGGGTCACCAATGCCATGGAGCACGAAGGGAAGCATTTCCCACCCCCCCCCGCCTTGTGCCTACGCTGATTACCATCTGCTCCTGCCTCCAGGGCTCTCACTCCCCCACATCCAGGTTCTGTCCTCTCAGTTGCGCCATAAGGAGGGAAAGGCATCTCCCTCTTGCCCCGGGTCTGGCTCCGACTCGGACCAGGACTCTGACACGGAGTCTCTTGTCGAGCAGCTTAACAATGCGCTTGACCTAGGCCCGCCCAAGCAAACCAACCTTAAGCCCCGCCAAGAAGGCGAACTTCCTCCTTCTTCCCCGCCAGAAAGGAGGAAGTTGTTTGAGGAGGAACCAAACCCGCCCCATAGGGCGGTGACCTCCCTCTACCCGCCCCTCCCTGTCGAGGGCGGAAGAGCAGGCTGGCCCTCTGACGCTACCAATGCGCATGGGTCAGGTCGGCCATTTTATGAGCCCAAGCAGCCATTTTGTGATGCCTTCGGTGCGCGCGCACCTGGTCCGCCATCTTGTGAGTCTGAGCGGCCATTTTGTGCCCCGGCTGGCCCTGTGCCCGCATCCGCTTGGGCACCCCCCCCTCAGACCCTTGGGCTGGTCCTCCGCCCAATCCCTGGGTGCCAATGGTGGCCCTCCCTCAGCGCCCCGCTACCATGAGCACCAACCCTTTCACTCCCGCCCCAGCACAGGCGCCCCCGCCGGCCGGTGGCGCTCCCCTGAGCACCCTACCCCCTCCCGTCTCCTGCTTCCCCATGAATGTCACTCCCTCCCTGCAGCGCCCACTCCCCTGGTATCCCCATGACCCAGAGGACATTAGACGCCTTAGAAAGGCAGTCAAGGAAGACGGGTTGGGGAGCCCATATGCTATGCAGATGTTGGAAGAGATTTCCACAAACTTCTGCATCTCTTATGACTGGACCTCCTTGGCTCGGGGTACCCTCACCCCCAGCCAGTTTATAGATTGGAGAGCCCACTTTCATGCTGAGGCAGAAAAACAAATTGCAACCAACGCCGCAACCGACGTACAGATCCCGGCAGACGCCTTCACCGGCTCTGGCCAATTCGGCAACCATGTAGTCTACCAGCGCGCCCCAGCCGGCTTCTGGCTTCAGCTGCACGATATTGCCCTCTGAGCATTTCGCTCATGTTCCGCTATTAAAGCTGACAATTTCACCAAGCTCACACAAGGCAAGGACGAGGACTTCTCCGCCTTCGTCTCCCGTGTCCTCCAAGCCTGTGAGCACAAAGTCGCAGACCCTCAAGCCCAGACAGCCCTTGCCCAAGAGCTCATCTTGCAAGGCGCCAACCCCATCTGTAAGCAGGCCATTGTTCCCATCAGAGAGAAGGCAATTCATGACTGGGTTCTAGCCTGCAGTGGCCTAGATATGCATACTGCTGCGCTCACACAGGCCTTTTCGGCCGCCATGGCGCTGAATGCAGGCTGCTTTAAATGCGGCAATACTGGGCACTTTGCCAGAGAGTGCCCTGAGGCGCCCAGGCTGCCTGCTCCCACGGCCACTCTCCCCCCCCCCCCCCCGCCATTTCCACCTCAGCAGCCACCCCGCCGGTGGCCTCCCACACCCTGCCCCCGTTGTGGCAAGGGTTATCACTGCGCCCGAGACTGCCACTCTAACAGCGCGCCGCAGCCTTTAAACTCCACCAGGGGCAGGCCTCAGCCCCGCGCCCAAGAGGCACGCCCCCAGCTGATGCCCGGCCCCAAACCATAACGTGGACCGTGCCCGTCTCCCTCGAGAAGCCCCTCCGAAGCTTTAAAATTAACAACCGCTGGTACCAAGGCACGCTCGATTCCGGGGCTGAGGTATCCTGTTTCCCTGCCCACTATGCCACCCAATGGGCAGTCCAAGATGGGCCTTCAGTGGTCGGGGCCACTGGCACGTCCCCCTCTCTCCGAGCCTCTCTCCCTATAGAATGGGAAGATTCCGAGGGACGCTGCGGTACCTTTAAACTGCTATTCCTGACCACCATTGACCAAATACTATGGGGCCGAGATGTCCTAGAGGCCTGCGGAGCTGTCATCACCACGCAGCCCTCCCAATAACTTGCGCCACTGCTCGTTTAACACCTCCTGCACCCACTCCTCTGCAATGGGATACTGAGGAGCCTATCTGGGTGGAGCAGTGGCCTTTACCTTCCCATAAACTTGCCGCCCTCAGAGCGCTCGTAAGTGAGCAACTCAAGGCTGGTCACATTGAACCTTCCACAAGTCTGTACAACTCCCCAGTTTTTGTTATTCAGAAAAAATCCACTGGCAAGTACCGGCTCCTCCACGACCTCCGCAAAATTAACAAGCATATCTTGCCTATGGGGTCGCCCCAACCTGGCCTCCCACACCCCGTAGCCGTTCCGTGCCATTTCCATGTGGCCACCATTGACATTAAGGACTGCTTTTTCTCTATCCCACTCCATCCGCAGGACTGCCAGCGCTTCGCCTTCACGGTACCCCTCCCTAACCACTCAGGTGCCTCTGATAGATACCAGTGGAGGATACTCCCTCAAGGCATGCGCAACAGCCCTGCCATTTGTCAGCGCTATGTTGATTGCGCTGTCATGCCACTATGGCCTTGGGCACGCATTATTCACTATATGGATAATAACCTCGTAGCATGCGAGGAGGCAGAGAAGCTCCAAATAGTTCTCGGCATGCTGCGAACTAACCTTGCTGACATAGGTCTTACCATCCAGCCCGAAAAGGTCCGGGTTGAACCGCCATTCACATTTCTGGGCTTCCAAATTGACAGGTATGTCACACCAGCAGTTCCGCAGCTCGCTGTCCCAGAGCGCCTCTCCCTCACTGAACTGCAACAACTCTGTGGTAATATTAATTGGGTTCGCTCCACTCTGCCTATCACCATGGCCCAGCTCCAGCCACTCTTTGCCCTTTTGCAATCAGACTCGGGCCCAGCCTCCGCCCTAACACGGTGTATCAGGCTCACCCCAGAGGCCAGGGCTGCAATTCAGGCCATTAACAAGGCATTAGACAAGTGCTGCCTGCACAGGTTCGACCCCAGCCTGCCTTTGCTGGCTTTGATCCTGCCCACTCGAGATACACCCACTGGAGTCCTCTGGCAGACTGGCCCGCTGCTCTGGCTCCATCCAGCCAGGAGCAGGCTGCGTAAGATCTGCCCTGCTGTCAGGTTATGGATCAGTTTAGCCTCGGACTTAATCACCCTAGCTATCCATACCTTTGAGGTCAAACCTGCCACCATCATCTGGCCGCTAGACGCCAAGCAAACCAACCTCCTCATACGAGATAATGAAGACATGCAGGTCCTACTAGAAGGGTTCTCGGGTAACTTTGACAATCACTACCCCATCCATAAGTTACTTCAAGGAATCACCAAGCTCCCCTTTCAGAGCTCCTTCCACCCCTTCCCTACTTCCAATCCTATCCTGTTTGTCACCACTGTGTTCACAGACGCTTCCACCACCAAATTCGCCATGGTTGTTTACCAACCTGCCGTGTTAGAGCCCAAGGTTTTCACCCACATCAACCCGCATTCTGTGCAGGTGGGAGAATTACTGGCTGTATGCCTTGCCCTGCATACCTTCCAGCTCAGCCAGTCAACATCTTCACTGACAGTCTATATACCCTCCAAGTCTGTCGGGTCCTAGCACTCTCCACCTTCTTCCCGGCTCTATGCCCATCGACGAAGCCCTTGCCAGCCTGCAACGTCTCCTTGAACACCGCCAGGCTCCCTGGTACATTGCACATATCAGGAGTCACTCTGGCCTGCCCGGCCCCCTCACTTCGGGGAACGAGACAGCCGATCGGGCAGTTTCCATATCTACTGCCCAGCCCACTGGAGATACAGTCAACCAGGCCAAAACGCTGCACGCCAGGTTTCACTTCTCGGCAACCTCATTCGTCACCTATTGGGCCTGCCCACTGAAACCTGCAAACACTTGGTGCACAGCTGTAAAACCTGTGCCCCCTTTCTGCCCCTTGGCAGCCACAGGGGGTTAATCCCCGCGGGCTCAAGCCCAATTTGAGATGGCAATTGGATGTCACACATGTCCCATCCTTCGGGCGCCTCAAATATATGCATGTAGCCATTGACACCTTCTCTGGCATGTGTTACACAGTACCCCTTGTGGGAGAGACTGCCAAGCATTGCATTAAGGCATTGCGCCAGGCTATTCTCTTCATGGGAGTTCCATGGGACGTAAAAACTGACAACGGGCCAGCCTATCGCAGCACCTCCTTTACCGCCTTCCTACGACTTTACAATATTACTCATCACTTTGGGATCCCCTATAACCCTCAAGGACAGGCTATAGTTGAGAGCGTTTCACCGCTGGCTCAAAATACAAATTCAAAAAGAGAAAGAAATGCTTCCCCAAGTTCAACCAAGTGACCTAGTCACTGCATCCTTAATATTCCTCAATATACTCACCTTTGACAAAGAGGGACTATCCGCCCTCCATAGGCACTGGGGGCCCTCCTACCCGCCCACACAAGCCCCCTTTGTTTATTGGAAAGACCCAGAAAGCAATACTTGGAGGGGGCCCTGCCCCCTCCTCACCCAAGGGAGAGGGTTTGCTTGTGTTTTCCCAGATGATGCCCCCCAGCCCATCTGGATCCCGGGATGCAACATCCGCCCTGCACCCGCAGACCCAGCGCCTGACAAGGAGGGAACGCCGACGACTGAGGCACCTGACCCACCAGATGATGCGCTTCGTTCTGGACGACCCAATTCCTCCAACAGAAGAACAACTGCTCCTCAATCTCTATCGCCGAGTCCGAGCACAAACTCCCCTCCTGCCTAACCAGCCCATCAACCTTGTAGCCCTACTAATCCTCCTTCTCTCCGCAGCCACCGCCCTGCCCACTTCACGACCCGTGTGGGCTGCAGTCCGTCACCCTCCTGGCTTTCTTTTCCTCACCCCCGAAAGCCCTACCTACCCCAAGATTTATCATACTAACTGTTCTCTGCAGCTACCGTGCAACCCGAAGGAAGTGCTCCGATCTGTTACATTCAACGTTTCACTTACCCCCCCTCCAGATGCTCTCCTATTCACCTTTTTCCCTAACACCACAGGGTCTAATACAACTACCAGCACCGGAGATCTGGTCCCCGACCTCTATCAAAATGCCCTTATATTCACCCCCTCCACCAGGGGAGACCTTTTCCTGACCGCAACTGGCGCCGACAACACCTCTGGCACCTTTATGCTTAAACTGGCTAGTTTATTCTCCCCGTCTTCCCTCATCGCATATGGGTCTATTGGACTCCTTTGTATTCTTCTTTTCCTCGTCTTCTATGGTGTGCGCCGCATTCTGCTGTCTCTCCGAGATACCCAAAATCAGCGGAAACTAATAGCTGCAGCCACATTGGCCATAAACAAAAAGAGAGGGGGAGATGAGGTGAGGCAGGCTGAAGTCTGGCTGGCAAGCATAGCCGCACCCAGTGGGGGATATGCGCAGCCCACCACTCGGGTGTAGGGCGGCTGGAACGGGTGAACTGCCCTCAGCCATGGAACGGGCGCACTGCCCTCGGCCCCGCCCAGGCAGCCGACACAGGCTTGCTGATAGCCAGCAGGAGCTGCCTACGCTCACATCCCCCTCCCGCACTGTCAAGCCGCAGCACAAGCCGCACCATAAAAGGCAAGGAACTAGTCCCTACCAATCACTCCCAGCCCCGTTCCCCTTTCCCGCCGGTGCCTCCCCTTCACCAACCTAGAATCTGCCTCTTCCCCCCACCAACTGCTCGCCACCGCCAATCCAATCCCCCTTTGGCCACAGCCAATCAGTCCCCTGCTCACTCCCCCATAACCCTATATAAACACATGTACTTCCCTTAATAAATTAGACCTGCATGCTCACCTCGTCTCCGTGGTGGTTTCTCCGCCCTGCGCCCTCCACGCCTGCGAGCCCCCGCAGGAGCCTAGGCCTCTCCTGCCCCGTCATCCACCGGACAGGATGTACTGACCGCAGGTATCTGAAGGAAAAATGTGCTATTGCTGAGTTTGCAAAATGGCAAAGCCCAGGTTGGCAAATAGTGGATATCTAGTACAGTCTCTGGAGAATGGAAGTATTTTATGTCCATGTTTATACTGGTCTGTTAGGAGAATTAGCCAACTTGTGGAAACAGAACACATGTACAATGTGGTGGGAAGAATGATTCATTTGTTGCCTTCAGTGTCACTTTGATGCCTCTCTGGTCTAACAGCTCCATTTATCACACATCTCTATCTGCCTGATATCTGAATTTATTGTTGAGTTAATGATGATAACAATAAGTGATGATAGCCCTTCATCCACTGCAATTATTTGAATATCTGAGGCCTTGAGTTACACCACCTTCCCTAAAGTGATGAAACTCCAACATATTGTTCGGGCCATAGAAAAGGGTTATCCCATCTTTTACAAGATGATGGGCAAGCCCTGCCTATTCTTAAGCATAGGGCTCAGAACAATATCATTTTCATGCCTCAAATGAAATGAAGCATGTTCTGGAGTTAAAGAGGAATTAAGTGAAGGGAAAATCAGGCTGAGGTTGAGCAAAGACCAGGGAGTAAATATTTTATTATGTTCTATTTAATTGAACTTCCCAAGACCCACTAAACAAGCTATTTGATAGCTGTTCTTCCTAGTTCTGGGAATCCTCTGGAGCCTTTGCTTCTCTGAACAGAGCCTTTAGCTCAGTTTACCTGCTCAGAATGCTGTGGCCCTACCTCCCTTGGTACATTGCCTTCAATAGAGGCAGCCTTTTCCTAAGGGCAGACTGTTGGTTGGGGGGTTGGTTATATATGAGCTGACAAAACACAAAATATTGCCGGACAGTAGCAATTATATCAGGTAGCACCGAGTTGAGTAAAAAATGTCACATTTCATGGGCTTTTGCCTCAGTAAACCCAGAGAAGGTTGTCATTTCTTTTGGAACAGAAGTCCAAGGATGACAGCAGTAAGTGTTTAGGAAGGACAGAATGATCAATTAGACCCAGTATAGCTGAGAAGTTGAGAATATGAATGTTGAGGAGTAACATTAGAATTCAGTGGTATGGAGGTGTTGATTTGACCAGAGCTCTCTCAGGGCTTGGAGCAGACAGAAGCCTGAAAGTAGTAGGCAGAGGAGAGAAGGATCAGTGAGGTAGGGCATGAAGACAGGGCAATGTTTTTTTTGTTTGGGAAGTTGTGCTGTTGTTGTGGTTGCATGTAAGAGAGGTAGTTGCATGTAAGAAGCCAATTACTAAAGCATATTTTGATGCTGGTAAGAGGAAGAAAGTGGAGAGGAAATTGATGATGATAAAAGGGAAACAATGATGGCAGGAACAAACTCCTGGGTATATGAGAGTGGGAGAAATCCACAGCATAAGTGGAGTGCATGGACTTTCAACAGCTTCAAGCCACTTTTGTGTACAAGCATACAGTAGACAATTTCCTTGGGATAAGAGTCACTGATTGTGTGTTCACAAATCAAACTTTCATGTATAACAATGCTACTACAGTCCTTGTGTGTTCTCTCAGATTTCGTAAGATTTATGGTTCCTGTGTCTACATGCTCCCATTTTAAAAATTCAGACTGGAGGCTTATTTACCATTTTACTTGTGATGTTATTTGGAACTGTAGTATTTATTACTATTTCAACCTTACTTTAGCACTTCATGAAATACTTATGTATTTATATTCCAGTTTCTGGACCCTGAGGATATATCACAAAGAGAAGTAACCAAGAAACAAACTAATTCAACACATATATTCAGTATCATCAAGGTGATTTGAAAATACATTAGAAATAATATCAACCACACAGTGCTTCACTGTATGTGCAGACTTTCTGAATGCAGTGCTAGTGAAGAAAGTAGCCAGGTTTCTATGGCAATCTAATTGGTCTGATATTTCAAATATAATTGATCAAAGTTATTTCAACACACTTTCCTCTGCACCTGACAAATCCTTAGCCCACTTGATCTCCTCACTCTGGACCTCCACATGCTGAGAAACCCTGGTGTTGTCTGAGGGCATATATTTTGGAGACAGAGGGACCTGGCAGGAAGCCCTGGGTTTGGCAATCCTTATTGTAGATGATCTAGGAACATAGCTCCAAAGAAACACATGGGTAGGAAATAGAGATCTGCTGTTCAGTATTGGACGCACATTAACTATAGTTCCAGGGGCAGATGCTTGATGTGAGGCCTTTGACCATTTTCAAGGTTTTGTGATAGCTGTGTCATGCCAAGTATCACATTGTCCCAGAACCACAAGCATGTATTTGGTTGGGCTTGTCTGCATTCTATCAGAGATGAAAGTCTTCTCCAAGTCACACACCAGCAGACTTCTCTGCCCCAGTTGTCTAGAGTGGATCACAGACACATGCCCTCATTGTTTGGAAGGCCAGAGAAACAGGGGTATGGCCCTCTGAACCTCTAAGTAAGGAATGGAGTATCTATTGATCCGGAAACAAGTGTCTCCTACAGGGACTTTGGTGAGAGCAGTTTTGGGGGAGAGCTTGAGATAGAAGGCACATTGTAGAGGGTCAGGGAGAAAATGGGAATTAAAATGAGATAGCGGATATAGGGAACTCTTCCATGAATTTTCCTTTATCTATGAAGAGAAGGAAAGACAGGGTGATAGTTGCAGGTGGTGAGAGATCAAATAAAACATTTATTGAAAAAAGATTTATGCATTGAAAAATAGTTATGAGAAGGAGATTAAGGGTTTGGAAATATAGGAGTTAAAAGGATAATCAGTTGATTCCAGAGGTTGCTGCAGCTCTGGTAAGGGATGAGGCCTGAAGCCCAGATGGGGGAGGGTGGTATCAGCCTTGGAGAAGAGGAACATGACTTTCCAGGAAGGAACAAGCTGGTAAATAGGGATTCATTTAGTTGGTTTCACAGCCTGAATTCTGTGAAGTTACCTTCTGATGACTTTTATTTTCTTTGTGCCTCAAATGGCAAGATCATCATTTGAAATTGAGGTGGAAGGTGAAGAAGTAGAATACAGGGGAGTAGATGTAGCTCAGGTGGTTGAGCACCTGCTTCCTACATACAGGGTCCTGGGTTCAACTCCTAGTTCCTCCAAAAAAAAAATGTGCAAAAGAATAGAGATGTTTTGACATGGTTTGGAGGTGGTGGTGGGTAGATCCTGAGACTGTTGGCTGTGGTGGCAGATGGACCTAAGGATGAAAGTCCAGATCTTACCCCATCTCCATATCTCCTCACCTCCCAAATCCAGATAAGCTTCCTTCTTACTGCATGGAGAGGCATGTTAGGCAGCAAGAAGACAGCACAATGCCTGACACGAAGTAGGTGATTAATGGATATTCAGCATAATATTGTGTGCCCTTGATCCTAAAATGGTATGTATTATGCAGTTATAGAAGTTGAAAAAAATAAAGCAAAACCACTGTTGCATTGCATATGCACATAGACAGAAGACACATATAGAATTTCAGAAACATTAATTTTGGTAAAATGTGGTAAAGAATGGAAGAACTGGGTCATGATTATAGCCTCTCTGAAGAATGGGAAAAAGGTCACTTAGGGTAACTGGACACTTAGAATATTGGCATGTAAGGGCAGAGAAGCAGGCTCCTGGTATGGAAAGAAGCTCTGATCAAGGGGTTTCTGCTGGGAGCCGAAGGACCAGGCAGTTTATTTAACATCTTGGATTTACGACAGTGCACAATGAAGAAAACTCAACACTATTAGCACTGTTTAATGCTGAATCAATTTTTTGAAAACCGAAAGTATTTATTTTGGGAATTAAATATTGATACAAATTTGATATTTAAATTCTCTTAATGGGCTTACATTAGGTAATAACTTAAATGGCAGATACACATACTCAAGAATAATAACAAACTTTTTAATACTGTTATATCAAAACTGAGCAAAAGTGAACTTCACTTTTTCTCATTTGTCCTGATTTTAATCCTTTCTAGGTTTGTAATTTTATCAGATCCAAGAGAAGGTGAGATGAGATTGCAGTTTTTGGTGTCAAATAGTTGACTCTTCAACTTGGTTGTGTCTCTAAGATGATTCAAACTCCAAGGAAAGATTATTATTTTTAATAACAAAAATGTTTTGTTATGTCATGGCATTATTTAAATTACTGCCCTTTACTTAAATTTTAATATTGGAAATGTAAGTTTACCACAAATAAGATGTTCTTTAAGTTTTCCTCAGCAGTCAGTTTATAGGTAATTGTCTCATCATTATGATATGCTTATTTCATTGGCATTATAAACACATACATAATTTTTGATAGATTTCATTAAAATTAGTATGGGTTACTATAATTAATAGAATTAATATCTTCTAAAGGGTTGGGTGTTGAGACCAGATCCTATATAGGACAAGGACTCATTCATTTACCTTTTTGTGTCTAGTAGGGACCATCTGTTTCACTAGTTATTGGTATCACCACATTGACAGTTTCTATGCTCTCCTCTCTGCTTATTAATTGAAACCATTAGGCTGGTCAGCCATTCCAACTTAGAACTTTTATTTTTTCTTTGCCTGTGATTCACTTAAGCTCCAGTTTATTCTATGCCATTTATACAGGTTGAAAAAATTATATATATCAAATATATTTGCTTAAAATAAGAAAAAATATCCATATGAATCAATGGCTTCCTACTAATTAAAAAATTAATGAAAACAAGCAGTCTATTATATCACTTTTCCTTTGCATCAATAACAACCTTTCCATAAATTTTATAGTGATGCCCCTCTTTTGAATAGCATTATGAACATTTAGAAGTCTTTTGATTCAGCCTGACCAATGAACCCATTATTTTCTTTTTGTTCTTTTTAAATTGATGTCTGGTGCACACATTGTGGATCATTGGGACGCAAAAGCAGGTTTCTCTTAAGATAAACCCTTCAGGACAGAATTCACAATAAAATTGGACAGCACAAATAAGCTATTTGTCAACTCACACACACACAAAAAAGCAAAAGCCAAACACACTGAGGTCGAAGCTTTTACTTTATTTTGGATAGAGGAAGTAAGAAAATGCATAAAGAATACAGAGTAAAATCACTCTTTTCAAGATCTTCATATTGGATTTTACACTGTTTTGCATTACAGTTGACATGGCTCAGTGGCAGCAAAACCTGTGATGGAAGACATTGAGAGTACAGGTCCCCACCTAACACTTGCCAATCCTGCAGATACCACATCTGCAAGAGATGATGGCTCTCTGCTGAGGGCCTGGGAAAAGAGGGGGCATGTCACACACAGTGGGAAAGAGGGAAGGGGGAGAGTCAGAGCTAGAACAGGGAGGTGCTCTAAGAAGTGATGTGTCTACCACTAAACAACCAATATACACCAATCATAAAAGGATGGAGAGAATTCTCATTTGTAATAAAGCAGAAGAAATCTTACTCTGAGTTGCTTATGAAGGACCTTGTTCTTTGACCAATCTAGTCTATCATTTACAGGCTTATCACACCCGCAGTGATACAGCTCACAAATTCAGGTTAACTCACCTCATTCCAACCCATTCACACACACCAGCTTTTGAGCACCACCTGCAGGTGCTAAGGAGGTACTCAAAGAGGCTGGTCTAGTCTCTGACCCTGAAGCTGCTGAGTCTCTCATTCACACCTCCTGGAACCCAATCCTCTGGTGTTTCAAGAACTCTAGAAGTCTCTAGCTTGAAGGCCCTCACTTCCTAATGCTTTCATGACTTGTTGGTGGCACTGCTGGGCTCTCGTCTGCAGTCTATTGGGTGGTGATTTCATCCCCCACTAAGGAAATGTCCTTATCTTGGTCCTGGGCATCAGGCTGCTCCTGGGCTGGAAGTTCATCAGTGCTTTCTCTGAGCAGCTAAGTGGGTCAGGAAGGTCAACAGGAGAATGGCAGAGAGGACAGCAAGGGTCCCCATGGCTGAGAGTCACCTGGGGGTCAGACCAGGACAGGAGAGCAGGAGGCTGAGTGTGGTGGAGAGGGAAGAGGTTCAGTCCTACATTTATACATGTGTCAATACCTAAATGTGTCAATACCTAAATGTGTCAATACCTAAATGTGTCAATACCTGTGGGTGGGGTGGCCAGCCCAAGGTCCTCCTGTCACCTGAGTTATTTTGATGTTCCTCTGATCTGGTTTCTCCCTCCACTTATAATATGCATCTATTTGCTTGGTGTCCATGTTTGTTTTTCAGAGGTGATGATGCTTGTTAGAAATTTGATAAGTCTCCCTTGTACTGTCTGTTTGAATATTTATGAGTAAAATTATTTGAAGGTTGATGCTGTAAAATGGTCTGGAAAAAGATATTACCTCAAAGGGGCAATGCTCAAAGTTGCATTGGATTCCCTTGTGACTGTGGTGATTTGGTGACAGTTTTACATTTCGGAGGAAAAACAATTTGAATGGAGAATTCTATGTTAGACAATATATCATTCATATTTATGGGAACACATGGTCTTTTTTTTTTTCTTTTGGATGTTCACAACACAGGTAATGGATAGTACATGGATATTTTTGAAAAGGAAATGGCTTCAGGATATACTGCAATAAAAAAAAGAAGAATCCAGGTAAGAAGAAAACATGTGAATAGAAACAGAGAGTTGAAAAAAGACTTCTTAAAACTGTTTATATTTGGTTTAGGTTATTTTTCCATTAATGGTTGATAATAAGGTGGACAATTCAATACTGTTGTTAAAACTATTAAACAATGTAGACTGAAATAAAACAATATATGAATTGTCATTTGGAGTTAGAATTCCCCAAAAGTTCAACAAAGCATGGGAATTTATCAAGAAAGAAGAGAAAATGGGGATTATGAATGTTGATGAACTCAATATGAAGATACTCAATTTAATATCTGTTACAAGCTGTAATGTTGATCAATGGAATTTGTATAACTTGGCTATACAATAAACAGATGCACTGGAAGGTAGAAAAGATAAGAATGAAGGAAAAAGGAAATCAATTCATTCTCCTTAACTAAGAAAGAAAAAGTCAAGAATTATAATAGAAAATGCAACAAAATGCCAGGAATGTCATTCACCCCACCACCTGCATGTGTGATTCCCTTTCTCCTCATTCATTTGAAAGTTCCATGAGGGCAGGGACCTTGTCAGCTGAGATCTTTGTGCTTGTCTGTGTGAGTTTGGGAAGGTACTGCTCTGCTCCTCAGTTTTCTTTTTATTCTTATATTCATCTTAATTTTGTGGTTACAAGGATAAAATAAAAAAAAACGTGTAAAGTTTTTAGAGAAGTACCTGAAAACTCAAAACATATTCTTCCTGTACTTACTGTTTTTGTCATCATCAGCATCACCTGCTGAAATGTAAACACTAAGGTAGTGGTTGGCACCAAGGAAGAGGTACAGCCATGCCTGGAATATGCATTTGAACTGGTGAATGAACAGCAATGGCTGTGGTCCAATGACCGTAATCTCAGCTTTCGCTGACCAGTTGTGTGGTCCTCACCCTATCCTGTTGTCTGTGGACACCTGGTTGGCACTGTCTCAATCCATCATGTTTTCCCCTTCCTTTTATACCATTCCTGAGCTCTGTGTACACAGCTCCTATTGCTTCCCAAATACATCTCTGCTGAGTCTTCACAAGCTGAGTTGAGCCTGGGTGGGAGAAGGATGTGCATAAAAGGAGTTTATTCCAGTTATGACCATACTCCACAGTTTCCATCATGTGTGTCTTCATCACCCAGATTTCTCTTTTATAGGTGAAATTTTACCTCAGCCTTTCTTCATCCTTCCCTGGTCCCCAGTTTAATGAGTTGAGTCTAAAATCTGGAAGGTAAAATGGAGGCTGAAAAATTGTAACATCCAGGTGTTTAACAGGTAGAATCTAACATTTCCCACAAACCAGAAGGCACCTATGAACCCATGTGTTTGGGATCAGGATGCTCTCAGCTCACCTTCCAGCCTTAATCACAGCCCTGCCTCAGACCCTCATCTCCTCAGCTTCTTTTTGGGAGAATTATTTCTAGGGCTCTCTAGTGACATTTTGGAAAAGTGTTTAGTGTTTTAATGTATTTATGAGTAAGAATAAAGAATAAAATACCTTTCTTTTTCTGCAGGGCATCCATGGCCTACAGTCTTCCACATCAAGCCTGCAGCCATTTAAAAGAAAGCCTGAGACTCATGCTTCTTGTCCTCCACTTGGACCTACTCTTGCCTCTCCTAATCCAGGGCCAGGATGGAAGCAGCACAGCCCACCCCCATTTGGAAACCTGCTTACAGGTGGCGTGAATTCCTATGACTTGTGATTTAGGAATTCAGAAAGAAAATGAACATGGCTGTGCTGATAAGCAATATTAAAGGGACATGGTGTGAAAGGAGAGATTAGACAGCTACAGAAGGTGCTTTTGGAGAAGTTTGCATTCCATGCTAGTCCAGGAAATAAAAGGTGCTCAGCTGTGCACCTTGTGATGCTAACGGTCAAGCTCATGGGGAAGGAGAGCTTATGGGTCTTTAGCAAACTTGAACAGCAGGTGTGTACATGGAGCTGCTATTCCTAGACCAGCGGAGCACTGGAGGTTTTATCCATCCAACCCCACAGACTCCTTCACCCTCAGCAAAGCGCACATCAAACATCCTGAGGGCAGACCCTTCTCAGGAGTTTATTCCTCTCATCCTGCTCTGCTCTGACCTGTATAAAGGCAGAGCTGCTATCTGCTCAGCTCCTGCTCCCCATCCAGGATGCTGACATCCAGGTGGCCCACAGCCATGAGGACCCTCACCCTCTCCCCCATTCTCCTGTGGCCCTGAGCTCAGCTGAGCCACCAGGAAGAAAGCTGAGGTTCCCATGAAGAGGGGCCTGGAACAGAGGGCAGAGTGTGGCAGCTCCTCAACTCTGGACACTTCTGGGGCAGGATGAGACCATGTGGGAGGTTCTAGGCCTAGGTGTGCCCTTAACAAGCCAAGGTGTCATGAGCAAGTGACCAGCCCCTCCAGCCTCTGCTCTTTCCTATAATCTAAGCCTGGTGGAGCAGAGGCTCCCAGCAGCCCTTGGGGCACTAAAGCTGCTGGCTCTGGGGTATGCATGTGAGGCTCAGCAGCTGCAGTGCAGAGACTGAGGCAGGTCTAGTGGAGGAGCTTGTAGGCACTGGGGTCCACATTTGAGGGTGTCCGTGTTTGAACGTGTGCTACATGGTGTGTGCACACTCATCTGTGTGTATTATAAGTGTGTAAGGAGGGGGGTGTTGGTAAGGTGGAAACCTTGGGCTATTGTGGGTGTAAGTATGTGTATCTCTGAGTGACTGTGCTTGGGTGTTATAGGAAACAAATGAGAGACCAAACAAAAGAGAGACCCACATCCTGAGTGACCAGCCCTTGGTCAGTTAAGTGTCCTTTTCCTGCTCTAATAGGACCCATGAGCCAGGTGTCCTGGAGGCAGCGATTCCTTCCCTGGGCTGTTCCATGCCAGTGACCCTCCTGCTCACCTCTACCCCCAGCCCCATAATGGGCTCGACATGTCCCTTCTTTCCCAGACCTTTGGGAGAGACCCTCCTGCCACTACAGACCCTTAAAATGTAATGGCCTGACTGTCTGGCTCAGGGGGTGGCCCCTACAGGCTCTGCTGCTCTGAGCTCTGCCAGCTGAGAACCAGAGCAGCATAAGGTTCCACCTGAAGGTGTGAAAATGGCAGTTTACTTTGTGTCTTTCTCTCTCCAAATTGAGTTTTAGCCATAAACTCACTGTGTGTGGATCTTTTTAAAATTAATTTTTACATGACAGGGTAAGTTTATACTATTCCAGCCAATGATAGAGCAAGGCCAATGTGGCATTGTCCATGATGTTGCTTGACCCCTGATGATGATCACCTAGAGCCCAGTGTTGGTCCAGGGGGTCAGTGTCCTCACTTTTTCTGGGTGTAGCTACAAGAGAGAGGGAGCAGGGTGAAGACTCCCTATGGGAGCTTGATGTCTTGTCTGTGCAAAAGATAATAGGAAATGCCTTGTCATGTGCCTTTGTGATGGTAGGAGATGTCTGCATGAAATGAGGGACAGCAGTAGTGGTGACATTGGGAACACTTGAACATAGTGATGGGTAAGACTTTCCACTGCCCAGCCTCCTTCCCACACACTTACATCACCCCGAGCTGGTCTCCCTCACCATCACCACCATCATCGTCATATGACTAATCTTTTTAAGCACCTCCTCTTTCCAGCACCTATTCCTGAGCACCACTCAGTTAATCTCACAACCACCTGTTGAAGTAGGTTCTATTACTTAAGTTCAAATGAAGGAAATGGAGCACAGGATGGTCAAGGATTTTGCTTACAGTCTCCCTGCTTACAGCAGCTTTGGGTTTGTCTGAGGCCCTGGAATCCAAAACCTGTGCTGCAGAGCCTTTGTGAGCGTGCCTCCACCCCTGGTGGAGCTGCAAGGGACATGCTTGCATGTGTCTTTCTGTGGATATAGGTTGTCATTATTTTGGAAACATACCCAGGGTTGGAAGTACTGCATATAATGTAGATATTAATTTAGATTCATTTGAATCATTCATATATCCAAAGGGACTGAAAATCTGAATTTGTAGGGCAGGCTGCAAATTGGAAACTTGATGAAGATGACATTGTATTCCCCAGGAGAAGCTGTCTCTCTGAAGTAGAGATAAAGAGTCTCCTTTCTACTGCTGGAATCCTTTAAGGTCTCTACCTCCTTTGTCAATGGTAGATGTAGTCAGTCACAGAGGCAGTCAACTGACCCATCATTGTAGTCCATCTGTTAAACATAATAACTATCAAGTCAAGACTTGCTTGACCAAACAACTGTCTACCATAAGCAAGCCAAGTTGACTCATGAAATTAACCCTCTTCTCTTCAGGTCTGATGCAGTAGTTGTGCCACTTCCACCAGCAGAGATAGAGGTCCAGTTCTCTGCATCTCTCCTCCCCCATACTCAATATTGCTACTCTTTCAAGGTTAGCTGTTGTAGAGGCATCTCACTTTGGTTTTAATATTTGCTGTTCCCTACTAAAAGCATGAAACATCTTAGTTATCATTATATCATGATATATCAGAATATATTTTATATTAATGTATATTTATATGAATATATCCTCTTTTGTGAATGTCCAAATCTTTTGTCTTTTTCTTCTAAATTAGAAGTTTAAGTCTTTTTTGTTTGATTCGTTCATTGTATAATATATGTTCTAGGTAAAAATCCTTTGTCTGATACCTGTACAAAAAATGTTTTCTCTCATTCCATGGCTTGCCTTTTGTTTTGAGGAGCAGAGGTTTTCACTTTTGATAAAGTTCATGATTGTTATACTTTTCATAGTATTTTTTTGTGTATTCCTCCTGAGAAATATTTGCCTTTCCCAGGTTGTGAAGATTTTTATCCTGTGTTATCATCTAGGCATTTTATTTGAAACCATCTCAGTATCTTGAATAAAAACCATGACGATTTTGCTGGTTAAAAGCTTTTACACTTAGACCCATAATCCACCTTAGGTTTACTTTTTACATATAGTTGTGGTAGGAGTTGATATCCATTATTTGTTTTTGTTTTTTTTTTTTTGGGGGGGGTAGATATTCTGTTGACCCTGCAGTATGTGTTGCAAAGGTTTTCTCATCCTCATTGGGGAAGGGTGGGTAGGGAAAATTGTTATGCTAAACATATTATTTTACCTGGAAGTTCTCTAGACTCTGGTCAATCCCATATGACAGCACCCTAAGGACAGCCTTGCTGCTTCCCTTAACCAGGTCAAGTTTCTCACATTTCAGCCACCTCCTATTCTGTTCATCTGATTTCAGAGGCCTTTGGAAATCACTGCAACTTGCTGCTCACTTGGAAGGGCACTGTTCTCAGGAAACCACTTCACTGAGGCCCTGTAGTGCTCACCACTGTTCAGCAATTCAGCAGATATGTGTGATTTTATGTTATCTGAGTTGTTCATTTAGATTTTTCTTGGTGCTACCTGAGGAAAAGTTTTTCCATGCATTCACATCCTGAATTGGAAGTGGAAAGTTTTTGTATGTATTTTGAATGAAAACCAGGGCATTTTTGCTAGTTCAGAGCCCCATCATTTAGTGCTGGAAGTACCATCCCAAACTAGTTTAGGAGAGGACTGGGACATAATTTACCCTGAAGAAGAACTGAGGAAGAATTGGAGGGTAGTAAGATGATCAGAAGAGCAGAGGGAATGGTTGTAATTTTGGGCCTAGACTGGTCACGAGCAGAGAGCAATATCCCAGGCTGGAAATTCTGATGGAGATTTATCAAATGATAGAATCGAACAGACTGTATTTTGTTCCCTATTTTGTGGTGCTCTGTAATTCCCACCTATTATATAAAAGATTCAATTTAAAAAATCTATTACACATAACTACTCTGAGTTACTTGTTTTCTTTGAAAGGTGTAGGGGAGAATATTAGAGCAATAAGCTGAGTGAGTCAAAGAATGTTGGAAAAGAGCAGCTGGTAGAGGGCAAGTTGAAGAGCAACTCACTAAATGAAAAACTTACAGAAAGATTAAACAGGAGAAATGTGCTGTGCAGAGGACTCCTTGGAGGTGTCAGGGCAACTAGAGCTTCTCCTGTGTGATATGGAGGGGGGAGGTGGTCAACTTTGATTATTGAGAAAAGATTGATCCATTGCAATAGATGTCCACAATTTTACCTGGTCCTATATCTCTTTCTTTTTGAAAATATCTATGTTACTCAGCATGGGAAGGAGGATTGGGGCATATGGAAATTCCCTATATTTTTTGAGTAAACTTTTTTATGTAATCTCAGTTTCAGGAAAATAAAAAAGTATATTTAAAAAAAGAAGCAACACTGCCTCCATGTGACCTCAAGCTCTTTCAAACATCTAATGTCTCTGGGGCTTCATTTCCAATTCCACAGAATAAGGATCATGCTCATAGTTGTGATATAATAGTACCTACCTCACAGAATTTGTCTGAGGATTAAGAGATAATGGTGGTAAAATTCTCAGCACAGCTGACACAGGGTCTTTCATGGCAGTCTAGTTACCATTTTTTCTGTTATTTTTTAAATTAAAGTTAATAGATCACAAAGAATGTTATATTAAAAAAACATAAAAAATAACAATAAGAGGTTCCCATATAACCCACTCCCCACCTCCCACCTCATCATTTTTGTAAAGTATATTTTTGAAGACATATACATCACAAAAAAAGTTACATTAAAAAATATGAGAGATTCCCATATACCCTTCACCCCCTCACCCCACTCCTCCCACACCAACAATCTCCCCCATCATTGTGGCACACTCATTGCACTCAATGAACACATTTTGGGGCACTGCTGCACTACCTAGATAATAGATTATCTAGTAGTTCACACTCTCCCCCAATACATTCAGTGGGTTATGGCAGGATATATAAAGTCCAGCATCTGACCCTGAAATATCATTTAGAACAACTCCAAGTCACAAAAATGCCCCCACATCACATCTCTTCTTCCTTCTCCCTGCCTGCAGCAAATACTGTGGCCACTTTCTCCTCCTCCATACTAAAATTTCTTCTATTACTGGTCATAATAGTTTCATAGTAGAATATCCATAAGTCCACTCTAGTCCATATTTTATTCCTTCATTCTGTGGACGCTGGTTTGGTGATGCCCTCTCCACTTCTACTTCAAGAGGGGGCTTAGATTCCACATGGATGATGGATACAATTCCTCTACTTGACATTGTAGGTACACTTGATTCCCTGGTGTGGTGGTTGACCATCTTCACCTCCCTGTTAGCTGACCTGGGTAAGACCAATGAACAGAGAGTAGGAGTTGCCACTCTGCTGAGGCTCAGGGCCCAGCTGGCACATGGCCAATCCAGAGATTCAAGTGTCCTGAGTATGTACCATCCCTAGCACCAACCACAGGTTCAGTAAAAGTGACAGAAGAGGCATGAGTAGAAAAGTCACATCTGAGCTCAGCTCAATCACACTCAGGAGCACAAATTCCAAAGTAGTGCCCTCTGCTATAGCACAGTACTCCAAATCCATCTGCCATGACCATGTACCCTGTGGATCTCTGCAGCCTTCAGGAGAACCAGTATCTAGGTTTGTAACTACTTTGGCTTTTTCTGTGGTCCTGCTGAGGTGTGCGTAAGTGCAATCCCTCTGATGACCTTCCGACTCTTTTTGTAAGACTCTTACCCATATAAACTCATTTGTCTTTGCCATTTGCCCCTTTAATTCAAGGTCAAAAGGCAGTTTTTAAAACTTGATCCAACATGTAGGCTGAGATATTCTGCTGGTCTGAGTTGACCATTTTATTCAAGGTCTCTTTCTAGTTGCTTCACCAGGTAGTGTTGGTAGCAATCCCTAGGTGCCAGAGTGGCTCATCCCCAGGAGTCATGTCCCATGCTGAGGGGAAGGTAATGCCTTCATACAATGAGTTTGGCTTAGAGGGTGGCCACATTAGAGCAACATGGAGGTTCTTGGGAGGTAACGCTTAGCTACCCTGCAGCTCTAGGCCTAGTTGAAATTTCAAGCACACTGCCTCATAAACATAGTCATTCTGTTTCATTTTCAGTCCTAGTTTTTTGGTGTTTGTGTGAATACAGGTTTTACTTTAAAGTTATGTTATCCAAGTTGTCTACAGACAAAGGAGGCTCCAGGGATCCACCACCCCAGGTAAGAGGAGAGAGAGGGACACAGCCTAAGGATGACTCAGCCTCTGACATAAAAATTGGTCTGCTGTGTCCAAGAGCTCTTCCAAGCAAGGTGGTGCCACACTATTGTTTGCCTTAAAGCCCACAAGGAGCTAAAGATACATGACCCTCCCAGTCTCCTCCTCCACTTACAGGAACTAACTCTTGAGGGCTCAGAAGGGAGGGGAAATATTTCCAACCCAGGAAAGGGGGGACTGTCAGAGAAGGATGGAGAACTGTCACTGAGATAGTTTGAATCACAAGGCTGTTAGCCTCCAGGCAGGAAGCTCTGTCACATTGATCCCCTCTGTATTGCAACAAATACACTCAGACCAGGCATTGAACAAAGAACAGCCAAAGAGTAATACTTGCTGGTAGACAAAGAAGCACATGTGAGAAAACTAAAAATAAGTAACAGAGGTCTTTTCCAGCATCTATAGCTCCCCTCCCCAAGGCTAGTTTGCAAACAATTACTGGGTCATGAGCCTAGTTTTCAGCAATTAGCAGGGAAAATTCTGACAATCCAGGTCAAGTCAAGAATCAAAGAGCAGTGTTAACACACAGCCTCCCACTACTACATCCCAAAAAATCTTCTGTTTCCTTATTGAACTTCTATCCATTACTGAAAGTGGTATATTAAAGTCTAGTACTATTAATATAGAACAATATATTTCTCCCTTCAAATCTGTCAAATTTTCTTCATGTATTTTGGAGTACTGCCATTAGGTGCATATATATTTGTAATTATGATGTCATGTCACTTCCATCAGTATGTACTGAAATTGGTCTCACAAAAGATTTTTTTTTTACTTTAGTCTATTTGATTTGATTTTAGTATAACTACACAGCACTCTTCTAGTTACTATTTGCAGGGTTTTTGTTTTTGTTTTTATCCATTCACTTTCAAGCTGTTTGTGTCTTTCATTATGTGCTTAGTCTCTTAGAAGCTACATAAAGTTGGGTCATGTTTCTTTATTCATTCTGGCAATCTCTCCCTTCTAACTGGGAAGTTTAATTCAATTACTTTGAGGATGATGAGGATCTGCATGGCTGTGAGGCCTGTGGGGATGAGGGCCCCTGAAGGGCCATATTAATTGATGTATTTCTTAGGCATGAAGATCCCTGTTTTTAATATGTCTACTTGCAGGTACACCAATGAAATATCAAGCATTTGATAACCTGTCATTGTACATCTGGTAATTACCTGAAATGGAGGCAGGGTGGGGTGGGTGAGTTAAGCCAGGTGAAATCTTCCTGGGGTCTTCATGGGCTTTAATAGCTGTCAGATCTAGTGAGTCTACTGATTATATGGGTCTATTTGCCTGGTGTCTGCACTAGTGGAAAGTAGAACCCATCTTATTCCCACCTGCCTGAATATCTGTTACACTCTCCTTCTCCCTCCACCCCCACAAGAATCCATTGATTACGATGTGGGCTATGGGGGGGGGGAGGCTCTTTGTCTCTTCAGGAATAACCTAAGCTGTCTGACTTGTGGGTGTGAAATGGTAAGAGGCTGCAGTCCTGCCCTTGGTGACAATGGCAATGACTCCAGTCCCAGGAGACAGTTTAACAATGCAAAGTCTATAAATTTTAACTATTCAGGGGAAATGCAAACAAAATATGCTAAAAGGTTATCTAGAATGTATGATGTCCATGCTAAAAGCTTACCTAAGATGTGGAAGATATATATGCTAATTCAAGCCTATTGAGAACTGAAACAAAGGGACCATTTAACCTTTCCTCTCTGTATAAAAGAAACTCAAAAGTCTTGTTCAGGGTTCAGGATTGAAACAGAAAGCTCCTGAGCCTGGCTGGCCTTCAATAAACCATTTTTCCTTCTCAAAATCATTCCTGAGTCCTGGTCTCTCTATATGCAAATAATTGAACCTCTCTCAAAATTCTACAACAATTCCACACAGAACTGTCAGGGATACTAAAACCTCTGCTTGAATAGGATGTGACTGTTATCCTCTGAAATCATTCCCTGGTCTAAATCTTCCCCAAGAGGATGAAGTCTTGATTTGGTGGAGCTGTCATTCCCTTGGAACTGACACTCTAGGTGATGGAAATAGAAGGTTCTTTCCTCATCTAAAGGTGTGAGAACAATAACACACGTTTTTAAAATGAATCCAGATTTGGGGTTAGGTGAAGATCAGGCTAAGGCTGAAAAAAGATCAGAGGTAAAACCATTTTATGATATCACAATTTATATTAGTTGCACTGGAACCATCTGATAAGTGAAAGATCTAACCCCTTTTGTAAGTGAGCTCAGCATGCCTTCCTTGAGCATAGCTCCTCTGCAGAGAGCTCCAGCTCAGTTTACCTATTTAGAAATATTTTTCCTTATCTTCTTGGTCACATTGTCTGTGGCAGGGATTGGTCTTTTTTGTCCAAATTGCCATCTGTGTCATTGGTCTACCAGTTGCACGGGAAATGACATGATGCACAATTTTTATCCAATAGCATAGAAAATAGTACATGGTGAATGGATAAACATGTGAAATCCAATTTTGCAGGTACTTTTCATTTGAACAGCTCAGGAAGAATCATCAGTTGTTTGAAGGGCAGGGATTAAAAGGCAGAAAGAAAGCAGAGAAGTCACTACAGGTAGAAACTGAATTCAGAGCAAAGAAGTATTGAGAAGAGTTAGGGTCTCCAGTAACTGAAGGGAAAACATGGAAATGCTGAGTTTGCACCATGGCAAAGCACAGGTTGGGAAATAGTGGATGCCTAGCACTGTCTCTGGAGAATGGAAGTATCTTATGCCCATGTTTATACAGGTCTGTTAGGAGAATTAGCCAACCTGTGGAGAAACAATACAGGTGTAGAGTGTGCTGGGAAGAAGGATTCACTTGTTGCCTTCAGTGTCACTTTGATGGCTCTGGTCTAACAGGGCCATTTATCACACATCTCCATCATCTCGTATCTCCATTTATTGTTGAGTTAGTGATGATAACAATGAGTTGATAGGCCTTCTTCCTCTGCAATTATTTAAATATCTGAGTCCTTGGGCTACTCCCCCTTCCCTAACATAGTGAAACTCCAACAGGTTGTTAGGGTCATAGAAAAGGGCAATCATATGTTTTACAAAGTGATGGGGAAAGCATGCTCATGCTTGTCTGTATGGGCCAGAACTGTTGTAGAATTTGAGAGAGGTTCAATTATTTGCGTATAGAGAGACCAGGACTCAGGAATGATTTTGAGAAGGAAAAATGGTTTATTGAAGGCTGGCCTGACTCAGGAGCTTTCTGTTTCAATCCTGAGCCCCGAACAAGATTTTTAAATTTCTTTTATACAGAGAGGAAAAGCCAAATGGTCCCTGTGTTTCAGTTCTCAATAGGCTTGAATTAGCATATATATCTTCCACATCTTAGGTAAGCTTTTAGCATGGACTCCAGACATTCTAGATAAGCTGTTAGCATATTTGCTTTGCATTTCCCCTAAACACTTAAAGTTTATAGACCTTGCATTGTTAAACTGTTTCCTGGGACTGGAGTCATTGCCATTGTCAGTAAGGGCAGGACTGCAGCCTCTTACCATTCCACACCCACAAGTCAAACAGCTTAGGTTATTCCTGAAGAGACAAAGAGCCTCCCACCCATAGCCCACATCATTTCCCCCCTTTGCCAAAGTTTAACTTGCTAAGCTTTGGCATAATTATTGTTGGAGCTATGAGGTGGATGGCTGTTTGTTGTCTTGATTGATTATTTATCAGTCTTTAGTGCAGCATCCAGGACTGTTTTTAGAAGTTTAGAACTTTTCATTCTGGAGAGCAGAATCTTGGGGCAAGGGCCTCCTGCAGTTATTCTGCTGCTACCAGCACTTACATGGATTTCCAGTCAGGTTCCAGATTTATCTATTAATTTTATTTTACTCTTAAAGAGTTTACACCTTTAATTAAAAAGGGGTGCTAAAGGGAGATGATTTCTTTTCTGTAACTGCTTCTTGCTGGCCATGGGCTGTAGTTATTGCCTAACAAGGTGTAAACTTCTTATTTTAACTGGAGGAAGATGGATCCGGCATTTTGTATGAAGTTGAAGTTTTTATATGTTTAATAAGATGTTCACTCTGAAAGAAACAAACTTAATTAAAAATTTGGAATACCTGTTTTTAAAAGAGGACATTGGATTACAGAGATAGACAAAGTTAGGTGCTTATAAAGATGGCATTCTTTTTTAAAAGCTGGTATGAACAGCATATATATTCTTTTTTAAGTTATTTATTTTTAGAGAGAAATTGCAACAGACACTTAGCTTTGTCTGAAGACACATTCCAAGCTGTTTAATGATTGGCAGTCATTTGCTCTACTAGGTGTTCCTGGTGAACTGGCACTCCTTGGGCAACTGGCTTCATTCAGGATTAGAACACTAAGTTGGAAATTCTCTTAGTTTTTAGCTGTGGGAGTGATTAGAACTACAGAATAAAGGTTTTTTACACCTTGGTTTTAATTGTACAATTTCTAGCAATTTTGACTTGTTCAATAGGTGACTCACCATTAGCAAGCAAGCCTCACCTTTGCTACACGGTAGAGTACAGCAGAATACAGTTAAGTTGACTGAGCCTGCCTGAGACTGCCACTTTATTCTACAGACATATTTATTAACTATTTAGAAAATGAATTTACTAGGAATTTAACATGTTTAATATACTTCTGCACTTGATTTAAAATAGAAAAGATAACTTTATAATTATTAGGCATATATTTAGTACAGGATAAAAGTACAGCACTTAATATTAACTAATGTATTACTTAATACATAAGGATTCAGAGTTGCAATTATTAGTTTTAAGTTTTAGGTTTGTAATACCTTACATGTTATTTCTCTATGAGAGAAGACTATAAAGCCAATTGTGTTTAAGTTTTACTTACAGTATCCTGGTACCATGGCTCCACTTAGCATGTTCTTCACACAGTGAGCAAGTGGCAGCATTGTTGATTCTACAGAAATTTTCTAGTATTCTACTAGCCTGGTGCATAGTGCTCTCTGGCACTATGGAACAGTGCCAGTCTGGAGGCGATGTCCATTGTTCACTTGGCTGTACTGAGTTATCATTGGCTGCTGCAGGAGCTTGAAACTGCAATGTATTTTCCATCGACTTTAGGAGCAGAACCAGAGGCTGAGATAGCAAATATTGCAATTGAGGGGTTAGTGACCAGCCTAGCTAATAACTCACATGGAGAGGCAAAATGCAATGTATACAAGGTCTGGTTTGAATGCACAAGCGTTTGATAATGTTAAAGTTTAATCCTCATTTATATATATATATATATATATATATTAAACAATTTAATGCAATACATTATATATCAAATGACTGTTTACTTATACAATTTTACCATGAAGGTAACAGTGGGTACTTTAGTAATAGAGGGGAAAAAATAAATATTTTTCATTGTTAAAATGAAAACAGAATATTTCCAATAGAATTAAGATAACTTTTTATTACCATTTACTTAAATATGTACTTTGTGGTGGCCTTCAGACAGGTTTTATTATCACTAAGTTATTTTTTTGCAACTAATACCAATCCAAGTTTTAGTTAACAATGACTTTTAGAACTAGAACAATTTAAACGTTTTTAGTTTGGAAGACATTTCACAAATTCTTTATAATTGACTATAACCACATTGACTAGCCACCTCATGTTTAAATAAACTTATTAAATTACAATTACTAACTAAAGATATTTACTTTATTTAAGAGAGCATATCTACAATTTTTTCTTTAGCCTAATTTCACTAATGTGAAATCTAAAGATTTCATACATATAATGTTAATTTAGTTTAAAAATTAACTATGGGAGATTACACTCAAGTCAAATAAAATTGAAACCATTTTAGTTTACGCAAGGAATGTTCTTTTTTTTCCTTTATGGGAAGCTAAAAACTTTTTTCTAAGTTATGAAAATGAATAATTCAAAAGTATACTGACTACCAGGTTTTAAAACACATTACACAATTACTTAATTTGTTTAATCATAATTCAGGAAAGATCTCTCCATAGTTTTTATGGACTTTTCTTTATTTACTGAAATTTGTTAATAGAGTCACTAATTACCTTTATTTTGTTGGAAAGAAATTTTCTGGAAGAAAATAATGCTCACCAGATTGTGGAGAAGAAGAAAATAATTTATTCTTAATTTTGCAAGAAGGGGCTCAAAGCCAGATATGGCTGGTGCCCCAAGGAAAGAAAAATGACACAATTTATACTCCTAAGCTTAGCACACAAGCTCTTCCTGTTTCTCTATAGATTGGATACTTCAGAAGTTACAGCTTATCTGAGAAGATCTAACTTTCCCATGCAAAAGTTTGTGATTTAACTGCTTCTTCTATTACATTTTAACTATTTTAGTTTTTACCTGTTCCCCTTTGTTAAATAAGGAATAGAATTTAGTGCTGAAATAGCACCGACCTAGCTCCTTCTTGGGCAACTTTTCACTGCCCATAGGACTGGCCTAAGCTGGTCTCCTCTACTGCTGTCCAACCTGGGAGTGGGAGACTGAGGCAGCAGGCCACCAGGTTATACCAATCAACATTTTTTTTTTATGTGAAAACTAACCTAATCTTTGTATTTTTTTTTTTTTTATGTTTTACGGCTGACAAAAGGTTTAAACTGGGAAATTACCAGGCAAACTGATTTTTAATTCCCTAGCCTAGTAGATAGGTTTAATCTGCCACACCTAGTCTTGCCTTAAAGCTCTTGCAAAGAGGAGGCCCTTTCCTAATTGTTTTTATAATCAGATTTCTATATGACTTTTTCATCCTGCTTAGTTTAATTTGGGCTTTAAGAATATTTACATATATAACTGCATATTTATTTTTTAACAATTTGAATAGAGCTCTTTTAAGACTTTTCATTTGTTAATTTGATATTATTATCTTGATGTATGAAGACATACACTGAGCAAATGGGCAGACAAAGAGTTAGACACAGAAACACAACTCATTGATATTACTTATAATTTGCATTATTTTATATACTGTTTAGCTTAATTTGGGGTCTAGAAATATATATTACTTATATAACTGCATATTTAACCTCAACAATTTGAGCAAATAGGCAGACATGAATAGTTTGACACAAAAACATAACTTTAGTTACTTTAAACTTATAATTTTTACAAAAGTGTGACTGCAAAACATTTCAAAGACTCTTGAACTTTTTTTAGTTTGCACTATGACTGTGCAGTTTTACACTATGACTATGCAGTTTTACACAAGAATTTTTTTTCTTAATTAATGGATTATAACTAAAATGTTCTCAATGCTTTAGCACCATTTTGTTTTAGAACTTTATATTTTACTTTGAAATTAGCAGAATTTTGGGTAAACAACAAGATTAATTTTATATATATTTACTGAGGCTATTTGAAGCCTCAGGGAGACTGGTTTCTCTCATGAATTGCCACTCTTAGGAACACTGCCCATCAGGGCAGGAGACTTTTCCCCCTCTACCCCCCTTTTTGATTTGGGAGATGATAAAACTCCAGTGGTCATTTAACCTTATTTCATCAGGCAGCAATTTATTTAGTTTACACTTGAATTCATGAGAGAAACGGTTACTAATACCAGGACAGGAGACAGTGATGTCCTAGCTCTTCTCTGGCCTGTAGGGGCAGAAGCTATTATGAAATAACTATAGACAAAGGCAAGGGGTGAGGTCAGGCTTTAAGTAACCATAAACAAAGGAAAGGTTAGGTTAGAATTTACACTTAAATAATAGTTTCAGGCTAAATTCACTCAGCTATAATTTCAGTTATTATTTTTTCACTGTTTTATAATATAAATGCATTTATAAATGATTTTAACTCTTAGTTACAGTTTTTATTAATTTTTTTAAAAACCTGCTAATTTTATAACACCTTTAAACACTTTTTATTTGACTTATAACATATTAAATGAACTTAACCATTACTCTAATTTTTCTTTTAGGGTAAAAGAATAAATCTCTTGCAGTTAGTTTGAAATAAAAAGCTACTTTTCAGGATTTGATTTCTAGAACATAATGTTTGTTTTTTTTTAAAAAAGAGATAAGACCCTTTCTTTTTTAAACACTGGGGAAATGATGAGGTTAAATAAAGCACAAGAAACTATTTTGATAAAAGATTTTCTTTGTATATTGATCTTACTCAATTTTAATCATAAAACGTTTCCTTTTAGAAACCTTCTACATTTTCAGTATTCATTCAGGTTTTGTCCCACACTCTACTCTTTCCAATAATCAATCATTTTATCTTAGGACCAAATTATCTTCTGTTTCCTTAACAATAAAAACACATTCCATATATCCCACATACTAAGTTACCAGGCAAATTTCTTACAACATATAATTGCCATTAATACTAAACAAGCTTGTTAAAATAATGAACTTTTCTTTATTTTAAATACTTAGTAGCATGTAATACTAGGAAGTTTTTTTGGAAGCAAGTTGGCAGGGGAGGCTGGCTGCCGAAGAAACGTTTTCTTGTTATAAAATTACCTTTTATTATTATTATTATCAATTCAGTTTTTGTTTAATAATGATTTTCTGCAATTAGCCATTTAAATACCTTAATTTAAACAATGCTTTGTTAAACTTTTGTAATTATTTATACCTTTAAGACAAATTTTACCTTCACAGAACACATTCTCTTACTTAAAGTTACTACAATACCTTCGAAGAACCTGGACAGAATGCAAACATATTTTGGCTTCGCCACCCTATGGAGGGAAATTTACTGCATTTATTCTGATTCAGCTTTTCATCCCCTTCACTTCCCCCCCTTCCAGGGAGCCGGGTGCACAACAATCAAACAGGAATGCGGCTTATGAATAGAAGGTGTGGACTCACTGGAAAGGGGCAAGCCCCTCCCCCCTTTCCAGCTTTCAGCCAAAATGCACGGACAGAACCTACTCAAATTTGGCAACTCTCCCAGGGACCCAGCCACCCTGACTGGGGCAGCCCCAACAAACTGGGATGCGTGGTGCGGACACAGATGGCCTCCAAGCCCTGGCAAAGGGGCAGACCAGAGACAAGATAGCAGAGCATGCACAAACATCTAGACTCTGCAAACATCCAGACTCCTCACAGTTTTGCCCCATAATTATTTCACCCCCTTGCCAATGGCAAGGGAGGGCTCTAGCTCCACTGAATTCTACTTTACATAACCACACAACTCCAACACTAGCATTGAGTTGACACAGACAGAAGCACAAAGGTCACTAATCTGAACCACAAGTTCTATATATATATTTTCACCACTGCTGCCCCCACAGCCATCATAAACCTTAGAACACTTAACATTTGGTATAAAGCAAATTCATTCACAATTTAACACCATAACAAAAGATTTCAGCTAGACTTTTTCCACTGTTTAACTTTACACCTAGACCAAGCTCCACTAGAAAAGCCGATCCATTTTTCTGCAACCGAGTTTTTTTTTTTTTCAATCTAGACCAATTTCCAGGACATTAGGACTTGAACCTATAAACAGCTTTTCCTATTAAAATCAAACTTCCACTCCTTTAGTGGATATAAGACTAGTACCAGATTCTAACATGCAGTTAGACAAACCCAAAACATCAGGGCTTTTTACCAGTTTTTCTCCAGGACATTAGGACTCAAACCTATAAACAACCCTTCCTATTAAAATCAAGACTCCACTCCTTCAGTGGATGTGAGACTAGTACCAGCTTTTAACATGCAGTTAGACAAACTTAAAACACCAGGGCTTTTCCCCAGTTTTTCTCCTTTTCCCAGGCCTAGAAAGAATGGCTTCCTCCCAATTTTCTGGGGATACTAGGGTTCTCTCCGGAGGTGATCAGCCTCCCCTTCCTAGCAATTAAAACTAGGGCTTTCCAGACTGTGCTCACCCAGGGAGTCTTACCTTTTTCCATGTTCAGAGTTCTTTTTCATTCCCAGAATCTTTCTCTTCAGATCTTCCATTGCCCTCAGTTTTTGCCGGGAAGATTCTGGTGGAGCCCACATCTTTTCTGGATTAAATTTAATCCAGGGGTGCCCAGATTTTGGGTTCACCCGAGTCCTCCCAGCTTCCTTGGGGATTTGGAAGGGGCAGCAAAATGCTACCGTCTCTGGCCTTCGTTTGCTGTCCCTTTGTGGTCACCAAAAATGTTTTAGAATTTGAGAGAGGTTCAATTATTTGAGGATAGAGAGGCCAGGACTCAGGAATGATGTTGAGAAGGAAAAATAGTTTATTGATGGCTGGCTGGACTCAGGAGCTTTCTGTTTCAATCCCAAGCCCCGAACAAGATTTTCAAATTTCTTTTATACAGAGAGGAAAGGCCAAATGGTCCCTTTGTTTCAGTTCTCAATAGGCTTGAATTAGCATATATATCTTCCACATCTTAGGTAATCTTTTAGCATGGACTCCAGACATTCTAGATAAACTGTTAGCATATTTGGTTTGCATTTCCCCTAAATACTTAAAGTTTATAGACCTTGCATTATTAAACTGTTTCCTGGGACTGGAGTCATTGCCATTGTTACTAAGGGCAGGACTGCAGCCTCTTGCCATTCCATACCCACAAGTCAAACAGCTTAGGTTATCTCTGAAGAGACAAAGAGCCTCCCACCCATAACCCACATCAGAACAATATCATTTTCATGCCCAAAGTGAAATGAAGCATAGTCTGAAATAAAGAGAAATTAAGTGAAGGGAAAATCAGCCTGAGGTTGGGCAAAGATGAGGGAGAAAATATTTTATTATGATCTATTTACTTGAACTTCCCAATACCCACCAAGCAAGCTATGTGGTAGCTGTTCTTCCTAGTTCTGGGAATCCTCTGGAGCCTTTGCTTCTCTGATTTAACTTTTCAGAGAAACGTGGCTCTACCTTTCCTGTTACATTTACTGCCATAGGAGCAGCCTTTTCCTAAGGGCAATCTGTTGGTTGACTGGTTGGTTATTTATGAGCTGACAAAACACAAAATTTTGCCTGACAGTAGCAATTTTATCAGGTAGCATTGAGTTGTGTGAAGGTGGTATCTTTTTGGAGTTAGTTTGCATTATGAACATATAAAATTCTTTAGATTCAAACAGACCAATAAATGCATTAGTTTCTTTTTGCTGTTGTTTTCTCAAATTTAAATTGATATCTGATGCTCAAATTGTGGATCATTGGAAGCAAAGGCAGGTTTTTCTTAATGTAATCCATTCAGGATGAATTCACAATAAATTTGGACAACACAAGTATGCCATATGCCAACTGAAACAATCAACTAAGCCAAGGCCAAACACACTAAGGCTAATGCTTTAACTTTATTTTGGATAGAAAAGTAAAAGGAAGCACAAAGTATACAGAATAAAATTGCTCATTTCAAGATCTTCAGATTGGCTCTTGCATGGCTTTGCATCTCAGTCAACACAGCTCAGCTACAGCAAAGCTTCTGAGCAGTGCCCTTGACAGAACAGATCCTGAAGTCATTCTCACCTAAATTGCAGGCATTGCTTCTGCAAAAGCAGGTGGTTCTCTGCTGAGAGCCTTGGAAAAGAGGCCATGTCAGGCACAGTGGGAGAGGAGAGAAGGAGGAGAGGCAGAGCCAGACCAGGAGAGATGCTCTAAGAAGTGATGTGTCTGCTACTAATCATCCAATAGACACCAATCATAAAAGGTTGGAGAATTCACATGTTCATCATAAAGGAAAAGAAATCTCACTATGAATAGGTCATGAAGGATCTCATTTTCATCCATTCAAGTCTATCATTTACAGGCTTATCACATCCCCTGTGATACAGCTCCCAAATAGGGATTACTCAACTCTCATTCAAACCCATCCACACACCAGATTTTGAGTCTTGCCTGCAGGTGCTCAGGAGCTACTTGAAGAGGCTGATTTAGCCTCTAATCCTGAAGCATCTGAGTCTCCCACTCACACCTCCTGGAACCCAATCCTCTGGTGTTCCAAGAACTCTAGGAGAGTCTCTAGCTTGAAGGCCCTCATTTCCTAATGCTTTCATGACATGTTGGTGAAAGTGCTGAGCTCTCACCTGAAGCCTCTCGAGAGGCCCTTTTATCCCTTGCAAAGTAGATGGCCGTATCTTGGGTCCTGGGCCTCAGGGTGCTCCTGGGCTGGAAGCTCATCAGCACTTTCTCCAAGGGCCTCAGCGTGGGTCAGGAAGGCCAATAGGAGAAAAGCAGAGAGGACAGCGATGGTCCTCATGGCTGAGAGACAGCTGGGGATTTGGCCCTGGACAGGAGAGCAGGAGTCTGAGTGGTGGAGAAGGTAGAGGTTCAGTCCTGCATTTTTAGAAGGATTGGAGGAAAAATCTGGTGTCCTAAATGTGTCAATGTCTGAAGGTGGCATGCCCAGTCCAAGGTCCTCCTGTCACCCAAGTTGCTTTGATGTTCCTCTGATCTGGCTTCTCCCTCGACTTATATCATGTGCCTATTTGCTAGTGTCCATGTTTGTTTTTCACAGGTGATGATGCTTTTAGGAACTTGACACACCTCCCTGCTACTCATCTGTTTGAATATTTATGAGTAAAAATATTTGCATGTGTATGCCTTTAAAACTGTATAGAAAAAGAGAAAAATGGCTACAAAGGAGCAGTGATCAAACTGGCATTGGACTTCTCACTTGCAACATTGGTTACTAGATGGAATATTTTGCATTTCTAGGAAGAAAGAACTTGAATGGAGTATTGTATGCTGAGATAATATATAATTCATATTTATGGAAGCAAATGATGTTTTTTGGATGTTCACTGACATAGGAAATGTACAGTATATGAATATTTTTGAAAAAGAAATTACTCAAGGATATACTACAATAAAATAAAGAAGAATCCAAGTAAGAAGAAGACATAGGAATAGAAAAATAAAGTTGAAAAAAGTTTCATTAAAATGGTTTATATTTTGTTTATATTATTTTTTCCATTAATGGATGATAATAACATTGGGTATTTTAATACGGTTGTTAAAAAACATTACTTAACAAAGTACAATGAATTAAAACAATATATGCATTGGCATTTAGAGTAAGAATTCCCCAAAAGTTCAACAAAACTTGGAAATTTATCAAGGAAAAGAGAAAGTGGGGATTATAGATAATGATGAACTCAATATGAAGACAATTAAATATATGTTAAAAGGTGTAATGTTGGCCAATGGAAGTTGATAAAACTAGGATATAAAATAAATAAGATGCAGTGAAAGGGAGAAAAGATAAGGAGGGCAGAAAAAGGACATCAATTCATTCTCCTTAACTAAGAAAGAAAAAGCCAGGAAATAAAATAGAAAATGCAAAGAAAATGCCAGGAAGGCCGTTCACCCCACCACCTGCCTGTGTGATTCCCTTTCTCCTCATTGGATTGAAAGTTCCATGAGGGCAGGGACCTTGTCTGCTGAGATCTTTGTGCTTGTCTGTGCGAGTTTGGGAAGGTACTGCTCTGCCCCTCAGTTTTCTTTTTATTCTTATCTTCATTCACATTTTGTTGTTGCAATCATTAAATAATTAAAACCATATAAAGTGTTTAGAGAAGTTTTTGATAATGCTAAATATATTACTGTCATTGTTATTGTTTTTGTCATCGTCAGCATCATCGTCAGCATCACCTGCTGAAATGTAAACACTAAGGTAGTGGTTGGCATCAAGGAATAGGTACAGCCATGCCTGGAATATGCATTTGAACTGGCAAACACACAGCAATGACTGTGGTCCAGGGCCTGTAATCTCAGCTTTCGCTGTCTGGTTGTGAGGTCCTCGCTCTACCCTGCTGGCTGTGGACACCTAGTTGGCACTGTCTCAATCCACCATGCCTTCCCCTTCCTTTTACACCGTTCCTCAACTCTGCGTACCCAGCTTCTATTGCTTCATGAGCTGAGCTGAGGCTGGGTGGGAGAAGGATGCACATAAAAGGAGTTTATTCCAGTTATGACCGTACCTCTCAGTTTCCATCATGTGTGTCTTCATCACCTAGATTCCTCTTTTATAGGTGAAATTTTATCTCAGTCTTTCTTTATCCTTCCCTAACCCCAATTTATTTGGGTGTGTCTAAATTCTAGAAAGAAAAATGGATGACTGAAAAATTTTAACTCCCAGGCTTTTAACAGTTAGAACCTATCATTCCCACAAACCTGAAGGTGCCTGTGAACCTGTGTGTTTGGGATCAGGTTGCTCTCAGCTCACCTTTCAGCCTTAAACACAGCCCTTCCTTGGAACCTACCTCTTCTCAGCTTCTTTCTGGGAGAAATATTTCTAGGGCTCTCAAGTGGCATTTTGGATAATTGTTTAGTGATTTAATGTGCTTATTAATATTAATTAAGAATAAAATGCTTTAGTTTTTTCAGCATGGCATCCATGGCCTTCTGTCCTCAGTGTCAAGCCTGAGGTCATTTAATAGAAAGCCTGAGGTCTCATGCTTCTTGTCCTCCACTTTGACCTTCTCTTGCCTCTCCTAACCCAGGGCCAGGATAGAAGCACCACAGCCACCCCCAACTGCAGACCTACTCACAGATGGCATGAATTCCTATGACATGTGACTTAGGAATTTAGGAAGAAAATGAACATGGATGTGCTAAAAAGTACAGTGAAAGGGACACGGTATGAAAGGAGAGATTAGGCAGCTACAGAAGGTGCTTTGAAGATATTAGTATTCCAGGCAAGTCTGGGAGACAAAGGATTCTCAGCTGTGCTCCTTGCAATGCTAATGGTCAAGCTCATTGGGAAGGAGAGTTTATGGGCCTTTAGCAAACAGGAACAGCAGGTGTGTATGTGGAGCTGCTATTCCTAGACCAGAGGAGCACTGGAGGTCTGAGCCATCCAACCTCACAGGCTCCTTCACCCTCAGCAATGTGCACATCAAACTCCTGAGGGCAGACCCTTCTCAGGAGTTTATTCCTCTCTGATCCTGCTCTGCTCTGACCTGTATAAAGGCAGAGCTGGTACCTGCTCAGCTCCTGCTCCCCATCCAGGATGCTGACATCCAGGTGACCCACAGCCATGAGGACCCTCACTCTCTCCACTTCCATTCACCCATTGACCCTGAAGGTTTAAAATCTGCTTAAATCTGTTACTTAAAACCTGATATGAGAAGATTAATGTGCAACTTGGAAAAATTACAAAGGCCTTTATCAGGCCTGGGCACACCATGTGGGACCTTAGGAATTCCCAAAAGCAACTCAGCTCCAGGCTCAGGTAGTTGTGCCGCTCCAAGCCATCTGCACCAAATTCCTTGTGCAATACCCAGAGGATCTGCAAAACATGGTCATGACTCTTAATTCACTTAATCATTCAGAGCACTGAGGCAGAGGTCACCCCAATGTGTATAGGTGGAGGCTAAATTTGAGAGCTGATGTTACTGGCTTGAGACCTCACAGCAAGGCCAAGGCTGGACATGGGGCTGTGGCCATGCATAGAACGTGCTTGCCCAAGGACGCTCTCAAAGGCTATTTCATGAAGAAGATCTGAACTGTAAAAGTCCCAAAGTAGCTGATGGATTTCCACTAGGCACAGCCATAGTTTTGTCCCTTTATACCTGGTTGTTTCCTGCAGCTGTCTGTCTTGTCTTCTCCATGAGGATTAGAGAGCAAAGAGAAGTGTAGGGTCCCTGAAATAATGTGCAGCTCTCAATCCACATTGCTAGGAGGATCAGTGTGCACAGAGAGGTGAAGGTGTGGTCAACCATATCTGTACCTGCAAGTAAGCAGAAAGGAGCTGGTGCCCTGATAAGAAGGAACTCAAAAAACCCTCCTCAAAGAACTTCAAGCCTGAAGCCCCCTGCTCTGAGAACAGTGACCTAGTTACCTGCTTTAAAGATTGTGGTGTCAGTTCAGGGCCTTGGCTTTGCCATCAGCTTGCCTGGGTCACCTGGTCCCCTCTAATCTTGTCTTTGTCTCTGTGTCTTTCTTAAGTTCCTGTCACCTCCCCTCTGGTTCTCTGTTCACCTGCACAGGTCGCAGCATCCCTGTCCTCTTCTAAGCTATTTTGGGATAGTAATCCAGGAGTTAATGATGAGCCTCTGAACTACTAAAATTGCCCTTGTTGCCATTGAAAATATGTATGAGATCATTCCACTCCCAATTTAGGATGTGAGGACATGGAAGTACTTTTCCTCAGGTAGCACCAAGAACAGTTTATATAACATAAAATCACACATATCTGCTGAATTACTGAACAGTAGCAGACACTACAGGGCCTTGGTGAAGTGGTTTCCTGAGAATGGTGCCCTTGCCAGTGAGTAACACATTGCAGTGATTTCCAAAGTCCTCTGAGTACAGGTGGACTGAAGAGGAGGTGACTGAAATGTCAGAAACTTGACCTGTCAAGGGAAGCAACAAGGCTGTCCTTAGGGTGCTGTCATATGGGATTGACCAGAGTCTAGAGAACCCCCTGCTGAAATAATTTGTTGAGCATAACAATTCCTCATGGACCAGTCACTCAGGATGTGGGTCTTTCCATCATTTGTTTCCTGTAACACCCACACACACTCAGAGACACAAATACTTATATACATGACAGCCCAAAGTTTCCAACCCCCCCCCTCATTACACACTTACATACATACACAGATGAGTGTGCACATACCACACCAGCACACTCAGACATGGACACCCTGAAATTCCAACCCCAGTGCCCTTGAGCCCCTCCACTAGACCTGCCTCAGTCTCTGTGCTGCAGCTGTTGAGCCTCACGTGCACACCCCAAAGCCAGCACCTTTAGCACCCCAAAGGCTACTGGGAGCCTCTGCTCCAAGGGTCTTAACTTACAGGAAAGAGCAGAGGCTGGAGGGGCCAGTCACTTGCTCATGACCCCATGGCTTATTAAGGGCACACCTGGGCCTGGAACCCCCCACATGGTCTGGTCCCACCCCAGAAGCATCCAGAGCTGAGGAGCTGCCACACTCTGCCCCCTGTCCCAGATGCCTCCTCATGGGAACCTCAGCTTTCTTCCTGGTGGCTCAGCTGACTTCAGGGCCACAGGAGAATGGGGAGCAGAAGCTGAGCAGATACCAGCTCTGAATTTATATAGGTCAGAGGTGCAGGATCAGAGAGGAATAAACTCCTGAGAAGGGTCTGTCCTCAGTATATTTGATGTGCACATTGCTGAGGGTGAAGGAGCCTGTGGGGCTGGATGGCTCAAACCTCTAGTCCTCCTCTGGTCTAGGAACAGCAGCTCCATGTACACACCTGCTGTTCAAGTATGCTAAAGGCCCATAAACTCTCCTTCCCCATGAACTTGGCCCTTAGCATCACAAGAGGCACAGGTGAGCACCTTGTTTCCTTGACTTGCCTGGAATACAAACTCCTCCAAAAGCACCTTCTGTAGCTGTCTACTCTCTCCTTTCACACCACGTCCCTTTCACCATACTTCTCAGTAGAGCCATGTTCATTTTCTTCCTGAATTCCTAAGTCAAGGTCATGGGAATTCATGCCATCTGTAAGAAGGTTTCCAGACAGGGGTGGCTGTGTTGCTTCTGTCCTGGCCCTGGATTAAGAGAGGCAAGACTGCCAAATTGGAGGAGGAGAAGTGTGAGTCTTCAGGCTTTTTACAAATTGACGGTAGGTTTGAGGTCAAGGATGGTAGGCCATGGATGCCCTGCTACAAAAAGAAAGGTGTTTTATTCTTATTTATTATTCATAAACATGTTTAAACACTAAACACTTTTCCAAAATGCCACTAGAGAGCCCTAGAAATACTTCTCCCATAAATAAGCCAAGGAGAGGGCAGTTCTGAGGCAGGGCTGTGTTTAAGGCTGAAGGGTGAGCTGAGAGTGTCCTGATCCCAAGGTCACAGGTTCCCAGGTGCCTTCTGGTTTGTGGGGAGTGCTAGATTCTACCTGTTAAAAGCCTGGAGGTTGATATTTTTAAGCCATTTTATATTCACTCCATTAAATTGGGGTCAGGTAAGGATGAAGAAAGGCTGAGGTAAAATTTTACCTATGAAAGAAGAATCTGGGAGATGATGACACACATGGCAGAAACCATGTGGTATGATCATAACTGAAATAAACTGCCCTTATGCATGCCCTTTCCCCACCCAGCCCCAGCTCAGCTCGTGAAGGCTCAGAAAACATCAAAAGGATGCAGCTCATGAAGCAATAAGAGCTGTGTATGCAGAGCTCAGGAACATTATAAAAAGAATGGGAAGGCATGGTGGATTGAGACAGTGCCAAGTAGGTGTCCAGGGCCAGCAGGGTACAGCAAGGACCACACAACTGGACAGCAAAAGCTGAGATAACAGGCATTGGACAGCCATTGTTGCTGTCCATTTGTCACTTCAAATTCCTATTCCAGGCATGGCTGTACCTCTTCCTTGGTGCCAACCACTGCCTCAGTGGAATTTTCAATCGAATGAGGAGAAAGGGAATCGCACAAACACGAGGTGGGGTGAACGGCCTTCCTGGCATTTTGTTTACCTTTCCCATTATAATTCCTGACTTTTTCTTAGTTAAACAGAATGAATTAATTCTCTTTTCCTTCCTTCTTATCTTTCCTTCCTTCCACTGCAGTTGTTTATTTATTATATAATCTAGTTATGCAGACTTCATGGGTCAACATTACACCTTTTAACATATATTTCATTGAGAATCTTCATATCGAGCTCATCATTATCCATATTCCCCACTTTCTTTTCTTTCTTGATAAATTCCCATGGTTTGTTGAACTTTTAGGGAATTCTAATTCCAAATGTCAATTCATATATTGTTTTATTTCACTCTACTTCATTTAATAGTGTTTTTAACACTAGTATTAAAATGCCCAACCCTATTTTCAATCATTAATGGAAAATTAAACAAAATATTAACAATTTTAATGAGTTTTTTTCAACTCTGTTTCTATTCCCGTGTCTTCTTCTTACTTGGATTCTTCTTTATTTATTGCAGTATATCCTTGAGCAATTTCCTCTTCAAAAAATTCATGTACTATATAGTCCCTGTGTTGTGAACATCAAAAAAAAAAAAGACTAATTGCTCCCATAAATATGAATTATATATTGTCTCAGCATAGAATTCTCCATTCAAGATTTTTTTCCTCAGAAATGTTACAAATGCCACCTAGAAACCAATATTGCAAGGGCAAATTCCAATGCCAGTTTGGTCATTGCCTCTTTGTAGTAATTTTTCTCATTTTCTAGACTGTTTTATAGCATATACACTCAAATATTTTTACTGATAAATATTTGAATAGACAAGTAGCAGGGAGGCTTATTAAGTTCCTAACAAGCATAATCACCTGTGAAAAGCAAACATGGACACCAAGCAAATAGATGCATATTGTAAGTACAGGGAGAAGCAGATCACAGCAACTGTTGCCTGGGTGACAGGAGGACCTTGGGCTGGGCACTCCTTCCTCAGGTACTGACACATTTACATACTTACACAACTATAAATGCAGGACTGAACCTCTTCCCTCTCCACCACACTCAGCCTCTTGCTCTCCTGTCCTGGTCTGACCCCAGGTGACTCTCAGCCATGAGGACTCTTGCTGTCATCTCTGCTGTTCTCCTGTTGGCCTTCCTGACCCATGCTGAGGCCCACAGAGAAAGCACTGAGGAACTTCCAGCCCAGGAGAAGCCTGAGGTCCAGGACCAAGATATGGCCATCTCCTTTTTGGGGGATGAAAGGGCCACTCGAGAGGCTGCAGGTGAGAGCCCAGAGGTGCCACCATGAAGCCGCAATAACATTATGAAGTTAGGGCCTTCAAGCTAGAGACCCTTCTAGGGTTCTTGGAACACCAGAGGATTGGGTTCCAGGAGATGTGAGTGGGAGACTCAGCAGCTTCAGGGTCAGGGGCTAGACCAGCCTCTTTGCATTGTTCCTTAGCACCTGCAGGTGGGATTCAAAAGCTGGTGCATGTGGATGGGTTAGAATGAGAGGTGAGTAATCCTGAATATGGGAGCTGTATCACAGGGGGTGTGATAAACCTGTAAATGATTGATGACCCTTCATGAGCAACTCAGAGTAAGATTTCTTTTGCTTTATGACAAATGTGAATTTTCTCCATCCTTTTATGACTGGTGTATATTGGTTGATAGTAGCACACACATCACTTCCTAGAGCATCCCCCCTGGTCTGCTCTGCCTCTCCCCCTTTCCTCCTTTCCCACTGTGCCTGACACCCTTCTTCCCTTCCCAGGCCCTCTACAGAGACTCACCTGCTATTGCAGAACTGGGTTCTGCAAGATCTGGGAGCAACACGTGGGGACCTGTACTCTCAATAGCATCCCATTTAGGTTTTGCTGCCCCTGAGCTGTGTCAACTGAGATGCAAGGCAGTGCAAAATCCAATCTGAAGATCTTGAAAAGAGTGATTTTTCTCTGTATACTCTGTGCTTTACCTTACTTCTCTATCCAAATAAAGTTAAAGCATTAGCCTCAGTGTTTGGCCTTTCCTTATTTGTTCTTTGAGTTGGCATATGGCTTATATGTGCTGTCCAATTTTATTGTGAATTCTGTCCTGATTAGTTTACATTAAGAGGAACATGACTTTGCATCCCAGTGATCCACAATTTGAGCATCAGACATCAATTAAATTTAAAAAAGAACAAAAAGAAAATAATGGGTTCACTCAGTTTGAATCTAAAGAATTCTACATGTTCATAATGCTATTCTAAAGAGGGACCTCACTATAAAATTTACAAAAAGGTGGTTGTTGATTCAAAGGAAATTTAGATACAATAGACTGCTAATTTTCATTAATTTTAATTAGTGGGAAGTCATTGATACATATGGATTTTTTCTTATTTTAAGCAAATATGTTCAATAAGTATTTTTTCAGTCTGTATAAATGGCATAGAGTAAACTAAAGCTTAAGTGAATCATAGGCAAAGAAAAAATGAGAATGGTTCTAAATCAGAATGTCTGACCAGCCTAATAGATTCAATTACTAAGCAGAGAAGAGAACCCAGAAGCTGCTCAATGTGGTGATACCCAGTAACTAGTGATCACAATTCAGATCATGCTCATGAAATAGCCTTTGAAAGCCTCCTTGGACAGGGTCCTTCTACACATGACCATAGCCCAGTGTCCAGCCTTCTATTTGCTATGAGACCTAAAGCCAACATGTAGCTCTCAACTTTAGCCTCCATCTCTTCACAATGGGTTGACCTCTGCCTCAGTGCTCTGAATGATTAAGTGAAGAGAGATGTGTGACCATGCTGTGCCTTTGGATATTACATGGGAAATTTAGTGTAGATGGCTAGGAGCAGCACAACTGCCTGAGAATGGAGCTGAGGTGCTCCTGGGAGTTCCTTAGGGCCCATGAGGTTGACCCAGGCCTGATAAAAGCCCTTTGTAATATTTCCAAGTTGCACATTAATCTTCTCACATTAGACTTTAAATAACAGATTTAAGCAGAAATTAAGCCATTCTACCTGAGACAAGTGAGGTCTAGAAGCCTGGTCATGATGAAGGAGATAGGAAAAAAAAATGCAGAACAGACATAAGAATTCAGAATGGCAAATATTGTGAGACTATTTTTCAGAGGGACAAATGACCTATGTATCAGCAGGATAATAATATATCATTAAAAAGAATATTTTAATTGTATAGGAAAAAGTTGAATTAAAAAGCAAAGGGAGAAGTGGATGTGGCTTATGCAATTGAACTCCCATCTACCATATAGCAGGTCCAGGTTTCGATTCCTGGGGCCTCCTGGTGAAGCCAAATGGCTCATGTGGAGAGTCTGTCAATGTGGAGAGCTGGTGCAGCAAGATGAGGCAAGAGAAAGAGACAGAGAAGAGACAATAAGAGACACAGCAGATCAGGATGTTGAGGTTTTGCAAGGGATTGAGCACCTCTCTCCTACTCCAGAAGTTACCAGAATTGGTTCGTGGAACCACCTAAAAGAGAAGACAAGCAGACACTGAAGAACACACAGCATATGGACACAGAAAGCAGAGAGTGAGCCCAAAAGAATGGGGGTGGATGTGGGGAGAAATAAATCTTTTCTTTTTAAAATTTATTATTATCTTTTAATTTTAAAGATTCATGGATTGCATAAAATATTACATTAAAAAATATAAAAGATTCCATATACCCCTCTCCCCAAACACCTCACTTCTCCCACATTGACAATTTCTTTCATCAGGGTGGTACACTCATTGCATTTGGAGAATACATTTTGGAGCATTGCTACATAGCATGGATTATAGTTTACATTGTAGTTTACACTCTCCCTGTCCATTCAGTGGCTTTGAAGGATATATAGTATCCTGCATCTGTCACTGTAATATCATTGAGGACAACTCCAAGTGTTGAAAATGCCACTATATCACACCTCTTTTTCCCTCTCCCTGCCCTCAGCAACTCCTATGGCCACTGTCTCCACATCAATGATATGATGTCCTCCATTGCTAGAGTCACAATGTTTCTACAGTAGCATTCCAATAAGTCCACTCTAATCCATATTTTATTCCTCCTTCTTAAGTACACTGTGCACCTCCCTTTTAGCTGACCTGCGTAAGTCCAATGAACCAGATAGTAGGTGTTGCAACTCTGCTGAGGTTCAGGGCACAGCTGACACATAGACAGTCCAAAGATTCAACTGGTCTGAGAATACAACAACCCCAGCACCAACCACAGGCTCAGTAAAAGGACAGAAGAGGCATGCATAGAGAGGTCACACCTGAGTCCCATTCCATCACACTCAGGATCACAAATTCTAAAGTAGGGCCCACTTGCAATGTACTGAACTCCAGAACCATCTGTCATCACTCTAGGGCCTGGGTATCATTGTACCCTCAGGAGCACCAGTACCTGGGGTTGTATCTACCTTGACTGTCTCTGAGACCTTGCTGAGATGTGCATAAGTGTGACCCCCTCTGGTGACCTCCTGGCTCATTTTGAAGTCTCTTAACCATATAAACTCATTTGTGTTTACCATTTCCTCCTTTTATTCAGGTCTTTTTCTAGCTGCACAACAGGGAGGCTCATTCTGGGAGTCATGTCCCACACTGGGGGGAATGTAATGCATTTACATGCTGAGTTTAGCTTAGAGAGTGGTCACATTTGAGCAATATGGAGGCTCACAGGAGATAATTTTTAGGTACCCTGCAACTGTAGGCCTAGCTGAAATTTCCAGAACACAGGCTCATAAACATAGTCATCAATATCAAGGGCTCATAATTGGACCTTCCTTATTTACTGGTATGTTGGAGATTTGGGCCTGAATGGTATTGGGAATGAATGAAAGAGAAAAAGGAGAGTGAAAAAGAAAGAGGAAAGAAAGAAAGAAAGGAGAGAGAGAGAGAGAGAGAGAGAGAGAGAGAGAGAGAGAGAGAGAGAGAGAGAGAGAGAAGGAGAGAGAGAGAAGGAGAGAGAGAGAGAAGGAGAGAAAGAAAGAAAAAGGAGAGAAAGCTGGATCAGGGGGTCTGCAAGTAAAGACTCATCAGACAACTTTATTGTTCACAAGGGGCTCTATATATACCCCAGTCCACTGAGGACAAGCAGTTAACCATCAGCATTACTCATCATCTAAGGAATTAAAAAAAATTTATCTCAAGGTACATTCTAAGTGTTCTATTTACTACAAAAACGTTATCTACTCATCTTTTCTTTCAGCCTTTAACAGCTTCATCCTGTTTGCTGGAAACTCTTAATTACCACATTCCTTAGGCTGCAAGCATAGCCATGGAAACAGCACATCTCTCCTTGAGAAACCACTGTGCCCCAGTTTCCAACACAGGTATTTAACCTTGTACTTGGAATATTGTTGCTGCTTCATTGGGGAGTGTAACAGAGTTTCCCAGAATGGGAACTCAGCACTCCATCAGTTGTCATGTGAAACGCTATCCCCTATGTCAATAGCCAAGGAACATTTGAACATAACTCTATACCCTATATATATGCCCTGGAGAACACCCTTCCATCCAGGCATCACCCATCAGTGACACCCCACATTAGTGCTCCTCCTCTGCCATAGTTGAACCCCTCTGTGATCCAAAACATCATCAAAAATGAAGTCTAATATATTCCCAAATTTAATTAGTGGAAAATGACATGGTAATGATAGGTGTAAAGATTAGAAATTGAATATATAATAATTTAGAAAAACTAAAATAAAGGAAAATATAACTTGGGATATTAAAAAATGAAAAATAGCATAAGAAATTTTTTTGATGTTTTGCCTTTCATCACTGTAATAGGTGTTGCCCTATATGTACAGTGGTAAGGCAATCATTTATTTCTCAGTATCTACACCCTTTTTTTCAAAAACGTTTAGTTCACAATATTGTCACATATTTAATATAGGGAACTCCCATATACTCAACATCAAACCCTTTTTCCCTTCCCTAGTAATGACTTCTTTACATGTGAATGATACATTCCTTCATCTGATGTACAAATAATGAAACATAGCTACCAACCATGGTTCCATTATGGTTTACATTTTAGTCTGTACACTTTTATAATATCATCAGTTACATTATGATTTACAAGATGGTTTACATTTTAGACTATATACCTTTATAATTTCTTGGTGATCTTTAACATGGCCTGGATCCATCACTGCAGGATCCTGCAGAACAGTTCTATTGCCTCCCAGTGATGTCCACTTCCAACTATTCCACTCCTCTCTTCCGCTTCCCTTGGGGCCCACAGTGGCATCCAAGCTCCATTTCTTGAAGGACAAGATTCATAGATACTTGCCACAAGGCTGAGAGCTTGACACACTGGTCTGTCCTCCCCATGGGATCTAACCATGCTCTTTGAGAGTCACCCTTCCCTCTGTTGAGATCACCAGGCCTCCACAGGATGGGGCTGCAACACCTTCCCACTGATTGTATGGGTCTCCACCCACTGATGTAACACACTATGACATGATAGCACTCTCACACTCCCTAGAAGCCTGCTCCAGGTGCACCCTCTGCCAGATGTCCCCTGTCAAATAACTTAAGCCAGTAAACCTTCCTTACTATATTTCCTAAAGAGTTTTCTCAACATTGTAGTTTCAACCACATACCTGAAAAACTCCCATGCTCACATTCCGCCTCCCAGCCATTCCCCCAATTCCTTGAACCATCTGACCCATCATCCCAACTCTACCCCTGTCAAGCCTGCAAAGCCCCACCCAATTGTATCCCTATACTCCCATCTTATCCCTTCTATGCACAACTACTTAAAATAGATGTATGGCATCTGTATAGGAAGAAATTGAAAAGAAATTTGTAATCTAATCAGGAAAGCACTTTGCATGCAAAAATGTTTCAAATACATTTTTAAACTTTCATGCTTGTAGAAAGACTCATCTATCCAAAAAGCATTGACATGCTGAGAGAGTTAGTTCCTAAGGTTTTGGAAATCAGAAGCAGAGACAATACTTTTTTTTCTATTGTGTCATTCTTAGTGCAACTCAGAACCCTGGTATTACAATAAATATTTTTGAAGTTGTAGGAATTCTACTGAAACTCCTTAGGCTCAACTCCATATGTTGAGTTCAAGTCTTCCTTCCACTGCTTGTGGGCATGATGTGGAGTAAAGTAGCAAGTAACAGGCCATTGACCTAACACATAATAGCAGCCTCAGCCCAGCCAGTCGTGTTGCTTATAGACAGGACACGGCACTGCACACCTCCAGGGAGCCCTGCTTTTCGGTATTTGGAACTAGCTCAGCCCTTCTGCCCAGGGGACAGTGAGCAGGGTGCTACACACAGCAGTGCCACAGAAGGCTTGGAAAGCTGCTTTAAAGTGGTAAATAGCACTTCATGACTGCCACCCTGTGCCAGGAGCTGTGCTAAGAATTTCACCATCATTATCTCTTAATATTCAAACAAGTCCTGTGCGATGGTATTATTAGTATATCACAACTATTAGCATGGTCCCTACTTTGTGAAATTGGAAATGGAGATCCAGGGACATTTGGTGTTTGAACGAGATCGAGGTCACATGCTGGTGGTTGTGATTCTGTTTTTTAAATATACTTTTTATTTTATTTTCATGAAAGGAAACATAGATTACATTAAGGTTACTCAAAAAATATGGGGATTTCCATATGTCTCACTCCTCTCTCCCACAATGAGTAAAATGGATATTTTCCAAAAGAAAGAGATATAGGACCAGGTAAATTTGTGAACATCTACTTCAAGGGGTCAATCTTTTTTAATAATCAGAATTGAATAACTCCCCCCTCCATATCTGATGGGAGAAACACTAGTTGCCCTGATACCTCCAAGGAGCCCTCTGCAGAGCACATTTCTCCTATTTAATCTTTCTGTAAGTTTCTGTTTCTACTGAGTCACTCTTAACCACCACAGCTGCTCTTTTCCAGCTTTCTCTGACTCACTCAGCACATTGCAGTTGTGATTCTCTCCCTACCCCATCTGAAGAAATCAAGTAACTCAGAGCAGTTATGTGTAAAAGGGTTTTTAAACTGAACCTTTTATGTAATAAGTGGCAATTACAGAGCATCACAAAATAGACAACAAAATAAGTGCCTGATTGAGCATATCATTTGATTAAACTCCATTAGCATTTCCAACCTGGGATATTGCTCTCTGCTTGTGAACAATCTAGGCTCCAAATTATAAGCATTTCCCCTGCTCTAGTGGTCATCTTACTACCCTCAAATTCTTCCTCAGTTCTTCTTCAGGGGAAATTATGCTCCTGTCCTATCTGAAGCTAGATTGGAATGGTACTTGCAGTAGTTAATGATGGGCCTCTTGCCTAGCAGTATTGCCCCAGGTTTTCATTCAAAATATATATGAGATCATTCCACTTCCAATTCAGGATGTGAGGATGTGGAAGAACTTTTCCTCAGGTAGCACCAAGAAAAATCTAAATGAAGATTTCAGATAACATAAAATCATGCATGTCTATGGAATTACTGAACAGTAGTGGACACTACAGGGCCTTGGTAAAGTGGTTTCCTGAGAACGGTGTTTTTTCCAGTGAGCAGCACATTGCAGTGAAGTCCAAAGACTTCTGAGTACAGATGGACAGAAGAGAAGGTGGCTGAAATGTGAGAACTTTGACCTGGTCAAGGGAAGCAGCAAGGCTGTCCTTAGGGTGCTGTCATATGGGATTGACCAGAGTCTAGAGAACCTCCAGGTGAAATAATTTCTTTAGCATAACAATTCTCCCTACCCACCCTTCCCCAATGAGGATGAGAAAACTTTACAACAAACACTGCTGGGTCAACAGGACATCGGTCTAAAAAAAAAAAATACAGATAATAGACACCAACTCCTACCACACACCATACATAAAAATTATACCCAAGGTGTTGTATAGTCCTAAGTATAAAAGCTGTCAACCAGCAAAATTGTCATGGTTTTTATTCAAGGTACAGAGATGGTTTCAAATAAAGTGCCTAGATGATAACACAGGAAAAAATTCTTCATAACCTGGGAAAGGCAAATATTTCTTAGGAGGAAAATACCAAAAAATAATATTAAAAGTAAAACACACATGAACTTTATCAAAAGTAAAAATCTCTGCTTTTCTTACTTTAAACAAATATGTTAGATATATACAATTTTTTCAGTCTCTATAGATGGCATAGAGTAAACTTAAGCTTATTGAATCACAGGCAAAGAAAAAAATGAGAAGTATTCTAAGTAGGAACGACTGACCAGCCTAATGCATTCAATTAATAACCAGAGAGGAGAGCCCAGAAACTGCTCAATGTGGTGATACCAATAACCAGTGAACCACAGGGACCCCAAGTCACAAAAAGTAAACGAGTGAGCCAATGTCCTAGACAGGATCTGGTCGCAACCCTCCACCCTTTTGAGATTTAAATTCTATTCATTATAATAACCCCTACTAAGTTTAATAAAATGGAGGCAGGAAATATATATGTGTTTATAAGGCTAAGGAACTAAGTCAGCATATCATAATGACAAGACACTTACTTACAAACAGACTGCCAAACAAAACTTAAAGAACACCTTATTTGTGGAAAGGCATGTTTTCAGTATTAAAATTTCAATAAAAGGCAGTGTTTTAAGAGTGCCATGGCAAGTTGAAAGAAAACATTTTTGTTATTGAAAATAATAATCTGTCCTTGGGGTTTGAATCATCTTAGAGGCACAATCAAGTCCAAGAGTCAGCTATTTGACTCCAAAAACTGCAAGCGCATCTAGCTTTCTCTTGGGTCTGGTAAGATTACAAAACCCTAGAAAGGAGGCAATTCAGGACAAGTGAAAAAGTTAAGTTCATTTTTGTTAATAATGGTGTTAATAAGTTTATTCTTCTTGAGTATGCTTAACTGCTATTAAGTTGTTAGAGGTTTTCTAAACCATCAGGCATATTAAATTTATCTAATATAAGTTTTATTAAGAGAATTTAAATATCAAATTTGTATCAATATTTAATTCCCAAAATAAATACTTTTGGTCTTCAAATAATTGATTGAGCATTAAGCAGTGCAAATAGTGGCTAGTGATCTTCGCTGTGCACTGACGTCCTTCCAAGATGTTGAAGAATCCACAATGAACTCCAGCCTGGTCCTTCTGCTCTCACCAGAAGCCCCTTGAGCCAAGCTCCCTTCCACCCCAGGAGCCTGGTTCTCTGCCTTTACATTCCAATATTCTAAGTGCCCCAGTGTCCCTAAGTGACCTTTTCCTGTTCTTCAGAGAGGCTACAATCATGTCCCAGTTCCTCCATTCTATACCACCTTTCACCACATTTAATGTTTCTGAAATTCTATATGCATCTTCTATCTACATGCAAATGCAATGTGATAGTACTTATGCTTCATTTATTTAATTCAACTTCTATAATTACTCAATACATACCATTTTAGGATCAAGGGAATATGATGATTCAGTGAATATCCATTAATCACATATATTTTCTTAGTCATCACACTGTTTGTTATAGCTGCCTATCATGACATGCCATGGGGTAGGAAGAATGGTGATCTTGGTTTGGGAGGTGAGAAGATGGAGATGGAGTAAAGACCTGGGCTTTCATCCTTGTGTCCATCTGCCTCCACAGTCAGTGGTCTCGGGATCTACCCACCAGCACCTCCAAACCATGTCAAAACTTCCCTATTCTTGCACCTTATTATTTAAGAAGGTACTGAGATCTGAACACAGGACCTTGTACATGGGGAGCAGGTGCTCAGCCACTTGAGCTACATCTACTGAACATTCTACTTCTTCACTTGCACCTCACTTTCAACTGATGATCTTGCCATCTAAGGCACAAAGAAAATAAAGGTCATCAGATGGGAATTCCACAACTTCAGGGTGTAAAAGCAACTAAATGCATCTCTATTTATCACCTTGTTCCTTCCTGGAAAGACATATTCCTCTCCTCCAAGGCTGATACCACATTCCCCCATGTAGGCTTCAGGCCTCCTCCCTAACCTCAGCTCCAGGAACCTCTGGAATCAACTGATTATCCTTTTATCTCATGTATTTTCAAATCCTTTGTCTCCTTCTCATAACTATTTTTAAATGCATAAATCTTTTTTTCAATATATGTTTTGTCTCTCACCACCTCCTCTTCATAGGTAAAGGAAACTTCTTAGAAGGTTGCCTATATCCACTATTTCACTTTAACTCCCATTTACACCCTGACCCTCTGCCATGTGGTTTCCACCTCAAGCTCACCATCAAAACTGCTCTTGCCAAAGTCCCTGTGGCAGAGATCTGTTTGCTGGCCAGTAGCTGCTCCATCCCTTACCTAGGGGTTCACAGGACCATAACCCTCCTTTTCTGGCCTACTTTATAATGAGGGCATGTGTCTGTGATCCACTTCTAGGTAAGAGGAGCAGAGAAGTCTGCTGGTGGGTGACTTGGAGAAGATTTTCATGTATGATAGAAATGCAGACAAGTCCAAATAATATATGTGCTTGCAGTTGTGGGACAATGTGCTCCTTGGTGTGACATGGCCATCTCAAAAACCTGGAAAAGTTTGAAGCCCTCTCCTAGGGGCATCTGCTCCTGGAGCCTAATTGCCCTGTGTCCAATCCTGAACAGCAGATCTTTATTTCCTACCCCAGTGTTTCTTTGGCAGTCCAATTCTGGATCAGTCTGCAATAAGGAAGTTGTCAGCTAAGGATTGGCAAGCCCAGTGCTTCCTGCCAGGTCTCTCTGTCTCCAAAATACATACTCTCAGATGATGCCAGGTTTTCTCAGCATGTGGGGGTCCAGAGTGTGGAGATCACATGGGCTGATCTTTGTCACAGGCTCAGAAGAAATTTTGTTGCAATAAGTTTGATCTCAATTATATTTGAAATACCAGGCCAATTATACCACCATAGAAATCTGGCTACTTTCTTCACAAGCACTGCATTCAGAAAGTCTGCACATACATTGAGACACTGTGTGGTTCACATTATTTCCAATATATTCTCAAACTCCTTGATGGTATTGAATAGTTTGTTTCTTGGTTACTTCTCCTTTGTGATCTGTCCTCAGTGACCAAAAAATAGAAAATGAATGCACAAGTATTTCATAAGGTATTAAAGTTGTGATGGAAATACTAATAAATACTACAGTTCCAAATAACATCATAAGTAAAATGGTAATTTAACCTCCAGTTTAGATTTGTAAAATGAGAGCATGTAGGTGCAGTAACCATGAATCCTACCAAATCTGAGAACACACATGGCCTGAAGTAGCATAGTGATAGGTGAAAGTTAGATTTGTGAACACACAATCAATGACCCTTATCCCAAGGAAAGTGTCAACTGTATAGTTGTACCCAAAAGTGGGTTGAGGCCATTGAAAGCCCACCCCCTCCATTAATGCTGTGGATTTCTCCCACTCAAATCTGCCCAGGAGTTTGTTCCTGCAATCATTCTCTCTCTTTCGTCACCTCAATTTCCTCTCCACTTCCTTGCTCTTGCCAGTATCAAAATATGCTCTAGTGAAGATATGAGATGTAGAGGTATTTTTGGGACTTGGAGTTGTCCTGGGTGATGCTGCAGGGACTGTTACCAGACATTGTATGTCCTCCCATGACTCACTGGATGGAACGTGGGAGAGTGTGGGCTATGATGTGGACCATTGACCATGAGGTGCAGCGGTGCTCTGAGATATATTCACCAAATCCAATGAATGTCTCATGATGATGGAGGAGATTGTTGCTATGGGGGGAGGAGTGGGGTGAAGGGGGTGGGGGTAAATGGGGACATAATATTTTTTGAATGTAATATTAAAAAAATAAAGACAAAAAAAGATAAAAAAAAAATGCTCTAGTAAATGGTTTCTTCAATACAACCACAATGACAGCACAACTTCCCAAACAAAAAAACTCTGTCCTGTCCTCACCCCCTACCTCACTGCTCCTTCTCTCCTCTTCCTACTGCTTTCAGGCTTCTGTCTGCTCCAAGCCCTGAGAGAGCTCTGGTCAAATCAACACCCTCCATACCACTAAATTCTAATGACAGTCCTCAACATTCATGTTTCTCAACTTCTCAGCTATGTTGGGTCTAATTGATTATTCTGTCCTTCCTGAACACTTACTACTGGTGTCCTCTGTCTTCTGCCCCCCAAAAATGAAACCTTCTTTGGGTTTATTGAGGCAAACTACCCCCCAAAATGATGTATTTTATTCAACTCAGTGCCACCTGATGTAATTGCTACTGTTGGGCAAAATTTTGTATTTTTTTCAGGTCATATTTAACCAACCAGCCAACCAACAGTCTGCCCTTAGGAAAAGGCTGCCCCTATTGCAGACAACGTACCAAAGGAGGTAGGGCCACAGCACTCTGAGCAGGTAAACTGAGCTAAAGACTGCTCAAAGAAGCAAAGTCTCCAGAGGATTCCCAGAACTAGGAAGGACAGCTATCAAATAGCTTGCTTAGTGTGTCCAGGGAAATTCAAGTATACAGATCATAATAAAATATTTTCTCCTTGATCTTTGTAAAACCTCAGGCTGATTTGTGCTTCACTTAATTCCTTAACTCCAGCCTATGCCTCATTTCACTTGGGGCATGAAAATACTATTGTTCTGACCCCTATGCTCAAGCATGAGCAAGCCCTCCCCATTTCTTTGTAAAACATGGGGATCACACTTTTCTATGACAATAATAATATGTTGGAGTTTCTTCACTTTAGGGAAGGTGTGTAGCCCAATGACTCAGCTATTCAAATAATTGGGGAGAAAGAAGGGCTATCATCACTTGTTCTTATCAACACTAACTCAACAAGAAATGCAGATATCAGGCAGATAGAGAGTGTGATAATGGAGCTCTTAGACTAGAGAGTCATCAACATGACACTGAAGGCAACAAATCAATCAGTATTCCCAGTACATTCTACACCTGTGTTCTGTCTCCATAGGTTGGCTAATTCTCCTAATAGACAAATATAAACTTCCACATAATATACTTCCATTCTTCAAAGACAGAGCTAGGTGTCCATTACTTCCTAAACTGGACTTTGCCATTTTGCAAACTCTGTATTTCCATATTTTTCCTTCTGTTGCTGGAGATCCTAACTGTTCTCAATACTTCTCTCTCTGTATTTTAGTTTCTCCCTTACTGTCTTCTCTGCTTTCTTTCTGCCTTCTGGTCCCTGCCCTTACAAACAACTGATGATTCTTACTGTTCTGTTCCAATGAAAAGTACCTGCAGAAATGGATTTCATATGTTCATCCAATCAACATATGCTATTTTGTGCCTTATTGGATAAAAATTGTGCATTATGTCCCATCCTATGTACCTGGTAGACCAATGACACAGATGGATATTTGAACAAAAGACCTATCCCTGCTGTGGACAATAAAACCAAGGAGTTAAGGGGAAAATAATTCAAACAGGTAAACTGAGCTGGAGCTCTCCACATAGGAGCTGTGCTCAAGGAAGGCATTCTGAGCTCACCTCCAAGTGGGAATTAGGCCTATTAAATATCTTATGGGATGGTCCCAGTGCAACTCATATAAATTGTGATATGATAAAATGATTCTATCATTGATCTTTGTTCAGTCTTAGCCTGACTCTTTTCTAACCCCAAATCTGTATTCATTTTAAAAATGTGTCATTCTTCTCACATCTTTAGATGAGGCAAGAACCTCCTATTCCCATCACCTTGAGTGTCACTTCCAAGTGGCTGACACCTCCACTTAATCAAGGTTTCATCCTCTTGGGGAAGATTTGGACCAGGGAATAATTTCAGAGAGTAATGGTCACATCCTAAGCAAGCAGAAGTTTTAGTGTTCCTGACTGATCTGTATGGAACCAATGGTGTCTTAGTGTGGAGGGAGGAGAGTGTAACAGAGATTCAGGCAGGTGGGAATACAAGGGGTTCTAGTTTCCACTAGTGCAGACACCAGGTAAATAGACCCATGTAATCAGTAGACTCACTAGATCTGACAGCTATCAAAGCTACTGCCTGTGAAGACCCCAGGAAGATTTCACCTGGCTTAGCTCACCCACCCCACCCTGCCTCCTTTTCAGGTAATTACAGACTGAACAATAACAGATTATCAAATGATTGATATATTTTTTAATAAAAATAAATCTTAAAAAAGTAAATGTACATGGATAATCTTTTTTTTAATAAATTCCTAGAAATATACTGTCATGCTTATGGATATTTCAAATTGTAATAGATATTGCCAAATATCCTGCTCCAAAAACTGTTGCACCACTCTATCTTCTTACTGACAATGCATGAAGGAAGCTTGTGACTATCAATAATCTTTCCAATATAATACTGGTTATTATCAAGTGTTGTAATCTTTGCAAATAGTATGGGTAAATAATAGTTTTTCCTGGTTGCTTAATATATCCTTTAAAAATTCTTTCTGAGATCGATCATTTTTATGTTTGTTATTTTTGTTTCCTATTACTTGTTCATACACATTACCCATTTTGTTATTGGGTTACTTGTATTTTGTTACTAATTTCCAAGAACTCCCTGAGTATTTAATCCTTTATCATAAGCATTGCAAATATTTTTTCTGATTTGTCCCTTTACCTTGTACTCTCTCATCTACTAGACTAAATTCATGGCTACTCTCAATGATTATTTTTTACCTTGATTAGGTTTGTTTTCCCTTAAAGTTATTTGTTTTATTTGTGTGCACTTAATTATCTATGTATTCACAGAAGATTTTGTCCTCAATTCTTTCAGCTAGAATCTCCCTGGGATGGAGGCTGTTCTGAAAAACAGTGGCATGGAAGTTGTGCCTGGCCCCACCCAGATTGTGTATTTCATGAGCCAACAGAAATTTCATCACTCTTTAATCATATGGCATCTCATATAAAAGACACATCTGGGTTCATAGCTATGTTCACTAGAAGACTGAGTCTATGCACAGAAAAGAAACAAAATGATACAGATTCTAAGGAACTGAACATAGCCAGGTCTACCTTGATGTATAGAGTATATCAGGCATCCTGTAGAGAATAGAAGTGGCATTTTTAATGTTCTTCAACATTTCAGACACTTAAATGCCCATCTTCTCAGGGATGAAATGTATGGATATCCCTAGGTGTTAGTGTGGATTCTCCTCTTTTCCATTTCTGCTTGTCTCTTCTTGGACCAGTACTATGTGGTATTAACTAATATATTTCCTAACATTCAAGATAGTTAAGTCTTTCTCATCAGTTTTTAAAAAAGCTCATAGCCATGCCAATGATTTACTCTTAAAAATAAATTTTAAATCACTGTATCAAAGTAAGAAATCATATATAGCTGTATTAATTGATAATTGCATTGAATTTGAAGTTTTTATTGAAGAAAAATGGCATGTACACTAGAGTCTATCTAAAAACAAAGTTTTATTTTAAAAGGCTTTGTCTTGTTTTAATATATTCTTTGGTTATCCTTCAATAAGTGTCCTCATTTAAATCCTGAATATTTTATAACTTTACTCCTATGCATTTTATGGTATCTTTAATTGCATTTTCCTTTCATTATATTGCATAATTTGCTATTGTTTACATAGAGAAAACTATAGACTTTCAATTTTGTCACTAGCCCATGATTGAACTCTTGCAGATTTGAACTTTTTGTGGCCAAATTCTTAAGTTTTTCAATCATAAAATATAAATAATATATAATTATAATGTACCCTTTTATTCAAATTCATATGCATGCTACTTTATTCACTCATATAATTCCATTGATTAGAATTACTGGAGCCTTCAGAGATTATCTAGCCCAATCTACTCACTTTACAGATGAAGAAACAATGGCAAACCAGAAGTGTCGAAAAACCTTCACGGAGCAAGCCTGTTATATGTCTCTTAATTTTGCAGAATACTTCTCCATTACCACAATGTAAAAATTGTCTTAGTTCTCCCTCAAACATTTCTACTTTTCCCAATTTCTTCTTTCTTCATTGTTTCTCTTATCTGCCCTTCTCGTGCAGAGGAGCAACTCACATAGTATTAAAAAAAAAACACACAAAAAAGCACATACATGAGATAACTAGGTTTTAAAATACAGATGCAGCAGTAGTTTTTTGTTACATGGTATTTCTTCCATGAAAGTCTTTGATTTTTCTTCCAGGACATGATTAAGAATCTCAACTTGTGCATTAAGCACAGATTGTAGTTTTCACCCACATACCCTTGGGAAACAGAAATAAGGTTATTTCTGGTAAAGGAATTGAGAGAAATTTAAGATGACACAGAAACGCAGTGTCTTTGTGACTCTTGTGTTTAGCCTACCGCCATTTTAGGGTCTGAAATTGAGTTGATTTATTTCAAGTCTAGAGTTCAATATGACAGGTTAGAGTCAGAAAAACATCCACTTTGGGTCTGGTAATATGGAAGGTTTTTGTTTAAATATCCTGAGAGAAATCAATGGAGGATGTAGAGAGTGAGAAAAATTAAGTCTAATATTATGAGGGTGATTTTTTTTTTTTAAAGAAAAGTAGAAATGGAGACAATAACAGATGGAAGGAGAGAGACTGGGATAAGAAATGAGAGAGACACACAGAGAGAGGAAGGAAGGAAGGAAGGAGGGAAGGAAGGAAGGAAGGAAGGAAGGAAGGAAGGAAGGAAGGAAGGAAGGAAGGAAGGAGAAAGAAGAAAGAAGGGAAAGATAGGAGCATGGATGGAGGGAGGGAGAGAGAGAGAGCAAGAACCTTTCCTCATAAATCCTTCTTCTTGATGAGCTGAGTCAGGAAGGCTTGGGGCTGCTCCCTGGCAGTGGGCTCTAGGAGGGTGGGTCACTTGCTGAGGACCATCCACATGCACCCCTGCTCCTTCTGTCTCTCCAATGAGGAAACAAAATGCTTTCTGTTCTCTACTCTCTACTTACCCAAACCCCCTTGCCCAAGCTTTTGGACCTAGGGAGGGCTGAGTTTACCAACACCATCTCTGGCAAGACAGGTCTCACTGAATCACTACAAAAAAATGAATTTTCTCCTTGCCAATCATAAATTAATTTGACCATTTATTATTTGTTAACCCATATTTCACCTATCAGCCTGTGAGTTTTGACTGAGTTTATCTTTTGTCTCCTCAACATTGAACTGCAGTGTGAATCAAACAGACAATGACTTTAACCTAGAAATATGAAGGACTGTTCACAAAACAGAAACTGGAAATTCATCTCTCTTCTGTGTGACAACCCTTGAACTGTCTGAAGATGTCTATCATGTTCTCCCTGAGCCTTCCCTGCTTTGCACTGAAGACCTTCAGATCTTGTAACTGTTCCTCAGACATGGATTTTTTTTTTTTTTAAAGATTTATTTATTTATTTATTTCTCTCCCTTTCCCCTGACCCCCCCATCCCGGTTGTCTGTTCTCTGAGACATGGATTTTTGAATCCTTCCCAGCCTGGTTGTCCACTTCTGGGTACACTCCAGTTTACCCACATCCTTCTTAAAATGAAAACACAACAAGTTGACTTTTCAAACTTCCAGTCCATTTAAATGAACTATATTGTCTTAATTATGTAGATATGGAGTGTTCAGTCTTTTGGAAACCAGGAAATAGACATCAGATGTACCTAATATAGTCCTCACCTCGTGCAAAGCATTGTGCTAAGTGCTGTACATAACCATTTCTCTAAATTCTCACAGCAACCCTTGGAGATAAGTTCTATTAAAAATCTCTTCTATAGATGAGGCAATGAGGTCACCCAGGGGACAAAGAGGAATTCAACTCAAGTTTCATTCAAACCTCTGCTTGTAACCTCCCTACATATTGCTTCATGTATCCCAGATCCTTCCTTAGCAATAGCTTCAAGTTTCTAGAGAATATTATACAGAAAAAATAAATAATACCTTAAAATTTTGGACACATAATTTCCTGTTCTGGTTGTGCCACTGATTGATTTGCAGATAAATTCCTTATCTGGGCGTTGGATCCATCATGGACATAAGGATGGGATAAGGTTACATGATCTCCTGAAGCCTCCTCTTCAGTTCTGAGATGTGTGGTTCTACAAGCTCTAGTAGTTGTGAGTGTGCCAATGGGAAGGGTGAGTGAAATCTGAGTTAGAGTGAACTGGTCACCTCAGTTTATTGAATCTTCTTTCTAGGAAGAAAAAATAAAAACTGACTGGAACATACAAGCCTGTCCCAAGTTCTCCACAACTCTGCAAACCTCTTGAGTGCTCACCAATCTGAGGTCCCATGGGCATCAGGGAAGCTTGCTCAGTCTCTTTTTCATTCTTGAGGAGTCTTGCCTAGATGTGCCATTAGTGACCTGACCATAGTCTGATCATGCTGGTAGTAGTGAGTAAGAGAAATCCCTGAGGTGGCATTTCCAGCCAAGCAGCCCTCTCCTAGAGTCAGCCAAGCATTCATGTCAGGCACCTCTATTAGCATTGGTAAATGTGTTTCCCTGGGTCAGGCTTGCCAAATAATGGAAGGTTTTAGGGTACCAGAGGCTACTAAAATGCCTGAGTATTTAGCACAGTCCCTGCTTCTCCAGAAGAAATGGGAAATCTGCTCTTCCACCACAAGAGCTAAGCAGGCACACAGATGAATAAGGGCAGGGAAGGGTAGCAGAGAATCAAAGATTGTGGCCTCAAGTTATCTGCTTCCAACAAACAATGGAGAGACGAGAATAGGATAAGTATTCCATTCAGAAGGGAGAGATTGGAAGGAAAACAGGAGTTCCAGGTCCCAAACCTAGCAGGGCAAACTCCATTCAATCTCAAATCTGGGACTCCTCTGTGGAGAGATGTTTTGTCCTCCAGGCCTGTGGGAGAAGCAGCCCCCCTTTCCAAGTCCTGCATGACAGCCATGCTCTCCCCAAATACTGGTGTGTATGCTGCACCATCTCTGAGCATTGGGTAGCTGACCTCTCCTTGAACATCACATGCAAGGTCACCTGCTCTGAGTGCCAGGGCAGATGACCTGCTCCCTGCAAGCACAGGGGCGAACCTCTCCTGTCCACACACTGGGGTGAGCCCACTCTCTTGACCCAAGGAGATATCTTGAGTCTAGAACTCAGTCTTCATTGTTCTGCCCTTGAAGCCATTCTTTCTTCTACTCACCCCTTCTCTGTCCCTTTCTGAAATTATTTCCATTCATACAAATTTTGTTAAAATCTATTGGTTTTGATTGCAGTTCCAGGGGGTCCTAATTATAGACATCAGAACTCCCCACAGATCCTTCCTGGTTAACTGCATTTCCAATTCTGACTTTCCCTGAAATGGCTGACTGGATCCATGTTCATTGACACCTTCTTTACAAAGGGTTGCTGAGTTCAGCCCTCACATAGAAACCTGCTCTCTGGGGAGTCACGCCCCGAAAGCTCAGGGAGGTCCCCTACTAGAGCTGCTTCTAGGCCTACTCTCAGGGTAAGCTATGTGGATATACTGAGAATTTTCAAATCCCTTAATTCCGCATTCTTTTGTGATTAAAGTTTAATTCTTAGCTTACCCCTTTCCTCTCACATTTTACTAAAAGCTGCAAGGAGAAGTCAGGCTGCACCTTCCACTCTTAGCTTGAAATTGTCCTATCCTTATTTCTACCAATAGTCTCTTCAAAGCAATGTAGGTTTTCTTCTATCAAGCACCTCACAATTATTCCAGCCTCCACTCATTACCCAATTCTAAAGGTATTTCCACCTTTTTAGGTATTTGTCATGGCAGCACCCACATTCTGGTAACAAATTATTTTCATTCCTATCTACTCTCAACCTAGAAATTACAAATTGAGCTGCAAGGCAACAAAATCATTTATTTATTAGTGATCTTAGAATTGCAATTCAGGTAGCACAGATTCAAGTAGGAACCTAAATTATATCTCATTTTAGGGCTTTAAAGCAAGGATTTTTAAAGAAAAAGACTACATAATTTGTAAAGATGGCTCATGGCTATTTGGGGCTTTCCAGATGTCCTTCAAGTTAGATAGTTCACTGCTTTCTTGATCTTGTGGTTGGGTCACAGTGTCCAGATGTCCTCAGAAATTGTGATTTTGGTTTTGCATACTTTGGGAGTTTGTGTTAATTAAGACATGCATAAGATAACTTCCTAAATGGTCTCCTAACTTTATTTAAATCTCTAGCCATAGTAATTCTATTTTGTTTTATTTCTTTTCATACTGATAAAACAAATACCATCCAATGGGCTGGCTTAAAAATAGCAATTTTTTATCTCACTGTTTGGGAGCTAGAAGTCCAAAATCAAGGCAACAGCAAACCTGGGCTTTCTCCAAAAAAATTGTGGCACTCTGGGGCTGGCTGCTGGTGAGCCCTGGTCCTTGTTTTTCTGTCACATGGCAGTGCACATGATTGCACCTTCTCCCTTTTTTTCTTGTTCTGTTGAGTCCCAACTTCTGGTTGCTCCCTGCAGCTTCTCTCTGTGTTCAATATTCTCAAAGGACTTCAGCCACATTCATTTAAGGGCCACCCTCATTCAGTTCAGGCACCTCTTCACTGACAACATCTTCCAAGCTGCTAGTTACAAATGGGCTCACACCCACAGGACCAGGGGTTGGGACCTGAACATGGTTCTTTGAGGAGGACATGGTTCATCCCCAGCAAATGGGAAAGGAAATCTCTGTGGAAGTGTAAAATTTAGGACTAATACTGTAAACAAGTAAAAAATGTAAGATCTCTAAACAGAGGGTGTAAATAAAAAGGAAAGAGTGTAACATTCTAGAAACAAAATAAATTAGGGACTTATCTCCTTAAGAGAGACATTGAGTCAAAGTAGTAAAATATACCTGGATCTATGTCATGATCTATTGAATGGGCAGGTGAGTAGGAGAGCAGTGAAGATGGAGGCAATTAATTCTGTTGAGAAGAGGTGAAGAGCTTTGATTTCCTCAGGGCCTAGGACAGTGCACACTATAGAGTGGGTCTCCATAAAAATGCATTTGAAATAAATTGATAAAAAATATTTTGGGTTGGAAACCACAAATATCACTTGATATTGCTATCTAAAAGTGTTCATATAAGTGAGTTCTCTCCTTCAAGACTTCAATCCCGTGGAATGGTGTGTGAGTGGAGATGGATCCCCGTCCTCTGTGTTCCTGAGCTGCTCTAGCCTGGTGCTGGGTGGTCTCTCTCCCAGGCTTTTCTGGGCATCCTTGTTGCATACCTTTACAGGAACTGGGAGGGACTCCCATCTCAACTTCCTCTGAGGCCAGGTCTGCAGGGAGAAGATCTCTTCACAATCATGATATGATAGAGGGCATTTCTAGCTCCCCCAGGGCTTCAAAATTTAGAGTGGACTCAATGGTTACTTCTTGAAGAAGGCCAAACTTTCCTAGAGCATGGATCTATTTTTTAAAAAACAAAGGAAATCTATCATTAAAAAACCAGCATAAGCAGGGTTGTCTGTGAACTGAAGGCAATATTGGAGAAATAGATGAGAGGTAGGATAACAGAGACTTGACCTCAGTCTTTAAGACAGGTCCCCATTGCTGCAGACTGGAGGGAGATTTTGATTTGTGAAGTTGGAGGGCCTTCCCTGGAAATGGAACCACCTATTTATTTTACATAAATAAATATTTTCTATGTATTAAAAACAAAACCACTGTGACCAAACTCAATTTGGCTTAAGCCACAAATCACTCAGTAATTTGTAACCCTCAACCACTAGTATTTCCAGATTTGGTAATTTTGTCTTAACACTGACTAATTTTATAATTGTATATGGGTCTTTAATCATTTTTGCTATTTATTCAAAATTTTGATGCATTTTTCTATTTTTTTTTTTGTCCTCTTTTCTCTTGTATTTCTAGTTCATCAGATCAGCAGACAGTTTTTCTGGTGCTAGTTTAATTAACAGCCAAAAAATTAAAACAAAAACAGAAAAGCAGGAAACAAACCAAGTATCCCAGTATCCAATAATAGAAAATATAATGAGTAAATTATCATTGATAATAAGAGCACACATAGTGTGGCACCAGTTTTACTTAAATATAATGACAAAACAGAACTGAAAAGAATATACATGAAACACTTGTTTTCATGAGAAGACTGGGTTCAATTTGAGTAATAGCCTTCTCTTTCAATCTATATTTTGTTTTTTTTCTATATTAAACATGAATTACTATTGTAAAAAGAAAAAAAAGAAGCAATAAAACAGAGAAAAATAAAAAATTGAAAGATGGATCTGAGACATATTAGGATATGTTAATATTTTTCAAACCCATATTTGGTCAGCTATGCCTGCCCTAACAATATTTTTACAAATATTTCCATTTTGGAAATGGGTTACAAAATGAAAGTATCAAATAATCAATTCATATGACTGTTTTAGTAAACTGCACATGTGATTTATAAATTTATGTATTTCATAAATCTCATGTTGCTTGATATTAAGGTTGTTTTCAAATAAACATAGCAGAAATAATTGACTGAAAATGAAGTTAAATTGGAAGTAAAAATGTAGAGAAAAAGTATGTATGATGGCATTTGGAGTAAAATGTCTGTTCAGGCTGGCTGTGCCACCTACTAGCTAGGTGGCCCTTAAAAAATTGTTTAGCAACTTTAAATCTCCATAAAATGTGGACAATATAATGCCAAATGCATAAGTTGATGAGAATCACTTAAGATAATTCATCTAAAGTCTTTGGCATATTGCATAGCACATAATAGTTTTAAACAAAGCTGTTTTTGTTAGAAAAATATCAGAAAAAAAAGTGTTCTCTAGGAATATTCATTATGATCTAAATGTTCTTTGAACCAAATTGGCATTTCCTGCACTTTGCTTTTGGACACATTATCACCTTTTTTACTTTTTCATTGTATTTTACAGTGACAGAGCTTAATTCAGCATGTGGGAAGAAGGGCTTTTAAAATGACTCATGGTCATTTTTTAATAAAAATTTCAGATACTGAGGAAACACCATGGTTCCTCTGGTTATATAAAATTTTCCTTCAAGTTGTCTCACATTTTTCACTTTAATTATTTTTGAAGGTAAACTTCAAAGTATCATATATGGAAAATCACTATTGCTTAATAAGCAAAATGTATACAATGAAAACAAAGCAGGAGAGGTGGGGCAAGATGGTGGCTGAGTGAGTGCACATGATAATCTCTCCTCCAAAGAAGCAGCTGGGCAGTGTTGGAAATTCTTCGGGATCAGGCTGTTTTGGGATTTTGCAGGGCAGGAGGTGTCTGGACATCGATTTGGTGGGAAGGTGCTACAGGGAACGCCTCACATTTGCTGGGTTTCCTCATCCTCCATTGCCTCATTTCTGTGTGAATTGATTTTGGCTACCTACACGATCCCTTTTCCCCACATCTTGATATCCTCCATCATCTATGGTCTCTCCTATATTCCACCTCCCTTTCTTTGATCCCCAAATTGTCTAACTCTTAATTTCTAATACCTTTGTTTTGTTTTCTGTCTTTTATCCACTCTTGAAATTATTGCCTTTCTTTTCTCTTTCCCTCTCTCATAAAAACACTAGCTTTTTAATTCATACCATATTCCTCCCATATTTAGTCGACTACCTCAATATAGGTACTCTACTTACTGCTTTAACTCTACACAACTTACATGAATCTAATATCCATCCTCCTAGATCTCATATAGTTGCTCTGTTAACATTTATTTCCAATACTACTTTACACATTTTCCTTTCTTACACAATTGCCTTTCCTGGCCCTAACACTTTCCTTCAAAGTGAACTCAGCCAGCAAGAAGAAATTAGAATAAGAAGAACAAAGTGACAAAGAGAAGATATAACACTTATGCAAAAACAACAGCTAATTAATCCCCAAGACTAAACAAAGAAGCTAAGGAACTGATTAAACCCATCAAGATAAAATGATGACCAGACAGCAACAAAAATCTACAAACCAAACCAGTAATCAGGAAAATATGGCTGAATCCAATGAACAAACTAAAAACCAGGAAGGGGAGCAGAACTTTGCACAAGTAATTAAAGATCTCAGAACATATATCACAGACAAATTTAATGAAGTAGAGGAAGAGGTTAACAATATGAAGACAACACTTGGAGGGGAAATTGCAGACATATGCAAAAAGATAACAGCTTTGATGGGAATGAACACCACAGTTCAAGAAATCAAAAATACACTCGCAGTAAATAGCAGCAGATTAGAAGAGGCAGAGCAGAGAATTAGCGAAGTGGAAGACAGTACATCAGAAATCAAACAAATAGTAGAATTGATCAATAAAAAGATAGGAAAAAATCCAGCTAGGACTTAGGGACCTGAATGACAATGCAAAACGTACAAACATACATATTATAGGCATCCAAGAAGGAGAAGAGAAGGACTGTTATAGGAAATAATGGCTGAAAACTTCCCAAATCTACTGAAAGAGACAGATGTACATATCCAAGAAGCACAATGCACCCCAAACATCATAAACCCCAACTGGCCCACCCCAAGATATATACTTGTCAAATTATCCAATGCTCAAGACAAAGAGAAAATTCTAAAAGCAGCAAGAGAAAAGAAAACCATCACATAAAAGGAAAGCTCCATAAGATTAAGTGCTGATTTCTCATCTGAAGCCATGGAGGCAAGAAGGCAGTGTTATGATATAGTCAAGGTACTAAAAGAAAAAAATTTCCAACCAAAAATACTCTATCCAGCTAAGCTAGCATTCAAAAATAACGGAGAGTTCAAACTACTCACAGATAAACAGAAATTGAAAGAGGATGCCAACAAGAAACGTACCCTTCAAGAAATTCTAAAGGGAGTTCTTCAGGAAGAAAGGAAAAAACAGGACAGGCAGAGTTGGAGGAGAGTGTAAGAGCAACAAAAAAGAAAAAAACAGAAGAAAAAACAAACAAACAAAATATGACAAACACAAGTCCAATCAAAATATGGCTAACACAAATAATTCCTTGAAAGTAATAACAGTGAATGTCAATGGATTAAACTCACATATCAAAAGATTCAGACTGGGACATTGGATAAGGAAATATGGCCTATCTATATGCTGTCTACAAGAGACACATCTTAGACCCAGAGATTCATGGAGGCTGAAAGTGAATGGTTGGAAAACAATCTTACAAGCAAACAATAACCAAAAAAGGGCAGGAGTAGCTATATTAATATCAGACAAAATAGACTTTAAATGTGAAACAATTGTGAGAGACAAAGGAGGTTACTACATATTAGTGAAAGGGACAATCTGTCAAGAAGAATGAACAATCATAAATACTTATGCTCCTAACAAGGGCACCTCTAAATACATGAGGCAAACGCTGGAAAAAGTAAGTAAAAGAATAGATGCACCTACAATTATAGTGGGGGATTTTAATACACCACTATCAACTCTGGACAGAAAATCTCACAAGAGAATCACTAAAGAAACAAAATATTTGAAAAGTATATTAGAGGAGCTGGATCTAATAGACATATACAGATCATTACACCCAAACACAGCAGGATATACATTTTTCTTAAGTGCAAATGGATCATTCTCCAAGATAGACCATATGCTAGGCCACAAAGAAAGTCTTAATGAATTTAGAAAGATTGAAATCATACAAAATAATATCTCTGACCACAGTGGAGTCAAGCTGGAAATCTGCAAGGGCCAGAGACCCAGATTTCACATGAAGATATGGAAATTAAACAGCACACTCTTAGAAAAACAATGGGTCAAAGAGGAAATCTCAAAAGAAATCAATGACTACCTTGAAACAAATGATAATGATAACACAACATATCAAAAATAATGGGATGCAGCAAAAGCAGTACTGAGAGGGAAATTTATAGCCATAAATTCATACATCAAAAAAGAAAGAGCAAACATTGAAGAACTAACTGCACATTTGGAGGAATCAGAAAAAAAAGAACAAAGTAATCCCACGGGAAGAAGAAGGAAGGAAATAACAAAGATAAGAGCAGAACTAAATGAAATAGAAAAAAAGAAAGCACTCAAAAAGATAAACAAGACCAAGAGCTGGTTTTTTGAGAAGATCAATAAAATTGACAAACCTTTAGCAAGACTAACAAAGAAAAAAAAAGAGAAGATACAAATGCACAAAATAAGAAATGAGAAAGGAGATATCACCACTGACCCCACAGAAATAAAGACTATCATAAGAGGATACTTTGAAAAACTATATTCCAACAAAAATGACAATTCAGAGGAAATGGACAAATTCCTAGAAACACATAAGCAGCCTATATTGACAAAAGAAGAAATTGATGATCTCAACAAACCAATAACAAGTAAAGAGATAGAATCAGTCATTAAAAACCTCCCAACTAAGAAGAGCCCAGGGCCAGTTGGCTTCACAGGTGAATTCTACAAAACGTTCCAGAAAGAACTAACACCAAACCTGCTGAAACTCTTCTAAAAAATTGAAACAGAAGGAACATTGTCTAACTCCTTCTTTGATGCCAACATTACCCTAGTACCAAAGCCAAACAAAGACACCACAAGAAAGGAAAATTACAGACCAATTTCTCTAATGAACCTAAACACAAAAATACTTAACAAAATACGTGCTAATCGTATTCAACAACACATTAAATGAATTATACACCATGTTCAAGTGGGATTCATTCCAGGTATACAAGGATGGTTCAACATAAGAAAATCAATCAATGTAATACACCATATAAACAGATTGAAGGAAAGAAATCACATGATTATATCTATAGATGCAGAAAAAGCATTTGACAAAATACAGCACCCTTTCTTGATAAAAACACTCCAAAAGATCAGAATACAAGAAAATTTTTTGAACATGATAAAGAGTATATATGAAAAACCCACAGCCAACATCATTTACAATGGAGAAATCCTAAAATCCTTCCCTCCAAAGTCAAGAAGAAGAAAAGGATGCCCACTGTCTCCCCTTCTATTTAACATTGTCTTAGAAGTACTTGCTTGAGCACTGAGGCAAGAACCAGATATAAAAGGCATTCAAATTGGAAAGGAAGAAGTCAAAATTTCATTATTTGCAGATGACATGATCCTATACATAGAAAACCCTGAGAGGTCTACAACAAAGCTTCTAGAACTCATAAATGAGTTTAGTAAAGTCACAGGTTAAAAGATCAATGCACAAAAATCAGTAGTGTGGCCGCTGCTGCGGCACTGCAGGCGGGTTACTGCAGGCGAGTCGCTGCCGGGGATCGGGCCTACGCCATGGCCGGACCGGGGCAGCAGCGGGCGGCTCAAGGCTCGGTGGGACGCGCAGTTTGATGGAAGAAAAACCACAGAGACAAGGTCTATGCGCAGGTCTAATTTATTAAGGAAGTGCTTGGGATTTTATAGTGCTGGGTAGGGGAGGGGTTGGGGCTAGGGCGGGCTAGCTACGGGGTGATAGTGGATAGGTGAGATTGGGCGGATGGCTATGAGGTAGGCAGTGGCTAAGGAAGAGGGCAGGTTATATGTTGGCAATGTGAGCGGGACTGGCAGGAAAGACTGCAACGGCTGGAGGGGGAAGATAACAACGGCTGGGAGAGGGGGTGGAGGGAGGCAGTAACAATTGCTCTCCTTTTGTTTTTAAGGAGGAAATAATGAGGAAAAGGGGAATAGACCGGGGAAGGCGAGGGTTGGGGAGGCGGAGCGGTCAACAGGGTGTCACGTTCTAGGGATGGCTTGTGCTGTGGCTGGCCCGACTGCGAAGACTTCCCGAACACATAGCAAATAAAGGGGGGCAGAGGATGCACCCGAGCCCTTTACGCTGAGGGAATCAAACCCGTGCCAGCGGCTAGAATCAGGGAGTCTCACAGCGGGTAGCGCTACAGGCGGGATGTACGGTAGGAAGAGGGACGCGGGCGATGGCGAGGACGGGGGGTGAGATCAGTGGTAGCAAGACGTTGGTAATGGATTTGGACAAAAGAGGAAAATACGCTGTTAGCTTGATCTTTGGCAAGGCGAATGATTCGCCGAATGGCCCAGGGACCAATGGTAAGACCTAGGACGAGGAGCAAGATTGGGGTTAGTAGAGGTAGGAGGTATGGGAGGAGGGGCTGCAGGAAGCCCCAGGAGCCGGCGGCCTGGGCTCGCTCACGTTGGCGTTGGTTAAGGCCTTTTTCAAGTTCTTTTAGACTGGAGTCTACTAGGCCGGTGTAGTTGGCATAGATGCAGCATTCTTCTCCTAGAGCTGCGCATAGGCCACCTTCTTTGAGGAGGAGGAGGTCAAGGCCTCGACGGTTCTGCAGAACAACTTCAGAGAGGGAATTGAGAGAGTCTTTAAGATATTTGACTGCATCTCGGAGGTAGATGATGTCAGTGTCGACTGCCTGTCTGAGATTTTGGAGGGCGGAGGCTTGAGTGGCTAGGGCTGCGACACCAGTAGCGGCCCCAGCTGCAGCTAGGAGGGAAGTGACAGTAAGTACAGCAGTGATAGGTTCATGTTTGTGAAGGTAGATAGCTTCTTGGGTGTGATCGAAGGCTTCAAAGAAATGTCTTGGAGTGTGATAGATGACTCGAGGCGTAAGGAGGATGAGGACACAGGTTTCGTTGGTCATGTTGAGGGTGGCGACAGATAGGCATGGGGTAAGTCCAGTAGAGGAGCAGAGCCATTGGGTAGTGTTTAGGGGGACCAAGTATTTGGCGGAGACATCTGGGGAGGTATAGTTGGAGCAAACGGTAAGCTTAGGAGTGTGGGTAGAGCGGGGGTGGATGCATAGGCCTTTGGAAGAGATGTGCGTGAGGGTAAGCGGGACATGAGTGGACTGATTCCAATTGCAGGAAGAAGGGGAGTCTTCGGTAGAGGAATTAAAGAGTCATGAGGGGATTGCGAGTGGATCGTAAAGGGGGAGGCTGGGGGAAAGACATAACCAGCAGGAGCGGGTGAGGTTAGGGTGGGAGGCGTTGAGGGAGGAATAGGAGGTGTTTAGGAGTTTGAAGTAGGGGCTAGAGGGGAGGAGAGGGTGTGGTTGCATACGGGGAGCGGGGGGGGGGGGGAATTAAGGCTTGTAGGGGGTATGGTAGTAGCCAAGGTGGAAGAGGTATTGACAGGAGTGGACGGGGACGGAAGACAGACAGTGGACGAGGGGGGAGGGTTAAGAATTTGGTTGGGACCAATAGCTGAGGGTGGGGTGGAGACAGGGCGCTTTTGGATTTCAAACAGACCGCTGTAATCGTAGTTGTCCATATACAGCCGGAGCCCATAGGGGCGAGCAGCCAGCCAGGTATCGTCGCTTGGGTTTTTAACAGTCAGCCAGATGAGGTCCCAGTGGGTGCTATTGGCGACTCGGAGGGAAAGATTTGGATCTCTGTTAGGGGCACTGGACCAACCATAGGCCATGGTCTCACATCCCCAGGAAGGGCAGAAGAAATGTGATGGGTTGTGACAGCCTCGAGCACTGGCAGGGCAGATGTAAAAACCGGTGATGACGCTGCCGTGCAAAGCAAGGCACTTGCGATGGGTACGATAGCACCTAGGTGTGGGGACGTGGTTTAGGGGCTTGAGTCCTGAATTGTCTTCTGCATAGTTGTATCCAGCAATTTGGCAGATGTGAACATTGAAGGAAGGGGCAATACTGGTAACATTATAGGCAAGAACACGCTTTTCTGGGAATGTGTGGAGGGTCCAGTTGAATGGCTGATGGGAAGAGGAGCTTTGAGCAGAGGAGGCTAAAGACAGCATGAGGATAAGGAGATGAATGAGATGGGGGAGGGTGGGGGGACAGAGGACGTGGGTATGGGTAGAGCGGGCCCGTCGGAGGAGCTGGAGAACTTGGCGCTCGATGGGGTCATCATCTTCAAGGGAAAGACGGCTTAGGCGGCGGGCAAGGAAGCGACGCCGACGTCGTTCGCGGTGAGAGAGAGCTGGTGTGGTTTCCACGGGTGATGGCGCAGGAGGGGTAGACTCAGATGGGTTTGCCTGGGGGCGCATAGTGGTTATGGGAGGAGGACGACAAGGGAGGTGAGAATGCAAATTAGAAGTAGAAAGGCGACAGCGAGGAGAAGGCACTGGCGGAGGTTCCAATCTGTTGGGGCTGTAGCCTGCGAGACAAACAGCCGAAAAGATTGTTAAGAAAATGAAAACTATAAGGAAGAAGCAGAGCAGGAGTGGGTGCGAGGGGAGTGTGAGGAGCATCTGCGCCGGGAGCTCTTTTCCGGTGAGCTATAGGGCACGTTCGGTGGAGGCCAGGTACTTTCCAGCGGCGGGTTGCTGAGACGGCAAGGGCTCCTCTTGTAGAGTGTGTATAGTCGAGTCCCTTGGGAAATCTGTAATGACAAAAGAAGAAAAAGAGAGCCCTCACAGGGGGGGGCAATCAGCAGAAAGAAACTCGGAGAGAGTGGGAGGGGAAAAACCTTATGGGGGGGTGAGGTATGAAGAGGGGCCATCATTACGGCAGGGGGAGGTTATCAGGGGGAGGGGGTCGGGAGGCGGAAGGTCGGCGGGGCCGTGTGGGGTGAAGGGCTTAATGAGACAAGCAGGAATCCAGACAGGCTGGGGTGCGGATTCCGGGAAGACGCAGGCAAATCCTCGCCCTTGGGCGAGGAGGGGCACAGGTCCGCTCCACTTGCTAGTGAGCGGGTCGCACCAGAGGACGAGAGGGGCTGGAGTGGGCCGGTAAGAGGGCCCCCAGTGCTTGTGGACGGGTGAAAGCCCCTCAGAGTCAAAGGCCATCAGGTTGTGCTGGATGAGCACTTGCGTGACTGTTTCACGCGGGGTGAGATGGGGTTGAGTCTCTCTAGTCTTCTGAACGAGGGTCTTGAGGGTTTGGTGAATTCTTTCAACAAGTCCTTGGCCTTGTGGGTTGTATGGGATACTGAAGTGGTGGGTGATATTGTAGAGCTTCACAAACTCGGCAAAGGCGGCGCTGCGATAGGCGGGGCCATTGTCTGTCTTTATGTCCCAGGGAACTCCCATGAAGAGGATGGCCTCCCGGAGCGCTTGAGTGGCATACCTGGCAGATTCTCCCGGAAGGGCGACGGCATAGCAGAGGTGTGAAAACGTATCGATGGCAACATGAAGGAACTTCCATCGGCCAAAGGAAGCGACATGAGTGACATCTAATTGCCACCTAGAGTTGGGCCGCAATCCGCGCGGGTTGACACCTTGGGGCTGGAGTGGTCCCAGGGGCAGCAAAGGTGCGCAGGAGCGGCACGCACGCACCAAATGCTTACACGTCTCGATGGGAAGTTCTGGGAGGAGTCGATGGAGGGCGGGTGCACCAAGATGGAAGCGTGCATGGAGGTTTTTTGCTTGATTAATGGCTTCGCCTGCCGAAACTGTAGCGTCAGGATTGATAACATTAACACAAGTGGTTTGGGCCGCTTGGTCGGCGAGATGATTGCCGTGAGCTAGAGGGCCAGGGAGTTTGAATGGCTCCTGATGTGGGTAATAAACCAGGGCTGCTGTCTCTTCTCTAAGAGGAGCTGTAGGTCAGCTAGAGCTAGATTGATATCTCGGTTGCCGATGCTAGCAGGCAGCAGGAAGGCCGCAAAGGCAAGGATACGCAAGACCTGCAGGCAGTAAAGACTGTCCGTGAAGATATTTACTGGCTGGTCCTGGAGGTACTGGAGAGCCAGAGTGACGGCTTTCAATTCGGCCACTTGGACAGAGCTGCTGTGTTGGCGGGTGTGGCAGAGTGGTTGCGTGGAGTTGGGTTTGTAGAGGACTATAGCAAGGCAGTGCTTGGAGGCGTCCGTGAAGGCGATGGCGGCGTTGGGGAGTGGCTTGGAGGACGGGAACGGGAAATGGTTAGGAGCTGTGACGGGGAGCGTGCTGAGGCCTTGTATGAGGCGGTGCTGGGGGAAGTGATTATCGAATGGGCCGGGGAACAGGAGGAACAGTGCCTGCATATCTATAGAGTCTTTCAGCAAGTGAGTGACTTGCTGAGTTGTAAGGGGCCAAATGATGACATCTGGATGACACCCGTAATGGTGGGTGGAGCGCTCAACAAGGGTGATGGCGAGCTGCGCGAACAGGATGGATTGGGGGGTGATTTTGCGAAGCTTGCTTTTGGCTAAGTGGACCCACAGGAGTGGACCGTCCTGCCAGATGAGGCCAGTGGGTGTTCCACGGGTGGGAAGGACAAGTCCTGCAAATGGCTTGTCTGGGTCTATTCGTTGGAGTAAGCAGTCCATCAGGGCAGAGTTGACACGGCCCAGGGCGCATTCTGCTTCATATGACAGGGTGATCTTCTTGGTGGGTGCCTGTGATGGTGGGCCAGCGGCCTGGAGGAGCTGGAACAGAGGCTGCAGCTGATGTGTGGTGACGGGTAGCGATGGGCGCAGCCAATTAAGCTGGCCACATAGTTGTTGGAGATTATGGAGCGTCATGGTTTTGGGGACGTTTATGAGCGGCGCCATGGGTGTGATTGTCTCCGAGATTTCAAAGCCCAAGAATTGAAACGGTGGGTGGAAAACAGCCTTTTCTATGTTGACTTGGAGACCAATATCCTCTAAATTGGAGAGAAGACTGGTAACTATAGCTTGTAATTTTGGCTCGCTCGGATGGGCTACAAGGATGTCATCCATGTAATGCACAATGGTGGCTTCGGAGGTTAGGGGCTCAATTGCAGTCGCGACAAACAGCTGGCAGATGGCAGGGCTGTTTTTCATGCCTTGGGGGAGAACTTTCCACTGATATCGTTTGGCAGGCCGGTGGTGGTTGGGCTGGGGAACAGTAAAGGTGAACCGTGGGCGGTCATCCGGATGCAGGGGAATGGAGAAGAAGCAGTCTTTGATGTCGAGGACTGCCACATACCAATCTCACGGGAAGGCTGATGGGTGAGGCATGCCGGGCTGAGGAGAGCCCATGGGTTTGATGTGCTTGTTGATCTCTCGCAGGTCGTGGAGAAGGCATGGCTTGCCAGATTTTTTGATGATGAAAAAGATGGGAGTATTGTATGGACTGGTGGAGGGCTCAACATGTCCGGCACGGAGCTGCTCTTCCACGAGGTCCTGAAGAATAGCCAGTTTTGGGGCAGTCATAGGCCATTGCTCCACCCAAATGGGTTCCTCTGTGTCCCATTGCAGAGGAACGGGTGCTGGAGGTTGAACGCGAGCAACGGCCAAAACTATTGGGGGGACGGTGACGGTTGAGGGGTGAAGAGAACTGTGCCAGATTGATGTAGAATGTCACGCCCCCACAAGACTTGTTTGATGTCTCTAAGGACTAAAGGATGGAAGAAGCCAGACCGCCTCTCGGTGTCTTCCCAGGAGAAGTCTTCTGCCGCCTGTTGCGAGGTGGACTGGCCAGTGGCACCTATGACTACAGGCCCAGCCATAAGCGGAAAGTCCCGAGCCTGGGAGAGGGGGATGCAGGAAATTTCGGCGCCAGTGTCAAGAAGGCCGTCCATCCACTTTCCATTAACTTTGATGGTAATGCGCGGCTGTGAAGCGGGCGACATGGGAACGGACCAGTGGATGCCTATGGGCGGGGTTGGCGCGGGGCGACTGGAGCCTCTTGGTGGCGGGGCTGAGGCTTGCCCCATTGCCCGTTTAAAGGCTGCCTCGGGACACGGCAATCGCGGGCCCAATGGTACCCTTTTCCACAGCGTGGGCAGGGGGTGGAGGGCGGCCGGGCGGCAGGAACAGGGCACGGTGGTGGCACCATAGGCGGGACCGCGCCAGGTTGCTGCGGCGGAGCCGGAAGAGGCTGCAGCGGAGCCGGAAGGTTGGGGCACTCACGAGCAAAATGGCCCAATTCTCCGCAGCGGAAGCAGGTGTTGGTTGTTTGGACTGCTGCGACGATAGCCGCTGCGAGCGCGGATGCTTGCCCAGAAACTCCGGAGCATGCGAGGACCCAATCTTGGAGCGGCTTGTCACGAAGGGGACGAATGATGGCTTTGTAGGCTGGATTGGCCCCCTCTTGCAGGATGTCCTTAACGAAAGACTCGCGAGCTGCGTTGCCGGCAACTCGCCTTTCTGCAGCGGCTTGCACGGGAGCTACGAACTCGTTAAATGGCTCTTCGGGTTTTTGGAAAAGCTTCACGAGGGGCTCTGGGGCGGCCGCGGCGCACGAGTGGAAGGCTCGGAAAACACCGTCACGGAGCTGGAGGAAAAACCCAGGCGGGGTGGCAGTGTAGGCGCTGGAATCGCCGTAAGGACCGAACCCGAGAAATGCGTTCGCAGGGTAATGCACACCCTGGCGCGCGTTGTCAGCAATTTGATTGTCGATTAGGACGCCGAAATGGGCTCGCCAGTCAATGAATTGCCCAGGGGAGAGAACTGCTCGGGCTAGGGAAATCCAGTCGTAGGGCATACAGCGAGGGATGGCCATACGCTCGAGAATGTCTTGGGCATGAGGGCTGGCAAGGCCATCCTCCTTTATTGCGTTGCAGAGCATTTGGATGTCCTTGGGGGAAAAGGGGATCCACACTTGCGGGTTTTGCGGAGTGCGAGCAGGATTGAGGGGGAACATCTGAGCCAGGGGCGGAGTGGGAGAGGAGAGAAAGGCGGTGTCGTACGCCGGTGGAGGTGGGCTCGTGGTGGTACTGCTACTGCTGGGGCAGGCGGGGGGTGAAGCAGGCCATGGAGGTGAGGCATTGGCGGTGCCGCCGGGTACCGGCCAGGACGGCGTGGCGGCGACTGTATTTTTGACTGGCCAAGATGGCGGCACGGAGGCGTCACGCCTGACATCACTTCCGGATGCGGGCCAAGATGGCTGAGTGGCAGCGTCACTTCCGGGCACAGGCCAAGATGGCGCCGGAGGCTCTTCCGGTTTAGTGGAAAATGGCGGCTGGCAGGCATCCGGGGCGGGACCGGATGGTGATGCGACAGGAAGAGGCGGGTAGAGGCGGGAAGAGGGCGCAGAGGAAGAAGAAGGAGGAAGCGCGCCATGTTGGCATTGTTTGCAAGGCGCGGTCGGGGAGGAAGAAGGCGGAAGGTCGCCATCTTGGTTGGGGTCTGGATCGGAGGCTGTGGGGGGATTCAGTTCGAGCGCGGCCTCGAGCTGGGTGGGCAGAGAGCGAGTATTGTCGTCTCCATCAGGGTCGCAGGTGAGAGGGTGGCTGGGCTCACAGGCGAGAGCGGAGGCAGGGGAGGGTACACCTTGGAGACAGGCGCAGATAGCAACGAGGGCCGGGATAAGGCCAGGGGGAAACTGCTTGTGCTCGTGTTCCATAGCGGACGTTACCCACTGAATTAAACGTTCATAAGTCTCTGGGCTCCAGAGAGCACAGGTGACGAGCCAAGGGTTAAAGGGTAGAAGAAGGTCCCAGTACCGCTGTAGCTGACGGAGAGAGACTTTAACGTGGTGAGTCTCTAAGAGGGCAGCGAGCAGGCGGACTTGAGGAACCTGACGGGATGAGAGGGAGGCCCCCATCACGACAGTGGGCCTAGGAGGGGGGTGAAAGGAGTGACGCCGGAGAGTCCCTACCTTGAGCGGCAGCACGGGAGGACGGCGATGGGTCCCGTGCGAGGGGTCAGCAGCGGACTGGCCAGGCGAGGGGCCGTAGCTGGGGTCCCTGTTAGGGCACCAACTGTGGCCGCCGCTGCGGCACTGCAGGTGGGTCACTGCAGGCGAGTCACTGCCAGGGATCGGGCCTACGCCACGGCCGGACCGGGGCGGCAGCAGGCGGCTCAAGGCTCGGTGGGACGTGCGGTTTGATGGAAGAAAAACCACGGAGACGAGGTCTATGCGCAGGTCTAATTTATTAAGGAAGTGCTTGGGATTTTATAGTGCTGGGTAGGGGAGGGGTTGGGGCTAGGGCGGGCTAGCTATGGGGTGATAGTGGATAGGTGGGATTGGGCGGATGGCTATGAGGTAGGCAGTGGCTAAGGAAGAGGGCAGGTTATATGTTGGCAATGTGAGCGGGACTGGCAGGAAAGACTGCAACGGCTGGAGGGGGAAGATAACAACGGCTGGGAGAGGGGGTGGAGGGAGGCAGTAACACAGTAGCATTTCTGTACACCAATAATGAGCAAGATCAGGAGGAAATCAAGAAAGAAATAGCATTCACAATAGTAAATTAAAAAATCAAATATTTAGGAATAAATTTAACTGAAGATGTAAAAAACTTATACACCGAGAACTATACAAGACTGTTCAAGGACATCAAAGAAGACCTAAATAAATGGAAGAATATTCCCTGTTCATGGATAGGAAGACTAAATATTATTAAGATATCTATCCCACCAAAGCTGATCTACACATTCAATGCAATCCCAATAAAAATCAGCACAGCCTTCTTTAAGGAACTAGAAAAACTAACTATGAAATTTATTTGGAAAGGAAAGAGGCCCCGAATAGCCAAAGACATATTGAAAAAGAAAAACGAAATTGGAGGAATCACACTACCTGGTTTCAAAACATACTTCAAAGCTACAGTACTGAGAACAGCATGGTATTGGCATAAGGAGATACACGCAGACCAATGGAATCGAATTGAAAGTTCTGATATAGAACCTCATATATATAGCCATATAACATTTGATAAAGCCACCGAACCCTCTCAACTGAGAGAGAATGGCCTATTCAACAAATGGTGCCCAGAGAACTAGATATCCATATGTAGAAGAATGAAAGAGGATTACCATCTCACACCTTATACAAAGATCAACTCAAGATGGATCAAAGACCTACATATAAGAGCCAAAACCATAAAGACCTTGGAAAGCAGTGTAGGGAAACATCTACAAGAACTTGTAATAGGAAATGGCTTCATGAACTTCACACCAAAAGCATGAGCAGCAAAAGAACAAATAGATAAATGGGACTTCCTCAAAATGAAAGCCTTCTGCACCTCAAAGGAGTTTGTCAAGAAAGTAAAAAGGGAACCTACACAATGGGAGAAAATATTTGGCAACCATCTATCCAATAAGAGACTTATAACTTGCATATATAAAGAACTCCTATATGTTGAAAATAAAAAGATAAACAACCCATTTAAAAAATGGGAAAAAGATTTAAACAGACACTTCTCCAAAGAAGAAATACAAATGGCTAAAAAGCACATGAAAAAATGCTACAAATCTTTAGCTATCAGGGAAATGCAAATCAAAACTACAATGAGATACCATCTTACTCCCATAAGATTTACAGCTATGAAAAAATCAGAATACAAATGCAGGAGAGGATGTGAAGAAATGGAAACACTCATGCACTGCTGGTGGGACTGCAGAAGGATCCAACCATTCTGGAGGACAGTTTAGTGGTTTCTCAAAAAAGTAACCATCGATTTGCCATATGACCCAGCAATACCACTGCTGGGTATATACCCAGCAGAACTGAAAACAAGGACACAAACCGATACATGCACACCAAGGTTCATAGCAGCATTGTTCACTATCGCCAAAAGTTGGAATCAACCCAAATGCCCATCAACAGATGAGTGGATCAATAAAATGTTGTATATACATACAATGGAATACTACTTGGCTTTAAGAACAAATACACTACAAACACACGTGATAACATGGAGGAATCTTGAGAACCTTATGTTGAGTGAATCAACCCAGGCATTGAAGGACAAATACTACATGACCTCAATGATATGAAATAAGCAAGCTTCCTCAGAGAGCTAGAGACTGGAAGATAGGCTTACAGGAAATCAGGGGGTAGAGGAAGAATGTAAGCCGACATCTACATGGGTGAAATCTATGATAAGCTGGAGCTAGCATGGAGTTGAAGAATGGCAACCACCACACCATGGAGCCTAGAGTGCCTACAACTGAAAGCAGGAGGATTGCATCCAGTATCCATGTGGAATCTAAGCCCCCTCTTGACATAGATGTGGAATGGACACAACCATGCCAAGGTCCACAGGAAGGAGGAATACAGTAAGGATTAGAGTGGACTTAATGATATTCTATTCATGAACTATTGTGGTTAATAATCGAGAAAATGTGGCATTGGTGTGGAAAAAGTGGCCATGGTGGCTTCTGGGTGCGGGGAATGGGAGGAAGAGATGAGATGTGGAGGCATTTTCAGGAATTGGAGTTGTCCTGGGTGGTGCTACAGGGACAATTGCTGGACATTGTATGTCCTCCCATGGCCCCTGGATGGAACATGGGAGAGTGTGTGCTATGGTATGGACCACAGGTCATGGGGTGCAGCGATGCCCAGAGATGTACTCACCAGATGCAATGGATGTGTCATGATGATGGGGGAGAGTGTTACTGTGGGGGGAGTGGAGGGGTGGGGGTGAATGGGGACCTCATACTTTTTTAATGTAATATATTTTTAAAAATGAATAAATTGTGTAGAATTTGAAAAAAAAAGAAAAAAACTGTGAAATGATCCAAAAAAAAAAAGAAAGCAGGGTAATTCAATTTTTTTAAAATTAGGAGAGCATGTAAAAATGAGTATAAATGGTCTGAATCCCAATACTTAGCAAGGATAACAGTATTTAATATCTTTTCAGATACTGAACGTACTTGTGCATGCATTGGCTCTATAATAAAGCAATTTAAAAGTGGGATCATACCATAATAGCTGTTCAGTAATCTGCTTTATTCACTCAACAATCTGTTAAGGACAACTCTCCATATCAAGATGTAAATAAATTTGCATGTATTACATACATCATTATTTTAATGGCTGCATAGAATTCCATTCTAAGAGTATACCTTGATTTATTTAACAAATTTCCTATTGATGTACAATCTACATTGTTTCCCAATTTTCACTATTAGGAACATTAACATGATGAATATCTTCATACATATTATTTGAACATTTGTCCCTTTAACTTCTTAGAATAAGAATTACTCACTCAAAAGTCATGTGTATTATAGACATATATATGTAGCCAAATTGCTCAGTAGGAAAATTAGCACTAGTAGTCACACCAAGAGAACATTTACATTTGTATTTCTGCACAGTCTCATCAAATTTAGGTCTCATGAACCTTTTTAACCTCAACCAATCTAAGCCTAACAATGTTGAAATTTTCTTTCATAGATTGAATATTGAAATTCCATGTGTGTATGTGTATATCTCTTCCCATACACAACAAAAGATCAAAGCCACAATAGCAACTAGAAAACAAATCAAATTCCCACATCACATCTAACCATAGCAAAAAACAGAAAACACGTAGAAAAATCATAAAATGTATTTGCATTACTTAGATGGAAGGATAAAAATATCCTAATAACAATAAAAAATACTTATATGTCTATACCAGGGCACAATTTCCTCTGTTGTGGGAGGACCTATTATTATCAACTACCTATTCTCTATATGAATATACAAATTGAATCTAATTAAATCAAAGCTTTATAAACAATTTTTTTTAGTTCACTGGGAAGTATAAACTGAGAAATTAGCAAGGAAAATAATAAAAAAGAAAGGTAATGATATTTTCTCTAAAGATTTTAAAAGAATATCGTACAGAAGTAGAGAGAAACTGGCACAGAAGTAGACATATTAAATAACATGAAAAGAAATAGAATGAAGTATGTGAGAATGCAGCATTTTAAAATAATGAGGAAATTTTCAAGTTGTAATAAATGAACTGGATAAACACTTGTTAGGAGAGGAAAAAAGTGTATCCCTTACTGACTTCTTATATTACAATATATCCTTTTATTTTCAATTTTATTTTGTACATTTAATACTTGAAAATATAAATATTAAAAAAGAAAAAGTGCTGTTGAATAAAAACATACATTTCTCAATTAAATGTATACTGGATACATACAAAAATTTTTTTAATTGTACAATATGTTACACAATATATTTGTGTATATAGTATTTGTCCTTTTGTGTCTGGCTTGCTTCACTTGACTAATGTCCTTCAGATTAACTAATGTCCTCCAGACTCCTACTCTCTGGTTCATTGAACTTACACAGGTCAGCTAACAGGGAGATGAAGATGGTCAGTCACCAGACCAGGGAACTGAGAGTGCCTACAACTGCAGCCATCATCCATGTGGAATCTAAGCCGCCTCTCGATATAGAGGTGGAGTGGACATCACCTTCCCAGGGCATACAGAATGAAGGAAAAAAATATGGATTAGAAGGAATAAAATATGGATTCTACTATAACACTTTTGTGACTACTAATAAAAAAAAATAAAAAAATGCTGCATGTCAGCCCCCCCCCCCAAAAAAGATGCAATTGTATCTGTATAGGAAGAAATTGAAATGAAATTTGTAATCTAACCAGGAAAGCACTTTGCATGCAGAAATGTTTCAAATACATTTTTAAACTTTCTTGCTTATAGAAAGACTCATCTATCCAAAAAGCATTGACATGCTGAAAGATTTAGTTCCTAAGGTTTTGGAAATCAGAAGCAGAGACAATACATTATTTTTCTATTGTATCATTCTTAGTGCAAATTAGAACCCTGGTATTACAATAAATATTTGTTGAGGTTATAGGAATTCTATTGAAAACCTTTAGCCTCAACTCTTCCTTGCTTTAAAATGGTAACTAGTATACCATGACTGCCACCTTGTGCCAGGAAGTGTACTTGGGTTACATAAACCTTACTCAAAAAATAGAGGGGACACTTTCTCCACATCAGTGCTACAATGTCTTCCATTACTAATCACAATATTTCCATAGTAGAATATCAGTAAGTCTACTCTAATCCATACTCTATTCCTCCATCCTGTGGGCCCTTGGTTGGTGATGTCCACTCCACCTCTATATCAAGGCACTTGTGGGGAAAAGCTCCTGAGGTTGTCCCAAGGGAGGAGGTTTGCCCCCAGCTGGCATCCTGCTCAGAGGCGCTGCCAGGGCATGCCCCAGTGTGGAGCCTGTGCTAACAGGGGTGGGGGCATGGGAAGCACCTCCCTGCTCCTCAGGGCTCCACCATCCAACTGAAATGAGGACAAGGCAGGTTCTAACCCACCAGGGACAAACCACTTAACTTTCTGCTGTTTCTCTGCCTAAGGAAAAAGCAGGGAACTGGTCAGACAGGTGGCCTGGAAATGCTGGGGAAATGCCTGGCAATTATTGAGTTCCAGGGTCTGACTAACTCACTTGTGGAAGGATTAATTTGCAAAGGATTCTAGTATTTAGAGTTCTGCCCTTGGTTTACCTAAGTCAAACTTTGCAAGGACCAGGTTTGAATCATGCAGAAATAGAGTTCTCTCAATGTGTTAAAAGACAGCTGTCCCCACTGGGATTAACTGATGCAACAGTTCTGAGGCAACAAATGATATGACCAAACTGATGCAACAAATGATGCAAACAAACTGAAGCAAGTGGTCCCCACTGGAATGAACTGATGCAACAACATGATGCAAACAAACTGATGCCAACTGAACAAAATTAACTAATACAACAAATGATGCAAACAAACTGATGCAACAACCTGGGCAACAGAATGACAACCATTTCAGGCTTCATCAACCTAAGTTGTTTCTCTAAACACCTTGTCAGAACTTCTCCAGGCTCTTCAGTGACTTTCAATACTATGTTGTTAATACCAAAGTCCATGCAATTCATTCAGGCACCAATGACATATTATTCAAATTTAAACCCTCTACTGAAGCTTATTGCCTAGGTCATCGTTCCCAAGTCTATGGAGCTAAATACTGCTGATTTCAGCACTAACCCATGGATGCTCTCTGGCCTGTAACTTTCAGTACCTTTGCCCTGACTAATTTGGTCTGCTCCCACAGTATTGTCTCAACCAATCTCAAGCAAAAGATATCCCCATGCTCTGACATCAATTTTGAGCAAGTTTCCATATTCATGCTTTGATTTGGGCATCATTCTGAATTACTGCACAGCCTATGACTTGCCAGTTTGCACTCTATGTCTCAGTGAACCTAAAAAAGTTGTGGGTGTGGAGAGGATAGCATGGCTCAAATCTAGGATAGAGCTTAGTAGGAGCATGTGGGTGCCTCACAAGAATTCAAAATGCTCCTACACAGGAAACCAAAATGTAAGCCCAAGTGTCTACAAGTATTCCTACTTTATAGCATTTTTAGTCAGAACACTTTTACTAGAAGATAACATAAAGCAATTGAAAAAGAACAAAAATGATTTAATGACATGAGAAGAAATGACTAGAGTCCTGTCAGCTCATTTTCCTCCTATAGTTTTGACCTTATTTTCCAAAAGCTTTTCTCTGTGTCAGGAAACTATCACCCCTCTCTGAGGGGAATTCCCACTTCAGCATCCTTATAATAAGTGTCCTACTGGCCCCAGGTGCACACACCTGGACCAGTCATTGTGCTCATAGGTTGAGGGTTTTCTGATTGGTAATTTTGTGCCACATGCTTCCTCCTAAGGCAAAGAACCTTGGATTAACAACCCCTCCCACATCGGAGAATGACACTGGGTAAAACAGATATTTTCCAAAAGAAAGAGATATAGGAGCAGGTAAAATTGTGGACATCTATTACAAGGGATTGATCTTTTTTTATAAATCAAAATTGAATGAACTCCCCCTCCATATCCCATAGTAGAGGCTCTAATTGCCCTGATACCTCCAAGGAGTCCTCTGCCAAGCACATTCCTCCTATTTTAATTTTTCTGTAAGTCTCTGCTTTACTGAGTCACTCTTCACCTTGTCCTCCACCACAGCTGCTTTTCTCCAACATACTTCGACTTACCCAGCACATTGCTCTTATGTTCTCCCCTTTCCCTTCTGAAGAAAACAAGTATCTCAGAGCAGTTATGTGTAATAGATGTTTTAAATTGCAGGTTTTATATAATAGGTGGGTGTGGGAAGTTGCCTCTGGCACAGGTGCTGTATTGGCCATCTTGTTGCTAAGCGCTATTTTTAGATACTAACCCCCGTTAAGTTTGTTTCCCCACCCTCGCTGAAGCAATTAAGTTTCTATTCTTACGCTGCTCCCTCCCGGGCTCCATTTGGGCATTCCCTAAAGAGCACAAAAGTCTTTCCTCCTACATTGCCAAATAACCATCTGCAGGTGCATGTGGCACGAGAATCAAATCTAGTTAACCCATCCTTTACTGACACATGTGTTGTCAGTGTGTACCACCTCATTCATCCCTCGCTATAGGAACCCCTGACTGACCCTCAATAAACGAAGCTTGATCAGAATCCTGTCTTGCCTCCATTCTTTGTGTCTCTTGTCCCTTTTTCCTTCCCACTCCCTCCCTCAGGTCTTGGTTCGACTGATCTACGGGTCGGATCAGGTGGGAATTACAGAGCACCACAAAATAGACAACTGAATACAAGTCTGATTGATCCTATCATTTGATAAAACTCCATCAGCATTTCCAGCCTGGGATATTGCTCTCTGCTCATGATCAGTCCAGAACCAAAATTACAACCATTCCCTCTCCTCTAGTGGTCATCTTACTATCTTCATATTCTTCCTAAGAGTAAATTACATCCCAGTCCTCTCCTAAGCTAGTTTGGGGTGGTACTTCCAGTAGTTAATGGTGGGCCTCTGAACAAGCAAAATTACCCTGCTTTTCATTGAAAATACAAAGGAGAACATTCCACTTCCAACTGAGGATGTGAATACATGGAAGATCTTTTCCTCAGGTAGCACCAAGAAAATCTAAATGAACAATTCACATAACATAAAATCACACATATCTATGGAATTACTGAAGAGTAGTGGACACCACACAGCCTTGGTAAAGTGGTTTCCTGAGAACATTGTCCTTCCCAGTGAGCAGCAAGTTGCAGTGATTTGCAAAGGCCTCTGAGTGCAGATGGACAGAAGAGGATGCAGCTGAATTGTGAGAAACTTGACCTGGTCAAGGGAAGCCAGCAAGGCTGTCCTTAGGGTGCTGTCATATGGGATTGACCAGAGTCTAGAGAAGCCCAGGTGAAATAATTTATTTAGTCTAACAATACTTCCCTACCCACCCATCCCAGGGAGGATGAGAAAAGCTTTGCTACAAACACTGCTGGGTCAACAGGATATCTATCTAAAAAAATATATAGATGATGAACATCAACTCCTACCACACACTGTACATATGAAGTATACCTGAGGTAGAGTATAGACCTCAGTGTAAAAGCTTTTAACCAGTGAAATTGTCATGGTTTTTATTCAAGATACTGAGATGGTTTCAAATAATGATAACCTTCAGGAGAAAAATCTTCACAACCTGAGAAAGGCAAATATTTCTTAGCAGGAACACACAAAAATAATAATATTAAAAGAAAAGCATCATCTTCATCAAAATTTAAAACCTGTGCTCCTGAAACTTTAAGGCAAGTCACAGAATGAGAAAAAGTACTTTTTAAAATTTATTTTTATTTATTTCTCTCCCCTTCCCTCAGTTGTCTGTTCTCTGTCCATTTGCTGCATGATTTTTGTCTGCTTCTGTTGTTGTCAGCAGCATGGGAATCTGTGTTTCTTTTTGTTGCATCATCTTATGTCAGCTCTCCATGTGTGCAGCACCATTCCTGAGCAGGTTGCACTTTTTCACACTGGGCGGCTTTCCTTATGGGGCACACTCCTTGTGCATGGGGCTCCCCTACATGGGGGACACTCCTGCGTGGCAGGGCACTCCTTGTGTGCATCAGCACTGCACCACTGCACACGGGTCAAGGAGGACTGGGGTTTGAACCGCAGACCTCCCATGTGGTAGATGGATGCCCTAACCACTGGGCCAAGTCCCCTTCCCAGAAAACGTATTCTTAATATAGGTATCAGACAAAGGATTTCTACCTAGAATATATATTATATAATGAACTAAAAAATACAAAAATGTCTTAGACTTCTAATTTGGGGGGAAAAAAGACAAAAAATTTGGACAAACATGCACAAAAGAGGATATACTAATATGAAATATATTCTGATATATTCTGATATAGTGATAAATAAGATACTTCACAGTGTTATTAGGGAACAGCAAACATTAAAACCAAAGTGAGATGCGACTACAACACCTAAACTTCGAAGACTAACAATATTGAGTCGGGGGCGGAGGATGCAGAGAACTGGAGCTCTTGCTCTGCTGGGGGAGTGGTGTAACTATTATATCAGACATGAAGAGCAGAGGGTTAATTTCATGAGTCAACTTGACTGGGTTATGGTGGCCAGTTGTTTGGTCAAGCAAGCCTTGACTTGACAGTTACTGTGAGTATTTAACAGGTGGATCAATCATAGGTCAGTTGACAGCATCTGTGGCTGATTACATCTACCACTGACAAAGGAGGTAGAGACCTTAAAGGACTTCAGCAGTCAGGAAGGAGACTCTTTATCTCCACTTCAGACAGACAGCTTCTCCTGGAAATCCAACATCATCTTCATCAACTTTCCAATTTGCAGCCTGCCCTACAGATTCAGATTTATCAATCCCCTTGGATGTATGAATCAATTCAATTAAGTAAAAATGGATACCTACCTTATATCCAGTACTTCCAAACCTGGGTATTTCTCCAAATTAATGACAACATATATCCACAGAAAGACATGTGCTAGGATGCTCCTTGCAGTGCCACCAGGGGCAGAGGCACTCTCACGAAGGCTCTACTGTACAGATTTTGGAATTACAGAGCCACAGATGAAACCCCAAGGCTGCCTCTAAGCAGGCAGACTGTAATCAGAGTACTTGATGTATTATCAGCCAAAGGGGTGCTGATGCAAAATACCAGAAATTGGTTGGTTTTCATAAAGGGTATTTACTTGGGGTAGGAGCTTACAGATATCAGGCCATAAAGCATAAGTTACTTCCCTCACCAAAGTGTATTTGGAGCAAGATGGCTGCCAACATCTGTGAGGGTTCAGGCTTCCTGGGTTCCTACATTCCTGGGGCTGACTTTATTTTCCTCTGTGTGCTGACTTCCTGGGTCTTTAGCATCAAACTCTAACATCAGAAATCCCCAACTCTGTCCTTTGCCATGCCTTTTATCTGTGAGTCCCCACCCACCAAGGGGTGGGATTGCAATGCCCTATTCGTAACTCAGTCATGCCCAGAGACAGATCAGATTACAAGCATAATACAGTATTTCTTTTTGGAATTCGTCAGTTATATCAAACTGCTACACTTGACCATCCTGATCTCCATTTCCTTCATTTGTAAGTGAATAATAGAGCCTACTACAACAGGTGGTTGTGAGATTAACTGAGTGATGATCAGGAACAGGTGCTGGAAAGAGGAGGTGCTTAAAAAGCATTAGTCATATGATGATGGTGGTGGTGATGGTGAGGGAGACCAGCTCGGGGTGATGTAAGTGTGTGGGAAGGAGGCTGGTCAGTGGAAAGTCTTACCCATCACTATGTTCAAGTGTCCCTAATGTCACCACCACTGCTGTCCCTCAATTCATGCCAACATCTCCTACCACCTCAAAGGCTCATCATGGCATTTCCTACTTTTGCTCAGACAAAACATCAAGCTTCCACATGGAGTCTTCACCCTCCTTCCTCTTTCTTGTAGCTATACCCAGAATGAGTGAGGACCTGCTGCCCATGGACCAACACTGGGTTGTAGGTGAGCATCATCAGGGGTCAAGCAATATCATGGATGATACAGCATTGACCTCATCTGTCAATGGCTGAAGGAATATAAACTTACTATGACATATAAAAATTAATTTAAAAAACATCAACACACACTGAGCTCATGACTAAACCTTGATTTGCATAGAGAAAGACATGAATTACAACTGCTATTTCCACACCTTCAGGTTGAACCTTGCACTGCTTTACTTCTCAGCTGGCAGAGCTCAGAGTAGCAGAGCCTGTAGGGGCTTCCCCCTGAGTCATGGGTTCAGGCCATTGCACCTTCAGGATCTACAGTGGCAGGAGGGTCTCTCCTAAAGGCATGGGAAAGAAGAGGCATGTCAGGCCCACCACGGGCCCTGGGAGCAGGGATGAGTGGGTGGGTCATTGGCATGGAGCAGCTCAGGGAAGGAATCACTGCCTCCAGGACCCCTGGGCCATGGGTCCTCTTAGAGCAGGAAAAGAACACTTAACTGGCCATGTGCCAGTCACTCAGGATGTGGGTCTTTCCCTCATTTGGTCTGTCATTTATTTCCTGTAACATCCACACACACTCACTCAGAGACACACATACTTGTACCCACAACAGCCCAAGGTTTCCACCTTACCACTGCCACCCCTCATTATACACACATATACACAGATGAGCATGCACACACCACCCAGCACACACTCAGACATGGACACCCTGAAATGCTGACCCCAGAGCCCATGAGCTCCTCCACTAGACCTGCCACAGTCTCTGTGCTGCAGCTGCTGAGCCTCACGTGCACAGCCCTGGAGCCAGCACCTTTAGTGCCCAAAGGGCTGCTGGGAGCCTCTGCTCCAAGGGCCTCAACTTACAGGAAAGAGCAGAGGCTGGAGGGGCTGGTCACTTGCCCATAATGCCATGGATTGTTAAGGGCATGCCTGGGCCTAGAACCCCCCACACATGGTCTGATCCCACCCCAGAAGCATCCAGAGCTGAGGAGCTGCCACACTCTGCACTTTGTCCTGGGCCCCTCCTGGCAGGAACCTCAGCTTTCTTCCTGGTGGTTCAGATGGCATCAGGGCCACAGGAGAATGAGTAGAGAGTGAGGGACCTCATGACTGTGGGCCCCCTGCCCTCAGGATGTTTGTTGTGTACATCGCTGAGGGTGAAGGAGCCTGTGGGGCTGGATGGCTCAAACCTCCAGTGCTTCCCTGGTCTAGGAATAGCAGCTCCATGTACACACCTGCTGTTCATATTTGCTAAAATCCCATAAACTTCTTCCCCAAGAACTTGACCATTAGCATCACAAGGGGCACAGTTGAGCATCTTTTGTTTCTTGGACTAGGTTGGAATACAACTGTCTCCAAAAGCACCTTCTGTACCTGTCTATTCTCTTCTTTCACACCATGTCCCTTTCACCATACTTCTAAGTAAAGCCATGTTCATTTTCTTCCTGAATTCCTAAGTCACAGGTCATGGGAATTCATGCCATCTGTAAGTAGGTTTCCAGATGGGGGTGGCTGTGCTGCTTCTGTCCTGGTCCTGGATTAGGAGAAGCAATAGTAGGTCAAAGTGGAGGAGAGAAGTGTGCACCTTAGGCTTTCTTTTCAATGACCGCAGGTTTGATGTCAAGGAGAGTAGGCCATGGATTCTCTGTTGCAAAAAGAAAGGTATTTTATTCTTAATTATTACTCATAACACATTAAAACACTAAATAACCTTTCAAAAATGCCAATAGAAAGCCCTAGAAATACTTCTCCCAGAAAGAAGCCAAGGAGATGGAGGTTCCAAGGCAGGGCTGTGTTTAAGGCTGAAAGGTGAGCTGAGAGTGACCTGATCCCAAACACACAGGTTCACAGGCACCTTCTGGTTTGTGGGGATGCTAGATCCTACCTGTTAAATACCTGAATGTTACAATTTTTAGCGATTTATTTTTCTTTCCAGAATTTAGACCTATATAAATTGGGGACCAGGGAAGGGTGAAGAAAAACTGAGGTAAAAGTTTTCCTATAAAAGAGGAATCTGGATGAAGAAGACACACATGATGCAAACCGTGGGGTGTTGTCATACTGGAATAAATTTCCCTTATGCACTTTCTTCTCCCAACCAGCCTCGGCTCAGCTCATGAAGCAATAGGAGCTGTGTATGCAGAGCTCAGGAATGGTGTAAAGGAAGGGGAAGGCATGGTGGATTGAGACAGTGCCAACTTGGTGTCCACAGCCATTAGGGTAGCGTGAGGACCACACAACCAGACAGCAAAAGCTGAGATTACGGGTACTGGACTGCAGTGGTGTCTGTCCCTTCACCAGTTCAAATACATATTCCAGGCACAGCTGTACCTCTTCTTGGTGCCAACCACTTCCTTAGTGTTTACATTTCAGCAGGTGATGCTGATAATGACAAAAACAATAACTACAACAGGAATATATTTTCAGTTGTCAGGTACTTCTCTAAACACTTTGCACTGTTTGTTTTTTTTTAAATTTTATCCTTGCAAGAACAAAATGAAGATTAAATTAAGAATAAAAAGAAAGCTGAGGGCAGAGCAGTACCTTCCCAAACTCACACAGACAAGAACAAAGATCTCAGCAGACAAGGTCCCTGCCCTCATGGAACTTTCAACTGAATGAGGAGAAAGGGAATCGCACAAGCAGGTGGTGGGGTGAACGGCCTTCTGGCATTTTGTTTACATATTCTAGTATAATTCCTGACATTTTCTTTCTTAGTTAAAGAGAATGAATTGATTTCCTTTTTCCTTCCTTCATATCTTTTCTTCCTCCTACTATATCTTTATATTTATTATAGGTCCTAGTTATACCGACTTCCATTGGTCAACATTATAGCTTTTCAACATATTTTTAAATAAGTATCTTCATATTGAGTTCATCATTATCCATAATCCCCTCTTTCTCTTATTAAATTTCCATGTTTTGTTGAAATTTTGGGGAATTTTAATTCCAAATGGCAATTCATAAATTGTTTTAATTCAATCTAATTTGTTTAATAATGTTTCCTAACAACAGTATTAACATGTCTAACCTTATTATCAACCATTAATGGAATAATAATCTAAACAAAATATAGACAGTTTTAATGAGTCTTTTTTCAACTCTTTTTCTATTTCTATGTCTTCTTACTTGGATTTTTTTCTATTTTATTGGAATATATCCTCTAGCAATTATTTTTCAAAAATATTCATGTACTTTACATTTCCTCTGTCTGTGAATATGCAAAAAAAACAAAAAGCCACTTGCCCTCATAAATCAGAATCATATATTGCCTCAAAATAGAATTCCGCATTTAAGTTGTTTTTCCTCATAAAATTGAAAAGTGGCCCCTAGTCACCAATGTTGCTAGGGAAAAGTCCAACGCCACTTTGATCATTGCCCCCTTGTAGTCATTTTCTTTTTTTCTAGAACATTTAAGAGGCATACAAACACAAATATTTTTACTCATAAATATTCAAACAGAGGAATAGCAGGAGGACTTACCAAGTTCCTAACAAGCATCATCCCCTGTGAAAAACAAACATGGACACCAAGCAAATAGATGCATATTGTAAGTAGAGGGAGAAGCAGATCAGAGGAACATCAAAGTGACTCAGGTAAGAGGAGGAACTTGGGCTGGCCACCCCTCCCTCAGGTGTTGACACATTTAGGTCCTGACACACCTATAAAGGCAGGAGTGAACCTCTTGCCTCTGCACCACACTCAGCCTCCTGCTCTCCTGTCCTGGTCTGACCCCTGGTGACTCTCAGCCATGAGGACCCTCACTGTCCTCTCTGCTGTTCTCCTGTTGGCCTTCCTGACCCATGCTGAGCCCTTTAGAGAACATGCTGAGGAGGAGCCTGAGACCCAGGACCATGATATGGCCATCTCCTTTCTGGGGAATGAAAGGGCCACTCGAGAGGCTGTAGGTGAGAGCCCAGAGGTGCCACCATGAAGCCACAATAGCATTAGGAAGTGAGGGCCTTCAAGCTAGAGACTCTTCTAGGGTATTTGGAATACCAGGATTGGGTTCCAGGAGGTGTGAGTGGGAGACTCAGCAGCTTCAGGGTCAGAGGCTAGACCAGCCTCTGCCTTGCTCCTTAGGACCTGCAGGTGGGGATCAAAAGCTGGTGTGTGTGGATGGGTTAGAATGAGAGGTGAGTTATCCTGAATACAGGAGCTGTATCATAGGGGATGTGATGAACCTGTAAATGATTGATGATCCTTTACGAGCAACTCAGAGTAAGATTTCTTTTGTCTATGACAAATGTGAATTCTCTCCATCCTTTTATGAGTGGTATATGTTGGTTGATTAGTGGCAGACATGTCACTTCTTAGAACATCAAATGGTCTGGCTCTGCCTCTCCCCCTTCCCTCTATGCCCACTGTGCCTGATGTACCCCTTCTGTTCCCAGACCCTCAGCTGAGAGCCACTTTCTCCTGTAGATCTGGGCACTGCTTGCCCTGGGAGCATCAACAGGGCATCTGTTTTGGCTTACCTTTCCGTTTTAAGTGTTGCCGCTGAGCTGTGTCAACCAAGATGCAAAGCAGTGCAAGATCCAGTCTGAAGATCTTGAAAAGACTGATTTTACTCTGTATGCTCTGTGCTTTTTCTTACTTCTCTATTCAAAATAAAGTTAAAGAATTGGCTAGTGTGTTTGGCCTGTGTTTATTTGTTTGTTTGAGTTGGCATATGGCTTATCTGTGCTGTCCAGTTTTATTGTGATTCTGTCCTGAATGGTTTACATTAAGACAAAACTGCCTTTGCTTCCCAATGATCCACAATTTGAGCATCAGACATCAATTGTAAAAAAACAACACCAAAAAAAAAAAAAAACCCAAAAAAACAGCAAAAAGAAACTTATGGGTTAATTGGTCAGTTTGAATCTAAAGAATTCTACATGTTCATAATGCTATTCAAAAGAGGGACATCACTATAAAATTTATGAAAAGGTGGTTGTTGATCCAAAGGAAAGGTAGATACAATAGACTGCTACTTTTATTAATTAGTGGGAAATCATTGATATATATGGATATTTTTCTTATTTTAAGCTAATTTGTTCAGTATATACAATTTTTTTCAATGTGTATAAATGGGATAGAGCAAAGAAAAGCCTAAGTGAATCACAGGCAAAGAAAAAATGAGAAGCATTCTAAGTAGGAATAGCTTACCAGCCTAATGGTTTCAATTAATAAGCAGAGAGGAGAGCTCAGAAGCTAGTCAATAAGATGATACCAATAACTAGTGAAATAGAGGGTCCTCCTAGACACAAAAAGATAAATGAGTGACTCCAATGTCCTAGAGAGGATCTGGTCTCAACCCTCCACCCTTTTGAAGATATTAATTCTATTAATTATAATAACCCCTACTAATTTTAATAAAATGCTAATGGAAATATGCATGTGTTTATAATACCAATGAACTAAGCATATTTTAATGACAAGACAATTACTTATAAACTGACTGCTAAGCAAAATTTAAAGAGCACGGTATTTGTGGGAAAGGCACGTTTTCAATTTTAAAAGTTAAATAAAAGGTAAGTGGCTGTGGCTCAATCAGCTGGGCTCCCATCTACCATTTGGGAGGTCCTGGGTTCCCATCCTGAGGCTCCTTGTGAAGACAGGCTTCTCCACACTCTGTGGACAGCCACCCAGCCTGCAAACACCACGGAGAGCCTATTCAGCAAGGTAATGCAACAAAAAAAGGGAGACAAGCAAGAACACAGAGGAGCATGAAATGAATGGACACAGCGAGCAGACAGCATGCAAGCCACAAAGGGGGAGGGGAAATAAAAAATAGATATAGACTCAGGAGAATGCACAGCAAATAGACACAGAGAGCTGACAGCATTCAAAAAGCCACAAGTGGGTGGCAGAATTGGTCCAGTGGTTAGAGCATCCATCTACCACATGGGAGGTCCACGGTTCAAACCCCAGGCCTCCTTGACCCATGTGCAGCTTGCCCATGTGCAGTGCTGATGTGCACAAAGAATGCTGTGCCACGCAGGAGTGTCCCCTGCATAGGGGAGCCCCACATGCAAGGAGAGTGCCTCATAAGGACAGCCACCCAGCGCAAAAGAAAGTGCAGCCTGCCCAGGAATGGTGCCGCACACACAGAGAGCTGACACAACAAGATGACATCACAAAAAGAGACACAGATTCCCGTGCCGCTGACAACAGAAGCGGACAAAGAAGACACAGCAAATGGACACAGAGAACAGACAACCAGGGTTGGGGGGAAGGGGAGAGAAAAAAACAAACAAATAAATAAATCTTTAAAACAAACAAACAAAAAGCCACAAGTGGGGGGGAATAAAAAAGTTAAACAATTTAAGAGTGCCATGACATGACAAAAGAAAATATTTTTGTTATTGAAATTAATAATCTGTCCTTGCGGTTTGAATCATTTTAGAGAAACAACCAAGCACCAGAGTCAGCTATTTGACACCAAAAACTGCAACCTCATCTCACCTCCTCTCGGGTGTGGTAAGATTACAAAACCCTAGAAAGGAGGAAGTTCAGAACAAAAGAGAAGAAAGTTAAGTTCACTTTTGTACAAATTTGATATAATGGTATTAATAAATTTGTTATTGTTCTTGAGTGTGTTTATCTGCCATTTAAGGTATTAGAAGTTTTCAAAACAAGTCAGGCATACTAAATTTATTTTATTTTTTAAAGACTTATTTATTTCCCCTTCCCCCCACCCACCCCGGTTGTCTGTTCTCTGTGTCTATTTGCTGTGTCTTCTTTGTCTGCTTCTGTTGTTGTCAGTGGCATGGGAATCTGTGTCTCTTTTTGTTGCATCATCTTGTTGCATCAGCTCTCCGTGTGTGTGGCACCATTCCTGGGCAGGCTGCACTTTCTTTCATGCTGGGCAGCTCTCCTTATGGGGCGCACTCCTTGTGCGGGGGGCTCCCCTATGCGGGGGGCTCCCCTATGCAGGGGACGCCACTGCATGGCATGGCACTCCTTGCCTGCATCAGCACTGCACATGGGTCAGCTCTACACAGGTCAAGGAGGCCTGGGGTTTGAACGGGGGACCTCCCATTTGGTAGACGGACGCCCTAACCACTGGGCCAAGTCTGCTGTCCCTAAATTTATTATCTAAGTTTATTAAGAGAATTTAAATATCAAATTTATATCAATATTTAATTCCCAAAATAAATACTTTTCATCTTCAAAAGTATTGATTCAGCATTAAACAGTGCAAATAGTGGTTAGTGTTCTTTGCTGTGCACTGACGTCCTTCCAAGATGTGAAACAATCTACAATGAACTCCAGTCTGGTCCTTCTGCTCTCACCGGAAGCCCCTTGATCAGAGTTCCCTTCCATGTCAGCACACTTATTCTAAGTGTCCAGTGTCCCAGAGTGACCTTTTTCTTGTTCTTCAGAGAAGCTACAATCATGTCCCAGTTCCTCCATTCTATACCACATTTTACCACATTTAATGTTTCTGAAATGCTACATGTGTCTTCTGTCTACCTGCAAGTGTAATGAGATAGTGGTTTTGCTTTATTTTGTTCAACTTCTATAATTACATAATAATACCACTTTAGTATGAAGGGCATACAATGATACAGTGAATATCCATTGATCACGTATATGGTGTCAGGCATGGTGCTGTCTTACAGCTGCCTTTCAAACCACTCCATGTAATAGGAAGAATGGTGACCTGGATTTGGGGGTGAGGAGATGGAGATGCAGTAACATCTGGGCTTTCACCGTTAGGTCCATCTGCCTCCATAGCCAACAGTCTGAGGATCTACCCACCACCTCCAAAATGTGAAAACTTCCCTATTCTTCTTGCATGTTTTTTTTTGGATGTAATGGGGATTGAACCCAGGACCTTATACTTGGGCAGCAGGTGCTCAACTATTTGAGCTACATCTGGTCCCCCACATTCTACTTCTTCACCTTCCCCCTCGCTTTCGACTGAGGATCTTGCCATCTAAGGCTCAAGAGAAAATAATAGTTATCATATGAGAACTTCACAGATTTCAGGCTGAGAAACCAACTAAATGTATCCCTTTTTGCCACCTTGTTCCTTCCTGGAAAGTCATATTCCTCTTCTCCAAGCCTGATAACCACCCTCCTCCATCTGGGCTTTGGGCCTCATCCCTTACCACAGCTCCAGGAACCTCTGGAATCAACTGATTATCCTTTATCTCCTGTATTTTCAAACACTTCTGTCTCCTCATAACTATTTTTAAAGGCACAAATCTGTTTTTCAATATATGTTTTTTTGATCTCCCATTACCTGCAGCTATCACCCTGTCTTTCCTTCTCTTAGGTAAAGGAAATTTCTTAGAAGAGTTGCCTATATTCACTATTTCATTTTAATATCCATTTACACATTGACCATCTGCAATGTGGCTTCTACCTCAAGTTCTCCATTGAAACTGCTCTTGCCAAAGTCCCCGTGGCAGACACTTGTTTGCTGAACAATAGCTGTTCCATCCCTTACCTAGTGGTTCACAGGGCCACACTCCTGTTTTCCTGGCCTTCTTTACAATGAAGGCATATGTCTGTGATCCACTTCTAGGTAAGTGGAGAAGAGATGTCCTCAGGTGGGTGACTTGGAGAAGACTTTCATCTATGATAGAAATGCAGGCAACATACATGAGTAACATACATACTTGTGGTTCTGGGACAATGTGATGCTTGGCATGACACAGCCATCTTTAAACCCTGATGGAAATAAAAGCCTTACATAGGACCCTCTGCTCTTGGGGGTACAATTACTCTGTCTGATCCTGAACAGCAGATCTCTATTTCCTACCCATGTGTTTCTTTGTAGCTCCAATCCTGGATCAGTCTGCAATAGGAAGCTGGCAGCTAAGGATAGGCAAATCTTGGGCTTCCTGCCAAAACTTTCTGTCTCCAAAATACATGCCCTCAGACCACTCCAGGGTTTCTCTGCATGTGGGAGGTCCAGAGTCTGGAGATCAAGTGGACTGAGCATTTTGACAGGTTCTGAAGAAAGTGTGTTGAAATGACTTTGACCTCAATTATATTTGAAATATCAGACAATTAGATCTCTATAGAAAACTAGTTACTTTCTTCACAAGCACTGCATTCAGAAAGTCTACACATACACTAAAGCACTGTGTGGTTGACATTATTTCTAATGTAGTCTCAAATAACCTTGATGGTATTGAATATATTTGTTGAATTAGTTAGTTTCTTAGTTATTTCTCCTTAGTGATATATCCTCAATTCCAAAAAATAGAATATGAATACATAAATATTTATAAAGCATTAAAATTGTGATGAAAATACCCTCAATGTCCAAAAAATAGAATGTGAATACATAAATATATCATAAAGTGTTAAAGTTGTGATGAAAATATAACAAATACTATAGTTCCAAATAACATCACATGTAAAATAGTAAATAAGACTCTAGTTTGGAAATTATAAATAGAAGGATGTAGGTACAGGAACCACAAATCTTGCCAAATCTGGGAGAACAAATATGGCCTGAAGTAGCATAGTGAAATATCTGAAAGTTAGATTTGTGAACACAAAGCAATGACCATAATCCCAAAAAATTGTCCACAGTATAGCTGTACCCAAAAGTGGCATGAAGGCATTGAAAGGCTGTGGATTTCTCCCACTCTCATCTGCCCAGGAGTTTGTTCCTTCAATCATTCTCTCTCTTTCATGCACCACCAATTTCCTCTGCACTCCCTTGCTCTTTCCAGCATCAATATATGCTCTTGTAAATGGCATCTTACATGCAACTACCCCTCTTGCATGCAACTTCAACTACAACAACACAATTTCTCAGACAGCAGAGTGTCTGTCCTGTCTTTACCCCCTACCTCACTGCCCATTCTCTCCCAGACCTAGTGCTTTCAAGCTTGTGTCTGCTCCAGGTCCTGAAAGATTTGTCAATCATCCCCTCCACACTGCTGAAGTCTACTGTCAGTCCTCGATGTTCACGTTTCTCCACTTCTTGGCTATACTGGGTCTAATGGATCATTTCATCCTTCCTGGCTCCTGCTCCAAAACATGACAAATTTCTCTGGGTTTAGTTAGGCAAATCTGCCCAAAAAGAGACTTCTTTCACTCACATCAGTGCTACCTGATATAATAGCCACTGTCAGGCAAAATACTGTGTTTTGTCATCTCATATAAAACCAACCCGATGACCAACAGTCTGCCCTTAGGAAAAGGCTACAGCTATTGCAGACAATGTATCAAGGGAGGTAGGGCCACAGCACTCTGAGCAGGTAAACTGAGCTAAAGACTCTGCTCAGAGAAGCAAAGGCTCCAGAGGATTCCCAGAACTAGGAAGAACAGCTATCAAATAGCTTGCTTAGTGGGTCTTGGGAAGTTCAAGTAAATAGATAATAATAAAATATTTTCTCCCTGCTCTTTGCCCAACCTCAGGTTGATTTGCCCTTCACTTAATTCCTCTTTAACTCCAGACTATGCCTCATTTCACTTGAGGCATGAAAATGCTATTGTTCTGGCCCCTATGCTCAAGCATAAGCATGCCTTCCCCATCTCTTTGTAAAACATGGGGATCACCATTTTCTATCACCCTAACAATGTGTTGGAGTTTCACTACTTTAGGGGAATATTGGAGTCCAAGACTCAGATATTCAAATAATTGAGGAGGAAGAAGGGCTATCATCACTTATGGTTATCACCAATAACTCAAAAATGAATGCAGACATCACTTGATAAAAATGTGTGATAAATTGAGCTGTTAAATGAGAGAGCCATCAGCCTGACAATGAAGGCAACAATTGAATGAGTCTTCCCTGGTCACTCTACACCTGTGCTCTGTCTCCACAGGTTGGCTAATTCTCCTAACAGGCTGGTATAAACATGGGCTTAAGAGAATTCCATTCTCCAGAGACAGTGTTAGGCATCCACTACTTCCCAACCTGGGCTTTGCCATCTTGCACACTCAGCATTTACACTTTTTTCCTTTGGTTACTGGAGACCCTAACTGTTCTCAATACTTCTTTCTCTGTATTTTAGTTTCTACCTGTAGTGACTTCTCTGCTTTCTTTCTGTCTGTTGATCCATGCCCTTGCCAAAAACTGGTGATTCTTCCTGTACCGTTCAAGTGAAAATTACCCACAGAAGTGGATGTCAAATGTTTATGCAATCAACATGTACTATTTTCTGCACTATTGGATAAAAATTGTGCATCATGTCATCTCTTATGCAACTGTTAGTCAATGACACAGATGGCAAGTTGGACTAAAAGGTCAATCCCTGCTGCAGACAATGTAACCAAGGAGATAATGGAAAATAGTTCTGAACAGGAAAACTGAGCTGGAGCTCTCTGCAGAGGAGCTGTGCTCAAGGAAGGCATTCTAAGCTCACCTGCCAGTGGGAATTTGACCTATCAAATACTTTATAGGATGGTTCCAGTGCAACTCATATAAATTGTGAAAGGATTAAATAGTTTTACCTTAGATATTTGTTCAGTCTTAGCCTGATTCTCTCCTAACCCCAAATCTGGATTCATTTTAAAGGTGTGTGTCATTCCTCTCACTTCTATAGATGAAGCAAGAACCTCCTATTCCCATCACCTGAAGTTTCAATTCCATTTGGTTGATACATCAACCAAATTAAGGTTTCATCCTCTTGGGAAAGCTTTGCACCAGAGAAAAATTTCAGAGATAATGGTCACATCCAAAGCAAGCAGAGGTTTTAGTGTTCCTGACAATTCTGTATGGAACCAATGGCTTCTTGTTGGGGTAGAGGAAGGAGAGTGCAACAGATATTCATGCAGGTGGGAATAAGAATGGTTCAGTTTCTACCAGTGCAGACACCAGGAAAATAGACCCATGTAATCAGTAGAATCACTATATCAGATAGCTATCAAAGCAGCAGGAAGATTTCAAGATTAGCTCACCCACCCCACCCTGCCTTTGTTGCAGGAAATTACAGGATATACAGTGACAGCTTATCAAATGATTATATTTCATTGGTCTACCTGCAAATAGACAGATTAAAAACAGGGATCCCTTTACTCCTAAGAGATACATGGGTTGCTATGGTCCCTTCAGGGACCCTCATCTCCAGAGGAGTAACAGTCATGCAGATCCTCATCATCCTCAATGTAAATGTATTAAACTTCCCAGTTAAGAGTCAGAGATTGCCAGAATGAATAAAGAAACATGACCCAACTGTATACAGTTTATAAGAGACTAGCCACATAATGAAAGACACAAGTAGGTTGAAAGTGAATGGATGCAAAAAATCCTGCAAATAATAGCTAAAAGAGTGTTGTTTAGTTATACTATAGTCAAATAAAATAGACTTTAAGTAAAAAAAAAAAAATAGTTATAAGAGACAAAGACCAGTACATACTGATGAAAGTACATGACATCACAATTATAAATACATATGCACCTAATGGCCAAACCTAAAATATATGAAGTAAATTTCACAGATTTATAGGGAGAAATAGATTGTGCTACAGCAATAATACTAGACTTCAATATACCACTTTCAGTAATGGATAGAATATCTAGGCAGAAGATCAATAAAGAAACAGAAGATTTAAATAATATGATGAATCAACTAGAACTAAAAGACATATATAGAACACTTCACCCAAAAGCAGTAGAAGAGACCCTCTTCTTTAGAAAATCTATGTCCAGATTAGAACATATGTTTGGACACAAAACAGGTTTCAATCAAATTAAATACATAGATTTATACCATAAACCAGAGAACTTATCTGTCTAAAATGGAATGAAGCAAAGAATCAATACAAGAGGGGAGAAGTAGAAATTTCACAAATGTGAGGAATCTAAAAACACATTTTAAACAACCAGTGGGTCAAAGATGTAACAAGGAAATTAGGAAATACCTTGATTTGTTCCCCTCTGATCCTTACCTATCTTTAGCAACACTCATCTTACTTTCTCCCACCCCAATGCCATACACACATTCACATATTGTGAATTAACATTCTAAACATTTTACATTTTGTTCTATATCAAAATATTTCCTGAATAAAACAAAGGTCTTGACTAGGGTTCATAAAACTACAGCATGTAGCACAGTCTGGCAGAATGGTGACTACTGGAATACAGTCACACTCATTCAAGTACATATTGTCCACAGTTCCTTTCAAGCTACAGAGAGTATTCCATGTGTTATGAAATCAGAAGCCTATGGAAAAAGATCTCTTAGTGCCATTCATGCCAATTTGTTCCATTTTCAAATGAAGAATGGTGAAAAAATGAAAGTATTCCCTCTTAGATCAGATGCCCACTGTCACCACTGTTATTTAACATTGTACTAGAATTCCTAGGCATAGCAATTAGGCAAGAAAAAGCAATGAATGGAATTCAAATTGGAAAGGAAGAAGTAAATCACTCCCTCTGTGCAGGTGACATGATCCTGTGTGTAGACAATTTTGAGAAATCCACAACAAAGCTACTAGAAAATCAACTAATTCAACAAAGCGGTGAGGTACAAAATCAACATACAAAAATCAGTTATGTTTCTAAACAGTAGTAAGAAACAATCTGAGGAAGAAATCAAGAAAACATATTCCAAAAGATGGCAGCAACTCAACTGGCTATGAGCAGATGAATTCCTAAAAAAAAGTCATACGTACATATAATGAATATAATACAGCTGTGCAAAGAATGAAGTTCTGATGATTCCGGAAGATATCATGTTGAGTGAGATAAGCCAGACACAAAATGACAAATGTTGGATGTCCTTATTGTCATGAAATGAGAATTTGCAAATTATAAAATCAGAAATTAGAATACAGGTTATCAGGAGCCAGGGTGGGGGTAGGGAATGGGGAGTTAATGCTTAATTGGTACAGAGTTTCTGTTTGAGATGATGAGAATGTTTTGGCAATGGATGGTGGTGAAAGCAGTACAACAATATGAATGTAATTAACACCACTGTAAGTACATTTGAGAGTGATTAAAATGGGAAATCTCAGTGTATATTTGTTATGGGCATTAAAATATTAAAGAACTGTACAACTCAAACAGTGAACCCTAATATAAACTATAGACTACTGTGAATAGTATAATTATAGTTATATTGTTTCAATAATCACCACAAAAGTACCACACTATCCAGACTTCAATAATAGGGAATATTGTGTTTGGAGGGTGGTTTCTGTACTTTTTTCATGATTTTCTTGTAAACCTATAACTTCTTTAATGTTTGGTGATTCATACTTCCAAACTCTACTGCACTGTCATTTTAAGGTACTGCTATAGCTTGAAGTCCCTGTAGAGCAAAGGGCTATGGAGGAAAGAATATAAACAACTTTAGGTTTGTTTCAGAAGCCCTGAGATCACATGTCAGTTCTGATTTCTACTTAATCTCCCTTTCTTAGGTCCTCATCTTTGAAATGAGTAGGTTTGCCCACAAAATCTTTAAGAAGATTCCTGGCTGTATTATACAGTCCAACTTCATTTGCTATTCTAACAAACCTTCTCATCCTGCCAGCAGAATCTACATATTGACATTTTGAATCTTCTGTATAATTTGCTTCTTCACACCATTTTCATAGTTGCCATTTTGCCTCTTTTCTTTTCCAAATCCCATTCCTCCCTCAAGCTCTTGGTCTGCACATGAGTTGAAGCCTTCACTATACCAAAGGTGTCATTTTATTTAATCTATGACTATCTTGGAACACTTGCTAATTGCAACTTTTTATCAATACTGAACATATCAATGTTATGAACTGCTTGAAGCTGGAAACAGAAAACCTGGGTTCCAGATATGCTCTAATAAATATTGCCTTTTCCCATTGTATACATATTTAATTCTATCAGCATCTATATCTTTTATATGTAAAATGTAATATGGTATAAAATAGCATGTGTGACTTCATAAAAGTGCTAATGACTGAGTAACTACTATATACCAGGTAGTGTCCCCAGGATATATGAAAACATTTACTTTACTAATTATGGCTAATACTTATTGATTACCATTTACCCTCCATCCATGTTTATAATTAATTCTCCCAATAACCCTAGTAGGCAAATATTATCATTAACCATTTCTTTGCAGATGGGAAAAAACTTTAGAGAAAACACTTTGGAGACATTATCAAATTACTCAAAGTCCCAAAAGATTAAGAAACAGAGCTGATGCCAAATCCCTTATATTCAAACACTGACCTGCACTCACTCTTAATTTTCTGAATTCAAGAATGCTACACCAATGTGAGGGGCCTGAATTCACTTTCACAACTATCTTGGTTCCACAGCTTTTACTTTCCTCAGGTAATGGTAGCTGGGGGCACTGGCAGCCTGTCCACAGATGGACTACTTAGCAACATGGTGGCCAGAGGGACTGGCCATTGGAGTGTCCAGGAGCCTGAGGTCATGAGAAGGGAGACTCCACAGAGCTATGACCAGCTGGTGGGGCAGCAGGAGCCCGACACACCCCAGGAGAGAAGAGGGCTAGCGCTGTGGGCACACAGGTGGTGGGTGCAGCGTCAGAGACAATGGAAATGGCCTTGTTCCCAGCGATGCAGGTGGGAGCTGACTGACTGGGGAATCAGGTACCAGCCATGTGGGGGCAGGAGGAGGGACACACTGGTCTCTCATTGCCCAGAGTTGCTCTGAGGCTCTTCGGCTCCAGTGGCTCATCCAGGCCATGCTCCTCTCTCGTGTGGGTAGTGGATGCTCTGTCCCAGGTCACAGTAATAGGGGTCCTGCTGCTCTCACCTGCCCCACAATTGCCTGAATATTTATCATCCATGGGGCAGGTGGGTTTGAGGTGGCTGCTGTGTCCTTCAAAATGGGACATTTTTCCAAAGTTAGACAATTATACCTGGGAGTTTTCCCTTAAGATAAAAGGCCCATCCTTAAATACTACCAGTGTATAATCACACCTTTGTGATCAGGTCATCTCTACAGGAAAGGCTTTTTGGGGGAAAGTACAGACTCCTCTGAGAGGGGGCAGCAGGTGGGATGTGAGGTAACAAGCATGCTACCATCGTTGGGCAGGCCCAGCACGTTGAGATGAGGCCTCGTCTCCTGCTGGGTGAGTGCTTGGCGCGGGTAGATTGTCGCCCCCCTGCTACTCTTGCCCATAACGGCTGCCTCCTCTATCTCCACCCAGCATCCGGTCTCCATAGGGGCCGCCCTAGGGTAATCGGCCTGCCTCTCCCAGGCCGCACCAGAACCCAACCCACAACTTCCCCTTATCTTCTGCCCCAGCCCCCATATACCCCCCGCCAGAATGATAACCTCACCTCTGCCCCTTTACCTAGCAACAGCCTCCAACAACCAATTGGAGGTCGCCTTCAGCTTAAGCCAATCCGCACCCCACACGTCGCCCCTTACCCTCGTACCTCACCCCCAACCGTCCCCCAGCCAATTAGCGGCCTCCCCTCACATACATTGCCTTGTTTGGCTTAGCCTTGCTACACCAGCGCCCTAGCCTATATAAACGCTTGTCTTCCTCAATAAAGCAGATTCGTTGCCACCACTCTCCGTCTCCGCAGCATTCTTCGCGCCGCTGTGCGTCCGCCCTTGACACCGCCCGCTGTCCGCCGTGCGCCCTCAGGGATGGACAGTTCTGACTCGGCAGACAAAGTGGCTTGGGAGTTCTTTTCATGCCACAAAAACACTCACACACGGATGACTCATTTTTACTAATTTAGGGGTGAAAGACACAAAACTCAGAAATCCTGAGAGAAATTTAAAAATATTATATATATATATAATATATATATAAAAGCCAAACTTTCTACATGGCAAAAATAAAAAAGTCAAGAAAGAGACAATGGACTGAAAAATATTTGCAATACATAAGAGAGAGAGCTCTTTCCATGAACTTAACAGCTCCTACAAATCAGACTTGGCCCAGTGGTTATGGCATCCCTCTGCCACATGGGAGGTCTGTGGTTCAAACCCGGGGCCTCCTTGACCTGTGTGGAGCTGGCCCATGTGCAGTGGTGAGGCATGCAAGGAGTGCTGTGCCACGCAGGGGTGTCCCCCATGTAGGGGAGCCCATGTACAAGGAGTGTGTCCCGTAAGGAGAGCCACCCAGCATGAAACAAACTGCAGCCTTCCCAGGAATGGCACCACACACACAGAGAGCTGACACAACAAGATGACATAGCAAAAAAAAACACAGATTCCCTAGCCACTGACAACAACAGAAGCGGACAAAGAAGACGCAGCAAATAGACACAGAGAACAGACAACCGGGGTGGGGGGAAGGGGAGAGAAATAAATAAATAAATAAATAAATAAATAAATAAATAAATAAATAAATACATACATACATACATACATACATAAATAAATAAATAAATAATCTATTAAAAAAAACAAAAAACAAAAAACAAAAAAACACCCAACAGGGAAACCATCATGGCTCAACTGATAGAGGGTCTGTCCAACACATGGGAGGTCCAGGGTTCAAACCCAGGGCTTCCTGGCCCATGTGGTGACCCACGTGCAGTGCTGATGAGCACAAGTAGTGCCCTGGCATGCAGGGGTGAAAATCCCCAGTGTAGGGGAACCCCACATGCAGGAGTGCACCCTACAAGGAGAGCCACCCTGAGGGAAGAAAGTGCAGCCCTGCCAGGAGTGGTGCCACACACATGGAGAGCTGCTGCAGCAAGATGATGCAACAAAAAGAGACACAGATTCCTGGTGCCACTGAGAATGAAAGGGGACACAGAAGAACACACAGCAAATGGACACAGGAGAGCAGACAATGGAGGGGAGAAAGGGAAAGAAATGAATAAAATAAATCTTTTGGGGAAAAAAAGACCAACAATTTCATTGCAAAAAGAGCTCAAAAGAAAAAGTTTTTTTTTTTTCAGAGAGGATAACTGCAAATTCATCTCATTCACAACAGAGATGGAACTCATTTGGGGATACCATTGAGATACCAATTTTTACTACCAGATTGGGAAAGATCAAAAAGCTTCATGACCTAGGCATTCCCCAACAAACATTGACTTAAAAAACAAGGAGCTGATTTTTCCTTGTCAAACAAATCCCTATCTAGGGGATCCAGATGCTGAGCAAAGACGCTCAATAGCAGCTCAAGGAGCTTCGATATTGTATCTTCCTGCTGCAACATCCATCCTGAGGAGCTGTCTTCCCCTGGACAAGAGACAGCTGCTGCAGATCCCACTGCTCCTGGGATTCACCAGAAATAAGGAGGAAACTACAAAGCAATACTATAACAAAAAGCAAGGCAGCAGAATAACAAAAATGTATATTATTAACGTTATTTAAAAAGGTTCCTGTCCCTAGTGATCACATTTTCCTGCTCAGAGCACTGTTTCCTGGTCACACTAAGTTGAGGCAGGAAGGTTGGGAGCAGGTATCTGAGAGGCTCAGTTGCTGCTGACCAGAGAAAGGAGGGTGGGAGCTGGGTAAAGGCAGGGCCTTCTGGACATTTTCACTGGGGAGCAGGGACTGTGGGGGAGGACCGGGGGCTTCTATAATTTTGAGAGTTCCATTGGGGCACCTCTATGGATGATAAGGCAGTAGGAGCTATAAAATGTGCAAGACATGTTCTTCAGCCCAGGAATTCTATTTCTAGGAATGTATTCCAAGGATATAGTCACTTACGTGAGTAGGTATTCATGTTAGTTTTGCTTATAACTGCAAAAGTTTAGAAGTAACCAAATTATATCAATTTAAGAATATGTTGTCAAGAAAACATATCTAAATATATAAGGAAGTTAATTAATGACATACACAAACACTGGAATACTATGAATCTCTGAAAAAGAATGAGACAGCTCCATGTGCATTGATATATGGAGGAGCACAAACTCTGTGGGTAGGTGAATAAGACCATGTGCAAATATGTCATGATTGCTGACAGCAGACGTTTCCTGGAGGAGAGTGAAGGGCCAGGGGCAGGGATACAGGGAATGTTAAAATTTACTCCTTAATCTTTCTACCTTTGGAATTTTGTTCCCTGTCCACAAATTCATTTTATTTTTAATATAAAAACTCACAGATCTTAGCAGGGGTATGCCAGTTGTTCTGATAATTCTCCAAGTCGAAAGATGATCCTGGTCAGCCTTTCACAAGACGTGCCCAGTCCATATTGGCTTCTTGAAATAAGTTTGGTCTTTTGGCCTTAGTCTGACCAGTGCTTTGCTAACATCCTACTGGTCCTGAGTGGAGTCCATTTCACCAGATGTCTGCACAGGCCACTGTCCTCTCCACATTGACCCTGGAAGGAGCCTAACCTCCCCTTGCCTCCAAAGCCTCCTTCATGAGGTGGGAATAACTCCTGAATGCTGTGAGGAATCGGCACCATTCCAATGGGTCCAAGGCTGCACAGAAGTCTAGACTCTCAGAGATTAGCTGGGTATTTTTGAGAAAATAAGAGGCATTTGTTCCCTGAACTTATTGAGTGAAAGCTCTGTTTATTTCTTCTTTTCAATATAAAAGGCAAATATTCAAGCAGATGGGGACCAGGAAACTATCAGGGTCCTTAATACCATTATCAACTTCAAACAAGTACAGAAACTCACCCTGTAGATGCTACTTGTGTGCCTGAAGTTGCTCACGCAGAGGAACATCAAAAACCTCTGGGGGCTGAGGCACCCCCAAGCCCCAGCCCAGGTGACTACAAGCCTTCTCTCACAGCACTGCTGACCCAAGCCACATCCTAATATGGTATAAATACAGCAATGGCCCTCTGCCCTCCCCAGCACACTCATGCCCCTCTCCCAACAGGACACTGACCTTTGGTAACTCACAGCAAAGTATCTCCTCATCCTTCTGACTGCTGTCCTCCTGGTGGCCCTCCAGACCCAGGCTGAGTCCCTCATTGAATGAGCTGGTGAGGTTCCAGCCCAGGAGCAGCTGGGAGCAGATGCTCAGAGCTGGGCCATCTCCTTTTCAGATGATGACAACCCTGCTCAGGAGGCCAAAGGTGAGAGATGTCCACCCTAGAGAGAGAAATCTAGAAAGGAATGACTAGAGGTGTGCTCCAGAATCAGTCTGGAGCCACCTGTGTCACTTTAGGTGACTTTATTTAGCCTCTCTGTGTCTTGAAGTTCTCATCTACACATTGAGCAGGGAGAGTCAGACATAGTAAGAGATCTTCTTTCTCCAAAGGCTCTGGGTTCCAAGACAAGTCTCTGAAAATCACTATGTTTAAGACATGGTGAAGCATGTTGAGAAGTCCTTCTGGATCAAAGCAGGTAGACTGAGTGCTAGGAAGACAGCTTTGCTCTCTCCATCAGAGGGTCCTTCAGAACCTGGAGACAGACATGAAGGTTGTGCTAAGGTGTGTGTGGGATGGGGGTAGGAGCACATAAAAATACAGAAAACCCAGAATGGGTGTCTAATCCTGCATGACGACCATTTCCTCTTTGTAGTCATTCCAGTTCTTGGGAACAGTCATTGCTACAGGCTCTAATTCACTGGCATGGCACAGCGTTCAAGCCAGCCTGTGACTTCTCCAGGGTTTCTGTTTACCCCAAATTGACCCAGGGGTCAATGCCTGATGTTCCTTCTGTTTCTTCAGTTATCAGGAAGGTCCTTGCCTGCCATTGCAGACATCCATCCTGTCATTTGGGAGAACATCATGGTGGGGCCTGCAAAATTAGTCCTCTGAGCTACAAACTTTGCTGCCACTGAGCGATAAGAGTTCAAATTGGCCTTGACAAGATATAGAGCAATTCTTAATATTTGCACCTTGTCCTGTTTCCTTTCCCTATCCCAAATAAAGTTGTTGAAACAAATTTTCTGAGTTTGTGAGTTTTGTTTTTTTGTGTGTGATTTTTTTTTTTCCTGAGTTTAGACATGCATTAGTCTGGACTTGTTAGAATGCAAGTACCAGAAGCCTAAGTTATACTCTCTGAAACAAAACATTGGCTTCAAATCATCAGAATTTCCTATTCTTAGGAAATTCCTATGAATTCCTACATAGGAAATTCCTTTCATAGGAATTTCTATCATTACACTGTGGATTGAAGCAGCATAAAGAAATAAAGTCCTCTGCTGAAGGTGATCATAAGAATATTTATAAACTCTAGTATAATTTTTTTTTTTGCATTTTTTGGTATATAACTCCATTTTTCACTTGTTATACATTCAAATCAAATGATATTGTTATAAATAGAGGATGCTATATCTAAGCCTCTTCATAACCATAAAGAAAATATTTGAAATATAGACACAGAAGGAAATGAAAGGGGACCTAACATGACTCACTACAAAAGATAAAACAGATATAAAATTGGTTATAATGGAAGAATTGAGGGCCAAACATGGTATCACTTATGAAAACCCCATAGCAAAAAGTCAGAAGAAAGTTATATATTATTATTAGTCAATTTAAATGTATATGGTTTAAATACTTGGGTAGAAAAGCAGTGATTGGTAGACTGGATAAAAGGCATGAACCAACTATAAGTTGCTTATTAGTGATTCACCCTAAATTCAAAGACATAAGTATGTTGAAAATGAAAGGATGGAAAGAAATATTCCATGCACATAGCATATTGTACATACTATGGGGTGGCTATACTAATGCCACATAAAAGGAACTTTCAGTAGAAAACTGTGACAAGAAACCAAAAAGGACATTATATACTGATAAAGTGGTTATTTCAACAAGAGTTACCTCTCTCTCTCTCTCTTTCTCTCTCTCTCTCTATATATATATATACACACATATAAATACAAGAACATAATTGGAAAGACCCTAATATACTGACAGATTAGAAAGGAGAAATAGATGGCAATATTGGAGAAAGAGGAAATAGAAATAAAAATAATAAAGAAACTACAAAAAAACTTGGTTCTCAGAAAACATCAATAAAATTGACCAACATTTAGGTAGCCTGAAAAAGTAGAAAAAAGAGAGGTCACAAGTTTTAAAAATTAGAAAATGAATAGAACGCTACTGTCAGCCCCATGGGAAAAAAAAGGATTATATGAGAACACTATGATCTACTGAATGCCAATAAATTAGAAAATTTAGTTGAAATGGACAAATGCTAAGAAATACCCAACTACCTGCATTGACTCAAAAGAATCAGATATCAGCAGACAAATAACAAGTAAAGGCATTGAACCAGTGAAGAAAAATTGGGTAAGAGCAAAAAGCCTGGGGAGCGGCTGTGGCTCAAGCAGTTGAGCACCTGCCTTTCACACGGGAACCCCCCCCCCATGTTCAGTTCCCAGAACCTCCTGAACACACAAATGAAAAAACCAACCTAGGGAGGCCAATGTCACTCACTGATTGAGCGCTGGTTTCACACATGCAAGGTCCTGGATTCATTCCCTGGCCCCCAGTACCTCAAAAAAAAGAAAGAGAGAATAAATGAAGGTGTTGAACTCACCCATCACCCCCCCACCAAAAGAAAGAAAAGCCCAATTTCGATGGTTTCACTGGTGAATTTTAAACATTCCAAGAAGAACTAGCTCTGCTATAAATCCTGACCCCTAGGTGACCTGGGATTAGGACTTGACTTCTGGTAGCTGCCTTCACCCTCCACATCTGAGCCCCTGCCCCAGCCAAGCATCTCAGAAGACAATCTGTCTAGGCCAAGGGCTGGCTCTCCTTTCTTTTTTGAAGTTGTCCCAGTGTGTTTCCAAGTTGCAATGTCCACAGTCATGAGACAGTGACCTAGTGGCCATGTACATTCCCAGTGAAGCGGGCCCTGCCCCAAGAGAAAATGGGAGGACAGCCTTCCAGTACCCCCTTCCAGCCAGCAGGGAGCAGCCTTGCCCTTAGGAAAGTTTAATCCAGAGGGACAGCCCTGGGCTTCCCTGTGAAGTGGTGCTTCCTAGTCAAATTCTTGTCCTTGTGCCCTGAGCCTGAGCAGACCTGTAACTCCTACCTTCTGGTTGAATGAACTTACCCTGGCCAGCTAACAGGTAGGTGAAGAAGGTCAACAACCACACCAGGGAGCCAAGAGTGCCTACAACTGCAAGCAGGAGAATTGCATCCATCATCCATGTGGAATCTAAGTCCCCTCTCGATATAGAGGCACAGTGGACATCACCATCCCAAGGTTCACAGGATGGAGGAATAGAGTATGGATTAGAGTGGACTCACTGATATTCTATTCTGGAACTACTGTGATTAATAATGAAAGAAAATATAGCATTAATGTGGAGAAAGTGGCCATGGTAGCTGCTGAGGGTAGGGAGAGGGAAGAAGAGATATGATGTGGGGGCATTTCCAGGATTTGGAGTTGTCCTGGGTGGTACTGCAAGGACAGCTGCTGGACATTGTAGGTTCTGCCATGGCCCACTGAGTGGACTGGGTGAGAGTGTAAACTACAATGTAAACCTCTAGCCATGTGGTGCAGCAGTGCTCCATAATGTGTTCCACAAATGCAATGAACATGCCACGATAATGAAAGAGGTTGTTGATGTGGGAGGAGTTGGGTGAACGGGGTGGGGGCTATACAGGGACCTCATATTTTTTTAATGTAACATTTAAATAAATAAATACATCAGATGCAAAAAAAATTTCTTGTCCTTGCACCCCCGGGGCCAACACTACAGCATTAGTCCCAAATCAGGTGCTACTAAGGAAAAACCAAGGAGATTGCATAACTGATACTTGAGGTGAGCAGTTCACAAAAGTCCACTGAACACCAGGAAGGCCAGAGTTGAGTTATCAGAGCCCTTCAGCCCTTAGGTGACCTAGGAGGCCTCTGCTGACTCCAGATGCCGGACTTTGGAAAGTGCACATCTGCTCTCAGGCTCAAAATGCTTCTTCATGAAATGTGAACAATAATATTCCAAGGATTACTATTTGCCTTAGTTAGGGTAATAAGTATAGTGTTCTTAGCACATGGTAAGAAACAATATATAATTCATTCAATTTATCTATGTCAAGAACAGTAGGTTTGTGTTTTTCAACACCACACAAATCATAACAACAGTGCTGAAGCAACTTACTTTGTGAGAAAGTATTTCCCAAGGGCACATATCTATTGTGTGTTGGAATAGCACTGAAATTCATGTCTCCTGATTCCAACCCCTCTGAAGGACTTATAACATTAGGAAGTTTAGTCTAAACAGCATATAACAAATAGGTGTCCAAGGACGTTTATAATGATTTTATATGTCAAACAGATTTTGGGATCACCAACAACTTAAGTGTTCAGGAAATCTTAAGATATGAAGCAAGGAAAGAATGTGGCCTTCACCTTTGGAATTAAAAGGACTAGGAGAGAAGAGATCCTCTCCCAGCCCTGTTTGTGGAGGGCAGGCTGCTCTGGCCTGCACAAGAACCTCAGCCAACCAAAGATGACAAAAGACCAAACCTAGTGAAATTCCTGTGGAAATGCAATCCCCTCCCTCCCCCAACAAGGTGAGGGCTGCTGGTCTCAAAGATTTCCCCATATGCCTACATTTGCCCTTGTAATGGAGAGGGCAGCCAGGCAGTAAAGTACAACTTTTCCCACATCTCGATGTTAGCAAGAGCTGTGACACCAAAGGAAGGCCATCAGCTCTTCAGCACAGACATGGGGACCCCGTGTTTATCAAGAGAGCCCAGAGCATTGTGGAATAAGGAGCTGTTCTTTTCTCCATGAATTTTTGTCTGAATTATCTCCAAGAAAACCTAGTATTTGTTTATGGGAAGTGTGGCTGTGTCTACTTTAATCAGCAATAGACAAAGGAACAAACTGGCCTATAGATCTCTTGGTGGAAATCTGAAAGGAAAGTCTACTTGAAAGGGACACATTCAGCTTTATACACACACCTACACCAGGGCCAGTGCATAGCTCAGGTTATGAGTCTGTGTTTGGGGAAGAGAAGGTCACAGGGAGGGCAGAGCTCTGAACAGAGTCTTGAAGAAGGGAGCTGCTGGGGACAGCCTGGATAAGAGGGACCCAGGTTTGGTGAGTGCGCGTGCTTGAGTGTGTTCTCACTGGAATGCCCTCCCTGTGCAGGCCCAGGACTTGTCTTATACGCCTTCCCTCCTGACACCGAGCGAAAAGTCCACTTTGTTAGACATTTATCCTTGTCCTTCTTAAGTTGTAATTCTACATTGTAATTTTCCCAACCATACAGTACAAGAACCCAAATCAGAGCCTCTTCAAACTGAAACGTGAACCAGCTCCTGGCGGAGGTCAGGGCTGCTGAAGCAATGTCCACAATTTGAGGAGCACGTACAGGGAGGATGGAAACTGCCTCTTTTCTCTCCTTTCTCACAAGCGTACATCCACACTCACCCACAGCTTCCTCCAGGGTGTTTATCGTGTCAAGATTTTTTTTTTCATGAGGTACTGGGAGCAGGGATTGAATCTGGGGCCTCGTGTGGAAGGCTGGCTCTCAAGCACTGAGCCACATCCTCTGTTTGCTTGCTGTTGGCTCATTGTTTGCTCATTTGTTTTAGCTCATTATCTGGTCTTTTTTTGGGTTTGTTTTTGCTAATAGTTTGCTCATTGTTTGCTCATTGTCTGCTAATTGTTTTGCTTTAGGAGGCATGGGGAACCGAACTCAAGACCTCCCATGTGGGAGGCAGGTGCTCAACTGCTTGAGCCACATCCACTCCCTCACAATTTCTTGTTTAGAATCCAGATTCACTGAAACATTTTATGGAAATTCTGCCACCCATGTGAGAACCAGCACTTTGAGTATGGCTCATACCACTGGGAGTGGACTCTGATGGCATGCCACAGGAAAACTGGGGTGGCAAGTATGGAAAAATATGGAAGTGGAACTATTCCAAAAACATGTATTTTAGACATAATACTTGCGTTTCCCCTCAATCACCAAGTCCTACCAAAGTCCTGGTGTCACCCCAAGAGAAAACCTCAGGGGGCATGAGAGAAGAGTTGCTCCATTCTAGCCCAGAAGGGGAGGGATCAGCACACAGGGGGTCTGCTGTTATAGACCAGCACTATCGACCAGACTCAGACTTTAAATAAAGTTTCAATTCAGAGCTTTTTTGGCTGCGTGGCGACTGCCCCATCCTAAGCAGAGAAGAGAGCAGCCCCGGGTCATGGGGGGAGTCTGCTTATATAGGCCTTTAGGTTCAGGGCAGGGGGCAATAGCTCAGCAAGCAAGCATGTACAGAAGCAGCTGTTTGCGGTGAATCAAGGGCTGGGGATTCTATCAGGGGAGACAAGCATTTGGGGAGATCTTGTTGTTTACAAGGGTCTGGGTCAGGTTGGTCTTTTGGCAGGGGCTGATGAGACTTCCTACAGGAGGATGCTCTGAGATAAGGTTTTACAGTCAAGCAAGCTTGTTACAGAAGCGAGATATATGTGCTTAGGGGGCTGTGGAATTTTCCTCTTGGGTGGGGGTGGTCACAGGCTCCTACTTCTCTTTTGGGGAGATTCAAACCCTTGAATTTTATTACTCTTCATTGTTCTGCATAGGAAAGCTTTTAGCATGGACTTTATACATTCTAGATAAGCTTTTAGCTAATTTGGTTTGCATTTTCTTTGAATATTTAAAGTTTATAGAGTTTGCATTGCTAAACTGTTTCCTGGGACTGGAGTTGTTGCCATGGTCACCAAGGGTAGGACTGCAGCCTCCTACTGTCCCACACCCACACGTTACAGGCAGCTTAGGTTATCTACACAGAGATGAAGGGCCTCCCACCCATAGCCCACATCATTTTTTCCCCTTATGCTGAAGCTTAACTTGCTAAGTTTTGGCATAATTATTGTTGGAGCTATGAGGTGGGTGGCTGTTTGTTGTTTTGATTGATTACTTTACTTATTAATTTTCAGTGTAGCATCCAGGATCCTGTTTTTAGAAGTTTAGAAATTTTTATTCTGGACAGCAGAATCCTGGCGCAGGACCTGCAGTCATCCTGGGGCTACCGGTGCTCACGCAGATTTTCAGTCAGGCTCCAGATTCATCTATTAATTTTGTTTCACTCTTAAAGAGTTTACACCTTTCATTTTAAAGGGGTGCTGAAGAGAGATGAACTCTTCTGTAACTGCTTCCTGCTGGCCATAGGCTGTAGTTATTATTTAACAAGGCGTAAAATTTTTATTTTAACTGGAGAAAGATGGATCTGGCATTCTGTAAGAAATTGGATGAAGTTTTCATATGGTTAATAAGATGTTCATTCTGAAAGAAACAAACTCAATTAAAATTTTGGAATACCCATTTTTAAAAGAGGATATTGGATTACAGAGGTAGACAAGGTTAGGTGCTTATAAATATGGCACCCCTTTTTAAAAGCTGGTGGGAACAATATATATATATATATATATTTTTTTTTTTCTCTAAGTTATTTTCAGAGAGAAATTGCAATAGATACTTAGCTTTGTTTTGAAGACACATTTCAGGCTGTTTAATAATTGGCACTTGTGTTCTGTTAGATGCTCCTGATGAACTGGCACCTTTCAGAGAGTTGGTTTCATTCAGGATTAGTGCACGAAGATGGAAATTTTCTTAGGTTTTAGATGTGGGAGTGGATTAGAACTACAGAATAAAGTTTTTTTTTTTACATTTTGGTTTTAATGGTACAATTTCTGATGATTTTGACTGTTTAATAGGTGACCCGTTATTAGCAAGCAAGCCCCATTTTTGCTACACAGTAGAGTATACTAGAATAGTAAGTTGGCTGGGCCTGGCTAACACCGTTGCCTTATTTTATAGAAATGTTTATTAATTATTTAGAAATGTTTATAATTATTTAGGAATTTAACATGTTTAATATATTTTTGTATTTGATCCAGAATAGAAAAGATAAGATTATAATTATTAGGCATATATTTAGTACAGGACAAAAGTACAGCACTTTAATATTAATTAATGTATTACTTAATACATAAGGATTCAGAGTTGCAATTATTAGTTTTAAGTTTCAGGTTTGTAATATTTTACGTTATCTCTCCATGGGAGCAGGTCATAATGCCAATCGTGTTTAAGTTTTACTTACAGTATCCTGATATCATGGCTCCACTTAGCATGTTCTTCACAGTGAGCAAGTCACAGCATCGTTGATTCTAGAGAGTTTCCAGTGTTTTACTAGCCTGATGCATAGTGCTCTCTGGCACTATGGAGCAGTGTCAGTCTGGAGGTGATATCCATTGTACACTTGGCTGTACCAAGTCATCATTGGCTGCTGCAGGAGCTTGAAACCACAACGTAGTTTCCATTGACTTCAGGAGCAGAACCAGAGGCTGATATAGCAAATATTTCTAATTGAGGGGTCAGCGAACAGCCTAGTCAATAACTCACATGGAAAGGCAACCTGTAATATATTCAAGGCCTGGTTTGAATGCACAAAATAATTTGACAATGTTAAAGTTTATTCTTTGTTTTTATATATATTTTAAACAATTTAATGCAATACATTATATAGTAAATGACTCTTTACTTATATAATTTTACCATTAAGATAACAATATTTTACTTTAGTAATAGAGGAAAAAAATTATTTTTCATTGTTAAAATGAAAACAGAAGATTCCTAATAGAATCAAGATAACTTTTTATTACCATTGCCTTTCAGACAGGTTTTATTACCATGAAGTTATTTTTTGCAACCAATAGTAATTTAAGTTTTTAGTTAACAATGACTTCTAGAACTAGAACTTAAAGGTTTACAGTTTTGGAAGATGTTTTACAAACTTTTTATAATTGACTACACCACATTGACTACTTACCTTACATTTAAATAAACTTATTAAATTATAATTATTAACCAAAGAAATTTACTTTATTTATTTAAGAGAGCATATCTACAATCTTTCATTTTTAGCTTAATTCCATTAACATGAATTTACAATTTTATTACTTTAAAGATTTTGTACATATATTAATTTATCTAATGGGTATTTTATAAACTAAGGGGATTACACTTAAGCTAAATAAAATCGAAACCATTATAGTTTATGCAAGGTATGTTTTTTTTTCTTTTACAGGAAGCTAAAACTTTTTTTGTTTAAGTTATGAAAATTAATAATTTTTAAAAGCACATTGAGTACCAGGTTTCAAAACACATTATGCAATTATTTAATTTGTTTAATCATAATCCCAGAAGATCTTTCCATAGTTTTTATGGACTTTTCCTTACTTACTGAAATTTGTTAACAGAACAACTAACTACTCTTATTTTATGGCTCTTAAATGGTTTAAACTGGGAAATTATAGGGCAAACTGATTCTTAATTCCCCAGCCTAGTAGATAGGTTTAATCTGCCACACCTTGTCTTGCTTTCAAAGCTCTTGCAAAGAGGAGGCCCTTTCCCAATAGTTCCTATAATCAGATTTTTATATGGCTTTTTTATCCTGCTTAGTTTAATTTGGGCTCCAAGAATATTTATTCACATATATAACTGCATATTTAATCTTAACAATTTGAGCAAATAGGCAGACATGAATAGTTTGACACAAAAACATAACTTTAGTTATTTATAACTTCCATTTTTTACAAAACAAGTGTGACTGCAAAACATTTCAAAGACTCCTAAAACTTCTTAATTTGCACTATGACTGTGCAGTTTTGCACAAGAATTTTTTTTTTTTTTACTAATGGCTTGTAACTAAAGTGTTCCCAGTACTTTAGCACCATTTTCCTTTGTTTCAGAACTTTATATTTTACCTTGGATTTAGCAAAATTTTGGATAAGCAACAAGATTAATTCTATGTATATTTACTGAGGCTATTTGAAGCCTCAGGGAGACAGACTGGTTTCTCTCTTGAATTGCCACTCTTAGGAATACTGACAAGTAAGGCAGGAGACTTCCCTTTTTTTTTTCCCCCAGTGCTTGTGTTGTAGAATTTGAGAGAGTTTCAATTATTTGCATATAGAGAGGCCAGGACTCAGGAATGATTTTGAGAAGGAAAAATGGTTTATTGATGGCCAGCCAGACTCGGGAGCTTTCTGTTTCAATCCCAAGCCCTGAACAAGATTTTCGAGTCCCTTCTATACTGAGAGGAAAGGCCAAATGGTTCTTTTGTTTCAGTTCTCAATAGGCTTGAATTAGAATATATCTTCTACATCCTAGGTAAGCTTTTAGTATGGACTTCATACATTCTAGATAAGCTTTTAGCACATTTGGTTTTCATTTCCCCTGAATATTTAAAGTTTATAGACCTTGCATTGATAAACTGTTCCTGGGACTGGAGTTGTTGCCATGGTCACCAAGGGACTGCAGCCTCTCATCATCCCACACCCACAATTAAAGTGAATTGGATACTTTTATTAATTAAGCTACAAGAATTTTATTAGTAACAGTTCTGCAAAGTTCTGCCTTTTCTTAGTAATGGAACAAATTCTCATCTGCAAGGTATGCATTTAATTTACCAGCAAGAGAGTATTGGCATTTAAAGATTCATTTTAAACTATGTTTTTCACCTTTTTACCATGAATTCTTCAGTGCCAGCAACTGAAAAAAGCCAAACATAGATTTCAAAGTGGCATTTCATTCTTTTTTTTCTTTTCCCTCTATAGTTTCACAATCCTGAAGTTCCCAGACAGACCCCTGAAAAGGCCATCAAGTGATTAGAGGTCTATTGTTTCAAGTGATAGCCTCTTTTCTTGAGGTTGATAAGGGGGTGGTCCCAGAGGTGCAGTTAGGGGGTCTTCTGAAGGATCTGAAAGAACAGGGTAGAGCCTTTGGGGGGCTTGGGGGTTGGGGGTTTCTGAGGTTCCCACGGGGGCTGAAGAGTAACATCTTCCTGTTAGAACATTTTTAAATATATTTTGGCCTGTTAATTGCTACATTAATCCAAACATCAATATAGGGAATTTGGTCTGGGTGTCCAGGGCTTCTGTGGACAACTGTCCATACTGCAAACAAATGACCCAGATCAAAAGTAGCCTGGGAGGGCTAATCGACCTGGAAAGTTGGCCACTCAAGCTCGCACAGAGTGCACAGGAATCCAGAATCCACCGTGCTGCTGTAACCTGAGGCGCACCCAGAGAAATCTGAGAAGTTATCAAGGAGACATTGAAGAGGGGTTTTGGGTCCTGAGGATCATTGACCCATTTTCCAAAGACACAAATTACACAGAACAGAAATACAAAAAGACAAACGATTAAGACAGAAGAAGAGCCAAACCAGACAACCTGAACCGGGGTCAAGAGCTACGTCTCCCTCTGGCCCAGGGGTGGGATCTATTCGCTGTGTCCAGCAGATCCTCCTCCCCAAATTACTCTGCAGAGTTTCCCAGAAAAACACTCACCTAGGGATGTCCCAGGAACTGCTGACACTTCCCAGATAGAATTTAGGTGTAGACAAGTTCCAGGGCCGGGCAGCGTCCAGGGCAGAGGAACATCTCTCCGAGGCCTTCCCCTAGACCGCCAGTCTATCCCTGGAACGTACCGTCTCCCTGAGTCTGAGATCAACCCCGCTGGAGTTGGGGATCTCATCCATTGATCTCGCTGGGGCTGCCAAATGTTATAGACCAGTGATATTGAAAAGACACAGACTCTGAATAAAGTTCCAATTGAGAGCTTTATTAGTCGTGTGGTGACTGCCCCATCCTATGCAGAGGAGAGAGCAGCCCCAGATCGCGGAGGGAGTTTGCTTATATAGGCCTTTAGTTTCAGAGCTGGGGGCAATAGCTCAGCAAGCAAGCACGCAGAGAAGCAGGTGTTTGCGGTGAAACAAGCGCTGGGGATTCTATCAGGGGAGACAAGCAGTTGGGGAGATCTTGTTATTTACAAGGGTCTGGGTCAAGTTGGTCTTTTGGCAGGGGCTGACGAGACTTCCTACAGGAGGAGGATCTGAGATAAGGTTTTACAGTCGAGCACGCTTGTTACAGAAGTGAGATATATGCAGTTAGGGGGCTGTGAAATTTTCCTCTCAGGTGGGGTGGTCACAGGCTCCTACTTCTCTACACTGTGCCCCTGGTGAGAAGCCCCCAGACTGCAGGACGGCCCCTCGGGACACCTGAGGAGGGGCCCAGGAGAACGCCCTCCAGGGGACACGGAGCTGGGTCTCCAACCTGGGACCCTCCTCCAGACACGGGGCACAGGGCAGAGACAGCCACAGTGTCCGGGGTAGATGTGGCGGGGGGCGGCAGGGCCCGTCCCCACAGCAGGCAGGCGGCTCCTGGCGGGCCTCGGCGCCTGGACTCCCCGGAACCGCCCCGGGGGCTCTTCTGAACCCGCGTCGGGGCTCAGGCCGCTCCTGCCCCGCGTCTCCCGCGTCCTCTGCCTGGACATGTCCCCCCGGAGGTCCTCAGGGTGACTCTGCGGCCCCGGCGCTGCGGGCGCTGCTCCCCTGGCCCTGCAGCCTCTGGAGGTCGCGGGATTGTTGGTCCCCGTGTGGCCCCGCGTCAACCTCCGCCCCAGACCGCGCTCGCGGGCCCAGGAAGGCGGCGCCCTGCAGGGCCTCCAGGTCCAGGCCTGGTGGTCCCTGGGCTGGAGGGCGGCGGGGACGGTGGGCCCGGGGCTGCTCCTCCACGTGGGACACAGACGCGGCTGAGCTCAGCGCGGGCGGCAGCCCCGTCAGGGGAGGAGGCCCTGCAGGAGAGGGGCTCAGGCCCACCCGCCCCCGCCAGGGACCCCGCGCCCCAGCAAGGCCTCAGGGCAGGACGCCGCTGGGTGGGGGAGGCGACGACACAGCCCGTGCCCCTGAGCCCGAGCTCCTGCCCGTCCCCGTCCCGCGTCCCCGCCGTCCCCGTGGCGCCTGCGGCAAGCTGGGTGTGTCCTTGGCCTTTAAATCCGCGCCCCCCTCTAGCCTCCCTCCCTTCTCCCCTCCCCGCCGCTCCCCCTCCCTAGGTAGGCGCCCGGCGCTGTGTAGCCCCACTGTGCGCCCCTTCTCGTCCTGCGAGCCCTGGCGCCCCCTCGAGGCGGCCGCGGAAGGTGTTGTCTATGGTTGGGTTTGCGGCCTAGTGGGCTGCGCCGAGCCGGGGCCTCGATTTGGGAGCGTGGCCGGGGCGGGGCTGGGGGTGCGTGGAGGGGAAGTCTGGGCCAGAGCCTGAGAAGGGAAGAAGGGGAAAGAGCGCGAGCGAGCACGGCCCGGGCCTGCCTGAGGGGGCCTCCCTCTAGCCTGGGCAGCGCCTTGGAGAAGACGAGGGGCTCCTCCGCCCAGCCCCTGCGGGCCTCCCCTGACCCGGATCCCGCCTAGTTTGGGGTGGGGGAGGGCCGAGGCGTGGAAATGCCCCCAACAACCCTTGTAGCCCTCACTTTGGAGGAGAGAGGACTAATTTGTTCTGGATGGAGGTGGGGAAGCGATTGGCCCCGTAGGTTTCCATTGTGGCGCTGCGGGGTGGGGGTGAGCCTCCCCTCTCCACTTTCAGGCTCTGTGTCAGCTCCTCTTACTACCCTTCCTTCTTTCTCACCGTCCCAGCTTTGGGATGTATTTTTATTGCTGTCTCTAACTACCTGAGGCCCACACTCCAGGTTTGGATACTCCAGACAATTATGATGTTTTTTGGGAAGCTGGACATGGAGCTCCCCAAAGGCTGTATTCTGCCCAAGGGACGCCACTAAAGCACTGGGGTATTGGGGGTATCATAATGGGCAGAAAGATCAAATTTCTGCCGTCCCTTCACCTTGGGGACAGTACCTAAATTGCTTTGTAAACTGATGTCACGAACAGGCTACTGCTCCTTTTCCACAGTTCTTGAAATACAGTCACCTATAGTGTAGGATGTTGTGGGGGGAAACCACCAAAAAAACAGGCGTTTTTGTTGTTATCATTTCTGCCTGTGACACTCCCTAATTATTAGAGGCAGAAATCTTTTTTTTTTTTGGTCTCCTTGCCCATCCCCATTTCCTACTTTGGTGGAACTCTCTTGTGACTTACAGGCAGGTGATGAGGGCCTGTGACAACCAGCATTACTAGAGAAGTAAAATGATTTGGTTGTGTATCAGATGGTAAGAGTGCTTCGAGATCCTACACCACTGTCCTTCAGGATTAGATTGTCCTAATGATTGCTTCTGTTTTGAATGGGGAAATATTGCTAGCATCTAAACTAGTGATAGAAGCCCTAATAATGTACTGTTTTGCTTTTGATTTTTAAAACCCTCTTTGCTAAGAGTGTCCTAACTGGGAAGTACTTTCTTTTGCTAGATTCAAGTTGGTGGGGATTGGGATGTAAGGATCATTTCAACCAAGCATCTAGGAAGCTAATTGCTCTCTTAGAGATAGTGAGTCTTTTCAACTGCAGTTCAGCTTCAGAGTTTTTGAAATGTTTCTTAAATTAGAGCGTAAGCTCCCTGAGGGCAGCAACCAAGTCATATTGCTTTTGTATTTCCTGAAGTGCTGGACACATAGTAGATGTTCAATAAATACTTGTTATTTTTTCAGTTAAAAAAAACACACAAAGAACAAAACTGTCAAGTTGGACATAAATGAACCTCTCTTCCCCCTAGTCTTATTGTGTGGTGCAAAAGAGTTCAGATCCATAAATCGCTGAAGAGAGTGCATTTCCTCAGGAATTTTACTTGGTTTGGTCTTTTGTCACCTTTGGTTCACTGAGGTTCTTGTGCAGGCCAGAGCAGCCTGCCCTCTACAAGCAAGACTGGGAGAGCCTCTCCTCTCTCCTCATCCTTTTTATTCTAAACGTGAGGGCCATGTTCTTTCCTTGCTTCACACCTTAAGATTTCCTGAACACTTAGGCTGTTGGTAATCCCAAAATCCATTCAACATATAAAATGCCACAATTAACATCATTATAAACTTCCTTGGAACACCTCTTATTTGTTATCTGTTGTTTAGACTCAACTCCCTAATGTTATAAGATCTTTGGAGGGTTTGGAATCAGGAGACATGATCTTCAGCACTATAACCAGCACACACTAGACACATGGCTTTGAGTAAATACGCTTTCTCACACATAAAGTAAGTGTGCTTCAGCACTGTTGCTATATTTTGTGTGGTGTTGAAAAACACAAACCCACTTTTCATGAAATGGATAAATGCAATTAATTATATATTGTTTCTTACCCTGTGCTAAGAACATTTTACTTATTATCCTACCTGAGGCACGTAGTAAACCTTGGAGTACTATTATTCACATTTCATGATGAAGCATACTGAGCCTGAGAGCAGATGTGCACTTTCCAAAGTCCGGCATCTGGAGTCAGCAGAGGCCTCCTAGGTCACCTAAGGGCTGAAGGGCTCTGATAACTCAACTCTGGCCTTCCTGGTGTTCAGTGGACTTTTGTGAACTGCTCACCTCAAGTATTGGTTATGGAAGCTCCTTGGCTTTTCCTTAGTAGCACCTGATTTGGGACTAATGCTGTAGTGTTGCCCCGGGGGTGCAAGGACAAGAATTTGATGAGGAAACACCACTTCTCAGGGAAGCCCAGGGCTGTCCCTCCTGAGTCAACTTTCCTAAGGGCAAGGCTGCCCCCTGCAGGCCGGAAGTGGGTACTGGAAGGCTGTCCTCCCATTTTCTCTCAGGGCAGGGTCCACTTTACTGGGGATGTATGTGGCCACTAGGTCACTGTCTCATGACTGTGGACATTGCTCCTTGGAAATATTCTAGGATGACTTCAAAAGAGAAAAGAGACCCAACCATCGGCCTAGGCAGATTGTCTTCTGAGATGCTTGGCTGGGGCAGGGGCTTAGATGTAGAGGGTGAAGGCAGCTACCAGAGGTCAAGTCCTAATCCCAGGTCACCAAGGGGTCAGGACTTATCGCGGAGCTAATTCTTCTTGGAATGTTTTCTAAATTCACCAATGAAGCCATCGAAATTGGCCTTTTCTGTCTTTATTGGGGACAGGTGCTGGGTGAGTTCCATACCTTCATTTTATTCTCTTTTATTTATTTATTTTTTTCAGGTACCAGGGGCCGGGGAATGAATCCGGGACCTTCTATGTGGGAAGCCAGCACTCAACCTCTGAGCCACATTAGCTTCCTTGGGTTGGTTTTTTCATTTGTTTTGTTTTGGTTGTTCAGGAGGTTCTGGAAACTGAACCTGGGGCCACCCATGTGAGAGGCAGGTGCTCAACTGCTCTAGCCACATCCACTCCCCAGGCTTTTTGCTCTTACCCAAGTTTTCATCACTGGTTCAATGCCTTCACTTGTTATTTGTCTGTTGATCTGTTTCTTCTTGAGTCAATGCAGGTAGTTGGATATTTGTAGGTATTCTAGTTGGGTATTTCTAGATATTTCTAGGTGCATTTCAACTAAGTTTTCTAATTTGTTGGCATACAGTAGTTCATGGTGTCCTCTTATAATCCTTTTCGTGAGTCTGGCAGTAGTGTTCTTTTCATTTTCTAATTTTAAAAATTTCTAATTCTCTTTTTTCTGCTTTTTCAGCCTACCTAAATGTTGGTCAATTTTATTGATGTTTTCTGAGGGCCAATGTTTTTTGTGATTTCTTATTTTTTTGACTTCTATTTCCTGTTTATGCAATAGAGCCGTCTATTTCTCCTTTCTAATCTGCCAATATTCCAATCATAAACTTGGGTCTTTGCAAGCATGTACATATAGAGAGAGAGAGAAAGAGAGAGGGAGAGGGAGGTACCCCTTGTGGAAATGACCACTTTATCAGTATATAATGTCCTCCTTGGTTTCTTGTCACAGTTTTCTACTTAAAGTCTATTTTATATGGCATTAGTATAGACACCCCAGCTCTTTGATTATTATGTGCATGGAATGTTTCTTTCCATCCTTTCACTCTCAGCATACTTGTGTCTTTGATTTTAGGGTTAGTCACTTATAAGCAACCTGCTGTTGGTTCATGCCTTTTTATCCATTCTACCAATCACTGCTTTTTTACCCGAGTGTTTAAACCATGTACATTTAAAATGACTAATAATAATGTGTAACTTTCTTCTGACTTTTTGCTATGGGGTCTTCATAAGTTATACCATTTTTGTCCCTCAATTCTTCCATTAGAGCTCCTTTTGTATTTGTTTGATCTTTCGTAGTGAGTCATTTTAGGTCCCCACTCATTTCCTTCTCTGTCTATATTTCAAATATTTTCTTTATGGTTATGAAGAGGCTTAAATATAACATCCTCTATTTATAACACTATCATTTGGATTGATACAAACTTAATTCAATAGGGTACACAAACCTTGTTCTAATACCCATCTGTCACTCACATTATGTTGTTCTTATCACATATCACATCTTTAAATATTGTATTTACAAAACCATAAGTTTTTCAGCACTTTATATATTTGCATTTTAGAATGTATAAGAAGTGAAAAATGGAGTTATATATGCAAAAATGCAAAAAAATTTTACTGGTATTTATATTCATTCATATGATCACCTTCAGCAGAGGACTTTATTTCTTATGCTGCTTCAATCCACAGTCTAATGATAAAACATTAATGTCATATGAGCTTTCATAGGAAATTGTGTCTAAAGCATTTACCCCTTTGAAATTCTGATGATTTGAAGCCAATATATTTTTTTTTTTCACAGAGTATGACTTAGGTTTCTGGTTCTTGCATTCTAACAAGTCAAGACTAACACATGTATAAACTCCAAAACAACAACAACATGAAAAAAAAAAATGAAACAAAATTTGCTGCAGATACTTTATTTGGGAAAGGGAAAGGAAACAGGACAAGGTGCAAATAATAACAATTCCTCTAGATCTTGTCAAGGTCAATTGGAACGTTTCTCTCTCAAATGCAGCAAAGTTTGTAGCTGAATATAAAACCTTTGCAGAACCCAGAGATATGTTCTCCCAAGCCACAGGATAAAATTCTACACCTGCAGACAGGGACCTTTCGAAGACCTGAAGAAACAGAAGGAACATCAGGTATTGAGACCAGGGTCAAGGTGAGGCAAACAGAAACCCTGGAGAAGTCGCAGGCTGGCTTGAATGCTGTGCCATGTGAGTAAATTAGAGCCTGCAGCAATGACTGTTCCCAAGAACAGGAATGACTATAAAGAGCAAGTGGTGCTCATCCAGGATTAGACACCCATTCTCATCTGTTTTTTGTGTGCTGCTGCCCCCATCCCACACACACCTTAACACATCCTACAGTCTGTCCGCAGGTTCTAAATGACGCTATGATGGACAGAGCAAAGATGTCTTCCTAGTACTCAGTCTACCTGCTTTGATCCAGAACGACTTCTCAATATGCTTCACCATGTCTTAAACACAGTGATTTTCAGAAACTTGTGTTGGAATCCAGAACCTCTGGAGAGAGAAGATCCTTAAGCTATTATCTTACTCTCCATGCCCAATGTGTAGATGAGAATGTAAAGGCACGGAGAGGCTAAGTAAAGTCACCCAAGTGGATCATGGGGGAACACAGGTAGGTTCCTCTTAATGTAAACCATTCAGAACAGAATTCACAATAAAATTGGACAGCACAAATAAGCCATATGCCAACTCAAACAAACAAACAAAGGAGAAACACACTGCAGCTAATGCTTTAAATTCATTTTGGAGAGAGAAGTGAGAGAAAGCACAAAGTATACAGATTAAAAGTGTTTTTTTCAAGATCCTCAGATTGAACCTTGCACTGTTTTGCATCTTGGTTGACACAGCTCAGCAGCAGCAAAACGTGTGAAGGATGTGTTGTGAATACAGATCCCAACTATATACTCCCTAAACCTTCAGGACCCAGTTCTGCAATAGCAGATGGCTCTCTGCTGAAGGCCTGGGAAGAGAAGGGGCATGTCAGGCAGTGTGGAAAAAGGAGGGAAGGGGGAGAGGCAGAGCCAGACCAGGGGAGATGATCTAAGAAGTGACGTGTCTGCCACTAATCAACCAATATACACCAATCATAAATGATGGAGAGAATTCATGTTTGTCATAAAGCAAAAGAAATCTTACTATGAGTTTCACATGAAGGATCTCATTCTTCGTCCATTCTACTCTATTATTAACAGGCTTATCACACCCCCTGCAATACAGCTCCCAAATTCAGGATTACCCACCTCTCATTTCAACCCATCTACACACAAGAGATTTTGAGCCCTGCCTGCAGGTGCTAAGGAGGAACTGAAGGAGGCTGGTCTAACTTCTGACCCTGAAGCTGCTGAGTCTCCCATGCACAACTCCTGGAACCCAATCCTCTGGTGTTCCAAGAATGCTAGAAGAGTCTCTAGCTTGCAGGCCCTCACTTGCTAATGCTATTGTGGCTTCTTGTTGGCACCACTGGGCTCTCACCTGCAGCCTCTCAAGTGGCCCTTTCATCCCCTGTAAAGAAGATGGCCATATCGTGGTCCTGGGCTTCAGGCTGCTCCTCAGTGCTTTCTCCAAGGGGCTCAGCGTGGGTCAGGAAGGCCAACGGGAGAACAGAAGAGAGGACAGCGAGGGTCCTCATGGCCGAGAGTCACCTGGGGGTCAGACCAGGACAGGAGAGTGGGAGGCTGAGTGTGGTAGAGAAGGATGAGGTTCAGTCCTGCATTTATATTGTGTCAGTACCTATATGTGTCAATACCCAAGGGTGGAGTGGCCAGCCCAAGGTCCTCCTGTCACCCTAGAGTCACTTTGATGTTCCTCTGATCTGACTTCTCTACTTCCAATATGCGTCTATTTGCTTGGTGTCCATGTTTGCTTTTCACAGGTGATGATGCTTGTTAGGAACTTGATAAGCTTCCCTGTACTCATCTGTTCAAATATCTATGATTAAAAATATTCGTGTGTATGCTCTAAATTGGTCTAGAAACTGAAAATGGCTACAAAGGGGCAATGATCAAACTAGCATTGGACTTTCCCCTTGCAACATTGGTTACTAGGTGGCATTTTTTACATTCTGAAGAAAAACAACTTGAATGGTGAATTCTATGCTGAGACAATATATCATTCATATTTATGGGAGCATATGGTCTTTTTTTTCTTGAATGTTCACAACATGGGAAATGTACAGTATGTTAATATTTTTGAAAAGGAAATACTCCAATAAAATAAAGAAGAATCCAAGTAAGAAGAAGACATAGAAATAGAAACACAGTTGTAGACTCATTAAAACTCTTTATATTTTATTTTTCCATTAATGATTGATAATTAGGTTGGATACTTTAATACATTTTTAAGAAACATTAAAGAAAGTAGAGTGAAATAAATCAAAATATGAATTGGCATTTGGAATTAGAATTCCCCAGAATTTCAACAACAAAAAAATGGGAATTTATCAAGAAAGAAGAGAAAGTGGGGATTATGGGTAATGATGAACTCAGTATGAAGATACTCAATTAAATATATGCTATAAGGTATCATGTGGACCAGTGGAAGTCTGCTAAAAAAGGATAGAAAATAAACAGGTGCAGTGTAAGAAAGAAGAGATAAGAAGGAAGGAGTAAGGAAATCAATTCATTCTCCTTAACTAAGAAAGAAAATGTCAGGACCTATAATAGAAAATGGAAAAAAATGCCAGCAAGGCCGTTCATCCAACCACCTGCCTGTGCGATTTCCTTTCTCCTCATTCAATTGAAAGTTCCGTGAGGGCAGGGACATTATCTGTTGAAATCTTTGTGCCTTCTCTGTGTGAGTTTGGGAAGGTACTGCTCTACCCCTCAGTTTCCTTTTTATTCTTATCTTCATCTTCATTATGTTGTTGCAAGCATTTGCTAAGATGAGCTTCATGATAGGTTGGCTCGAAGGGAAGGCAACACAGAACTTTACAAAATAAAGGACAGAGAGAAAGACACGAGAGGAGATAAAGATGGGACCAAGGGACTCACAGCTTCTGAAACTGAGAGCCTCGACCCTAGTTTCCACATGGTATTTATTGGAAATTACCAAGTAGCTGTTTGCTATCAGAACTGCAACATCATCTACAATATTAGGGAACAACTGTAACATCAACAATAAGGAACAGGTAATACAAAGTTCAAATACAATTTAAACTCTTTTTCCCACAAGCATTAAAAAATAAAAACACTGTAAAGTGTTTAGAGAAGTACCTGACAAGTCAAAATATATTCCTGTCATTGTTATTGTTTTTGTCATCATCAGCATCACCTGCTGAAATGTAAACACTAAGGTAGTGGTTGGCACCATGAAGAGGTACACCATGCCTGGAATACACATTTGAGCTGGCGAATGGACAGCAACGACTTCAGTCCTGTACCTGTAATCTCAACTTCTGCACCAGTTGTGTGATCCTCACCCTATTCTGTTTCTGTGGACACCTCGTTGGCACAGTCTCAATCCACCATGCCTTCCCCTTCCTTTATCACCATTGCTTCCTAAACTCATCTGTTTGCCATTTTCTGAGTCTTCATGAGCTGAGCTGAGGCTTCGTGGGAGAAGGAGGTGCGTAATGGGACTTTATTCCAGTTATGACCGTACCCCGTGGTTCCCACCATGTGTGTCTTGATCACCCAGGTTCCTCTTTTATAGTTGAAATTTTACCTCAGCCTTTGTTCATCCTTCCCTGGTCCCCAGTTTGTTGTGAGAAACTGGCTTCCCTGTTTGTTATTGTAAATGTTATACCTGTTAAATGTTGCAATTGTTAGATGTTGCAGTTGTTCCCTGTTATTGTAAATGATGTTGCAGTTCAAATAGCAAACAGCTGCTTGGTAGTTTCCCAATAAATGCAATGGAAAACTAGGGTTGAGGCTCTCATTTCCAGAAGCTGTGAGTCCCCTGGGCCCAGGTTTGCCTCCCCTCTCGTGTCCTTACCCTTATTTCTGCATTGCCCTCCCTTTGAGCCAACCTAGTGTGAGCTGAATGCAGCAAGTGGTGCCCAACATGGGGCTTGAGGGGGAAGAAGAATTGCTTTGAGTGAAAATAAAGGTTTCTTATGGTGCAGGCCCCTGAGTGGTTTGGAAGGTCTTATAAGTCTTCAGTGAGTAAGGACACTCTGGGGTATTTTAGGAGGGTTATGGTGGAAAATGGAGACAGTTCAACAAAATATCACCCATATGTCTGTCTCCCAAAAGAGCTCCTTAAAGTAGTAGGAGCCAAGGCCAGTGAGCTTTGTGTTTTAAAACTGACAGATTATAGAAACCACTTCAACTATTGTTAAATCTATTTTAGAATCCTTCCAAACAGAAGATGAGGAAGAGAAAAATGAAAATAGAGAATGTGAGAAAGTTTCTCCTATTGAACATTTTGATGATAGTAAATCTAAAGTTGTTTTGCCTTCAGCTCCTTCCTTAACTGACTTTACAAAGTCAATTCTTCTCTGCCGACACCTCCTCCCCCTCCTATACCCAGAGACCCTCAGCCAAAGTTGTCAGCTCTACAAGAGGGCGTTTTACAGGCTAGGAGGGAGGGTGACTTGGAGGCACTTCAAATGCCCTTTCAAGTCACCGTATGAGAGAGAGTAGCTCCCAGGTTTGATCCTCAAAACCCGAATGGAGTTTACGAGTTCACTCATGAACCCTTCCCATTTAAAATTTTGAAAGAGTTAAAGCAGCCAAGCAACAATATGGTCCAAATTCTCCTTTTAGCTATGGTGCAGGGCAGGGGCTGGCTGAAGGCTCTAGGCTGATCCCGGCTGACAGGTCTGCATTAGCGTGGGTCACCCTAGTGTCTGGAGAGTTTTTATAGTTCAAAACCTGGTGGACTGATCATGCGGAGACTCAGGCTGCTCATAATAGAGCCCATAATATCCCCATTTCCTTGGATCAGTTAGTGGCGGGGGGGGGGGGGGGGGGGGGGGGGGGGGGGGGGGGAATAGGGCGGGAGTAGAACAGCAGTTAACAATTGATGATCAAGCCATCGCACGGGTTCCTTGGTGTTGCTTAAGGGCATGGGAAATAATTGAGGCTAAAGGCCAGCCTCTGGTGTCATTTCAAAATATATTGCAAGGACCTAAAGAACCTAACCCTGACTTTATCCCTCGGTTACAAGAGGTTATTAAAAACAGGTCAATAATTGAGAAGCTACTGATCCTATTTTGCAGCTAATGGCTTACAAAAATGCCAATCAGGAGTGCCAGAAAGCTATTGGGGTTATGAAAGGTAAAGTGGATTTGACTGGATATATTAAATTGTGCCAGAATGTAGAGACCGAGGGCCACCACACTACAATGATGGCTCAGTCTATGGCAGCGAAGAAAGTCAATAAGAGGTTCTCTGAAAAATGTTTTAATTGTGGGAAAATTGGTCATATGAGAAAGATTGTCAGGAAAGGTCTGAGGGGGAAACAATGCTGCTTGGACAGAATATTTCTGCTCTGAAATGACCTGGACTGTGTCCCTGTTGTAGAATTTTAGAGAGGCTCAATTATTTGTGTATAGAGAGGCCAGGACTCAGGAATGATTTTGAGAAGGAAAAATGGTTTATTGACGGCCGGCTGGACTCGGGAGCTTTCTGTTTGAATCCCGAGCCCTGAACAAGATTTTCAAACGTCTTTTATACAGAGAGGAAAGGCCAAATGGTCCCTTTGTTTCAGTTCTCAATAGGCTTGAATTAGCATATATATCTTCCACATCTTAGGTAAGCTTTTAGCATGGACTCCAGACATTCTAGATAAGCATTTAGCATATTTTGTTTGCATTTCCCCTGAATACTTAAAGTTTATAGACCTTGCATTGTTAACTGTTTCCTGCTCACCAAGGGCAGGACTGCAGCCTCTTAACATTCCACACCCACAAGTCAAACAGCTTAGGTTATCTCTGAAGAGACAAAGAGCCTCCCACCCATAGCCGACATCATCCCCACTGTGGTAAAGAAAACACTGGTCCAGCCCGTCTGTCTAATTATCATAAGAATAGCACCTCCTTGTCAGGAATCTTCCAACCAGCTGGCTCCCAGCCCAGCTCAAAAAGGGGGCTTTCCTGGTTCAGTAGAGCAATCCCAGCACTCCCCAATTCTCTGCAGTGCCCTGGATTTATACCCCACCACAGCAGGAAGTGCAGCCATAGATACTCCTATGGCAGAACCTGCTTTCTGCTTCCAGGAGACATCCCCGTCCCTGTAAAAATGGGAATAAAGGGACCTTTACCAATTGGCATGTTTGGACTTCTCCAGAGAGGCGGTGTTACGTCACAGGGAGTTAGATGCATACAGGAGTAATTGATGGTGACTATCAAGGAGAGATTGTTTAGTTTTCATGCTAATTCTGATGGGTCCTATTTAGCCAAATTAATAAAATTAGTACAAAATTTTTATCAAGGTGTTAAAAGGAATTTTTGATTTTGAATCAATAGCTTACTCCTGAACTTCAAGTCTTAGTGTAGTCTTAAAGAGTAGTAATCCAAAAAATATGTGTTAACTATCTGTCTAAACTGCTAAATAAGAGCTTAAGTGCATTTGTGCTGCTCAGGTTATCCTAACTGGTTGCTGATTACTAATAAGTGTTTCCAAGAACAAGCTTGCATGTTACAGGCAACATGATTCCAAAAGAAATCCTAAAAGCAGTGAAGTCTAAGATGTGAAATGACAGAGAACTTTAAAAAAAGACAGTTCTATCAGAAAAGTAAGAATTATGAGTCAAATTGTAAACTTTGTTTCTGTTGGTCAGTTGTAATTGTTTTTGTGTGTGTTTGTTCAATGTCAATGTATATTTTAATACTTCCAGATGGAATAAATAAATAAAAACTTCTGAAACAGCTCTATTCAAATGGCCAAAAAAAATTAAGTGCTTATATTATTACCTAAGTTTGAAATGTTAATGAGATCTCTATAGTTGTTAAGTCTTGATTAATAGAATTACTATAAGTCTCTTCATGTAAAAATGGTTCTTGCTTAAATTGAAATGAATAGTTTATTTTTCTTCATAGGATAAAAGGAAAGATGTAAAAGTTAAGTGATTATTGAAAAAGGTAAAAGGTTTGTGAGAATGCTAACTGAAATGTTTTAAGGTATATTTTGTTCTAAAATAAAATGGTTAATATGGAGATATGTGGGACAGGACTAGTATGCATATACCAGCTGTAAAATTATCGTGGTAGTATTCAGTGAGTTAATATATTTTGTAAAAGCAAAACAAGCCTGAATGAATACAAAAAAATACAAAAACTGTGTGGAAAGGTCAACAAAGGACTTTTGCAGTTCCTCAAGGCTTTCTGCCCTGGCCTGATGGCAATGAATCTGGCTGCAGAGAAGAAACCTGTGGCAGTGACCCTACTAAAAACATCAGAGACAATGGTATCTCAAGGGCCTCGAATAGGCCAACAATTGGGACAAGCTGTAAGGTCCCTGCTACTCTATCAGAATATTAAATGTTGTTTGGTTGGGTAAGACAAAACTATACTCTCTGCTGTCATTGATAAAGTACAATGTTTTCTCATGTTAATGGAGTTTGTAATATTGGTGGAAGACTAAAAATCTTTTATCCCTCACTGAGATGTGTTAATTGGGAAAGGTCCTTCATGGGAGCAGGAGGACCTCCAGCAGACTGCTTTTTTTAAAAAAAAAAAAAAAAAAAAGGTAACCTGTGAATTGGATGTGGCCTGTACCAGTATTGGCTTTGGGTGGGGTTTGTGGCAAAGGCAACATCCTAATTGAGTACCCGTCAGGTTTTAGGCAGAATTATGGGAAGGGGCTATAAGTACAATATAAAAAAGTAATTGTGTGCAGCATAGGAAGCCCTGCTGAAAGTGAAAGGCTTAACCCAGTAGTGTCTGGTTACTCTGAAGACTGCCATCCCTATCCAGGGGTGGATTGCAAATACTAAAAACAAGACAGAAATGATGGACTGCTGTGAATCACTCTCCATGGGGGGAGCTCTGTGGAGAAACATCTGGGACAACTGCCAGCAGTGACAGGCAAATGTCTGTCATGTCCCTGCCCACTCCTTAACATCTCTCTCAGGACTGTTGAGGCAGATGCCTCATGAAGATCCAGAGCCATGAAATTGGGACCTGAGAGGAAGCAGAGTGGCTCCACCAGAAAAGTGGACATCATGAACGCCAGGCCTTGGGGTGCCTAGTGCAGTAGTTCCTGTCACCTGCTATTCACCAGCAGCCTGTGGCCTTAATGCTCGTGTCAGTGACTGTGACATCAGCACCCTCCTGCTCCTGGAAGGGGCAAAATATGCTTTCACTGCTATGGAACCTGTATTGGGACACTTAGAACAAGGCAGCTACTGCTTTCTGCCTGAAAAATGAGTCCTCACAGTGATGGACTAACTTTAAATTCAACCCTGAGTTGTGGCCCCAGGTCCAGTGAAGACACTAAGAGCAGGACCAAGGAAGGCATTGAAATTATGTGATAAACTTCCAGCTGCCCCACAGCCCAAAATGGGGAAGTAAGAATTTGTCATTGCCTATACATCAAACTAAGCAAATTGGGGAAAATTAGGTCATTTTTGATCAAGTACTGGCCTGTATAGTCTTGCTGGTAGGAAATTTTAAGCCCATGAGAAATGAAAGTCTATTCTGCTAGTTGGAAGTCTTACTGTTTGTTGTTAAAGCTTTATTAATCAGTAAAACATCATTTGTGTAGATGTAAAAACAAAAAGGGGGAATTGTTTTGGGAAACTGGCTTACCTGTTTGTTATTGTAAATGTTACATCTGTTAATGTTGCAGTTGTTAGATGTTGCAGTTGTGATAGCAAACAGCTGCTTGGCAGTTTCCCAATAAATGCGATGGGAAAACTAGGGTTGAGGCTCTCAATCCAGAAGCTGTGTGTCCCCTGGTCCCAGGTTTGTCTCCCCTCTTGTGTCCCTACCTTTATTTCTGCATTGCCCTCCCTTGAACTGAATGCAGCACCAGTTTATTTGGGTGAATCTAAAATCTCAATAGAAAAATGGATGGCTTAAAGTTTTTAACTTCCAGGTTTTTAACAGGCAGAATCTATGATTCTCACAAACTAGAAGGTGCCTGTGAACCCACGTGTTTGGGATCAGGTCACTCTCAGTTCACCTTTAAGTCTTAAACACAGCCCTGCCTCAGAATTTCTCTCTCCTCAGCTTCTTTCTGGGAGAAGTATTTCTAGGGCTCTCTGGAGGCATTATGGAAGTGTTTAGTGTTTTAACAGGCTTATGAGTAATACTTAAGAAAATACCTTTTATTTTCAGCAGGACATCCATGGCCTACTATCCTTGATGTCTACCTGCAGTCATTTAAAAGAAAGTCTGTGGAATCATGCTTCTCATCCTATACTTTGACCTACTCTTGCCTCTCCTAATCCAGGGCCAGGACAGAAGCAGCACAGCCACCATGTCTGGAAACCTATTTACAGTTGGCATGAATTCCCATGACCTGTGATTTAGGAATTTGGGAAGGAAATGAACATGGCTGTACTGAGAAGTACAGTGAAAGGGACATGGTGTGAAAGGAGAAATTACTCAGCTACAGAAGGTGCTTTGGGAGAAGTTTATATTCCAGGCTAGTCCAGGAAACAAGATGCTCAGCTGTGCCCCTTGTGATGCTAATGATCAAATGTGGGGAAGGAGAGTTTATGGGCTTTTAGCAAACAGGAACAGCAGGTGTGTACATGGAGCTGCTATTCCTAGACCAGAGGAGCACTAGAGGTTTGAGCCATCCAACCCCACAGGCTCCTTCATCCTCAGCAATGCACACATCAAACATCCCAGGGCAGACCCTTCTCAGGAGTCTATTCTTCCCTGATCCTGCTCTGCTCAGACTTGTATAAAAGAAGAGCTGGTATCTGTTCGGCTCCTGCTCCCCATCCAGGATGTTGAGTTCCAGGTGGGCCACAGCCACAAGGAACCTTGCTCTCTCCCCAGTCTCCCATGGCCCTGAGACCAGTTGAGATTCCCGCCAGGAGGGGCCCAGGACAGAGGGCAGAATGCGGCAGCTCCTCAGCTCTGGAGGCTTCTGGGGAGGAACCAGACCATGTGTGGGGGGTTCCAGGCCCAGGTGTGCCCTTTACAAGCCATGACATGATTAGCAAGTGACCAGCCCCTCCAGCCTCTGCTCTTTCCTGTAAGCTGAGACCATTGGAGCAGAGTCTCCCAGCAGCCCTTGGGGCACTAAAGGCACTGGCTCTGGGCTGTACACGTGAGGCTCAACAGCTGCAGCACAAAGACTGAGGCAGGTCTAGGAGAGGAACTCATGGGCACTTGGGTTGGCATTTAAGGCATCTGTGTCTGAGTGTGTGCTGGGTGGTGTGTGCATGCTCATCTGTGTGTATAAGTGTGTAAGGAGGGGCGGGTGTTGGTAAGTTGGAAAGCTTGGGCTGTCATGGGTGCAAGTATGTGTCTCTGAGTGAGTTTATGTGGGTGTTACAGGAAACAAACGAGATACCAACCAAGAGAGACCCACATCCTGAGTGACCAGCCCATGGCCAGTTAAGTGTCCTTTTCCTGCTCTAATAGGACCTGTGGTCCAGGTGTCCTGGAGGCAGAAATTCCTTCCCTGGGCTGCTCCATGCCATGACTCTTCCACTCACCCCTGCTCCCAGGCCCCACGGTGGACCTGACATGCCCTTTCTTTCCCAGGCCTTCAGGAGAGACCCTCCTGCCACTGCAGACCCTGAAGGTGCAATGGCCTGAGCCCCTGACTCAGGGACTGGCCCCTGCAGGCTCTGCTGCTCTGAGCTCTGCCAGCTGAGAAGCAAAGTAGCACAGGGTTCCACTTGAAGGTGTGAAATTAGCAGCTTTACTTCATGTCTTTCTCTCTCCAAATCAAGTTTTAGCCATAAACTCACTGTGTGTGGATCTTTTTTAAAATAAGTTTTACATGACATGGTAAGTTTATACTGTTCCAGCTATTGATAGAGCATGACCAGTGCTGTATCATCGACGATATTGCTTGACCCCTGATGATGCTCACCTACAGCCCAGTTTTGTCCAGGGGGGGCAGTGTGCTCACTTATTCTGGGTGCAGCTACCAGAGAGAGGGAGCAGGGTGAAGTCTCCCTGTGGGAGCTTGAGGTCTTGTCTGTGCAAAAGGTAGTATGAAATGCCGTGTCATGTGCCTTTGTGATGGTAGATGTTGGCATGAAGTGAGGAACATCAGTGATGGGGACACTTGAACAAGTGATGGGTAAGACTTTCCACTGCCCAGCCTCCTTCCCACACACTTACCTCACCCCGAGCTGGGGTCCCTCCCCATCACCACCACCATCGTCATATGACTAATGGTTTTTAAGCACCTCCTCTTTCCAGCACCTGTTCCTGAGCACCACTCAGTTAATCTCACAACCACCTGTTGAAGTAGGGTCTTACCACTTAAGTTCAAATGAAGGAAATGGAGCACAGGATGGTCAAGGATTTTGCTTACAGTCTCCCTGCTTACAGCAGCCGTGGGGTTTGTCTGAGGCCCTGTGATTCCAAAACCTGTGCTGCAGAGCCTTTGTGGGAGTGCCTCGACCCCTGGTGGTGCTGCAAGGGACATCCATGCATGTGTCTTTCTGAGGATATATGTTGTCATTATTTTGGAGAAACACCCAGGTTTAGAAGTACTGGATATAAGGTAGGTATCCATTTAGATTTATTTGAATCATTCATATATCCAAAGGGACTGATAAATTTGAATTTGTAGGGCTGGCTGCAAATAGGAAACTTGATGAAGATGATGTCGGATTCCCCAGGATAAACTGTCTGTCTGAAGTATAGATAGAAAGTCTCCTTTCTGAGGACTGAAATCCTTTAAGGTCTCTACCTCCTTTGCCAATGGTAGATGTAGTCAGCCACAGAGGCAGTCAACTGACCCATGATTGAAGTCCACCTGTTAAACATAGTAACTATCAAGTCAAGCCTTGCTTGACCAAACAACTGGCTGCCATAAGCCAACCAAGTTGAGTCATGAAATTAACCATCTTCAGGTTTAATGCAGTAGTTGTGCCACTTCCACCAGCAGAGTCAGAGGTCCAGTTCTCTGTATCTCTCTTCCTCCATTCTCAATATTGTTACTCTTTCAAGTTTAGCTATTGTAGTGGCATCTCACTTTGGTTTTAATATTTCCTCTCTTCCCTACTAAAAGAGTGAAACATCTTAGTTATCATTATATCATAATATATCAATATATTTTATATTAATATATATTTATATGAATATATCCTCTTTTTTCAAAGTCCAAATCTTTTTTTATTCTAAATTAGAAGTGTAAGTCTTTTTTTTTAAATTCATTAAATAATATATATTCTAGGTACAAATCCTATGTCTGATACCTGTACAAAAAATGTTTTCTCTCATTCTGTGGCTTGTCTTTTGTTTTGAGGAGCACTGGTTTTTACTTTTAATAAAGTTCATGATTGTTTTCTTTTCATATTATTTTTTTGTGTGTTCCTCCTAAGAAATATTTGCCTTTCCCAGGTTGTGAAGATTTTTCTCCTGTGTTATAATCTCAGCACTTTATTTGAAACCATCTCAGTATCTTGAATAAAAACCATGACATTTTGCTGATTAAAAGCTTTTATACTTAGACTGCACTCCACCTCAGGTATACTTTCTATGTGTGGTTGTGGTAGGAATTGATGTCCATTATTTGCATTTTTTAAAAGATAGATATTCTGTTGACCCTGCAGTATGTGTGTAAAGGTTTTCTATCCTCACTAGGGAAGGGTGGGGAGGGAAGTATTGTCAGGCTAAACACATTATTTCACCTGGGGTTCTCTATGCTCAGGTCAATCCCATATGACAGCACCCTAAGGACAGCCTTGCTGGCTTCCCTTGACCAGGTCAAGTTATCTCACATTTCAGCCACCTCCTCTTTTGTCCATCTGCACTCAGAGGCCTTTGGAAATCACTGTAATGTGCTGCTCACTGGGAAGGGCACCATTCTCAGGAAACCACTTCACCAAGGCCCTGGAGTGTCCACTACTTTTAAGAATTCAGCAGATATGTGTGATTTTATGTTATCTGAATTGCTCATTTAGATTTTTCTTGGTGCTACCTGAGAAAAAGTTCTTCCATGTATTCACATCCTGAATTGGAAGTGGAATGTTTTCATATGTATTTTGAATGAAAACCAGGGCATTTTTGCTAGTTCAGAGGCCCATAATTATCTGCTGGAAGTACCATCCCAAACTAGCTTAGGAGAGGACTAGGATGTAATTTCCCCTGAAGAAGAACTGAGGGAAAATTTTAGGGTAATGAGATGAACATGAGAGTAGAGAGAATGGTGGTAATTTTGGGCCTAGACTGGTCATGAGCAGGGAGCAATATCCCAGGCTGGAAATGCTGATTGAGCTTTATCAAATGATAGGATTGAACAGACTTTATTTTGTTGTCTATTTTGTGGTGCTCTGTAATTCTCACCTATTATATAAAAGCTTCAGTTTAAAAAATCTATTACACATAATTGCTCTGTGTTACGTGTTTTCTTTGGAAGGGGAAGGGGAGAATATAAGAGCAATAAGTTCAGTGGGTCAGAGGACGTTGGGAAAGAGCAGCTGGTAGAGGGCAAGGTGAAGAGTGTCTCAGTAAATGAAAAATTTACAGAAAGATTAAAATAGGAGAAATGTGCTCTGCAGAGGAGTCCTTGGAGGTATCAGGGCAACTAGAGCTTCTCCTGTCTGATATGGAGGGGGGAAAAAAAGATCAATTCCTTGCAATAGTTGTCCACAATTTTACTTGGTCCTATATCTCTTTCTTTTAAAAAATATCTATGTTACTCAGTGTGGGAGGGAAGAGTGGGGCATATGGAAATTCCCTATATTTTTTGAGTAAACTTTTTTTATGTAACCTCAGTTTCTTTTTAAAAAGGAATATAAGAAAGTATATTTTAAAAAAGAATCAACACTGCCTCCATGTGAACTCGAGCTCTTTCAAACATCTAATGTCCCTGGGGCTCCATTTCCAATTCCACAAAATGAGGACCATGCTCATTGTTGTGATATAGTACCTTCCTCACAGGACTTGTTTGAGGATTAAGAGATAACATTGTAAATCCTCACAGGGCCTACATGATGGAATAGAGGAGAGTATGGGCCATGATGTGAACCAATGTATATGAGGTGCAGAGGTGCCCAAAGATGTACTTACCAAATCCAATGGATGTGTCATGATGATGGGAACGAGTGTTGTTGGGGGGGGGGAGAGGGGGGGTGGGGGGGTGGGGTTGAATGGGACCTCACATATATATTTTTAATGTAATATTATTACAAAGTCAATAAAAAATTAAAAAATTATAAAAAAAAAAAAAAAAAAAAAAGAGATAATGGTGGAGAAATTCTCAGCACAGCTACTGCCACAGGGTGGCAGTCATGGAGGGCTAGTTACCATTTTTTTCTATGTTATTTTTTAAATTAAATTTAATAGATCACAAAGAATGTTACATTAAAAAAACATAAAAAATAAACATAAGAAGTTCCCATATAACCCACTCCCCACCTCCCACCTCATCATTTTTGTAAAGTGTATTTTTTGAAGACATATACATCACAAAAAAAGTTACATTAAAAACTGAGAGATTCCTATATACCCTCAACCCCCTCACCCCACTCCTCCCACACCAAAAACCTCCCCCATCATTGTGGCACACTCATTGCACTTGATGAACACATTTGGGTCACTGCTGCTCTACACAGATAATAGTTTACCCTGTAGTTCACACTCTCCCCATGCACATAGAATGGGTTATGGCAGGATATATGAAGTCCAGCATCTGACCCTAAAATATCATTTAGAACAACTAAAAGTCCCAAGAATACCCCACATCACATCTCTTCTTCCCTATCCCTGCCCTCAGCAAATACTGTGGCCACTTTCTCCACCTCGATGTTAAAATTGCTTCTATTACTGGTCACAATAGTTTTATAGTAGAATATCTGCAAGTCCACTCTAGTCCATATTTCATTCCTTCATGCTGTGGATCCTGGTTTGGTTATGCCCTCTCCACCTCCAGATCAAGAGGAGGCTTAGATTCCACATGGATGATGGATGCAATTCCTCTGCTTGCCATTGTAGGCACTCTTGATTCCCTGGTGTGGTGGTTGACCATATTCCCCTCCCTTCTTAGCTGACCTGGGTAAGACCAACAAATGAGAGAGTAGGAGTTGCCACCCTGCTGAGGCTGAGGGCCCAGCTGGCACATGGGCAGTCCAGAGATTCAAGTCTCCTGAGTATGCACCATCGCTAGACCCAACCACAGGTTCAGTAAAAGTGACAGAAGAGGCATGTTTATAAAAGTCACATCTGAGTCCATTTCAATCACACTCAGGAGGACAAATTCCTAAGTAGGGCCCTCTGCCATAGCACAGTACTCCAAATCCATCTGCTATGACCATATACCCTGTGGATCTCTGCAGCCTTCCAGAGAACCAGTACCTAGGTTTGTAGCTACTTTGGCTGTTTCTGGGGTCCTGCTGAGGTGTGCATAAGTGTGACCCCTCTGATGACCTCCTGACTCTTTTTGGAAGACTCTTAGCCATATAAATTCATTTGTCTTTGCCATTTGCCCCTTTAATTCGTGGTCAAAAAGTAGTTTTTAACACTTGATCCAACATGTAGGTTGAGATATTCTGCTGGTTTGAGTTGACCTTTTATTCGAGGTCTCTTTCTAGTTGCTTCACCAGGTAGTAGTTGGTAGTAATCCCTCGGTGCCAGAGAGGCTCATCCCCAGGAATCATGTCCCATGCTGGGGGGAAGGTAATGCATTTACACGATGAGTTTGGTTTAGAGAGTGGTTACATTTGAGCAACATGGAGACCCTCAGGAGGTAACTCATGGGCACACTGCAACTCTAGACCTAGTTCATATTTCAGGCACACAGGCTCCTAAGCACAGTCATCAGTATCAAGGGCTCATTTAATGCAGCTTTCTAAGCCTTCTGTGGCACTTCTATGTTAACTCCCTGCTCACTGTCCACTGGGCGGAAGGACCAAGCTAGCTCCAAATACCTAAAAGCAGGACTCTCTGGAGGTGTGCAGTGCTGTGTCCTGTCTATAGGTCACATGACTGGAAAAGGTTTTTCCTTTTCTGGGGGCATTTTCAGAACATGGAGTTGTCCTAAATGTTATTGCAGGGACAGATGCTGGACATTATATATCCTGCCAAAACCCACTGAATGGACTTGGAGAATGTAAACGACAGTGTAAACTATAATCCATGCTGTGTAACAATGCTCCAAAATGTACTCATCAAATGCAATGAATGTACCACACTAATGAAAGAAGTTGTCGATGTGGGAGAAGTGGGGTGTATGGTGAGTGGGGTATAATGGAATCTTCTTTATTTTTTAATGTAAAATTTTGTGTGATCCATATATCTTTTAAAAAACATAACAATAAAATCTAGATGAAAGATGTATTTCTTCCCTCCCTTAATTCTTTTGGGCTTACTATCTGTTTTCTGTGCCCATTTTGCTGTCTGTTCTTCTGTGTCTGCTTATCTTCACTTTTATTCATCTCTGGGAACTGATTCTGAGACCTTCATGAGTGGTAGAGATGTGCTCAACCTCTTGTGGCTCCTCAGCTTCCTGGTCTGCTGCATCTCTTATTTTCTCTCCTCTGTGTCTCTTTTTGTTGTGTCATCTTGCTGCACCAACACTCCTCATGGATCAGCTCTCTGCATGGGCCAGCATGTCTTCACCAGGAGGCTGTGGAAATCAAACCCTGAACTTGCTATGCAGTAGAGGAGAGCCCAATCACTTAAGACACAAACCCATTGCATCTTAATTCTACTTTTTCCTATACAATTAAAATATTCTTTTTAATTATATATTATTATTCTGATACATAGACCATTTGTCTCTCTAAAAATAGTCTCACAATATTTCCTTTTTGAGTTCTTATGTCTGTTCTGCATTTATTTTCTAACTTCTTTGTCACAACCAGGCTTGTAGACTTCACTTACCTCAGGTAGAATGGCTTAAAAACTGCTTAAATCTATTCGTTAAAATCTGATGTGAGCAGATTAATGTGCAACTTGAAAAATTACAAAGGCAATTTATCAGGCCTGGGCAGAACACATGGTCCCTAAATAATTCCCAGGAGCTCCTCAACTCCAAGGTCATGCAGTTGTGCCACTCCAAGCCATCTGCACCTAATGGCCCGTGAAATAACAGGAGGTTCTGCAAACCACGGTAACACTTCTACTTCACTTAATTGTTGAGAGCACCGAGGCAGATGTCACAGGAGTGGAGGCTAAAGTTAAGATATGACTTGACTGGCTTGAGGACTCACAGCAATTTCAAGACTGGATGCTGCTGTGGCCATGATAGAAGGCATCTGTCCAAGGAAGCTTTCAAAGGCTATTTCATGAGCAAGAGCTGAATTGTGGAAAAGCCCCAGAGTAATTGGTGGATTTGCACAAGGCACACCTGTACTTTTATCCCTACATACCTGGTTGTTTTCTGGAACCGCAGTTTTATCTTCTCCCTGAGGGTTGGAGAACAAAGAGAAGGAGGTCAGGCTGAAGCCTATGATTTTCACAATAGTCTATTGTGCATTACCTAATCCTATCTTTGTCAGTTTTGGTGATCTCTACCTTTTTCTTTTTGTTTTTTTAAGACTTATTTACTTATTTATTTTACCCCTTTCCCTTCTCACCCTGTGGTTTTTGCTGTCTATGTTGTCTTCTCTTCACATTTTCTCTCCTCTAGGATTCATTGGGGTTGATCCTGGAGAGCTCTGATGGGGAGAGAGGTTCCCTGTCAGTTGCGCTACATCAAATCCTGGTTTCTGCTGCACATCACTTTGACTCTCCCCTTGTCTCTCTTTGATGCTTCATCATTTTTTTGCATGACGCACTTGTGCGGGGTGCTGGCTCACCACATGGGCACTTGTGTGGGCACTGGCTAACCTGTGCAGGCACACTCTCTCTTTTTCTTTTTCTCCATTAGTCCCCAGGGATCGAATGCAGTTCTTCACAAATGGTTAGTGGAACACCATCACTTCATCCACATCCACTTCCCTATGCCTTTTTCTTGATTTGAAGTTTTTAACTTTTATGAAGACTGGTGGTATTGACCACTTTCTGTTATATAAACAGAGTATTTCCTTTTTTCTGTTTCATTTTCTGTCCTAGTTTTTCAGTGTTTATATGAATACAGGTTTTACTTTAAAGTTATGTTATCCAAGTTGTCTACAGACAAAGAAGTTTTCCAGGGATCCACCACCCCAGGTAAGAGGAGAGAGAGGGACAGAACCTAAGGAGGACTCCACTTCTGACCTACATATTTGATCTGCTATGTCCCAAGAGCCCTTCCAGGCAAGATGGAGCCACACTATTTTTTGCCTTTGAGCCCACAAGGGGCTAAAGATAGACAACCCTCCCAATATTCTCCTCCACCAACAGGGACTGACTGTTGAGGACTCAGAGGGGAGGGGAAATATTACCAGCCCAGGAAAGAGGGGCCTGCCAGAGAAGGCTGGAGGACTGTCACTGAGAAAGTTTGAATCACAAGGCTGTCAGCCTCCAGGCAGGAAGCTCTATCACATTGATCCTGTCTGTGCTGCAACAAATACTCTCAGACCAGGCTTTGAGCAAAGAGCAGCCAAAGAGTATTGCTTACTGGTAGACAAAGACGTACACGTGAGAAAACTAAAGCTAAGTAACAGAGGTCTTTTCTGGGATCTATAGCTCCCCTCTGCAAGGTTGGTTTGCAAACAATTACTAGGTCATGACCCTAGTTTTGCACAATTAGCAGGGGCAATTCTGACAATCCAGGTCAAGTCAAGAATCAAAGAGCAGTGTTAATCCACAGCCTCCCACTATTAAATCCCAAAAAATCTTCTGTTTCCTTATTGAACTTCTGCCTAGATATTCTGTCCATTACTGGATGTGGTATATAAAGTCTAGTACTACTAATGTAGAACAATCTATTTCTCCCTTCAGATCTGTCAAATTTGCTTCATGTATTTTGGAGTTCTCCCATTAGGTGCATATATATTTGTAATTATGATGTCACTTTCATCAGTATGTACTGAAATTTTTCTCACAATTTTTTTTTTACTTTAGTCTATTTGATTTTATTATAGTATAACTACACAGCACTCTTCTAATTACTATTTGCAAAATTTTATTGTGGGTTTTTTGCATCCATTCACTTTCAAGCTGTTTGTGTCTTTCATTATGTGCTTAGTCTCTTATAAACTGTATAAAGTTGGGTCATGTTTCTTCATTCTGGTAATCTCTACTCTCTAACTGGGAAGTTTAATCCATTTACTTTGAAGATGATGAGGATCTGCATGGCTGTGAGGCCTCTGGAGATGAGGGTCCCTGAAGGTTCATTCTAATTGATGTATTTCCTAGGCATGAAAATCCCCATTTTTAATATGTCTACTTGCAGGTATGCCAATGAAATATCAAGCATTTGATAACCTGTCATTTATATCCTGTAATTACCTGTAATTTCCCCAGGGTGGGGTAGGTGAGCTAAGCCATGTGAAATCTTCCTGGGGCCTTCATGAATAGTAGCTTTGATAGCTGTCTGATCAGTTAGTCTACTGATTACATGGGTCTATTTGCCTGGTGTCTGCACTAGTAGAAACTAGAACCCCTCTTATTCCCATCTGCCTGAATCTCTGTTGCACTCTCCTTCTGCCTCCACCCCAACAAAAAACATTGGTTCCACACAGAACTGTCAGGGACACTAAAACCTCTGCTTGAATAGGATGTGACCATTACCCTCTGAAATCATTCCCTGGTCTAAATCTTCCCCAAGAGGGTGAAACCTTTATTTGGAGATGTCAGCCCCTTGGAATTGACACTCCAGGTGATGGGAACAGAAGGTTCTTGCCTCATCTAAAGATGTGAGAACAATGACACACATCTTTAAAATGAATCCATATTTGGGGTTAGGTTAGAATCAGGCTAAGGCTGAATGAAGATCAAATGTAAAACCATTTCATGATATCACAACTTATATGAGTTGCACTGGAACCATCCAATAAAATAAGGGAAAGATCTAATCCATCTTGAAGGTGAGCTCAGCATGCCTTCCTTGAGCACAGCTCCTCTGCAGAGAGCCTAGCTCAGTTTACCTATTTAGAAATAGTTTTCCTTATCTCCTAGGTCACATTGTCTGCAGCAGGGACTGGTCTTTTACATCCAAATTGCTATCTGTGCCATTGGTCTACCAGTTGCATAGGAGGTGACATGATGCACAAATTTTATCCAATAGCACAGAAAATAGCACATGTTAATTGGATAAATATATGAAATCCAATTCTGCAGGTACTTTTCATTTGAGCAGCTCAGGAAGAATCATTAGTTGTTTGCAAGGGCAGGGATTAAAAGGCAGAAAGAAAGCAGAGAAGCCACTGAAGGTACAAACTAAAATTCAGAGCAAAGAAATACTTAGAAGAGTTAGGGTCTCCAGTACCTGAAGGAAAATCATGGAAATGCTGGGTTTGCACCATGGCAAAGCACAGGTTGGGAAGTAGTGGATGCCTAGCACAGTCTCTGGAGAATGGAAGTATCTTATGCCCATGTTTATACTGGTCTGTTAAGAGAATTAGCCAACCTGTGGAGACACAACACAAGTGTAGAGTGTGCTGGGAAGATGGATTCATTTGTTGCCTCCCATGTCACTTTGATGGCTCTGGTCTAACAGGTCCAGTTATCACACATCTCCATCATCTCATATCTGCATTTATTGTTGAGTTAGTAATGATAACAGTAGGAGTTGATAGCCCTTCTTCCCCTGCAATTACTTGTATATCTGAGTCCTTGGCCTACTCCCACTTCCCTAACATAACAAAGCTCCAACATATTGTTAGGGTCATAGAAAAGGAAAATCCCCATGTTTTACAAGGTGATGGGGAAACCATGCTCATGCTTGCCTGTACAGGTCAGAACAATATCATTTTCATGCCTCAAGTGAAATGAAACATTGTCTGGAATTAAAGAGGAATTAAGTGAAGGGCAAATCAGCCTGAGGTTGGGCAAAGATCAGGGAGAAAATATTTTATTATGATCTATTTACTTGAACTTCGCAAGACCCACCAAGCAAGCTATGAGGTAGTTGTTCTTCCTAGTTCTGGGAATCCTCTGTGCTTCTCTAAACAGTCTTTAGCTCAGTTTACCTGTTTAGAAAACTGTGGCCCTACCTCCCCTGTTATAATTACTGCAATAGGAACAGTCTTTTCCTAAGGGCAGTCTGTTTGTTGACTGGTTGGTTATATATGAGCTGACAAAACACAAAATTTTTGCCTAACAGTAGCAATTGTATCAGGTAGCACTGATTTGAGTGAAAGTGGTATCTTTTGGGGTTAGTTTGCATTATGAACATGTAAAATTCTTTAGATTCAAACTGACCAATGAATGCATTAGTTCTTTTTGCTGTTGTTTTTTCAAATTTTAATTGATATCTGATGCTCAAATTGTGGATCATTGGAAGCAAAGGCAGGTTCCTCTTAATGTAAACCATTCAGGATGAATTCACAATAAAATTGGACAGCACAAATATACCATATGCCAACTCAAACAAATAAGCAAAGGCCAAACACACTGAGGCTAATGATTTAACTTTATTTTGAATAGAGAAGTAAAAGAAAGCACAAAGTATACAGAATAAAATTTCTCATTTTAAGATCTTCAGATTGGATCTTGCATGGCTTTGCATCTCAGTTGACACAGCTCAGCTACAGCTAAGCTTGTGAGCAGTGCCCTTCAGAATACAGGTTCCAAAGTTAATCTCACCTAAATTGCAGACATCACTTCTGCAAAAGCAGGTGGTTCTCTGCTGAGAGCCTTGGAAAAGAGGGGCATGTCAGGCACAGTGGGAGAGGAGAGAAGGTGGAGAGGCAGAGCCAGACCAGGGGAGATGCTTTAAGAAGTGATGTGTCTGCTACTAGTCATCCAATAGACACCAATCATAAAAGGATGGAGAGATTTCACATGTTTGTCATAAAGCAAGAGAAATCTTACTATGAATTGGTCATGAAGGATCTCATTCTTCATCCATTCAAGTCTATCATTTACAGGCTTATCACATCCCCTGAAATACCACTCCCAGATCAGGATTACTCACCTCTCATTCCAACCCATCCACATACACCAGATTTTGAGCCCTACCTGCAGGTGCTAAGGAGCAACTTGAAGAGGCTGGTTTAGCCTCTGACCCTGAAGCTGTTGAGTCTCCCACTCACACCTCCTGGAACCCAATCCTCTGGTGTCCCAAAACCCTAGAAGAGTCTCTAGCTTGATGGTCCTCACTTCCTAATGCTTTTATGACTTGTTGTTGGCCCAGCTGGGCTCTCACCGGAAGCCTCTTGGGTGGCCCTTTCATCCCCCACAAAGGAGATGGCCATATCTTGGTCCTGGGCCTCAGGGTGCTCCTGAGCTGGAAGCTCATCAGCACTTTCTCTAAGGGCCTCAATGTGGATCAGGAAGGCCAAAAGGAACACAGTAGAGAGGAAAGTGAGGGTCCTCATGGCTGAGAGTCACCTGGGGGTCAGCCCGGGACAGGAGAGCAGGAGGCTGAGTGTGGTGGAGAAGGTAGAGGTTCAGTCCTGCATTTTTAGGAGGATTGGAGGAAAGAAGGTGGTGTCCTAAATGTGTCAATATCTGAAGGTGGCATGCCCAGCCCATGGTCCTCCTGTCACCCAAGTCTCTCTGATGTTCCTCTGATCTGGCTTCTCCTTGGACTGAAATGATGTGCCTATTTGCTTGGTGTCCATGTTTGTTTTTCACTGGTGATGATGTTTGTTAAGAACGTGACAAGCCTCCGTGCTACTTGTCTGTTTGGATATTTTTGAGTAAAAATATTTACATATGTATGCCTTTAAAACTGTCTAGAAAAAGAGAAAAATGGCTACAAAGGGGCAGTGTTCAAACTGGCACTGGACTTTTCAGTTGCAGCATTGGTTACCAGATGGCATTTTTTACATTTCTAGGAATAAAGAACTTGATAGGAGTATTCTATGTTGAGACAATATATAATTCATATTTATGGGAACAAATGGTCTGTTTTTGGGATGTTCACTGACACAGGACATGTACAGTACATGAATATCTTTGAAGAGGAAATTGCATGAGGTTATACTACAATAAAATAAAGAAGATTCCAAGTAAGAAGAAAACATAGGAATAGAAAAATAGAGTTGAAAAAAGTTTCATTAAAATGGTTTATATTATTTTTTCCATTAATGGATGATAATAAGTTTGGACATTTTAATACAGTTGTTAAAAAATGTTATTTAGCAAAGTAGAGCGAATTAAAACAATATATGCATTGGCATTTAGAATAAGAATTCCACAAGTTCAAAAAAACTTGGAAATTTATCAAGGAAAAGAGAAAGTGGGGACTATGGATAATGATGAGCTCAATATGAAGACAAATATAAGTTAAAAGGTGTAATGTTGACCAATGGAAGTTGATAAAATTAGGATATATAATAAATAAGAAGATGCAGATGAAGGAAGAAAAATTAAGAAGGGCAGAAAAAGGAAATCAATTCATTCTCCCTAACTAAGAAAGAAAAGCCAGAAATTACAATAGAAAATGCAAACAAAATGCCAGGAAGCTGATTCACCGCACCACCTGCCTGTGTGATTCCCTTTCTCCTCCTTGGATTGAAAGTTGCATGAGAGCAGTGACCTTGTCTGCTGCGATCTTTGTGCTTCTCTGTGTGAGTTTGGGAAGGTACTGCTCTGCCCCTCGGTTTTCATTTTATTCTTATCTTCATTCACATTTTGTTGTTGCAACCATTAAATAATTAAAACCATGTAAAGTGTTAAGAACTGTCTGATAACTCAAAATATATTCCTGTCGATGTTATTGTTTTTGTCATCATCAGCATCACCTGCTGAAATGTAAACACTAAGGTAGTGGTTGACACCAAGAAAGAGGTACAGCCATGCCTGGAATATGCATTTGAACTGGCAAAGGGACAGCAACAATTGTGGTGCAGTGCCCATAATCTCAGCTATCACTGTCTGGTTGTGAGGTTCTTGATCTACCCTGTTGACTCTGGACCCTAGTTGGCACTGTCTCAATCCACCATGCCTTCCCCTTCCTTTTACACTTTCCTGAGCTCTGCATACACAGCTCCTATTCCTCCATGAGCTGAGCTGAGCCTGGGTGGGAGAAGGATGTGCATAAGAGGAGTTTATTCCAGTTATGACTGTACCCCACAGGTTCTGTCATGTGTGTCTTCATCACCCAGATACCTCTTTTATTGGTGAAATTTTATCTCAGCCTTTCTTCATCCTTCCCTGGCCCCAAGTTATTTGGGTGAGTCTAAATTCTGGAAAGAAAAATGGATGACTGAAAAATTTTAACTTCCAGGCTTTTAACAGGTAGAATCTATGATTCCCACAAACCAGAAGGTGCCTGTGAACCCATGTGTTTGGGATCAGGTCACTCTCAGCTCACCTTTCAGCCTTAAACACAGCCCTGCCTCAGAACCTCCCTCTCTGCGGCGGCTTGCTCGGTCGGTAGAGGTGGGGTCTGGCTGCGGACGAGGGGTCGGTCCAGCTCTGGACGAGGGGTCAGTCCCGCTTGGGACGAAGGGTCGGTCCCACTTGGGACGAGGGGTCGGTCCAGCAGCAGACGAGGGATCGGTCTCACAAGGGGTTGCGCGGTTCGGCTGACGGGGTCGCCCGGCGAAGCCGGCGACGAAGGGGTCGCCCAGAGAAGCAGGCGACGAAGGGGTTGCCTGGAGAAGCAGGCGACGAACTGGGGACAAGGGAGGCCAGGCCCTTGTCGGGGGCTCTCAGGACTGGAGGGCGCACGGCAGAAGAACTACCGCGGAGACAAGGTAAACACGCAAGTCCACTTTATTGAGGGAGAGGCAACAGTTTTATAGGGGCTGGGGAAGGCTGATTGGTCGAAGCCACGCCCTGTTCTGATTGGTTGCCGGCAAAAGGTCAGTGGGCGGTACTGGACGGGGGAGGGGTGGTGGTTAGGGATTGGCTGTCGCTGTTGCTGGGGGAAGGGGCAGGGTTTAGGGATTGGTGGCTGCTGTTGCTGGGGTGGAGGGCAGACTTGAGTTTCCCGCCCACACCTGGCTGTTGCTGCTGTCGGGGGAGGGGAAAAGGACAGACTGGATTTTTCCGCCCATGCCTGCGCAGGGAGAAAGAAGAAGGGTGCCGCCCCACAGGCATCGTGTGGCGCCATCCGGGAGGAGGGGCGGCTGCGGAAGCATGGCTGCCGAGAAGGGGAGACCCGAGGGCACTCTGCGCCCATGCCGAGCTCCCTTCAGGGGTGGCAGTGAGTCCGACCAGCCACCCTATTATGGGGGCAGCGGCTTGGCCTGCCGCGGCTGCTCCCCCGCCAGGCCAGCAAATCACACTTCAGCCCGAGGGGTGACCGCACCTCTCCTTGGCTTCTTTCTGAGACAAGTATTTCTAGGGCTCTCTATTGGCATTTTGGATAATTGTTTAGTGATTTAATGTGCTTATTAATAATAATTAAGAATAAAATACCTTTCTTTTTGCAGCAGGGCATCCATGGCCTACCATCGTCTATGTCAAACCTGTGGTCATTTAAAAAAAAGCCTGAGGACTCATGATTCTATATCCTCCATTTCAACCTACTCTTGCCTCTCCTAATCCAGGGCCAGGACAGAAGCAGCACAGCCACCCCCATCTGGAAAACTACTTACAGATGGCATGAATTCCCATGACCTGTGACCTATGAATTTAAGATGAAAATGAACATGGTTGTGCTGAGAAGTACAGTGAAAAGGAAATGGCATGAAAGGAGAGATTAGACAGCTACAGAAGGTGCTTTGAAGTTAGTATTCCAGGCAAGTCTGGGAAACAAAGGATCATCCACTGTGCCCCTTGCAATGCTAATGGTCAAGTTCATGGGGAAGAAGAGTTTATGGGACTTTAGCAAACAGGAACAGCAGGTGTGTACATGGAGCTGCTATTCCTAGACAAGAGGAGCACTGGAGCCATCCAACCCTACGGCTCCTTCATCCCAGAATGCACACATCAAACATCCTAGGGCAGACCCTTCTCAGGAGTTTACTCCTCTCTGACCCTCTTCTGCTCAGACCTGTATAAAGGCAGAGCTTGTATCTGCTCAGCTCCTGCTGCCCCATCCAGGACACTGACATCCAGGTGGCCCACAGCCATGAGGACCCTCACTCTCTCTGCTGTCATTCTCCCATTGGCCCTGTAGGCTTAAAATCTGCTTAAAACTGTTACTTAAAACCTGATGTGAGAAGATTAATGTGCAACTTGGAAAAATTACGAAGGCCTTTATCAGGGCCTGGGCAGAGCACGTGGACCCTTAGGAATTCCCAGAAGCAACTCAGCTCCAGGCTCAGGCAGTTGTGCAGCTCCAAGCCATCTGCATCAAATTCCCCGTGCAATACCCGGAGGTTCTGCAAAACATGCTCATGCCTCTTAATTCACTTAATCATTCAGAGCACCGAGGTAGAGATCACCCCAATGTGCAGAGGGGGAGGCTAAATTTGAGAGCTGATGTGACTGACTTGAGGTCTCACAGTCAGACCAAGGCTGGACATGGGGCTGTGGCCATATGTAGAAGGCACCTGTCCAAGGAGTCTCTCAAAGGCTACTTCATGAGCAAGATCTGTACTCTGAAAAAGTCCCAAAGTAACTGATGGAGTTTCACAAGGCACAGCTGTAGTTTTGTCCTTTCATACCTGGTTGTTTCCTGAAACTGTCTTCTTTGTCTTCTCCGTGAGGGCTAGAGATCAAAGGGATCTGTAGGGGTCCCCGAAGTAATGTGCAGAGCTCAATCCACATTGCTAGGGAGGAATAATGTGAGCAGAGAGGTGAGGGTGTGGCCAACCTTGTCTGTACTTGCAAGTAAACAGAAGGGAGCTGGTGTCCTGATGAGAAGGAACTCTAAGAAAAGCCTCCTCAAAAAACCTCAAGCCTGAAAGCCTCTGCTCTGAGAACAGTGGCCTAGTTACCTGCTTTAAATAAAGCTTGTGGTGCCAGCTTGGGGCCCTGGCTTTGCCATCAGCTAGCCCTGGCCCACCTGGTCCCCTCCAATCTTATCTTTGTCTCTGTTTCTTAAGCTCCCATCACCTACCCTCAGGTTCCCTGTTTACCCGCATATGTCACTGCATTCCTGTCCTCTCCTAAGCTAGTTTGGGATGGTACTTCCAGTAGTTAATGATGAGCCTCTGAACTACCAAAATTGCCCTGGTTATCACTGAAAATATGTACGAGATCATTCCAATTCCAATTTAGCATGTGAGGACATGAAAATACTTTTCCTCAGGTAGCACCAAGAAAAATCTAAAGAACAATTAATATAACATAAAATCACACATATCTACTGAATTACTGAAAAATAGTGGACAATATAGGACCTTGGTGAAGTGGATTCCTGAGAACGGTGCCCTTCCAAGTGAGCAGCAAGTTGTCCTGATTTTCAAAGTCCACTGAGTGCAGATGGGCAGAAGAGGAGGCAGCTGAAATGTGAGAAACTCGACCTGGTCAAGGGAAGCCAGCAAGGCTGTCCTTAGGGTGCTGTGAAATGAGATTGAGCAGAGTTTAGAGAACACCCAGGTGAAATGATTTGTTTAGCGTAACAATTCCTCCCTACCCACCCTTCCCCAGTGAGGATGAGACAACCTTTGCAACAAACACTGCTGGGTCAACAGGATACCTATCTATAAAAAAATACAGATAGTGAACCTCTACTCCTACCACAACCATACATAAAATTTATACCCGATGTGGAGTATAGTTCTAAGTGTAAAAGATCTAACCAGTGAAATTGTCATGGTTTTTATTCAAGATAATAAGATGGCTTCAAATAAATTGCCTAGATGATAACAGGAGAAAAATCTTTACAACCTGGGAAAGGCAAATATTTCTTAGGAGGAACACAATAAAAAATATTAAAAGAAAAAAAGCCCTGTACTTCATCAAAATGCAAAACCTCTGCTCCTCAAAATAAAAGGCAAGCCATGAAATGAGAGAAAATATTTTTAGTACAGGTATCAGACAAAGGATTTGTTCTTAGAATATATATTATATGGTGAACTAATGAAACAAAAAAGACTTAGACTTCTAATATAGAAAAAAATGGCAAAAGATTTGGACATTCACAAAAGAGGATATATTAATATAAATATATAATATAAAATATATGCTGATAATGTATATGAGGTGCAGAGGTGCCCAGAGATGTACTTACCGAGTCCAGTGGATGTGTCATGATGATGGGAACGAGTGTTGTTGGGGGGGGGGGAGAGGGGGGGTGGGGGGGTGGGGTTGAATGGGACCTCACATATATATTTTTAATGTAATATTATTACAAAGTCAATAAAAAATAAAAAAATTATAAAAAAAAATAGTACAAATACAAGAATGTTCTATGAATTAGAACAAATGTACATCACTATTACAAGGTAGGAGGAATATGGCGATGCATGGGAAAAATACAATTAATGTAACTTATGCACTATATTTCACAGCAACATTGTAATATTCTTGCAGAAGTGTCAAAGAATGTACTATAACAATGCTAAGTTTCAATTAAAATATATATATATGCTGATATATGATATAATGATCAAGAAGATGCTTTACTCTGTTATTAGGGAACAGTAAATATTAAAACCAAAGTGAGATGCCACTATAACAGCTAAACTTGAAAGAGTAACAATATCAAGTATGGGGGAGGAGAGACTCAGAGGACTGGACCTCTCGCTCCGCTGGTGGAGTGGAAAAACTACTGCATTAGATGTGAACAGCAGAGGGTTAATTTCATGAGTCAACTTGACTGGTTTATGTTGACCGGTTGTTTGGTCAAGGAAGCCTTGACTTGATAGTTACTATATGTAGCAGATGGACTTCAATCATTGGTCAGTTGATTGCATCTGTGGCTGATTACATCTACCATGGACAAAGGAGGGAGAGACCTTAAAGGATTTCAGCAGTGAGAAAGGAGACTCTTTACCTCTACTTCACACAGACAGCTTCTCCTGGGGAATTCAACATCATCTTCATCAAGTTTCCAATTTGCAGCCTGTCCTACAGATTCAGATTTGCCAATCATATGAATGATTTGAATAAAGCTAAGTGGATACGTACCTTATATCCAGTAATTTCAAACCTGGGAATTTCTCCAAAATAATTACAACATATGTCCATGGAAATACTTGGGCAAGATGTTCCTTGCAGCTCCACCAGGGGGCAGAGGCACTCTCACAAAGGCTCTGCAGCACAGGTTTGGGAATCACAGGGCCTCAAACAAACCCCAAGACTACCTCTAAGCAGGCAGATGTAAGCAAAATCCTTGACCATCCTGTGCTCCATTTCTTTCATTTGTAAGATAAGTGATAGAACCTACTTCAACAGGTGGTTGTGAGATTAACTGAGTGATGCTCAGGAACAGGTGCTGGAAAGAGGAGGTGCTTAAAAAGCATTAGTTACTGGACATTATATGTCCTCCCATGGCCCCCTGTGTGGAACGTGGGAGAGTGTGGGCTATGATGTGGACCATTGACCATAAGGTGAAGTGGTCATCAGAGATGGATTCACCAAATGCAATGAATGTCTCATGATGATGGAGGAGATTGTTGCTATGGGGGGAGGAGTGCGGTGAGGGGTGTGGGGGTATATGGGGACCTCATATTTTTTTAATGTAATATTAAGAAAATAGACAGAAAAATAGGAAAAAAAAGCATTAGTCATATGATGATGGTAGTGGTGATGGTGAGGGAGATGAGCTCAGGGTGATGTAAGTGTGTGGGAAGGAGGCTGAGCAGTGGAAAGTCTTACCCCTCACTGTGTTCAAGTGTCCCCAGTGTCACCACCACTGCTGTTCCTCAATTCAGGCTGACAACTCCTAGCATCACAAAGGCACATCACAGGGTATTTCTACTATCTTTACTCAGACAAGACTTTAAGCTCCCACATGTAGTCTTCACCCTGCTCCCTCTTTCTTGTAGCTGCACCAACAATAAGTGAGGACACTGCCCCCCTGGACCAAAACTGGGCTGTAGGTGAGCATCATCAGAGGTCAGGCAATATCATGGACAATACAGCAATGACCTCACTCTATCAATGGTTGGAAGAATATCAACTTATCATGTCATGTAAAAAATAATTTTAAAAAGATCCACACACATTGGGCTTATGGGTAAAACTGGATTTGGAGAGAGAAAGACACGAAGTACAACTGCTATTTCCACACCTTCAGGTGGAACCTTGTGCTGCTTTGGTTCTCAGCTGGCAGAGCTCAGAGCAGCAGAGCCTGCAGGGGTCACTCCCTGAGTCAGGGGCTCAGGCCATTGCACCTTCAGGATCTGCAGTGGCAGGAGAGTCTCTCCCAAAAGCCTGGGACAGTTTGATCATTGCCTCTTTGTAGTAATTTTTCTCTTTTTCTAGATTGTTTTATAGTGTATATACACAAATACTTTTACTCATACATATTTGAACAGATGAGTAGCAGGGAGACTTATCAAGGTTCTAACAAGCACCATCACCTGTGAAAAACAAACATGGACACCAAGCAAATAGATGCATATTGTAAGTAGAGGGAGAAGCCAGATCAGAGGAACATCAAAGTGCCTCAGTAAAAGGAGGACCTTGGGTGGCCACCCCTTCCTCAGGTATTGACACATTTAGTTACTGACACATCTATAAATGCTGGATTGAACCTCCTCCCTTTCTACCACACTCAGCCCCCTGCTCTACTGTCTAGGGCCTGTCCCCCAGGTGACTCTCAGCCATGAGGATCCTCGCTGTTCCCCTGTTGGCCTTCCTGGCCCATGCTGAGCCCCTCAGAGAACACACTAATGAGCTTCTAGCCCAGGACCAGATATGGCCATCTCCTTTGTGGGGGAAGAAAGGGCCACTTGAGGGGCTTCAGGTGAAAGCCCAGCAGTGTCACCAACAAGCCACAACAGCATTAGGATGTGAGGGCCTTCCAGAAACTCTTCTAGGGTTATTGGAACACCAGAGGATTGGGTTCTAGGAGGTGTGAGTGGGAGACTCAGCAGCTTCAGGGTCAGAGACTAGACCAGCCTCTTCAAGTTGCTCCTTAGCACCTGCAGGTGGGGCTCAAAATCTGGTGTGTGTGGATGGGTTGGAATGAGAGGTGAGTAATCCTAAATTTGGGAGCTGTATCACAGGGGTTGTCATAAGCCTGTAAATGATAGACTAGAATGGTCTATCATAGGAAGTCCAGGCTTCTATTCCTGGGCCCTCCTGGTGAAGTCAAGCAGCCTATGTGAAGAGTTGGTCAATGCAGAGAGCTGGCATATCAAGATGAGGCAACAGGAAGAGACAGTAAGAGACACAACAGATCAGATGTTGAGGTGGTACAAGGGATTGAGCACCTCTCTCCTACTCCAGGACGTCCCAGAATTGATTTGTGGAGCCACCTAAAAGAGAAGACAAGCAGGCATTGAAGAACATACAGCATATGGACACAGAAAGCAGAGAATGAGCCCAAAAGAATGGAAGTGGATGTGGGGAGAAATAAATAAATCCTTTATTTTAAAAATTTATTATCTTTTATTTTTAAAGATTCATGGATTGCATAAAATGTTACCTTAAAAAATATAGAAGATTCCATATACCCCATTCCCCCCACACCCCACTCCTCCCACATCAACAACTTCTTTCATTATTAGTATAGTACATTCATTGCATTTGAAGAGTACAGTTTGGAGCACTGCTGCACAGCATGGATTATAGTTTACATTGTTGTTTAAACATTCTCCCAGTCCATTCAGTGGCTTTTGAAGGATATATAGTATCCTGCATCTGTCACTGTAATATCATTGAGGACAACTCCAAGTCCTGAAAATATCCCAATATCACACCTATTTTTCCCTCTTTCTGCCTTCACCTACTTCTATGGCCACTATCTCCACATCAATGATGTCCTCCATTGCTAGAGCCACAATGATTCTATAGTAGAATACCAGTAAATCCACTCTAATCCATATTTTATTCCTCCTCCTTGAGTACACTGGGATGGCCTTGTTCACTCTGCCTCTAAATTGAGAGGAGGCCTAGAGCCCATATGGCTGGTGGATGGAATTCTCCTTTTTGCTGTTATAGATGCTCTCAAGTTCCCTGATGTGGTGTTAACCATCCTCACCTCCCTTTTAGCTGGCCTGGGTAAGTTCAACGAACCACAGAGTAGGTGTTGCAACTCTGCTGAGGCTCAGGACCCAGTTGGCACATAGACAGTACAAAGATTCAAGTGTCCTGAGCATACAACAATCTCAGCACCAACCACAGTTTCAGTCAAAGTGACAGAAGAGGCATGCATAGAGAGGTCACATCTGAGTCCCACTCTATCACACTCAGGATCACAAATTACAAAGTAGGGTCCACTGGCAATGTACTTTAGAGCCATCTGTCATTAGTGTAGGGCCTGGGTATCATTGTACCCTCAGGAACACTGGTACCTGGGGTTGTATCTACCTTGGCTGTCTCTGAGACCCTGCTGAGATGTGCATAAGTACAACCCCCTCTGATGACCTCCTGGCTCATTTTGAAGTCTCTCAACCATGTAAACTCATTTGGGTTTACCATTTCCCCTTTTTATTCAGGTCTTTTTCTAGTTACATCACCAGCTGATGCTTGATAATAATCCCTCCACACCAGGGAGGCTCATCCCGAGGAGTAATGGCCCACACTGGGGGGAAGGTAATTCATTTACAGGCTGAGTTTAGCTTAGAGAGTGGTCACATTTGAGCAGCATGGAGGCTCTCAGGAGATAACCTTTAGGTACCCTGCAGCTCTAGGCCTAGCTGAAATTTCAAGCATACAGGCTCATAAACATAGTCATCACTGTCGAGGGCTCATAAGTGGACCTTCCTTATTTACTGGTATTTGACCTTTTACTTGGAGAATTGTTGATGCTCAATTGGGGAGTGTGGCAGTTTCCCAGAATGGTAACTCAGCACTGCATCAGTTGTCATGTGAAACTCTACCCCTATGTCAATAGCCAAGGAACATTTGACCATAACTCTATACCCTATATATATGTCCTGGAGAACTCCCTTCCATCCATGCATCCCCCATCAGTGACACCCCACATCAGTGCTCTCCTCTGCCATAGTTGAATCCCTCTGTGATCCAAAACTTCCTCAAAATTGAAGTCTAATATATTCCCAAATTTAATTAGTAGGAAAATGACATGGTAATGATAGGCTTAAAGATTAGAAATAGAATATATAATAATTTAGAAAAACTAAAATAAAGGGAAAAATTGGAGTATTAAAAAAATGAAAAATATAAGAAAATATTTTTTGATGTTTTGCCTTTCATCACTGTAATAGGTGTTACCCTGTATGTACAGTGGTAAGGCAATCATTTATTTCTCAGTATTTACATCCTTTTTTTTATTATGTCTTCAAAAAGGTTTAGTTCACAATTTTGTCACATATAGAACATAGGGAACTCCCACATACTCAACATGAAACCCTTTTTCTCTTCCCTAGTAATGATCTTTTTACGTGTGAATGATACATTCCTTCATCTGATGTAAAAATAATGAAACATAGCTATGAACCATGGTTCCATTATGGTTTACATTTTAGTCTGTAGACTTTTATAATATTATCAGTTACATTATGATTTACCTGATGGTTTACATTTTAGACTATATACCTTTATTACTTCTTGGTGATATTTAACATGGCCTGGATCTATCACTGCAGGATCATGCAGAACCCTTCTATTGCCTCCCAGATATGCCCACTTCCAACTATTCCACTCCTCTCTTCCCCTCCCCTTGCGACCCACAGTGGCAACCAAACTCCATTTCTTGAAGGACAAGATTCATAGATACTTGCCACAATGCTGAGGGCTTGACACATTGGTCCGTCCTCCCCACTGGGATCCAACCATTGTCTTGAGAGACACCCTTTCCTCTGTTAAGATCACCAGGCCTCCATAGGATGGGGTTGCAATACCTTCCTGCCCATTGTATGGGTTTCCACCTGCTGATGAAACACACTATGACATGATGAGCACTCTCACACTCCCTAGAAGCCTGCTCCAGGTGCACCCTCTGACAGATGACCCCATTGAAAAACTTAAACCAGGAAACCTTCCTTAGGATATTTTCTAAAGAGTTTTCTCAACATTGTAGTTTCCACCACATACCTGACAAACTCCCATGCTCACTTTCCCCCTCCCAGCCATTCCCCCAATCCCTTGAACCATATGACACATCCTCCCAACTCTAGCCCCTCTCAAGTCTGCAAAGCCCCACCCAATAGTATCCCTATACTCCCATATTAACCCTTCACTGCACAACTACTTAAAGTAGATGCAATGGTATCTGTATAGGAAGAAATTGAACTGAAATTTGTAATCTAACCAGGAAAGCACTTTGCATGCAAAAATGTTTCAAATACATTTTTAAACTTTCATGCTTGTAGAAAGGCTCATCTATCCAAAAATCATTGACTTGCTGAAAGATTTAGTTCCTAAGACTTGGGAAATCAGAATCAGAGACAATATATTCTTTTTCTATTGTATCTTTCTTAGTGCAACTTAGAACCCTGGTATTACAGTAAATATTTGTTGAAGTTGTAGGAATTCTACTGAAACCCCTTAGGCTCCAATCCATACCTTGAGCTCAAGTCTTCCCTCCACTGCTTGTGGGCATGTTGTGGAGTAAAGGAGCAAGTAATGGGCCATTGATTAGCACGGAATAGCAGCCTCAGCCCAGCCAGTGGTGTGGCCTATAGACAGGACAGGGCACTGCACACCTCCAGAAAGCCCTGCTTTTGGGTATTTGGAGCTAGCTCCACCATTCTGCCCAGGGGACAGTTAGCAGGGTGCTAACACAGCAGTGCCACAGAAGGCTTGGAAAGCTGCTTTAAAATGGTAACTAGCACCTCATGACTGCCACCCTGTGCCAGGAACTGTGCTAAGAATTTCACCACCATTATCTCTTAATCCTCAAACAAGTCCTGTGAGGAAGGTCCTATCAGTATATCATAACTATTAGCATGATCCCTACTTTGTGAAATTGGAAATGGAGGCCCAGGGATTTAGGTGTTTGAAAGAGATCAAGGTCACACACAGATAGTGTTGATTCTGTTTTTAAAATATACTTTTTATTTTATTTTCTTAGAAACTTAGATTACATTAAGGTTACTAAAAAATGTGGGGAATTTCCATATGCCTCACTCCTCCCTCTCACAATGAGGAAAATAGATATTTTCCAAAAGAAAGAGATATAGGACCAGGTAAAACTGTGACCATCTACTTCAATGGGTCAATCTTTTTTTAATTATCAATATTGGATGACTCCCCCATCCATATCTGATGGGAGAAGCACTAGTTGCCCTGATACCTCCAAGAAGTCCTCTGCAGATCACATTTCTCCTACTTAATCTTTCTGTAAATTTGTTTCTCCTGAGTTGTTCTTCACCTTGCCCTCTACCACAGCTGCTCTTTTCCAGCTTTCTGACTCACTCAGCACATTGCAGTAGTTATTCTCTCCCTACCCCATCTGAAGAAACCAAGTAACTCAGAGCAGTTATGGGTAACACATTTTTTAAACTGAAACTTTTATATAATAGGTGGGAATTACAGAGCACCACAAAATAGAGAACAAAATACAAATCTGTTCGATCCTATCATTTGATAAAGCTCCATTGGCATTTCCAGCCTGGGATATTGCTGTCTGCACGTGACCAGTCTAGGCCCAAAATTGCAACCATACCCTGTACTCTCATGGTCATCTTACTACCCTCAAATTCTCTCTCAGTTCTTCTTCAGGGAAAATTACGTCCCAGGCCTCTCCTAAGCTAGTTTGGGATGGTACATCCAGTAGTTAATGGTGAGCCTCTGAACTAGCAAATTTGACCTGGTTTTCATTCAAAATATATATGAGATCATTCCACTTACAATTTAGGATGTGAGTACGTGGAAGAACTTTCCTCAAGTAGCACCAAGAAAAACCCAAATGAAGAATTCAGATAAGATAAAATCACATATACTGAATAAATTACTGAACATTAGTGGACACTACAGGGCCTTGGTGAAGTGGTTTCCTGAGAACATTGTCCTTCCCCATGAGCAGCACATTGCAGTGATTTCCAAAGTCTTCTGAGTGCAGATGGACAGAAGCAGAGGCAGCTGAAATGTGAGATACTTGACCTGGTCAAGGGAAGCCAGCAAGGCTGTCCTTAGGGTGCTGTCATATGGGATTGACCTGAGCATAGAGAACCCCCAGGTGAAATAATTTGTTTAGCATAACAATACTTCCCTCCCCACCCTACCCCAGTGAGGATGAGAAAACCTTTACAATACATACTGCAGGGTCAACAGAATATCCATCTAAAAAAAGAAAAAATAGAAATAATGTTCATCAACTCCTACCACAACCATATATAAAAAGTGTACCCAAGGTGGAGTGCAGTATAAGTGTAAAAGCTTTTAACCAGCAAAACGGTCATGGTTTTATTCAAGATACTGAGATGGTTTCAAATAAAGTGCCGAGATGATAACACAGGAGAAAAATCTTCACAACCTGGGAAAGGCAAATATTTCTCAGGAGGAACACACAAAAAAGTAATATGAAAAGTAAAACAATCATGAACTTTATCAAAAGTAAAAATCTCTGCTCCTCAAAACAAAAGGAAAGCCATGGAATAAGAGAAAACATTTTGTACAGGTGTCAGACAAAGGATTTGTACCTAGAATATATATTATACAATGAACTAATAAAAAAAAAAGACTTAGACTTCTAATATAGAAAAAAAAGACAAAAGATTTGGACTTTCACAAAAGAGGATATATTCATATAAATACATATTAATATAAAATATATTATGATATATTATGATATAATAACTAAGATGTTTCATTCTTTTAGTAGCGAAGAGTCAATATGAAAACCAAAGTGAGATGCCACTACAACAGCTAAACTTGAAAGAGTAACAATATTGAATATGGGGGAGGAGAGGTGAAGAGAACTGGACCTCTGCTGCTGCTGGTGGAAGTGGCACAACTACTGCCTCAGACCTGAAGAGCAGAGGGTTAATTTCATGAGTCAACTTGGCTGGCTCATGGTAGCCAGTTGTTTGGTCAAGCAAGCCTTGACTTGATAGTTACTGTGAGTATGTAACAGATTGTCTTACATCATCTGTCAGTTGACTGCATCTGTGGCTGACTACACCTACCATTGGCAAAGGAGGTAGAGACCTTAAAGGATTTTAGCAGTCAGAAAGGAGACACTTTACTTCTACTTCAGAGAGAGAGCCTCTCCTGGGAAATTCAACGTCATCTTCATCAACTTTTCAATTTGCAGCCTGCCCTAAAAAATCAGATTTATCAGTCCTTTTGGATAAATGAATGATTCAAATAAATCTAAATGGATACCTACCTTATATCCAGTACTTCCAACCATAGGTGTTTCTCCAAAATAATGGCAACCTATATCCTCAGAAAGACACATGCATGGAGGTCCCTTGCAGCTCCACCAGGTTGGAGGCACTCTCACAGTGGCTCTGCAGCACAGGTTTTGGAATCACAGGGCCTCAGACAAACTCCAAGGCTGCCTCTAAGCAGGGAGACTGTAAGTAAAATCCTTGACTACCCTGTGCTCCATTTCCTTCATTTGAACTTAAGTGATAGAACCTACTTCAACAGGTGGTTGTGAGATTAACTGAGTGATGCTCAGGAATGTGCTGGAAAGAGGAGGTGCTTAAAAAGCATTAGTCATATGATGATGGTGGTGGTGAGGGACACCAACTTGGGGTGATGTAAATGTGTGGTAAGGAGGCTGGGCAGTGGAAAATTCTTATCCATCACTGTGTTCAAGTGTCCCCAGTGTCACCACCACTGCTGTCCATAAATTCATGCCAACATCTACCACCTCAAAGGCACATCACAGCATTTCCTAATTTTGCTCAGAGAAGTCATCAGACTTTCAAAGGGAGTCTTCACCCTCCTCCCTCTTTCTTGTAGCTGCACCCACAATAAGTGAGGACACTGCCCACCCATGGACCAACACTGGGCTGTAGGTGAGCATCATCAGGGGTCAAGCAATATCATGGATGATACAGCATTGACCTTGCTCTACTGAAAGCTAGAGGAATATAAACTTACCATGTCATGTAAAAATTAATTTAAAAAATATCCAACCACAGTGAGTTTATGGCTAAAACTCAATTTGGAGAGAGAAAGACTTGAAGTACAACTGCCATTTCCACACCTTCAGGTGGAATCCTGCACTGCTTTGGTTCTTAGCTGACAGAGCTCAGAGCAGCAGAGCCTGCAGGGGCCACTCCCTGAGTCAGGGGCTCAGGCAATTGCTCCTCCGGGGTCTGCAGTGGAAGGAGGGTCTCTCCTGAAGGCCTGGGAAAGAAGGGGCATGTAAGGCCCACTGTGGGGCCTGGGGGCAGGGGCGAGCAGGAGGGTCATGGCATGGAGCAGCCCACAGAAGGAATTGCTGCCTCCAGAACACCTGGGCCACGGGTCCTATTATAGAGGAAGAGGACACTTAACTGGCCATGGGCTGGTCACTCAGGATGTGGGTCTCTCACTTGGGCTGTGATTTGTTTCCTGTACCACTCACACACAATAACTCAGAAACATATACTTGCACCAATGACAGCTCAAGGTTTCCACCTTACAAATACCCACCCCTCCATACACTTATAAACACACACAAATGAGCGTGCACACACCATCCATTACACTCACACATGGACACACTGCAATGCTGACCCCAGTGCCCAGGAGCTCCTCTCCTAGACTTGCCTCAGTCTCTGCACTGCAGCTGCTGAGCCTCACGTGCACAGCCCTGGAGCCAGCACCTTTAGTGCCCCAAGGGCTACTGGGAGTCTTTGCTCCAAGGGCCTCAGCTTACAGGAAAGAGCAGAGGCTGGAGTGGCCGGTCACTTGTTAATGAGGCCATGGCTTGTTAAGGGCACACCTGGGCCTGGAACCCCCCACATAGGGTCTGGTCCCTCCCCAGAAGCCTCCAGAGGTGAGGAGCTGGCACATTCTGCCCTCTGTCCAGGGTTCCTCCTGGTGGGAACCTCAGCTTTCTTCCTGGTTGCTCAACTGGCCTCAGGGCCATGGGAAAATTGGAGGAGAGGGTGAGGGTCCCTGTGGCTGTGGGCCACCTGGACATCAGCATCCCAGATGGGGAACAGGAGCTGAGCAGATACCAGCTCTGCCGTTATACAGGTATGAGCAGAGCAGGATCAGAGAGGAATAAACTCCTGAGAAGGGTCTGCCCTCAGGATGTTTGATGTGTGCATTGCTGAGGGTGAAGGAGCCTGTGGGGCTGGATGGCTCAAACTTCCAGTGCTCCTCTGGTCTAGGAATAGCAGCTCCACATACACACCTGCTGTTCATGTTTGCTAAAGGCTCTCCTTCCCCATGAGCTTGACCCTTAGCATCACAAGCGGCACAGGTGAGCTTCATTTGTTTCCTCGACTAGCCTGGAATACAAACTTCTCCAGAAGCACCTTCTGAGCCTGTTAATCTCTCCTTTCATACCATGTCCCTTTTCCCATACTTAGCACAGCCACATTCATTTTTTTCCTGAATTCCTAAATCACAGGTCATAGGAATTCATGCCACCTGTAAGTAGGTTTCCAGACATGGTGGCTGTGCTGCTTCTGTCCTGGCCCTGGATTAGGAGAGGCAAAAGTAGGTCAAAGTGGAGGATGAGAAGTGTGAGACCTCAGGCTTTCTTTTAAATGACACAGGTTTGGCATTGAGGATGGTAGGACATGGATGCCCTGCTGCAAAAAGGAAGGTATTTTATTCTTAATTATTACTCATAAGCACATGAAACATTAAATACTTTTCCAAAATGCCTCTAAAAAGCCCTAGAAATACTTCTCCCAGGAATAAGCTGAGGAGAGGCAGGTTCTGAGGCAGGGCTGTGTTTAAGGCTGAAAGGTGAGCCGAGAGCAACTTGATTCCAAACACACAGGTTCATAGGCTCCTTCTGGTTTGTGGGGAATGCTGGATTCTACCTTTTAAACACCTGGATGTTACAGTTTTTTAGCTTCCATTTTTTCTTTCTGGATTTTAGACTCATCCCATTAGATTGGGGACCAGAAAGGAGGAAAAAAGGCTGAGGTAAAATTTCACCTATAAAAGAGGAATCTGGGTGATGAAGACACACATGGTGGAAGGCATGGAGTATGGTCATAACTGGAATAAACTCCTTTTATGTACTTTCTTCTCCCACCCAGGCTCAACTCAGCTCGTGAAGACTCAGAAAATGGCAGAGATGCAGTTTGGGAAGCAATAGGAGCTATGTACACAGAGATCAGGAATGGCGTAAAAGGAAGGGGAAGGCATGGTGGACTGAGACAGTACCAAGTAGATGTCCACAGCCAACAGGGTAGAGTGAGGACCATACAACTGGACAACAAGAGCTGTGATTATGGGCACTGGACCACAATTGTTGCTGTCCATTCGCCAGTTCAAATGTGTATTCCAGGCATGGCTGTACCTCTTCCTTGGTGCCAACCACTACCTTAGTGTTTACATTTCAGCAGGTGATGCTGACGATGGCAGAAACAGTAAGTACAAGAAGAATATGTTTTGAGTTTTCAGGTTTTATAAAAACTTCACACATTTTTTATTATTTTATCCTAATAACCACAAAATGAAGTTGAAGATAAAAATAAAAAGAAACCTGAGGAGCAGAGCAGTACCTTCCCAGACTCACACAGACAAGCACAAAGATCTCAGCAGACCAGGTCCCTGCCCTCATGGCACTTATAATCAAATGAGGAAAATGGGAATCACACAGGCAGGTGGTGGGTTGAACAGCCCTCCTGCCATTTTGCTTGCATTTTTTATTATAATTCCTGACTTTTTCTTTCTTAGTTAAGGAGAATGAATTGATTTCCTTTTTCCTTCATTCTTATCTTTTCTATCTTCCACTGCATTTATTTGTTTATTATATATCCTAGCTATACTAATTCAATTGATAAACATTACAACTTTTGACAGATATTAAATTGAGTATCTTCATATTGAGTTCACAATATTCATAATCCACACTTTCTCTTCTTTCTTGATACATTCCCATGCTTTGTTGAACTTTGGGTGAATTTTAATTCCAAATGCCAATTCATATATTGTTTCATTTCACTCTACATTGTTTAATGTTTTTTTAACAACAGTATTAAATTGTCCAACCTTATTATCAACCATTAATGGAAAAACAATCTAAACCAAATATAAACAGTTTTAATGAGTCTTTTTTCAACTCTCAGTTTCTATTCATATGTCTTCTTCTTACCTGGATCCTTCTTTATTTTATTGCAATATATCCTCAAGCCATTTCCTTTTCAAAACTATCCATGTACTGTACATTTCTTGTGTTGTGAACATCCAAAACAAAAGACCATTTGCTCCCATAAATATGAATCATATATTGTCTCAAAATAGAATTCTCCATTCAAGTTGTTTTTCCTCAGAAATGTAAAAATGCCACCTAGTCACTGATGCTGCAAGGGAAATGTCCAATGCCACTTTGAGCATTGCCCCTTTGTAGCCAATAACTCTTTTTCCAGACCATTTTACAGCATCCACCTTCAAATAATTTTACTCATAAATATTCAAACAGACAAGTACAGGGAGGCTTATCAAGTTCCTAACAAGCATCATCACCTCTGAAAAAGAAACATGGACACCAGGCAAATAGATGCATATTGTAAGTGGAGGGAGAAGCCATATCAGAGGAACATCAAAGTAACTCAGGAGACAGGAGGACCTTGTGCTGGCCACCCCACCCTCAGGTATTGACACATTTAGGTATTGACACATTTAGGTACTGACACAACTATAAGTGCTGGTCGGAACCTCCTCGCTCTCCACCACACTCAGCCTCCTGCTCTCCTGTCGAGGGCTGACCCCCAGGAGACTCTCAGCCATGAGGACCCTCACTGTCCTCTCTGCTGTTCTCCTGTTGGCCTTCCTGACCCACGCTGAGCCCCTCAGAAAAAACACTGAGGAGCTTCCAGACCAGGAGAAGCCTGAGGTCCAGGACCATGATATGGCCATCTTCTTTACAGGGGATGAAAGGGCTACTCGAGAGGCTTCAGGTGAGAGCCCAGTGGTGCCACAAAGAAGCCGTGATACGATTAGCAAATGAGGCCCTTCAAGCTAGAGACTCTTCTAGGGTTCTTGGAACACCAGAGAATTGGGTTCCAGGAATATGAGTGGGAGACTCAGCAACTTTAGTGACAGAGGCTAGACCAGCCCCTTTGAGTTGCTCCTTAGCACCTGTAGGCAGGACTCAAAATCTGATGTGTGTGGATGGGTTAGAATGAAAAGGTAAGTAATCCTGAATTTGGAAGCTGTGTTGCAGGGGGTGTGATAAGCATGTAAATGATAAACTAGAATAGTCAAAGAATGAAATCCTTCATGAGCAACTCATAGTAAGATTTCTTTTGTTTATGACAAACGTGAATTCTGTCCATCCTTTTATGACTACTGTATATTGGATGATTAGTGGCAGACACATCACTTCTTAGAGCATCTCCCACAGTCTGCTCTGCCTCTCCCCTTTCCCTTTTTTCCACTGTGCCTGACATGCCCCTTCTCTTCCCAAGCCTTCAGCAGAGAGCCATCTACTATTGCAGAACTGGGTCCTTCAGGTTCAGGGAGCATCTAGTTGGGACCTGTATTTGCAACTGCTTCCCTCACAGGTTTTGCTGCTGCTGAGCTGTGTCAATGGAGATGCAAAACAGTGCGAGGTCCAATCTGAGGATCTTGAAAAAAGCATACTTTATACTTTATGGTTTCTCTTACTTCTCTATCCAAAATAAAGTTAATGCATTAGCCACAGTGTGTTTGTCCTTTGCTTCTTTGTTTGTTTGTGTTAGCATATGGCTTATTTTTGCTGTCTAATGTGATTTCTGTCCTGAATGCTTTATATTAGGAGGAACCTACCTTTGCTTCCCAATGATCCATTTAGGCGACTATACTTAGCCTCTCGGTGCCTTTACGTTCTCATCTACACATTGTGCAGGGAGAGGCAGATAATAGCTAAGGGATCTTCTTTCTCCAAGGCTCTGGGATCCAAGACAAGTCTCTGAAAATCACTGTGTTTAAGATATGGTGAAGCATATTGAGAAGTCCTTCTGGATCAAAGCAGGTAGACTGGGTTCTATGAAGACAGCTTTGCCCTGTCCATCAGAGGGTCCTTCAGAACCTGGAGACAGACCTGAAGGGTGTGTTAAGGTGTGTGGAATGGGGGAAGGAGCATATGTAAAACAGAAAGACCGGAATGGGTGTCCAATCTTGGATGAGTGCTTTATCGTCATTCCTGTTCTTGGGAACACTCATTGCCACAGGCTCTAATTTACTCACATGGCACAGCGTTCAAGCTGGCCTGTGACTTCTCCAGGGTTTCTCTTTACCCCACCTTGACCCTGGTCTCAATGCCTGATGTTCCTTCTGTTTCTTCAGGTCTCAAGTAGGTCCCCGTCTGCAGGTGCAGAACTTTATCCTGTGGATTGGGAGAACAAATCTCTGGGTTCTGCAAAGGTTTTATATTCAGCTACAAACTTTGCTGCATTTGAGAGAGAAACGTTCCAATTGACTTTGACAAGATCTACAGGAATTATTATTTGCACCTTGTCCTGTTTCCTTTCCCTTTCCCAAATAAAGTATCTGCAGCAAATTTTCTCTGTTTCTTTTTTTTTCTTTCTTCATGTTGTTGTTTTGGAGTTTATACATGTACTAGTCTGGACTTGTTAGAATGCAAGTACCAGAAACCTAGGTCATATTCTCTGAAAAAAAAATATTGGCTTCAAATCATCAGAATTTCAAAGAGGAAAATGCTTTAGGCACAATTTCCTATGAAAGCTCATATGACATTACTGTTCTATTGTTAGCCTGTGTGTTGAAACAGCATAAGGAAATAAAGTCCTCTGCTGAAGGTGATCATATGAATGATTATAAATGCCAGTACAATTTTTTTGCATTTTTGCATATATCACTCCATTTTTCACTTCTTATACATTCTAAAATGCAAATATATAAAAAGTATTGATAAACTTATGGTTTTGTAAATGCAATATTTAAAGACGTAATATGTGATAAGAACAACAAAATGTGAGGGACAGATGGGTAAAAGAACAAGGTTTGTGTATCCTATTGATTTAAATTTGTATCAAATGAAATGATATTGTTATAAATAAAGGACGCTATATTTGAGCCACTTCAAAACCGTAAAGAAAATATTTGAAATATAGACACAGAAGGAAATGAGAAGGGACCTAACATGACTCACTATGAAAGATCAAACAGACACAAAAGGAGCTATAATGGAAGAATTGAGGGACAATAATGAAATAACTTATGAAGACCCCATAGCAAAAAGTCAGAAGAATGTTACACATTATGATTAGTCATTATAAATGTACATGGTTTAAATATTTGGGTAAAAAAGCATTGATTGGTAGAATAGATAAAAAGGCATTGAGCCAACTATAAGTTGCTTATAAGTGACTAACCCTAAAATCAAAGACACAAGTATGCTGAGAGTGAAAGGATGGAAAGAAATATTCCATGCAATAGTAATCAAAGGAGAGCTGGGGTATCTATACTAATGCCATATAAAATAGACTTTAAGTAGAAAACTGTGGCAAGAAACTAAGGAGGACATTATATACTGATAAAGTGGTTATTTCCACAAGGGGTACTTCTCTCCCTCTCTCTCTCTCTACCTCTCTCTATATATATGCACATACTTGCAAAGGCCCAAGAGTATGAAGGGAATATTGACAGATTAGAAAGGAGAAATAGATGGCTCTATTGGATAAACAAGAAATAAAAGTAAAAAAAATAAGAAATCTCAAAAAAAAAGTGGTCCCAGAAAACATCAATATAATTGACCAACATTTAGGTAGGCTGAAAAAGCAGAAAAAAGAGAAGTTGCAAATTTTTAAAATTAGAAGATGAAAAGAACACTACTGCCAGCCTTACAGAAAGAAAAGGATTATAAGAGGACACTCTGAACTACTGTATGCCAACAAATTAGAAAACTTAGTGGAAATGGACAAATACTTAGAAATACCCAACTACCTGCATTGACTCAAGAAGAAACAGATGTCAGCAGACAAATAAAAGTAAAGACAATGAACCAGTGATGAAAATTTGGGTAAGAACAAAAAGCCTGGGGAGGGGATGTGTCTCAAGCAGTAGAGCACCTGCCTGTCATACAGGAGGCCCCAGGTTCAGTTCCCAGAACCTCCTCAACAAACAAAAACAAACAAAACAAATGAAAAAAACAACCCAGAAAAACCGACATGGCTCAGTGGTTGAGCGCTGGCTTCCCACATACGAGGTCCCGGCCCCCAGCACTCCCCCCCAAAAAAGAGAGAGAGAATAAAATGAAGATGTTGAAGGCACCCAGCACCTCCCTCTAAAAAAGAAAGAAAAGCCCAATTTCAATGGTTTCAGTGGTGAATTTTAACAAACGTTCCAAGAAGAATTGGCTCTGCCATAAATCCCGACCCTTTGGTGACCTGGGATTAGGACTTGACCTCTCCTAGCTGCCTTCACCCTCCACATCTAAGCCTCTGCCTCAGCCAAGCATTTCAGAAGACAACCTGCTTAAGCCAAGGGCAGGCTCTCTTTTCTTCATAGAAGTTGTCCTAGAATGTCTCCAAGTTGCAGTGTCCACAGTCATGAGACAGTGACGTAGTGCCCACATATATTCCCAGTAAAGTGGACCTGCCCAGAGAGAAAATGGGAGGACAGCCTTCCAGTACCCACTTCTGGCCAGCAGGGGGCAGCCTTGCCCTTAGGAAATTTGACTCAAGAGGGACAGCCCTGGGCTTCCCTGAGAAGTGGTGCTTCCTCATCAAATTCTTGTCCTTGCACCCCCTGGGACAACACTACAGCATTCGTCCCAAATCAGGTGCTACTAAGGAAAATCCAAGGAGCTTCCATAACCGATAGTTGAGGACAGCAGTTCACAAAAGTCTACCTAACACCAGGAAGGCCAGAGTTGAGTTATCAGAGCCCTTCAGCCCTTAGGTGACCTAGGAGGCCTCTGCTGACTCCACATGCCAGACTTTGGAAAGTGCACATCTGCTCTCAGGCTCAAAATGCTTCTTCAAGAAATGTGAAGAATAATACTCCAAGGATTACTACATGCCTCATGTAGGATAACAAGTATAATATTCTTAGCACATGGTAAGAAACAATATATAATTCATTCGATTTATCAATGTCAAGAACAGTAGGTTTGTGTTTTTCAACACCACACAAAATGTAACAACAGTGCTGAAGCACACTTACTTTATTTGTGAGAAAGCGTATTTACTCAAAGCCATGTGTCTAGTAGTGTGTACTGGAAATAGTGCTGAAGTTCATGTCTCCTGATTCCAAACCCTCTGAAGGGCTTATAACATTAGGAAGTTTACCCTAAACAGCAGATAACAAATAAGAGGTGTTCCAAGGAGGTTTATAATGATTTTAATTGTGGCATTTTATATGTTGAATGGGTTTTGGGATTATCAACAGCCTAAGTGTTCAGGAAATCTTAAGGTGTGAAGCAAGGAAAGAAGGTGGCCCTCACATTTAGAATAAAAAGGACAAGGGAGAGGAGAGGCTCTCCTCTGTTTGTAGAGGGCAGTCTGCTCTGGCCTGCACAAGAACCTCAGTGAACCAAAGGTGACCTAAGGCCAAACAGAGTGAAATTCCTGAGGAAATGCAATCCTTTCCCTCCCCCCAAAATTTGAGGGCTGCTGGTCTCAAAGATTGCCCTATATGCCTATGTTTGCCCTTGTAATGGAGAGGGCAGCTGGGCAGTAAAGTACAACTTTTCCCACATTTTGATGTTAGCAAGAGCTGGGACCAAATGAAGGCCATTGGCTCATCAGCACAGGCATGGGGGCCCCGTGTTTATAAAGAGAGCCTAGACGCCTTTGGGACTTAGAGTTGCCCTGGATGGTGCTTCAGGGGCAATCACCAGACATTGTAAATCCTCCCAGGGCCCACTGGATGGAATGTGGGAGAGTATGGGCCATGATGTGGACTATTGACCATGAGGTGCAGAGAAGCCCAGAGATGTACTTACCAAATGCAATGGATGTGTCATGATGATGGGAGTGAGTGTTGCTGGGAGGGGAGTGGGGGGGGGGGTGGTAGGGTTGAATGGGACCTCATATATATTTTTTTAATGTAATATTTTTACAAAATCAATTTAAAAAAAAAAGAGAGAGAGCCTAGAGCATTGAGGAATAAGGAGCTATTCTTTTCTCCATGAGTTTTTTCTGAATTATCTCCAAGAAAAATTAGTATTTGTATATGGGAAGCGTGGCCGTGTCTACTTTAATTAGCAGTAGAAAAAGGAACAATCTGGCCTATAGATCTCCCTGGTGGAAATCTAGAAAAGGAAAGTCTATTTGAAAAGTTCACATTCAGCTTTATACATGCACCTGTGCCAGAGCCAGGGCATAGCTCAGGTTATGAGTCTGCATTAGGGGAAAAGAAGGTTCCAGGGAGGGCAGAGCTCTGAGCAGAGAGACTTGAAGAAGGCAGCTGGTGGGGACAGCCTGGGTAAGAGGAACCCAGGTTTAGCGAGTGCGCGTGCTTGGGCTCATTCTCACTGGAACGCCCTCCCTGTGCAGGCCCAGGACTTGTTTTCTACAACTTCCCTCCTGAAATCGAGCAAAATGTCCACTTTGTTAGATATTTATCCTTGTCCTTCTTAAGTTGTACTTCTGTTTTGTAATTTTCCCAACCATACAGTAAAAGAACCCAAATCAGAGCCTCTTCATAATGAAATCTGAACCAGCTCCTGAGGGAGGTCAGCACTGCTGAAGCAATGCCCACAATTTGAGGAGCACGTACAGGGAGGATGGAAACTGAAGTAGAAGGTTTAAGAAACCCCATATCCTCTTCACTGAGTATCAGGGGACTCAATTCCATGGTGGGCCTTAGCTTACCTGAGTTTTAAGTGGTAATGGGCACTACAAAATGGCAGTCCTCAGCCCTGCTATCTAAGGAGCATTCTGGAGTGGGCAGATGTAAGAGTCAGCCCTGCTGCTAGAGGAGCATTCTCCAGTGTGTATACAAGAGAGTCAGGGAATCAGATTTGGCTCAACTGGTAGAGCGTCCGTCCACCACATGGGAGGTCCAGGGCTCAAAACCAGGGCCTCCAGACCCATGTGGTGAACTGGCCCACATGCAGTGCTGCTGCACACAAAGAGTGCCGGCCCATGCAGGGGTGTCCACTCCATAGGGGAGCCCAACTTGCAAGGAGTGCACCCTGAAAGGAGAGCCATGTAGTGTGAAAAAAGTGCAGCCTGCCCAGGAGTGGCACCGCACACACAGAGAGCTGATGTAGCAAGATGATGAAATAAAAAGAGACAGAGATTCCCAGTGCCGCTGACAGGAAGGCAAGCAGACATAGAACACACAGAAATGGACACAGAGAACAAACAACTGGGGGCAGGGGGAGAGATATAAATTTTATAAATAAATAAAAATAAAAATAAGCAAGAGAGTCAGCTCTGCTGTTAGAGGAACATTCTGGAGTCGGCGTATACAAGAGAGGCCAGCAGACAACTCCCAGATGTTCCCATGCAGGCTAGAGAAATCCATTACCATGAAAAGAGAAAACAGAGCCCCTGTGATGGTCAGGCTATTGTGTCAACTTGGCCAGGCAATTGTGCCCAGTTGTTTGGTCAAGCAAGCACTGGGCTAACTGTAATCCAAGGGCATTTGTGGACTTTACTCACCACTGACTTTACTGCAGTGGTAAGTCATAGATAGCTGGTTACAGTTACATCAGTCAGGGCGATCGCCATCAGCAGTGAGGACGCTTAGCCCATCAGCTGAATCCCTTAATAGGGGCAGCGATTCAAGTATTGAGAGAGAATTTCCCAGCTCGTCTCTGGACAGCCAACATCTCCCAGAACTCATCAGGAACCTTCACTGGCCCTTCATCAGAGGCCCTGCCTGCAGCCTGCCTGTGGAACATGGACTTGTGCATCCCCACGGCTGCGTGAGAGACTCTGATAAATCTCTTACTGTCGGCGGATTCCCTTGTTGGTTGTTTCCTAGAGAACCCTGACTAACACACCCTCTGAGGGTTCCTCAGAAGTTCCGTGTAGGGATGGGTGTCCTCGGCCTCTTGGGAGGGGGTCGTGGCTGCACCAGGAGTGGGGAAGGAAGTGAGCAGAACTGGCTGGATGGCAGGGAGCTTGGGGGGCCTCCCCCACACCTGCCCCGCTGCCTCCTTGCAGCCCATGACCTCTCGAGCCCCTTCCTCGTCTTTTCTGACAGGGGCAGGGGGCGCAGGCTCAGCACAGGCCGTGGTTTGCAGAGACTCACACAGGCTCTTCCCGGCTGACCTGAGGAGGGACGGGAAGGGCATAGAAGCTCTGTGCCTGGTGGTGTCCAGCGTGCAGTAACTTCAACAGGTGAGAGCAGCTGTGCTTTTCATACAGAAAGACCCACTAGCAGGAGGACTTGAAGAATTCTGCTCACGCACTTGCTGAAAGTCGGTGGATTCTCTTCCTGCCCTGAGTCGTGGCTGGTATTCCCTGTGCTCAAGGCTCACTGGAGGAACCTGGGCTCGCGGGGCTCTTTGGTGGAAAGCGCAGCAGCAGGGAGGCCACGCCTGACCCCAAGCTGCTCACGGGCTCCCAGGCCACAAAGATAAGCTGGTAAGAGCACTGTGGAGACACAGCAGTAGTGCTCACTTTGAAAGGAGAAAATATTTCTCTAGAATAATTGAAGTCATAAAAGGGAAAAAACATATATTGCATTCAAAAGGGAATGTATTTTTAATTTACTAAAGGCTAATACTATGAAAGTCAATTTAACAATAAAAACAAAACTAAAAAGTAGCTAGCACTAAAATGCACTTGCTTCCTGTTTGATGCCTTTGTTAACCTTTTGGGAAACTAAACATTGTGTTGTAAGCAAACAGGTAAGTCTTTATAGGTCAGGTCTTTGTTTAAATTAGTGCTCAGGTAAGCAGTTGTCATATTCCCCCACACTGAGGTGCGTCTCTGTGCCTTGGCCTGGGTCCCTGGAGCCATGGCCTTGTGCTGAGACAGGTCAGAGCAGAGAGAAGGCAGCTGCCCTCCTGCAGGGGGGAAGCCAGGGCCATGGATGTGAGGGGCACACTGCAGGGCCCCAAGCTCTCCGAGGAGGGGCAGCACTGACCCGGCTTCACAGGGGATGTCCCTGGTGGGCTGACAGTGAAGGCCCCATGCGTTCTTCTCATTGACCTGTCCCTGCAGCTCTGCAGGTGGATTTGCACTGTCTGGGCTGAACCTGGGTGAGCAGTGAGGATCCCTCCTGTCCAGAGCTTCACCCTAGCCTCGTGACCCATTGATGGGCTCCTGCATTCCTATTTTTAAATAAATAATCCTGCTAACACTTTTGGAGAAATATTTGAGATTAAAGAACTACAAAGAATGAAGGCAAAAAAAAAGTCATTGCCCACAATGCTCCTATGAGGTAGATACATCATAAACAGAAATGACTTGAACCGGCTCCCACAGCTGGAACCTGAATCTGCCGCACAGCCTCAGCTCCTGCTTGTCTCTTTTGATTGCTCAGAAAACTCTGCTCTTTCTGACCACAAGGAATACCGAAGAGGTGCTGGGTGCTTCTCCAAACATGCGTTAGGCCAGCTCTGCCTTCCTCACCTCTCTCCCTCCTGACTTGCCTCCAGTTGTGTGAGGCCGCACGGTCTGAAGCTGAGGACAGAGGCCAGGTCACTGGGCATGTGGAGTGGACGGCGGAGCCCCTGAGCCAGAACAAGGAAGCAAAGCCACCTCCTCAGCCACCTCCAACCTCCTCCAACCTTGTAGCTCAAGTGACCCACGGCTGGGTGTGCCGTTGCTCGGCTACTCTCAGCTGAAAGCATCCTGAGGACAACGGCATTCCTTCTATTCACCAGGACTCTCTTCAGCAATTTGTGGATCTGAACTAATTTGCACCGCACAATAACACATTAGGGGAAGAAAGGTTCATTTATGTCCAACTTTATAGTTTTTGTTTTTTTGTTTTTCTGTTTTTTTAACTGAAAAATAAATAAGTATTTATTTAATATCTACAATGTGTCCAACACTTCAGGAAATACAAAAGCATTATGACTTGGTTGCTGCCCTCAGGGAGCTTATACTCTAAGAAACATTTCAAAAAGTCTGAAGCTGAACTGCAGTGGATAAGGCTTGCTATCTCTAACAGCAATTAGCTTCCTAGGTGTTTGATTGAAATGACCCTTGCATCCCAATCCCGACCACCTTGAATCTAGCAAGAGAAAGTACTTCCCAGTTAGGACACTCTTAGCAAAGAGGACTTTAAACATCAAAAGCAAAATGATACATTTTTAGGGCTTACATTACTAGTTTAGCTGCTAACAATATTTCCCCATTCAAAACAGAAGCAATCATTAGGACAATCTAATCTTGAAGGACAATGGTGTAGGATCTCAGAGCACTCTTACCATCTGATAGGCAGTCAAATCGTTTTACTTCTCTAGTAATGCTGGTTGTCACAGGCCCTCATCACCTGCCTGTAAGTCACAAGAGATTTCCACCAAAGTAGGAAATGGGGATGGGCAAGGAGACCAAAAAAAAGTATTTCTGCATCTAATAATTAGGAGATGTCACAGGCAAAAATAACCACAAAAAGGTCTGTTTCTTTGGTGGTTTTCCCCCACAACATCCTACACTAAAGGTGACTGTATTTCAAAAACTGTGGAAAAGGAACAGGAATCTGTTTGTGACATCAGTTTACAAAGCAATTTAGGTACTGTCCCCAAGGTGAAGGGACTGCAGAAATGTGATCTTTCTGCCCATTATGATGCCCCAAATACCCCAGTGCTTTAGTGACGTCCCTTAGGCAGAATACAGCCTTTGGGGAGCTCCATGTCCAGCTTCCCAAATAACAGCATAATCATCTGGAGTATCCAAACCTGGAGAGTGGCCTCAGGTAGCTAAAGACAATAGTAAAAATATATTCCAAAGCTGGACGGTGAGAAAGGAGGAAGGGTAGTAAGCGGAGCTGAGACAGAGCCTGAAAGCGGAGAGGGGAGGCAAGCCCACCCCTCAGCGCCAGGACAGGAGCCCACGGGGCCAATCGCCTCCCCCCCTCCACCAGAAACAAAATAGTTGTCTGCCCTCCAAAGTGAGGTCTACAAGGGGTGCTGGGGACATTTCCATGTCCTGGCCCTCCCTCCCCCCCACCCCAAACTAGGCGGGATCCGGGTCAGGGGAGGCCCGCAGGGGCTGGACGGAGGAGACCCTCATCTTCTCCAAGGCGCTGCCCAGGCTAGAGGGAGGCCCCCTCAGGCAGACCCGGGCCGCGCTCGCTCGCGCTCTTTTTCCTTCTTCCCTTCTCAGGCTCTGGCCCAGGCGCCCCCTCTGCGCACCCCAAGATCCGCCCCGGCCACGCTCCCAAATCGAGGCCCCGGCTCGGCGCGGCCCACTAGGCCGCAAACCCAACCACAGACAACACCTTCGGCGGCCGCCTCGAGGGGGCGCCAGGGCTCGCAGGACGAGAAGGGGCGCACAGTGGGGCTACACAGCGCGGGGCGCCTACCTAGGGAGGGGGAGGGGGCGGGGGAGGGGAGAAGGGAGGGAGGCAAGAGGGGGGCGCGGATTTAAAGGGCAAGGACACACCCAGCTTGCCGCAGGCGCCACGGGGACGGCGGGGACGGGGACGGGGACGGGCAGGAGCTCGGGCTCAGGGGCGCGGGCTGTGTCGTCGCCTCCCCCACCCAGCGGCGTCCTGCCCTGAGGCCTTGCTGGGGCGCGGGGTCCCTGGCGGGGGCGGGTGGGCCTGAGCCCCTCTCCTGCAGGGCCTCCTCCCCTGACGGTGCTGCCGCCCGCGCTGAGCTCAGCCGCGTCTGTGTCCCACGTGGAGGAGCAGCCCCGGGCCCACCGTCCCTGTCGCCCTCCAGCCCAGTGACCACCAGGCCTGGACCTGGAGGCCCTGCAGGCCGCGGCCTTCCTGGGCCCGCGAGCGCGGTCTGGGGCGGAGGTTGACGCGGGGACACACGGGGACCAACAATCCCGCGACCTCCAGAGGCTGCAGGGCCAGGGGAGCAGCGCCCGCAGCGCCGGGGCCGCAGAGTCACCCTGAGGACCTCCGGGGGGACGTGTCCAGGCAGAGGACGCGGGAGACGCGGGGCAGGAGCGGCCTGAGCCCAGACGCGGGTTCAGAGGAGCCCCCGGGGCGGTTCCGGGGAGTCAGGGCGCCGAGGCCCGCCAGGAGCCGCCTGCCTGCTGTGGGGACGGGCCCTGCCGCCCCCCGCCACATCTTCCCGACACTGTGGCTGTCCCTGCCCTGCGCCTCGAGGCTGCAGGAGGGTTCCAGCCCTGGAGACCCCTCTCTGTGTCCCTTGGTGGCCGTGCTCCTGGGCCCCCTCCTCAGGTGTCCCGAGGGGCCGTCCTGCAGCCTGGGGCTTCTCATCAGGGGCCAAGGCCCCAGTGCGGACCCCTCCCCTTCTGGGCTAGAATGGAGCGACTCTTCTCTCGTGCCCCCTGCGGTTTTCTCTTGGGGCCACACCAGTACCTTGTAGGGCTTGGTGACTGAGGGGAAACACAAGTATTATGTCTAAAATACATGTTTTTGGAATAGTCCCACTTCCATAATTTTCCACATCCCCCACCCCACTTTCCCTGTGGCATGCTGTCAGTGTCCACTCCCAGTGGTAGGAGCCTTGCTCAAAGTGCTGGTTCTCACATGGGTGGCAGGATTTTCACAAAATACTTAAGTGATTCTGAAACTCTAAGCAAGAATCGTGGGGCAGTGGATGTGGCTGAAGCAGCTGAGCGCCTGCCTCCCACATGCAAGGTCTTGAGTTTGGTTCCCTGCCTCCTAAAGCAAAACAATGATCAAACATTGAGCAAACAACGAGCAAACAATGAGCAAAAACAAACCCCAAAAATGAGCAGACAACGAGCTAAAACAAGCAAACAAGGAGCCAGCAGCAAGCAAACAGAAGATGTGGCCCAGTGCTTGAGCACGAGCCTCCCACACATGAGGCCCCAGATTCAATCCCTGCTCCCAGTACCTCATAAAGAAAAGTCTTGACCAAATGAACACCCTGTGGATGAGTGTGCATGGACGCTGGTGAGAAAGGAAAGAAAAGAGGCAGTTTCCGTCCTCCCTGTATGTGCTCCTCAAATTGTGGGCATTGCTTCACCAGCCCTGACCTCCCCCAGGAGCTGGTTCAGATTTCAATTTCAAGAGGCTCTGATTTGGGCTCTTTTCCTGTATGGTTGGAAAAATTACAAAATAGAATTAGAACTTAAGAAGGACAAGGATAAATGTCTAACAAAGTGGGCTTTCATTCGATTGCAGCAGGGAAGGCGTATAAAACAAGTCCTGGGCCTGCACAGGGAGGGTGTTCCAGTGAGAACACGCTCAAGCACGTGCACTCACCAAACCTGGGTTCCTCTTATCCAGGCTGTCCCCACCAGCTACCTTCTACAAGTCTCTCTGCTCAGAGCTCTGCCCTCCCTCTGACCTTCTCTTCCCCTAATGCAGACTCATAACCTGAGCTATGCACTGGCTCTGGCGCAGGTGCATGTAGAAAGCTAATGTGCACCTTTCAAGTAGACTTTCCTTTTCTAGATTTCCACCAAGAGGCCAGTGTGTTCCTTTGTCTACTGCCAACTGAAGTAGACACAGCCACACTTCCCACAAAATAATACTATTTTTTTCTTGGAGATAGTTGAGGCAAAAACTCATGGAGAAAAGAACAGCTCCTTATTCATCAAGGCTCTGGGCTCTCTTTATAAACATGGGGTTCCCATGTCTGTGCTGAAGAGCCGATGGCCTTCCTTTGGTGTCCGAGCATTTGCTAACATCAAGATGTGGGAAAAGTCATACTTTACTGCCCGGCTGCCCTCTCCACTACAAGGACTAATGTAGGCATGTGGGGAAAGCTTTGAGCCCAGCAGCCCTCACCTTGTTGGGGGAGGGAAGGATTGCATTTCCTCAGGAATTTCACTAAGGCTGGTCTTTTGTCATCTTTGGTTGGCTGAGGTTCTTGTGCAGGCCAGAGCAGCCTGTCATCTAGAAACAGGGCTGGGAGAGCCTCTCCTCTTCTCTTCCCTCATCCTTTTTATTCCAAACTTGAAGGCCACTTTCTTTCCTTGCTTCACACTGTAAGTTTTCCTCAACACTTAGGCTGTTGGTAATCCCAAACCCATTCAACATATAAAATCATTATAAACCTCCTTGGGACACCTCTTACTTGTTATCTGCTGTTTAGACTAAACTTCATAATGTTATAAGCCCTTCAGAGGTTTTGGAAACAGGAGACATGAATTGCAGTGCTGTTTCCAGCACACACTGGACACATGTCTTTGGGTAAATGCACTTTCTCATGCATAAAGTAAGTGTGCTGCAGGACTGTTGCTATATTTTGTGCGGTGTTGAAAAATACAAACCTACTGTTCATGAAATAGAAAAATGCAATTAATTATATATTGTTTCTTACCAAGTACTAAGAAGATTATATTTATTATCGAACCTCAGGCACGTAGTAATCCTTGGAGTATTATTCTTCACATTTCATGAAGAAGCATTTTGAGCCTGAGAGCAGATGTGCACTTTCCAAAGTCTGGCATCTGGAATCAGCAGAGGCCTCCTAGGTCACCTAAGGGCTGAAAGGCTCTGATAACTCAACTCTGGCCTTCCTGGTGTTCAGTGGACTTTTGTGAACTGCTCTCCTCAAGTATCGGTTATGGAATCTCCTTGGTTTTTCCTTAGTAGCACCTGATTTGGGACGAATGCTGTGTTGCTTGCCCCAGGGGTGCAAGGCAAGAATTTGATGAGGAAGCTCCACTTCTCAGGGAAGCCCAGGGCTGTCCCTCTTGAGCAACTTTCCTAAGGGCAAGGCTGCCCCCTGCTGGCCGGAAGGGGTTACTGGAAGGCTGTCCTCCCATTTTCTCTCAGGGCAGGGTCCACTTTACTGGGAATATATGTGGGCACTAGGTCACTGTCTCATGACTGTGGACACTGCAACTTGGAAACATTCTAGGACAACTTCTAAAAAGAAAAGAGAGCTAGCCCTTGGCCTAGACAGATTGTCTTCTGAGATGCTTGGCTGGTGAAGGGGCTCAGATGTGGAGGGTGAAGGCAGCTAGGAGAGGTCAAGTCCTAATCCCAGGTCACCAAGGGGTCAGGACTTATGGCAAAGCTAGTTCTTCTTGGAATGTTTGGTAAAATCCACCAATGAAACCATCGAAATTGGTCTTTTCTTTATTTTTGTGGGGGAGATGCTAGGTGAGTTCCACACTATTTTTTTTTGTCTTTACTTTTTAATGTTACATTAAAAAAATATGAGGTCCCCATATACCCTCCATCCTCCTCACCCCACTCCGCCCATAACAATCACCTCCTCCATCATCATGGGATATTCATCGTACTTGGTGAACACATCTCTGAGCACTGCTGCACCACATGGTTAATGGTCCACATTATAGTTTACACCCTCACCCAGTCCACCCAGTGGGCCATGAGAGGACATACAACGTCCAGTAACTGTCCCTGCAGTACCATCCAGGACAAGTCCAAGTGCTGAAATGCCCCGACAGCACATCTCTTCTTCCCACTGCCTACCCTCAGCAGATACCATGGCCACCTTCTCTACATCAATGCTACATTTTCTTCAATCACTAATTACAATAGTTCCAGAATAGAACATCAGTAAGTTCACTCTAATCCATACTCTATTCTTCCATCCTGTGAACCCTGGAATGGTTATGTCCACTCCACATCTCTATCGAGAGGGGGCTTAGATTCCACATGGATGATGGATGCAATTCTCCTGCTTTTGTAGGCACTCTTGGCTCCCTGGTGTACACCTTCATTTTATTCTCTCTCTCTTCTTTTTAGGTACTGGGGACCAGGGGAATTAATCCAGGACCTCATATGTGGGAAGGCAGCGTTCAGCCACTGAGCCACATTGGCTTCCCTGGGTTGGTTTTTCATTTGTTTTGTTTTTGTTTATTCAGGAGGTTCTGGGAACTAACCCAGGGCCTCCCATGTGAGAGGCAGGCACTCAACAGCTCAAGCCACATCCACTCCCCAGGCTTTTTGCTCTTACCCAAGTTTTCATCACTGATTCAATGCCTTTACTTGTTATTTGTCTGTTGATCTGTTTCTTCTTAACTCAATGCAGGTAGTTGGGTATTTCTAAGAATTTGTCCATTTCAACTAAGTTTTCTAATTTGCTGGCATACAGTATTTCATAATGTCCTCTTATAATCCTTTTTCTTTACGTGAGGCTGGCAATAGTCTTCTATTCATTTTCTAATTTTGAAAATTTGCAACCAGTCTTTTTCCTCCTTTTTCAGCCTACCTCAATGTTGGCCAATTTTATTGATGTTTACAGAGGACCAACTTTTTTTGTGATTTATTATTTTTTTGACCTCTATTTCCTATTTATCAATAGAGTTATCTCTTTCTCCTTTCTAATCTGTCAATATTCCCTTCATATACTTGGGCCTTTGAAAGTATGTGCTTATGAATATATATATATATAGAGAGAGAGAGAGAGAGAGAGAGAGGGAGAGGTATCTCTTGCTGAAATAGTCACTTTAACAATATATAATGTCCTCCTTGGTTTCTTGTCACAGTTTTCTAATTAAAGTCTATTTTACATATATTCAATATGGTATAGCCACCCCAGCTCTCCTTTGATTACTATGTGCATGGAATATTTCTTTCCATCATTTCTCTCTCAGCATAATGATGTCTTTGATTTTAGGATTAGTCTTTTATAAGCAAATTATAGTTGGATCATGCCTTTTTATCCATTCTACCAATCACTGCTTTTTTACCCCAGTGTTTTAACCATGTGCATTTAAAATGACTAATCACAATGTATAACTTTCTTCTGACTTTTTGCTATGGGATCTTCATAAGTTACACCATTTTTGTCCACCAATTCTTCCATTATAGCTCCTTTTCTATCGTTTGATCTTTTGTAGTGAGTCGTGTTAGGTCCTTTCACATTTCCTTCTGTGTCTATATTTCAAATATTTTCTTTATAGCTATGGAGAGGCTTAAATATAGCATCCCCTATTTATAACAATATCATTTGATTTGATACAAACTTAAATCAATAGGATACACAAACCTTGTTCTTATACCCATCTGTCCCTCACATTTTATTGTTCTTATCATATATTACATCTTTAAATATTGTATTTACATAACCATAAGTTTATCAACATTTTTATACGTTTGCATTTCATAAGGTGTAAGAAGTGAAGAATGGAGATATATACCAAATAATGCAAAAAAAATTGTACTGGCATTTATAATCATTCATATGATCACCTTCAGCAGAGGACTTTATTTCTTTATGCTGCTTCAACCCACTGTCTAATGATAGAACAGTAATGTCAAATGAGCTTTCATAGGAAATTGTATCTACAGCATTTTCCTCTTTGAAATTCTGATGATTTGAAGCCAATATTTTTTTTCAGGGAGTATGACTTAGGTTTCTGGTACTTGCATTCTAACTAGTCCTGACTAATACATGTATAAACTCCAAACAGACACACACACTCACGAAAAAAAGAACTCATAAGCCCAGAAAATTTGCTGCAAATACTTTATTTGTGATAGGGAAAGGAAACAGGACAAGGTAGAAATAATGACAGTTCTTCTATATCTTGCCTAGGCCAATTTGAACACTTATCTTTCAGCGGCACCAAAGTTTGTAACCCAAAGTACCAATTCTGCAGGACCCACCACGACCTTGTCCTGAACAACAGAGTGGGTTTCTGCAATGGCAGATGAGATCCTTCATGAGACCTGAAGAAACAGAAGGAACATCAGGCATTGAGACCTGGGTCAAGGTGGGGGAAACAGAATCCCTGGAGAAGTCACAGGCCAGCTTGAACGCTGTGCCATGCGAGTAAATTAGAGCCTGCAGCAATGACTGGTCTCAAGAACAGGAATGACTATAAAGAGCATGTGGTGCTCATCCAGGATTAGACACCCATTCTGGTCTTTCTGTTTTACATATGCTCCTTCCCCCATCCCACACACTCCTTAACAGGTCTGTCTCCAGCTTGAAGGACCCTCTGATGGACAGAGCAAAGCTGTCTTCCTAGAACCCAGTCTACCCATTTTGCTCCAGAAGGACTTCTCAATATGCTTCACCATGTCTTAAACACAGTGATTTTCAGAGACTTGTCTTAGAACCAGAGCCTTTGGAGAAAGAAGATCCCTTAGCTATTATCTGACTCTCCCTGCAAAGTCACCTAAAGTGACACAGTCTGCTCCAGACTGATTCTGGAGCTCACCTCTGGTCATTTTTTCTAGATTTCTCTCTCTAGGGTGGACATCTCTCACCTTTGGCCTCCTCAGCAGGGTTTGCATCCTCTGCAAAGGAGATGGCCCAGCTCTGATCGTCTACCCCTGGCTGCTCCTGGGCTGGAACCTCCCCAGCTCATTCAATGAGGACCTCAGCCTGGGTCTGGAGGGCCACCAGGAGGACGGCAGCCAGAAGGACGAGGAGCCTCAGAGTGACTCTGGGCAATGAGAGACCAGTGTGTCCCTCCTCCTCCTCCATGTAACTGGTGCCTCAATTCCCCAGTCCATTAGCTCCCATATGCATCACTGGGAACACGGCCTTTTCCATTGTCTCTGACCCTGCACCCACCCAGCATGGCACCAAACCTCTTCTCTCCTGGGGTGTGTCAGGCTCCTGTGACTCCAGTAGCTGGTCCAGAGCTCTGAGGATTCTCCCTTCTCATGATGTCGGCTACTGGAGACTCTGATGGCCAGTCCCTCTGGCCACCATGTTGCTAAGTAGCCCATCTGTGGACAGGCTGCCAGCGCCCCCAGCTACCATTACCTGAGGAAAGTAAAAGCTGTGGACCCAAGATACTTGTGAATGTGAATTCTGGCCCCTCACATTAGTGTAGCATTCTCAAATTCAGAAAATTAAGAGTGAGTGCAGGTCAGTGTTTGAATATAAGGGATTTAGTATCAGTTCTGTTTCTTAATCTTTTGGGACTTTGAGTAAAGTGATAATCTCTCTAAAGTTTTTTTTCTAAAGTTTTTTACCATCTGCAAAGAAATGGTTAATGATAATACTTGCTTACTAGGGTTATTGTGAGAATTAATTATAAACAGATAGAGGGTAAATGGTAATCAATAAATATTAGCCATAATTAGTAATTTCATATATCCTGGGAACACTACCTGGTATATAGTAGTTACTCAGTCAGCACTTTAATGAAGTCACACAGGCTATTTTCATCCCATATTACATTTTACATATAAAATATATCAATGCCCATAGAATAAATGTGTATACAATGGAAAATGGCAACATTTATTAGAGTATATCTGCAAACCAGGTTTTCTGTTTTCAGCTTCAAGCAGTTTATAACATTGATAGTTCAGTATTGACAAAAAGTTGCAATTAACAAGTGTTCCAAGATCGTCATGGCTTAAGTAAAATGACACCATTTGTATAGTGAGGTTTCAACTCAGATGCAGAGCAAGAGCTTGAGGGAGGAAAAGGATTTGGAGTACAAGAGACAAAAGGGAAACTATGGGAAATGGTGTGAAGAAGCTAAATATATAGAACATTCAAAATGTCAATGTGTGGATTGTGCTGGCAGGATGAGAAGGTTTGTCAGAAGAGCAAATGAAGTTGGACTGTATAATTGGGCTGGGAATCTTTGCAAAAATTTTGTGGACAAACCTACTCATTTCAAAGATGAGGACCTAAGTAAGGGAGATTAAGTAGAAACCAGCACAGTCACGTGAACTCAGGGCTTCTGGACCAAACCCAAAGTTCATGTCCTTTCCTCCCTAGTCCTATGATCTATGTGGAAACTGAGCTATAGCAGCATTTTAAAATGACAGTGCAATAGTTTGGAAGTATGAATCAGCAAACATTAAAGAAGCTATACGTTTATAAGAAAATCATCAAAAAGTACAGAAATCACCCTCCAAACACAATATTCCCTGTTATTAATGTCTAGATAGTGTGGTACTTTTGTGGTGATTATTGAAACAATATAACTATAATTATGCTATTCACTGCAGCCCATAGTTTAATTAGGGATCACTGTTTGAGTTGTGCAGTTCTTTAATTTTTTTATGCTGGTAACATATATACACTAAGATTTCCCATTTTAATCACTTTCAAATGTACATTCAGTGGTGTTTATTACATTATACTGTTGTACAGCTCTCACCACCGTTCATTACCAAAACTTTCCCATCACCCCAAACTGAAATGCTGTACCAATTATGCATTAACTCCCCATTCCCTACCCCCACCCTGGTGCCTGGTAACATGTATTTTTGTTTCTGATTTTATAATTTGCAAACTCTCATTATTTCATAACAATAAGAGCATCCAATATTTGTCATTTTGTGTCTGGCTTCTCTCATCAACATGATGTCTTCAGGAATCATCAGAACTTCATTCTTTTTAGAGCTGTATAATATTCATTATATGTACACAGGACATTGTGTTAGGAATTCATCTGTTCATGGACAGTTGTCTTGCTGCCATCGTTTGGGATTTGTTTTCCTGATTTCCTCCTCAGATTGTTCATTACTATTGTTTAGAAACACAACTGATTTTTGTTTGTCGATTTTGTACCTCACCACTTTGCTGAACTATTTGATTTTTCTAGTAGCTTTGCAGTGGATTTTGCATAATTTTCCACACATATGATCATGTCACCTGCAAAGAGGGAGTGATTTACTTTTTCCTTTCTGATCTGAATTCCACTTATTTTTTCTTGCTAATTGCTATGGCTACAAATTCCAGTACAATGTTAAATAACAGTGGTGACAGTGGGCATCTTGCCTTGTTTCTCATCTAAGAGGAACACTTTCATTTTTTCTCCATTCTTCATTTGAAAACAGAGCAAATTGGCATGAATGTCACTAAAAGATCTTTTTCCATAGGCTTCTGATTTCATAGCATATGGAATACTCTCTGTAGCTTGAAAGGAGCTGTGGGCACTATGTACTTGAATGAGTGTGGCTGTATGCCAACAGCCTGTAGTTTTATGAACCCTAGTCAAGATCTTTGTTTTCTTCAGGAGATATTTTGATATAGAACAAAATGTAAGATGGTAAGAATGTTAAATCACAGTATGTGAATGTGTATATGGAAGTGGGGTGGGAGAAAGGAAGATGAGTGTTGTTAAAGATAGACAAGGATATGAAGGAAACAAATCAAGTTATTTCCTAAATTCCTTGTGATACCTTTGACCCATTGCTTATTTAAAATGTGTTTTTAATTTCCTCACATTTGTGACTTTTCTACTTATCCCTCTTGTATTGATTTTTTGCTTCATTCCATTGTGGTCAGAGAAGATCTATGGTGTGTGGTAGTGTTCCATATATTTAATTTTATTGAGACTTGTTTTGTGTCCAAACATATGTTCTACTCTACACATAGATTTTCTAAAGAAGAGGGTCTCTTCTGCTGCTTTTGGGTGAAGTGTTCATATATATGTCTTTTAGTTCTAGTTGATTCATCATATTGTTCAAATCTTCTGTTACTTTATTGATCTTCTGCCTAGATGTTCTATCCATTACTGAAAATGTTATATGGTAATCTACTACTATTAATGTTAAACAATCTATTTCTCCCAACAAATCTGTCAAATTTACTTCATAGATTTTGGGTTTTGCCATTAGGTGCATATATATTTATAATTGTGATATCATGTCACTTTCATCAGTATGTGTTGATATTTGTCTCTCATAACTACTGTTTTTACTTAAAGCCTATTTTATTTGATTATACTAATACTACACAGCACTCTTTCAGTTACTATTTTCAGGGTTTTTGCATCCATTCACTTTCAACATACTTGAGTCTTCCGTTTATGTGGTTAGTTTCTCATAAAGTGTATAAGAATGGGTCATGATTCTTTATCCATTCTGGAAATCACTGCCATTTAACTAGGCAGTTTAATCCATTTACATTGAGGATGATGAGGATCTGCATGGATATGAGGCCTCTGGTGATGAGGGTCCCTGAGGGGCCATAGCAACCCATGTATCTCTTAGAAGTGAAGGGATCCCTGTTTTTAATCTGTGTATTTGCAGGTAGACCAATGAAATATCATTTGATAAGCTGTCACTGTACATCCTGTAATTCCCTGGAACAAAGGCAGGCAGGGTGGATGAACTAATCATGTGAAATCTTCCTGGGGATTTCATGGGCAGTTGCTTTGATAGGTGTCTGATACAGTGAGTCTACTGATACAGTGAGTCTATTGATTACAGGGGTCTATTTGCCTGGTGTCTGCACTGGTAGAAAATGAACCATTCTTATTCCCACCTACCTGAAAAGCTCTTGTACTATCCTTCCTCCTCCTCAACAAAAAGCACTGGTTCCATACAGAATTGTGAGGAATACTAAAACCACTGCTTGATTTGGATGTGACTGATATCTCTGAAATTTTCCCTGGTACAAAGCTTTCCCAAGAGGATGAAACCTTGATTTGGTAGACGTGTCAGCTGATTGGAATTAATGCTCCAGGTGATGGGAGTAGGAGGTTCTTTCTTCATTTAAAGAAGTGAGAACAATGGCACACATCTTTAAAATGAATCCAGATTTGGGATTAGGAGCGAGTCAGCCTTAGGCTGAACAAATATCTAAGGTAAAACTTTTTAATCATATCCCAATTTATATGAGTTGCCCTGGAACCATCCCATAATGTATTTGATAGGTTTAATTCCCACTGGCAGGTGAGCTCAGAATTGCCTTCCTAGAGCACAGCTCCTCTGCATAGAGCTCCAGCTCACTTTAAATGTTTGAAACTATTTTCCACTATCTCCTTGGTCACATTGTCTGCAGCAGGGATCAGCATTTTTGTTCAGGTTGCCATCTGTGTCATTGGTCTAACAGTTGCTTAGGAGATGACATGATGCACAATATTTATCCAATAGGGCAGAAAATAGTACATATTGATTGAATGAACATTTGCAATCCACTTCTGTGGGTTCTTTTCACTTGAACAGTACAGGAAGAATCATCAGATGTTGGCAAGGGCAGGAATCAGAAGGCAGAAATAAAGCAGAGAAATCACTACAGGGAGAAACTAAAATACAGAGAAAGAAGTACTGAGAACAGTTAGGGTCTCCAGTACCTGAAGGAAAAATGAGGGAATGCTGAGTTTGCAAAATGACAGAGCCCAGGTCGGGAAGTAGTGGATGCCTAGCACTGTCTCTGGAGAATGGAAGCATCCTATGTCCATGTTTATACTGGTCTGTTAGGAGAATTAGCCTCTGGAGATAGAACTCAGGTGTAGAGGTCACTGGGAAAGCTGATTGATTTGTTGCCATCGGTGTCATTTTGATGGCTCTCTGGTCTAACAGCTCCATTTATCACACATCTCTCTCACATGATATTTGCATTTATTGTTGAGTTAATGATGATAACAATAAGTAATGATAGCCCTTCTTCCTCATAAGTTATTGAATAGCTGAGTCCTGGACTAGAACCCTTCCCTAAAGAGATGAGACTCCAACACATTGTTAGGGTCATAGAAAAGGGCGATCCCCATGTTTCACAAGGTGAGGGGGAGGGCGTGCTCATGCTTGAGTGTAGGGGTCAGCACAATGTCGTTTTCATGCCTCAAGTGAAATAGTCTGGAGTTAAAGAGGAATTAAGTGAAGGGTAAATCAACCTGAGGTTGGGCAAAGATCAGGGAGAAAATATTTTATTATGATCTATTTACCTGAACTTCCCAAGACCCACTAAGCAAGCAATTTGATAGCTGTTCTTCCTTGTTCTGGGAATCCTCTGGAGCCTTTGCTTCTCTGAGCAGAGTCTTTAGCTCAGTTTATCTGCTCAGAGTGCTGTGGCCCTACCTCCCTTGGTATATTGTCTGCAATAGGGGCAGCCTTTTCCTAAAGGCAGACTGTTGGTTGGCTGCTTGTTTATATATGAGCTGACAAAACCCAAAATTCTGCCCGACAGTAGCTATTATATCAGGTAGCATGGAGTTGAGTGAAAGAAGTCTCCTTCTGGGCAATTTGCCTCACTAAACCCAAAGAAGGATTTCATGTTTTTGAGCAGGAGCCAGGAAGGATGGAATGACCCATTAGACACATTACAGCTGAGAAGTGGAGAAATATGAACGTTGAGGAATGACATTAGACTTCAGTAGTGTGGGGGGATGATTGACAAGTCTTTGAGGGCCTGGAGCAGACAAAAGCCTGAGAGCACTAGGCCTGGGAGAGAAGGAGCAGTGAGGTAGGGGGTGAAGAGAGGATAGACAGATGGTTTATTTGGGAAGTTGTGTTGTTGTGATTGCATGTAAGAGAGGAAGTTGCATTTAAGCTGCTATTTACTAGAGCATACTTTGATGCTGTTAAGAGCAAGTAAGTGGGGAGGAAATTGATGGTGCATGAAAGAGAGAATGATTGCAGGAACAAAATCCCAGGCGGATGAGAGTGGGAGAAATCCACAGACTTTCAACATCTTCATGACACTTTTGGGTACAGCTATACTGGGGACAATTTGTTTGGGATAATGGTCATTGCTTTGTGTTCATAAATCTAACTTTCAGATACTTCACTGTGCTGCTTCAGGCCATGTGTGTTTTCCAGATTTGGCAAGATTAATGATGCCTGTAACTACATGTTCCCATTTTTATAATACAAACTGAAGTCTTGTGTACTATTTTACCTATGATGTTATTTGGAACTATAGTATTTGTTATATTTTCATCACAACTCTAATACTTATGTATTAATATTCTATTTTTTGGACATTGAGGATATATCACTAAAGAGATGTATCCAAGAAACAAACTAATTCAACAAATATATTCAATATTATCAAGGTGATTTGAGACTATGTTAGAAATAGTATGAGCCACACAGTGCTTTCATGTATGTGCAGACTTTCTGAATGCAGTGATTGTGAAGAAAGTAGCTAGGTTTCCATGGTGATCTAATGGGTCTGATATTTCAAATATAATTGAGATCAAAGTTATTTCAACACACTTTCCTCTAAGCCTGACAAAAGGCTCAGCCCACTGGATCTACTGACTCTGGGCCCCCACATGCTGACAAAACCTGGCATCGTGAGAGGGATGTATTTTAGAGACAGACAGACCTGGCAGGTAGCCCTGCATTTGCTAATCCTCAGATGCCGGCTTCCTTTTTGCATATGATCCAGGATAGGAGCTCCAAAGAAACACATGGATAGGAAATAGAGCTCTGCTGTTCAGGATCAGACACACAGTAATGATAGCCCAGGAACAGACGTTCCGATCTGAGGCCTTTGACCTTTTTCAGGTGTTTGAGATGGCTGTGTCATGCCAAGCATCACATTGTCTCACAACCACAAGCACATACTGTATTTGGGCTTGTCTGCATTCCTATCAGAGATGACAGTCTTCTTCAGGTCACCCACCAGCAGACTTCTCTGCTCCAGTTGCCTAGAAGTGGGTCACAGACACATGCCCTCATTGTCAAGAAGGCCAGGAAAGTACGGTATGGCCCTCTGAACCTCTAGGTAAGGGATGGAGCAGCTATTGGCCAGAAAACAAGTATCTGCAACAGAGACTTTGGCAAGAGCAGTTTCAGGGGAGAGCTGGAGGTAGAAGCCACATTGCTAGGTTCAGGTAGTAAAGAGGAGTTAAAATTAGATAGTGGGTATAGGCAACTCTTCAAGAGGTTTCCTTTACCTATGAAGAGGAGGAAAGACAGGGTGATAGCTGCAGGTGGTGAGAGATTAAAGAAAATATATATTTTTAAAAGATTTATATATTTAAATAGTTATGAGAAGGAGTTGAACATCTTTGAAAATACAGGAAAAATGGATAATCAATGGATTGCAGAGGTTCCTGGAGCTGTGGTAAGGGATGAGACCCAAAGGCCAGATGGGTGGTATCAGCCTTGGAGAAGAGGAATATGATTTTCCAGGAAGGAACAAGGTGGCAAATAGGGATGCATTTAATTGGATTTGCAGCCTGAAGTCTGTGAAGTTCCCATCTGATGACTTTTATTTTCTCTGACCCTTAGATGGCAAGATCATTAGTCAAAAGTGAGTTTCAAGGTGAAGAAGTAGAATGAGGGGGACAAGATGTAGCTCAAGTGGTTGAGCACCCACTCCCCAAGGACAAGGTCCCGGGTTCAATCCCCAGTACATAAAAAAAAAAAAAACAAAAACAGTGCAAGGAGAATAGGGTAGTTTTCACATTTTGGAGGTGGTGGAGGGTAGATCCTGAGACCACTGGCTTGGAGGCAGATGGACCTAAGCATGAAAGCCAAGATCTTACCCCATCTCCATCTCCTCACCCCCCAAATCCAGACCACCATTCTTCCTACCACATGGCATGGTTTGATAGGCAGCTATAAGACAGTGCCATGCCTGACATGATGTAGGTGATTAATGGATATTCACTATATCATCATGTGCCCTTGATCCTAAAATGGTATCTGTTATGCAATTTTAGAAATTAAAAAACAAACTACTATCACATTGCATTTGCATGTAGACAGAAGACACATGTAGAATTTCAGAAACATTATATGTGGTGGAAGGTGGTATAGAATGGAGGAACTGGGTCATGATTATAGCCTCTCTGAAGAATGGGAAAGAGATCACTTAGGGACACTGGACACTTAGAATATTGGAAAGTAAAGGCAGAGAACCAGGCTCCTGTTGTGGAAGGGAGCTCTGATCAAGGGGCTTCCGGTGAGAGCAGAAGGACCAGGCTGGGGTTCACTGTGGATTCTTTAACATCATGAAAGGACGTCAGTGCACAGGAAAGAACACTAGCCACTATTTGCACAGTTTAATGCTGAATCAATACTTTTGAAAACCAAAAGTACTTATTTTGGGAAACAAATATTGATACAAATTTGATATTTAAGTGTTCCTAAGGGACTTACATTAGATAGTAAATTTGCTATGCCTGATTTGTTTTGAAAACTTCTGACACTTTAAATGGCAGATAAACACACTCAAGAACAATAACAAATTTATTAATATCATTACATCAAATCTGTACAAAAGGGAACTTAACTTTTTTCTCATTTGTCCTGAATTTCTTCCTTTCTAGGGTTTTGTAATTGTACCAGACCCAAGAGGAGGTGAGATGAGGTTGCAATTTTTGTTGTCAAATAGCTGACTCTGGGGCTTGGTTGTGTCTCTAAGATGATTCAAACCCCAAGAACTGATTATTAATTTCAATAATATGCATTCCTTTGTCATGTCATGGCACTCTTAAATTATTGCCTTTTATTTAACTTTTTTTTATATCCCTCCCCCCTCACTTGTGGCTTTTTGTATGCTATCTGCTCTCTGTGTCCATTTGTTGCATGCTGCTCTGGGTTCTTGCTTGTCTCCGGGTCTCCATTATTTTTGTTTCATCATTTTGCTGAGTCACCTCTCTGTGGTGCTTGCCACCTAGCGGCTCTCTAGGCAGCGTGTGGGTGAGCCTGCCTTCAGAAGGAGGCCCTGGGACGTGAATCCAGGGCCTCCCGTATGGTATATGGCAGCCCAAGTGATTAAGCCACAGCCTCTTCCCTTTTATTTAACTTTTAATATTGAAAACCTGCCTTTCCCAAAGATAGGGTGCTCTTTAAGTTTTGCTTGGGAGTTGCTTTGTAATTAATTGTCATTACAATATGCTGACTTATTCATTGGTATTATAAACACATACATATTTCCCATTAGCATTTTATTAAAATTACTAGGAGTTATTATAATTAATAGAATAAATATCTTCAAAAGTATGGAGGGTTGAGAACAGATCCTTTCTAGGACATTGGACTCACTCAGTTATCTTTCTGTGTCTCAGGGAACCCTCTATTTCACTAGTTATTGGTATCACCTCAGTGACCAGCTTCTGGGCTCTCCTCTCTGCTTATTACATGAAACCATTAGACTGCTCAGCCATTCCTACTCAGAACGCTTCTCATTTTTCTTTGCCTGCGATTCACTTAGGCTTTACTTTGCTCTATAACATTTATACACATTGAAAATTTGTATATACAGAACAAATTTGCTTAAATTAAGAAAAATATCCATATAAATCAATGACTTCCCACTAATTAAATTTATAAAATAGCCTAATGTATGTAACTTTCCTTTGAATCAACAACCACATTTTCATAAATTTTATAGTGATGTTCCTCTTCTGAATAGCATTATGAATGTGTAGAATTCTTTAGATTCAAACTAGCCAATTAACCCGTTAGTTTCTCTTTGCTGTTTCTTTACAATTGATGTCTGATGCTCAAATTGTGGATCTTTGGGAATCAAAGGCAGGATCCTCTTAATGTAAATCATTCAGGACAGAATTCACAATAAAATTGGACAGCAGAGAAAAGCCAAACTCCAACTCACACAAACAAATAAGCACAGGCCAAACACACTGAGGCTAATACTTTATTTTGGATAGATAGGTAAGAAAAAGTACAAAGCCTACAGAGTAAAATCACTCTTTTCAAGATCTTTGGATTGGATCTTGCACTGCTTTGCATCTCAGTTGACACGGCTCAGGAGCAGCAGAAGTTGTAACGTCTGCCATTGCTAATACAGATCCCCAGTTGACGCTCATTGGACAAGCAGCGCCCAGTTCTGCAGAAGCAGGCAGCTCTCCGCTGAGGGCCTGGGAAGAGAAGGGGTGTGTCAGGCACAGTGGGAAAGGAGGGAAGGGGGAGAGGCTGAGCAGACCAGGGGAGATGCTCTAAGACATGCCATGTCTACCACAAACCAACTAATATACACCATTCATAAAAGGATGGAGAGAATTCATGTGTTTGTCAAGAAGCAAAAATAAATCTTACTCTGAGTTGCTCATGAAGGATCATTCTTCAACCATTTTAGTCTATCATTTACAGGCTTATCACACCCCCTGCAATACAGCTCCCAAATTCAGGATTACTCACCTCTCATTCCAACCCATCCCCATATATCAGATTTTGAGTCCTGCCTGCAGGTTCTAGGGAGCAACTGGAAGAGGCTGGTCATTCTCTGACCCTGAAGCTGATGATTCTCCCATGCACACCTCCTGGAACCCAGTCCTCTGGTGTTCCAAGAACCCTAGAAGATTCTCTAGCTTGAAGGTCCTCACTTGCTAATTCTATCATGGCTGGCTTTTTGGTGGCACCACTGGGCTCTCACCTGAAGCCTCTTGCATGTCCCTTGCATTCCCTGCAAAGTAGATGGCTGTATCTTGGTGCTGGGCCACAGGCTCCTCCTCAGCACTTTCTCCAAAGGGCTCAGCATGGGTCAGGAAGGCCAACAGGAGAATGGCAGAGAGAACAGCAAGGGTCCTCATGGCTGAGAGTCACCTGGGGGTCAGACCAGGACAGGAGAGCAGGAGGCTGAGTGTGGTGGAGAGGGAAGAGGTTCAGTCCTGCATTTATAGGTGTGTCAGGACCTAAATGTGTCAATACCTAAATGTGTCAATACCTTAGGGAGGGGTGGCTGCCCAAGGTCCTCCTGTTACCTGAGTCACTTTGATGTTCCTCTGATCTGCTTCTCCCTCTACTTACAATATGCATCTATTTGCTTGGTGTCCATGTTTGTTTTTCACAGGTGATGATTCTTGTTAGGAACTTAACAAGTCTCCCTGCTACGACTTTGTTCAAATATTTATGAGTAAAATATTTGTATGTGTGTGCCTCTAAAACCATCTAGAAAAAAAGAAAACAACTACAAGTGGGCAATGATAAAAATGGCATTCGACTTTTCCCTTGCAACATTGGTTACTAGGTTCCATTTTTAACATTTCTGAGGAAAAACAACTTGAATGTGGAATTCTATTTTGAGACAATATATGATTCATATTTTTGGGAACACATGGTCTTTTTTTTTTGGATATTCACAGACAATGGAAATGTATACTACATGAATATTTTTGAAAAGGAAATACTCCAATAAAATAAAAAAGGAATCCATGTAATAAGATATAGAAGTAGAACAACAGAGTTCAAAAAAGACTCATTAAATCTGTTTATATTTGGTTTAGATATTTTTCCATTCATGGTTGATAAAAAGGTTGCATATTTTAATACTGTTGTTAGAAAACATTTATTAAACAATTTATGCATTGCCATTTGAAATTAGAATTCCCCAAATGTTCAACAAAATATGGAAATTAATCAAGATGAGAAAGTGGGGATTATGGATAGTGACGAATTCAATATGAAGATACTCATTTAAATATATTTTTAAATGGTATAATGTTGACCAATGGAAGTCTGTATAAATAGGATATGTAATAAATAAAAGGGTGCAGTGGAAGGAAGAAAAGATAAGAAGGAAGGAAAAAGGAACTCTATTCATTCTCCTTAACTAAGAAAGAAAAAGTCAGGAATTAGAATAGAAAATGACAACAAAATGCCAGGAAGGCCGTTCACGCCACCACCTGCCTGTGCAATTCCCTTTCTCCTCATTCAATTGAAAGTGCCATGAGGGCAGAGACCTGGTCTGCTGAGATCTTTGTGCTTGTCTGTGTGAGTTTGGGAAGGCACTGCTCTGCCCTCAGCTTTCTTTTTATTCTTATCTTCATTTCATTTTGTGGTTGCAAGGATTAAATAATAAAAGCCATGTAAACTGTTTAGAGAGTATCTGACAACGCAAAATATATTCCAGTTGTAGTTATTGTTTTTGTCATCATCAGCATCACCTGCTGAAATGTAAACACTAAGGTAGTGGTTGGCACCAAGTAAGAGGTACAGCCATGCCTGGAATATGCATTTGCACTGTTGAAGGGACAGCAACAATTATAGTCCAGTGCCCAAAATCTCAGCTATTGCTGTCTGGTTGTATGGTCCTTTCTCTACCCTGCTGGCTGTGGTCACCTACTTGGCACTGTCTCAATCCACCATGCCTTCCCCTTCCTTTTACACCATTCCTGAGCTCTGTGTACACAGCTCCTATTGCTTCATGAGCTGAGCTAAGGCTGGGAGGGAGAAGGAAGTGCATAAGGGAAGTTTAGTCCAGTTATGACTGTACCCCATGATTTCCGCCATGTGTGTCTTCATCACCCAGATTCCTCTTTTATAGGAAAAGTTTTACATCAGCTTATTTTCATCCTTCCTGGTCCTCAACTTATTTGGGTCTAAATTCTGGAAAGAAAAATGAATGGCTAAAAATTTTAACTTCTGATTTTTTAACAGGTAGAATCTACCACTCCCACAAACCTGAATGTGCCTGTGAACCCGTGTGTTTGGGATCAGGACTCTCTCAGCTCACCTTTCAGCCTTAAACACAGCCCTGCCTCGGAACCTCCCTCTCCTCGGCTTCTTCCTGGGAGTAGTATTTCTAGGGTTCTGTAGTGGCATTTTGGAAAAGTGTTTAGAGTTTCATTGTGCTTATGAGTAATAATTAAGAATAAAATACCTTTCTTTTTGCAGCAGGGCCTCCATGGCCTACCGTCCTCAACATCAAGCCTGCGGTCATTTAAGGAAAGCCTGAGGACTCACACTTCTCATCTCATCCTCCACTCTTGCCTCTCCTAATCCACAGCCAGCAAAGCAGCAGCACAGCTACCCCCATCTGGAAACCTACTTACAGGTGACATGAATTCCCATGACCTGTGACTTAGGAATTCAGAGAGAAAATGAACGTGGCTGTACTGAGAAGTACCGTGAAAGGGACATGGTGTGAAAGGAGAGGTTAGACAGCTACAGAAGGTGCTTTCAGAGAAGTTCAAATTCCAGGATATAAAAGATGCTCAGTTGGGCCCCTTTTGATGCTAATGGTCAAGCTCATGGGGAAGAAGAGTTTATGGGCCTTTAGCAAACATGAACAGCAGGTGTTTATGTGGAGCTGCTATTCCTAGACCAGAGGTTAGACAGCTACAGAAGGTGCTTTCAGAGAAGTTCTAATTCCAGTCTAGTTCAGGATATAAAAGATGCTCATCTGTGTCCCTTTTGATGCTAATGGTCAAGCTCATGGGGAAGGAGAGTTTATGGGCCTTTAGCAAACATGAACAGCAGGTGTGTATGTGGAGTTGCTATTCCTAGACCAGAGGAGCACTGGAGGTTTGAGCCATCCAACCCCACAGGCTCCTTCACCCTCAGCAATGCACACATCAAACATCCTGAGGGCAGACCCTCCTCAGGAGTTTATTCCTCTCTGATCCTGCACCTCAGACCTGCATAAAGTCAGAGCTGGTATGTACTTGTGTTCCTGTTCCCCATCAAAATGCTGATGTCCAGGTGGTCCACAGTCATGAGGTCCCTCATTCTCTTCCGCATTCTCCCGTGGCCCTGAGGCCAGCTGAGCCACCAGGAAGGAAGCTGAAGTTCCCGCCAGGAGGGGTCCTGGCAGAGGGCAGAGTGTGGCAGCTCCTCAGCTCTGGGGGCTTCCGGGGAGGAACCAGACCATGTGTGGGGGGTTCCAGGCCCACGTGTGCCCTTAACAAGCCATGACATCATGAGCAAGTGACCGGCCCCTCCAGCCTCTGCTCTTTCGTGTAAGCTGAGGCCCTTGGAGCAGAGGCTCCCAGCAGCCCTTGGAGCACTAATGGCACTGGCTCTGGGGCTGTGCACATGAGGCTCAGCAGCTGCAGTGCAGAGACTGAGGCAGGTCCTGTAGGAGCTCATGGGCACTGGGGTCAGCATTTCAGGGCAGCTGTGTCTGAATGTGTGCTGGGTGGTGTGTGCATGCTCATCTGTGTGTATTTATAAGTGTGTATGGAAGGGCAGGTATTGGTAAAATGGAAACCTTGGACTGTCATGTGTGCAAGTACATGTGTCTCTGAGTGAGTGTGTGTGAGTGTTACAGGAAACAAACAACCACCCAAATGAGCTAAAGACCCACATCCTGAGTGACCAGCCTGTGGCCAGTTAAGTGTCCTCTTCCTGCTCTAATAGGAACCATGGGCCAGGTGTCCTGGGAGGCAGCGATTGATTCTTCCCTGGGCTTCTCCATGCCATGACCCTCCCACTCACCCCTGCTCCCAGGCCCCACAGTGGACCCAACATGCCCCTTCTTTCCCAGGCTTTCGGGAGAGACCCTCCTGCCACTGCAGACCCTGAAGGTGCAATGGCCTGAGCCCCTGACTCAGGGATTGGCTCCTCCAGGCTCTGCTGCTCTGAGCTCTGCAGCTGAGAAGCAAAGCAGTGCAGGGTTCCACCTGAAGGTGTGGAAATAGCTGGTTTACTTCGTGTCTTTCTCTCTCCAAATCGAGGTTTAGTTATGAGCTTAGTGTGTGTGTATCTTCTTAAAATTATTTTTTACATGACATGGTAAGTTTATATTCTTCCAGCCACTGATAGATGAGGTCAAGGCTGTATCATCCATGATATTGCTTGACCACTGATGATGCTCACTTACAGCCCAGTGTTGGTCCAGGGGGGCAGTGTCCTCACTTATTCTGGGTGTAGCTACAAGAAAGAGGGAGGAGGGTGAAGACTCTCCGTGGGAGCTTGAAGTCTTGTCTTTACAAAAGGTAGTAAAAGATGCCCTGTCATGTGCCTTTGTGATGGTAGATGTTGGCATGAATTGAGGGACAGCGGTGTGGTGATTTTGGGGACACTTGAACACAGTGATAGGTAAGATTTCCACTGCCCAGCCTCCTTCCCATACACGTACATTATCCTGAGCTGGTGTCCATCATCCACTACCATCATCGTATGATTAATACCTATTAAGCACCTTCTCTTTCCAGCACCTATTCCTGAGCATCAGTCAGTTAATCTCACAAACACCTGTTGAAGTAGATTCTATTACATATCTACAAATGAAGGAAATGGAGCACAGGATGATCTAGTATAGCAGTTTGATATAATTGATGAATTCCAAAAAGAAATATTGGATTATGCTTGTAATCTGATCTGTACCTGGGCATGACTGAGTTATGATTAGGGTGTTGCATCCCCTCCCCTTGGTGGGTGGGAACTCACAGGTAAAATGCATGGCAAAGGACAAAGTTGAGGATTTCTGATGTTAACATTTGATGCTGAAGACCCGGGAAGTCAGCACACAGAGGAAAGAAAAGCCAGCCCCAGGAAGGAAGGAACCTTGAACCCAGAGAAAAGCAACCCCAGGAACATAGGAACCCATGAATCCTGAACCCTTGCAGGCATTGGCAGCCATCTTGCTCCAAATAGACTATGGTGAGGGAAGTAACTTACTCTTTAAGACCTGGTATCTGTAAGCTCTGATCCCAAATAAATGCCTTCATGAAAACCAACCAATTTCTGGTACTTTGCATCAGCACCCCTTTGGCTGACTAATACATCAAGTATTTTGCTTGCATCTGCCCTATTAGAGACAGCCTTAGGGTTTCATCTGAGGTCCTGGATTCCAAAACCTGTGCTGCAGAGCCTTTGTGAGAGTGCCTCCACCCCTGGTGAAGCTGCAAGGAACATCTGTGCATGTATCTTTCTGTGGATATAGGTTGTCATTATTTTGGAGAAATACCCAGGGTTGGAAGTTTTGGATATAAGGTAGATATCCATTTTGATTTAATTGAATTGGTTCATGCATCCAAGAGGATTAATAAATCTGAATCTGTAGGACAGGCTGCAAATTGGAAACTTGATGAGGATGATGTTGGATTACCCAGGAGAAGCTGTCTGTGTGAAATAGAGTTTATAAAGTCTCCTTTCTGACTGCTGAAATCCTTTAAGGTCTCAACCTCCTTTGTCCAGGGTAGATGTAATCAGCTACAGATGGAATCAACTGACCAATGATTGATCCACCTGTTACATACTCACAGTAACTGTCAAGTCAAGGCTCACTTGACCAAACCACTGGCCCCCATAACCCAGTCAAGCTGACTCATGAAGTTAAGCCTCTGCTATTCCAGTCTGATGCAATAGCTGCTCCTCACCACCAGCAGAGCAAGAGCTCCAGTTTTGTGCCTCTGTCCTCCCCATACTCAATATTGGTACACTTTCAAGTTTACCTCTTGTAATAGCACTTCACTTTGGTTTTAATATTTGCTGTTCCTTAATAACAATGTGGAGTACCTTATTTTTCACTCTATCATAATAGATCAGGATATATTTCATAATAATATATCCTCTTTTGTGCATGTCTGTCCAATCTTTTGTCTTTTTTTTTCCGAATTAGAAGTCTAAGACTTTTTTCTCTTAATTCATTATATAATATATATTCTAGGTATAAATCCTTTGTCTGATACCAATATTAAGAAAATGTTTTCTCATTCCTTGGCTTTCCCTTTATTTTCAGGAGCAGAGGTTTTAAATTTTGATGAAGTTCATGATGATTTTCTTTTAATATTATTTTTTTTGTATGTTCCACCTAAGAAATATTTACCTTTCCCAGGTTGTGAAGATTTTTCTCCTGTGTCATCACCTAGGCACTTTATTTGAAACCATCTCAGTATCTTGAATAAAAACATGACAATTTTGCTGGTTAAAGTTTTACACTTAGACTATACTCCACCTCAGGTATACTTTATGTGTGTGGTGTGTGGTAGGAGTTGATGTTCATTATCTGTATTTTTTTTTTTAAGATAGATATCCTGTTGAACCAGCAATGTTTTTTGCAAAGGGTTTCTCATCCTCACTGGGGAAGGGTGGGTAGGGAAGAATTGTTATGCTAAACAAATTATGTCTGCTGGGGTTTCTCTAGGCTCTGGTCAATCCCAATGACAGCACCATAAGGACAGCCTTGCTGACCTCCCTTGACCAGGTCAAGTTTCTCACATTTCAGCCACCTCCTCTTCTGTCCATCTGCACTCAGAGGTCTTTGCAAATGACTGCAATGTGCTGCTCACTCGGAAGGACACTGTTCCCAGGAAACTACTTCACCAAGGCCCTGTAGTGTCCACTACTCTTCAATAGTTCCATAGACATGCATGATTTTATGTTATCTGAATTTTTCATTTAGATTTTTCTTGGTGCTACCTGAGGTAAAGTTCTTCCACATCCTCACATCCTGAATTGGAAGTGGCATGCTCTCATATGTATTTTGCATGAAAACCAAGTCAATTTTGCTAGTTCAGAGCCCATCATTAACTACTGGAAGTATCATCACAAACTAGCTTAGGAGAGGACTGGGGTGTAATTTACACTTAGGAAGAATTTGAGGGTAGTAAGATAACCACTAGAGGAGAGGGAATGGTTGTAATTCTGGGCCTAGACTGGTCATGACCAGAAAGCAATATCCCAGGCTGGAAATTCTGATGGAGTTTTATCAAATGATAGGATCAAACAGACTTGTATTTTGTCATCTCTTTTGTGGTGCTCTGTAATTTCCACCTATTATATAAAACCTTCAATTTAAAAAATCTATTATGTATAACTGCTCTAAGTTACTTGTTTCTTTCAGAAGGGGAAGGGGAGAATGTAAGAGCAATGTGCTGAGTGAGTCAAAGAACGTTGGAGAAGAGCAGCTGTGGTGGAAGGCAAGGTGCAGAGTGACTCGGTAAAGTAGAAACTTACAGAAAGATTAAAATAGGAGAAAGGTGCTCTGCAGAGGACTTCTGCGAGGTAATAGGGCAACTGGTGCCTCTCCTTGTGATATTGAGGCTGGATTCATTCTATTTAGATTATTCAAGAAAGACCGATCCCTTGCAATAGATGTCCACAATTTTACCTGGTCCTATATCTCTTCCTTTGGAAAATATCTATTTTACCCAGTGGCATTCTTGGATGAGGGAGGGGTTATTAATCCAAGTTTCTCTGACATAGGGGGAAGCATCTGGGAAAAAATTACCAATCAGAAAACCATCAACCTATGAGCACAGTGATTGGTCCAGGTGTGGGCACCTGGGGCCAGTAGGACACTTATTATAAGCATGCTGAGGGGGGAATTCCTCTCTGAGAGGGACAGTGTTTTCTCTGACACAGGGAAAATGTTTTGGAAAGTGAAGTAAAAACAATAGGAGGAAAACGGAGCTGAAAGGACTCTAGTTCACTCTTCTCGTGTTGTTCAATCCTTTTTGTTCCTATTCCATTGCTTTGGGTTATTCAATAGTAAAAGCGTTCTGACTGAAAATGCTATGAAGTTGGAAGACTTGGAGACACTTGGGCTTACATTTTGGTTTCCTGTGTAGGAGCATTTTTGAATTCTTGTGAGGCACCCACATGCTCCTCCAACTAAGCTCTATCCTAGATTTGAGCCATGCTATCCTCTCCATGCCAACAACTTTGTTAGGTTAACGGTGATGTAGAGTGCAAACTGGAAGTCATAGGCTGTGCTGTAATTTAGAATGACACCCCAAATCAAAGCATAAGTATGGAAACTTGCCTGAAATTGATGTCAGAGCATGGGGATATCTTTTGCTTGAGATTGGGTGAGACAGTAAGAAGGCACCTGCAATATCATGGGAGCAACCAAAACAGTCAGGGGCAAACAATTCTACTGAAAATTACAGGCTAGAGAACATCCATGGGTTAGTGCCAAAATCAACAGTGTTCAGCTCCACAGGCTTGGGAATGATGATTTAGGGAATGAGCTTCAGTAAAGGGATTAAATTTGAATAAAATGTCATCAGTGCCTGAATGGGTTGCATGGACTTTGGTATTAGCATAGTATTGAAAGGCACTGAAAGCCTGGAGAATTTCTGACAAGGTGTTTAGAGGAATGGCTTAGTTTGAGGAAGAAAGAAATGGTTGTCATTTTGTTGCCCAGTTTGTTGCATCAGTTTGTTTGCATCATTTGTTGTATCAGTTCATTTTGTTCATTTCTGCATCAGTTTGTTTGCATCATTTTGTTGCATCAGTTCATTCCAGTGGGGACAGCTTGCTTCAGTTTGTTTGCATCATTTGTGGCATCGGTTTGTTCATTTGTTGCCTCAGAACTGTTGCGTTAGTTCATTCCAGTGGGGACAGCTGTCTTTTAACACATTGATAGAACTCTATTTCTGCATAATTTGAACTTGGTCCTAGTAAAGTCTGACCTAGGTAAACCAAGGGCAGAACTCTAAGTCCTAGAATCCTTCGCAAATTAATCCTTCCACAAGTGAGTTAGTCAGACCCTGGAACTCACTAGTTGCCAGGCATTTCCTGAGCACTTCCAGGCAGCCTATCTGAGCACTTCCCTGCTTTTTCCTTAGGCAGAGAAAGAGCAGAAAGTAAGTGGTTTGTCCCTGGTGGGTTAGAACCTGCCTTGTCCTCATTTCAGCTGGATGGTGGAGCCCTGAGGAGCAGGGAGGTGCTTCCCATGCCCCCACCCCTGGTAGCACAGGCTCCACACTGGGGCATGCCCTGGCCAGGCCTCTGAGCAGGATGCCAGCAGGGGGCAAACGTCCTCCTTTGGAATGACCTCAGGAGCTGTTCCCTGCAAGTGCCTTGAGGCTCAGAGAAGGGGGCACCTGCCAGGGAAGTTGTGACAGATATAGGATACTGTATATGTGTAATAACTTGCAAAAATATGCAGGAGAGTGGATAAACTCAGTGTAAACTGTAATCATCGCCTGGTGGCAATGCTCCAAGATGTGTTCATCAAAGGAGGCAAATGTACCACACAATGAAGGAGGCTACTGATGTGGAAATGGGGAGAAGCCTAAGGGGCATATGGGAATCCCTCTATTTTTTTCTCTATTTTTTTGAAATGTTACATTCAAAAAAATATAAGTGGTCCCCATATACCCCCCACCCCCTCACCACATTCCTCCCACATCAACAACCTCTTTCATCATCATGGGGCCTTCAATGCATTTGGTGAATACACTTTGGAGCACTCCTGCTCCACATGGACAATGGTTTGCATTGTAGTTTACAGTCTCCCCCAGTCCACCCAGTGGGCCATGGCAGGACATACAATGTCCAGCATCTGTCCCTGCAGTACCACCCAGGACAACACCAAGTACTGAAAATGCCCCCACAACATATTTCTTCTTCCTTCTCCCTACCCTCAGCAGTTACTGTGACCACTTTCTCCACATCTTTTGGAGTTTGTGTTCCTGAGTGTGATGGAGTTGGACTCAGATGTGACCTTGCTACTCATGCTTCTTCTGTCACTTTTATTGGACTTGTGGTTAGCTCTGGGGTTGGTGTATACTCAGGAGACCTGAATCTCTGGACTGTATATGTGACAGCGAGGACCTGAGCCTCAGCAGACTTGCAACTCCTACCCTCTGTTTCACTGGACTTATCCCAGCCAGCTAACGAGGAGGTGAAGAAGGTTAACCACCACAGCAGGGAGCCAAGAGAGCCTACAACACTGCAAGCAGGAGAATTGCATTCAACATCCATGTGGAATCTGAGCCTCCTCTTGATATAGAGGTGGAGTGGACATCACCATCCCAGGGTCCACAGGCTGGAATATGCATTAGAGTGGATTTACTGATATTCTACTATGAAACTATTGTGATTAGTAATGGAAAAAATTGTAGCATTGATGTGGAGAAAGTGGCCCCTCTATTTTTTTGGTAATCTTTATGTAATCTAAGTACACTTCCTGGCACAGGGTGGCAGTCATGGCATGCTAGTTACCATTTTAAGGCAAGGAAGACATGAGGCTAAAGGTTTTCAATAGAATTCCTAAAAAAGTCAACAAATATTTATTGTAATACCACGGTTCTGAGTTGCATTAAGAATAATACAATAGAAAAGAATGTATTGCCTTTCTTTGGGTTTCCAGAATACCTTAGGAAATAAATCAGCATGTCAACACTTTTTGGATAGATGAGTCTTTCTACAAGCATGAAAGTTTACAAATGTAATTTGAAACATTTTTGCATGCAAAGTGCTTTCCTGGTTATATTACAAATTTCATTTCAATTTCTTCCTACACAGATACCATTGCATCTTTACTCAACTTTTTTTACACAATTAAATAATTCATTTTAATTATATATTATTGTTCTGTGGAGACACAGACCATTTGTTTCTGTAAAAATAGTCTCACAATATTGGCCTTCCTGAGTTCTTATGTCTGTTCTGCATTTTTTTCTATCTCCTTCTTCAGGACCAGGCTTTAAGACTTCACTTGCCTCAGATAGAATGACTTAAAAACTGCTTAAATTCATTACTTAAAATCTGATGTGAGAAGATTAACATTGCACTTGGCCTAAAATACAAAGGCCTTTATCAGGCCTGAGCAGACCACCTGGGCCCTAAGGAATTCCCAGGAGCTTCTCAGCTCCTCACTCAGGCAGTTGTGTCACTCCAGGCCATCTATACCAAATTCCATGTGCAATACCTGGACGTTCTGCAAAGCACAGCCAAACCTCTTAATTCACTTAATCATTCAGAGCACTGAGGCAGATTTCACCCCATTGTGCAGAAGTGGAAGCTAACAATTGGTTTGAGGATTCATAGCAAGTCCAAGGCTGGACACGGGGCTGTGGCCATTCATAGAAGGTGCCTAGCCAAGGAGACTCTCAAAGGCTATTTCATGAGCAAGATCTGAACTGTGAAAAAGTCCCAAAATACCTGAGGGATTTCCACAAGGCACAGCTGTAGTTCTATCCACTCATACCTGGTTGTTTCCTGGAACTGTCTGTTTTGTCTCTTTCATGATGGTTAGAGAGCAAATGGAAGGAGATCAGGCTGCAACCTGTGATTCTCACAACAGTCTTCTCTGCATGACCTAATCCTATCTTTGTTCATTTTGGGGATCTCTACCTTTTTTAGATTTGCAGTTTCCCACTTTTATGAAGAAAGTTGGGGTTTACTACTTTCTGATAAATACACAGCAGATTTCCTTTCTTCAGCTTTATTTCCAATCTTAATTTGTCTGTGTGGGTGTGCATAAGGATTTTACTTTAAAGTTATATTATCCAAGTTGACTATAGACAAAGGGGACTCCAGGGATCCACCACTCCAGGAAAGGGGTGGACAGACACAGCCTAAGGCTGACTCAGCTCCTGACCCACAGATTCAGTGTGCTGTGTCCCAGGGACCTTCCAGGCCAGGTGGTGCCACTCCATTGTTTGCCTGAAGATATACAACCTTCCCAATCTCCTTCTCTAACAGGGATTGACTGTTGATGACTCAGAGGGGAGGGGAAATATTTCCATCCCAGGAAAAGGGAGGGGGCTGAGAGAGAAGGCTGGAGAACTGTCACTGAGAAAGTTTGATTCACAAGGCTCTTAGCCACCAGGCAGGAAGCTCTATCATACTGAACCCATCTGTGTTGCAAGGAATACTCTCAGACCAGGCATTGAACTAAGAGCTGTCAAAGGGGACTGCCTACTGATTTATAAAGAAGCACATGTCAGAAAACTAAACATAAGTAAGAGAGGCCTTTTCTTGCATCAATAGCTCCCCTCTCAAGGCCCTAGGAAGCAGGTCTGCAACCAATTACTGGTTCATGAGCCTATTATTGACAATTAGCAGGGACAATTCTGACAATCCAGGTTGAGCCAAGAATCAAAGAGCTATGGTAACACACAGAAAAAGACACATTTGAGACATACAACAGCAGACTCAAAAAGATAGAAGAAACAATAAATGACACCAAAGACAGAACAGCTAAAACTGAAGAAAGAATAAACAGAGAGAGAAATGAATGGAAAAAAATGAGCAGGGTCTCAGAGAGTGGAATGACAACATGAAACACAAAAACATACGTATCAATGACGTTCCAGAGGAGAAGAGAAGGGAAAAGGGCAGAAAGTGTATCTGAGGAAATAAGAGCTGAATCTTTCCCAACTCTCATGAAAAAAATGAACTTAAATGTCCAAGAAGTACGGCATACCCCAATCAGTATAAATCCAAATAGACCTACTAAGAATGTCAACTGTCAAAGAGAAAATTCTCAGAGCAACAAGGGAGAAGCAAACCATCATGTACAAGGGACATCCAGTGAGACTGAGCCCAGATTTCTTTTCACAAACCATGGAGATGAGAACACCCCAGTATGATACAATTAAGATACTGAAAGAGAAAAACTTCCACCCAAGAATTTTTTATGCAGCAAAAATTGCCCTTCAGGTATGAAGGTGAGTATAATATATTCATAAACAAACAGAAACTAAGAGAGTTTGCAAAAAAGAACTTACTTTTGCAAGAAATATTAAAGGAAGCCTTAGAACCTGAAATGTATAGATAAGTGAGAGAGACCTGGAGGAGAGAATAGAAGAAAGAACAGAGAAAGGATAACCAAAAGAGTAAAATGACAAACAAAAATATGATACAGTATAAGAAAACCAAAGAATAAAATGGTGGAAGGAAATAATGCACTTATAGTAATTTCATTGAATGTGAATGGATAAACTCCCCAATCAAAAGATACAGGCTTACAGAAAGATTTAAAAAAATTAGACATCCATATACTGCCTACAAGAAACTCACCTTAGACCCAGGGATACAAACTGGCTTAAAGTGAAAGGTCAGAAAAAGATACTCTACATGAATAGCAACCAGAAATGAGCAGGGGTAGTTATACTAATATTGGACAAAACAGATTTTAAATCCAAAAAAAAAAAAGTAATAAGAGGTACAGAAGGCCATTATATATTAATAAAAGAGACAATCCACCAGGAAGATATAACAGTCATAAATATCTATGTACCCAACTAAGGTGTCCCAAAGTACATGAGACAAACTTTGGCAAAATTGAAGGGAGAAATCGACATTTCTACAAAACTCATTGGAGACTTCAACACCCCATTCACATCATTAGATAGAACAACTAAACAGAAGATCAACAAGGAAACAGAGAACTTGAGCAATATGATAAATGGCTTAGACCTGACAGACATATACAGAATGCTGCATACAATCTTAGTGGTTTATACATTTTTCTCAAGTCCCCATGTATCTTTCTCCAGGGTAGACCCCATGTTAGGGCACAAGGCAGCACTCAATGAATATAAAAAGCATGAATTGAACAAAGCACCATCTCAGATCATAATGGAATGAAACTGGAAAATAATAGACTGGAAAAAAGTAAATTCACAAATGTGTGGAGGCTGAGCAATACACTCTTAAATAATCAGTGGGCCAAAGAAGAAATTACAAGTAAAATCAGTAAATATATTAACACAAATGAAAATGAGAACACAACTTATCAAAACTTATAGGATACAGCGAAGACAGTCTTGAGAGGGAAGTTTATAGCCCTAAATGACCATTTTTTAAAAAGAAAGAACTAAACCCAATGATTTAACTGATCAAGAGAAACAAGAAAAAGAACAGCAAGCCCATCCCAAAACAAGCAGAATGAAAGAAATAATAAAGATTAGAGCAGAACTAAATGAAATTGAGAACAACAAGAAGAAAAAACAGAGAAATTCAGTAAAACCAAAAATTGTTTTTTAAGATGATTAATAAAAGTGACAACTCTAGCTAGACCAACAAAGAGAAAGAGATAAGATGCAAATAAAAAACAGAAATGAAAGCGGGGTAGTTATAGCTGACTCCACAGAAATAGAATGGAACATCAGAGGATATTATGAGAAACCATATGTGAACAAACTAGACCACCTAGATGAAATGGACAAATTCCTAGAAATATACAAACAACCTACACTGACACTACAAGAAATACAAAAACTTAACAAACAAGTCACATTTAAAGGGATTGAATCCATCATCAAAAATCTCCCAACAAAGGAAAGTCCAGGGCCAGATGGCTTCACAGATGACTTCTACCAAGCATTTCAAAAAGAATTAACACCAATACTGTTTAAATTCTTCCAAAAAATTCTAAATGAAGGAAAATTACACAACATATTTTATGAGGACACCATCACCTTAATTCCAAAGCCATATAAAGAGAGTACAAGAAAAGAAAATTACAGACAAATCTCTCTAATGAACATAGATGCAAAATTCTCAACAAAATATTTAAAGATAGAATCCAACAGCATATCAAAAGACTTACACATCACGATGAAGTGGAGTTATTCCTGGTATGCAAGGCTGGTTCAACATGAGAAAATCTATCAGTATAATATACCACATTAACAAAATGAAGGAGGAAAAAACACACAATCATCTCAATTGACACAGAAAAGGCATTTGACAAAATCCAGCATGCTTTCTTGATAAAAACACTTCAAAAGATAGGAATAGAAGGAAAGTTCCTGAATATGATAAAAGGATAAAACCCACAGCCAATATCACACTCAATGAGGAAGGGTTGAAAGCTTTCCCTCTAAGATCAGGAACAATCACCATTTTTATTCAGTGTGGTACTAAAAGTTCTATCTAGGGCAATTAGACAAGAAAAAATAATAAAAATCGTCTAAATAGGAAAAGTGGAAGTAAAACTCACTGTTTGTGGATGACATGATCCTGTATTTAGCAATTTCTGAAGTATCCATGTCAAGGCCCCTTGAGATAATAAATGAGTTCAGCAACATGGCAGAATAGAAGATCAACATGCAAAAATCAGTAATGGTTTTCTGCACTACTACGGAACAATCTGAGGAAGAAATAAGGGGGGAAATTCCATTTACAATAGCAAAAAAAAGATTCAAATACCTTGGAATTAATTTAACCAAAGAAATACAGGACCTATATGCAGAAAACTACAAGACAATGCTAAAATAAATGAAAAAAGACCTAAACAAATGGAAAGACAGTCCATGTTCATGGATTAGAAGAATAAATATCCTGAAGATGTCAATCCTACCCAAACTGATTTATAGATTCAGTGCAATACCAATCAAAATTTCAGAAGCCTACTTTACAGAATTAGAAAAGGTAATTACCAAATTCATTTGGGAGAGAAAGTGCACCTGAATAGCCAAAAACATTCTAAAAAAGAAGAGGAATACAGGAGGAATTTCACTGCCTGACCTTGAAATATATTCCAAAGCTACCATGGTCAAAACAGCATGGTACTGGCATAAAGATAGACATATCGATCAGTGGAATAGAATTGAGAATCCAGAAATAAACCCTTACCTATACAGCCTATTTGTTTTTGACAAACCTACCAAGTCAATGTTAATGGGACAAAAGAGTCTTTTCAACAAATAGTGCTGGGAGAACTGGATATCTATAACGTAAAGAATGAAAGACCCATATCTCACTCCCTATACAAGAATCAGTTCAAAATGGATCAAAGACCTATATATAAAAGCCATGACCATAAAACTACCAGAATAGAATGTGAAGAAACTTCGTAAAGACCTTGTGGTAGGTGGTGGTTTCTTGGACCTTACACCCAAAGCACATTCAACAAAAGAAAAAAATAGATAAATGGGACCTCCTCAAAATTAAACTCTTTTGCACCTCCAGGACTTTGTCAAAAGAGTGAGAAGGCAACTGACCCAATGGGAGAAAATATTTGGAAATCACATATCTGATAAGGGTTTAATATCCAGGATGTGTAAAGAGATGTTACAACTCAACAATAAAGAGACAAACCACCCAATTAAAAAATGGGCAAAAGATTTCTATAGACATTTCTCCAAAGAAGAAATACAAATGGCAAAAAAAGAAGCACACTTGAAAAAGGCTCAGCATCACTAATGATAAGGGAAATACAAATTTAAAAAATGAGATATCACTTCGCACCTCATAGAATGGAAACTATTTAAAAGATGGAGAACTACAAGTGTTGGAGAGGATGTGGAGAGATAGGAACACTTATTCACTGTTGGGAATGCAGAATGGTACAGCCACTGTGGAGGACGGTTTGGCAGTTCCTAAAGAAGTTGAATATAGACATGCCATGTGACCCTGCAATACCACTTCTAGGTTTATACCCAGAACAACTGAGAGCAGTGACACAAACAGACATCTGCATACCAATGTTCATAGCAATAGGATTCATGTTTGCCAAAAGTTGGAAATGACCCAGGTGTCCATCAAAAGATGAATGGATAAACAAACTGTGGTACATTCACACAATGGAATATTATGCAGCTGTAAGAAGAAATGAAGTCATAAAGCATGTGACAACATGGGTGAATCTGGAAGACATTAGTCGAGTGAAGCAAGCCAGACACATATTGTATACACAAATATATTGTGTAATATATTGCATGATTAAAAAAAAAATTTGTGTGTATCCAGAATACATTTAATTGAGAAATGTATGCTTTTATTCAAGAGCTTTTTAAAAAATAATTGTTTATCTTTTTTTAACTATTACATGTACCAAATAAAACTGAAAAAAAGAATATATTGTGATATAAAAAGTCAGGAAGGGATACACTTTTTTTTCTCTCTTAACAAGTGTTTATCCCATTCACTTATTACAACTTGAAAATTTCCTCATTATTTTAAAATGCTGCATTCTCACATACTTGATTCTATTTCTTTTCATTTTAATTAATATATCTACCTCTGTGGCAGTTTTCTCTACTTAATTTCTGTACTACAATGATTCTTTTAAAATCTGTACAGCAAATCTCATTATGTTTCTTTTTTATTATTTTCCTTGCTAGTTTCACAGTTTATACTTCCCAATGAACTAAAATGTCCTCCCACAACAGAGCAAATTACACACCTGGTGTAGACATGTAAGTATTTTTTGTTATGAGGATCTTTTTATTCTTCCATCTAAGTAATGCAAATATATTTTACGATTTTTCTAGGTATTTTATGGTTTTTGCTATGGTTGAATGTGATGTGGGAATTTGAGTTAAGTTTTTAGTCGCTATTGTGGCTTTGATCTTTTGTTGTGTCTGGAAAGAGATTATGTATACATACACACATGAAATTTCAATATTCAATCTATGAAAAAAAATTCAACATTTTTAGGCTTAGATTGGTTGAGTTTTAAAAGATTGATGAGACCTAAGTTTGATGAGACTTGCAGAAATACAAATCTAAATGTCCTCTTGATGTGACTACTAGTGCAAATTTTCCTACTGAGCAATTTGACTATATGTATATATAATACACATAACTTTTTTAAAAAGATGTATTTATTTATTTATTTCTCTCTTCTTCCCCCCCCCCACCATCGTCTGTTCTCTGTGTCTATTTGCTGCATCTTCTTTATCCGCCTCTGTTGTCAGTGTCATGGGAATCTGTGTTTCTTTCCGTTGCATCATGTTGTGTCAGCTCTCTGTGTGTGCAGCACCATTCCTGGGCAGGCTGCACTTTCTTTCACACTGGGCAGCTCTCCTTATTGGGCCCACTCCTTGCAAGTGGGGCTCCCCTACACGGGGGACACCCCTGCATGACAGTGCACTCCTTGCGTGCATCAGCACTGTGCATGGGCCAGCTCCACCCAGGTCAAGGAGGCCTGGGGTTTGAACCACGGACCTCCCGTGTGGTAGACAGATGCCCTAACCACTGGGCCAAGTCTGCCGCCCAATACACATAACTTTTGAGTAATTCCTATTCTAAGAAGTTAAGGGGACAAATTTTCAAAAAATATGTATGAAGATAGTCATCATGCTAATGTTCCTAATAGTGAAAATTTGGAAACAATGTATTACCCGACCCATGGATCAGTCGAACCAGGACCTGAGGGAGTGGGAATGAAAAAGGGACAAGAGACACAAAGAATGGAGACAAGACAGGATTCTGATCAAGTCTCTTTTATTGAGGGTCAATCAGGGGTTCTTATAGCCAGGGATGAATGAGGTGGTACATACTGACAACACATGTGTCAGTAAGTGATTGCTTAACTAGATTTTGATTCTCGTGCCACACGCATGTGCAGATGGTTATTTAGCAATGTCTGAGGAAAGACTTTTGTGCTCTTTACAGAGTGCCCAATGGGAGCCTGAGGGGAGCAGCATAAGAATAGAAACTTAATTGCTTCAGCCAAGGGTGGGGAAACAGAAACTTAACCGGGTTAGTATCTAAAAATAGTGCTTAGCAACAAGATGGCCAATACAACACCTGTGCCAGAGGCAGCTTCCCACAGGTCCCCCTTTTCTTTAATATTTTTAGCAGAAAAGGAAGACTGACAAGACGGCCCATTCTGGGGGGACTGTGCCTGTCTTAGGTCAGGGCTGGCAAACAGACGACCCCATTAAACCTTACCCATCATTGAGAATCATGGCAGCGAAAGGCCACATCCCTGTCTTAGGTGGTTGCTATTGTGAGAATGCCTTGCCCAGTTGCCTGTCATTGACTAACCAGTCCAGCGCCTCAGAAGATACTGATGAGATATTCATGGTTTGGGATCAAGCCTACCAGCTGGATCCATTTGCAAGTAGTGGTTAGACCCCTCGCCGTAGTCGGCCATGTCCAGTCTATGATAATGGACCTGGATGGGCTGCATTTTTGTCGCATTTAGTTGTTGCTTTAAAAAGGCCATAATCTTGTCCATTTTTATGAGCCATCAAAACGTCATCCATGTAGTGGATAACATAAAGGTCCCTCCATATTGCTCTTACTTCCCTTATGGCAGTAGCCACAAATTTTTGACATAAGGTAGGGCTATTTGTCATGCCTTGGGGTAAGACCTTCCAGTGATATCTCCTCATGGGTTCTTTGAAATTCACAGAGGGGAGGCTAAATGCAAAGCACTTTTGATCAGCCGGGTGTAATGGGATGGATGGGAAAGAAGCAATCTTTTAGATCTATGATAATTTTATAATGTCCAAGGGGGATGGCTACCGGGGTTGGAAGACCAGGCTGCAAAGCTCCCATAGGTATCATTGTTTTGTTCACTGCTCTTAAGTCCTGCAATAATCACCATTTCCCAGATTTCTTTTTAATGACAAAAATA